>NC_134358.1:146634890-147234890 GCF_048569485.1 Anomaloglossus baeobatrachus
GCCGCAACTGACTGCTGAATTGTGAAGACCGGGGACTACCGCGCCGACCGCGCCTGCTTGTCGGCCGCGGTATTAAATTTAGTCCCCGGCTTCATCGCGGCCTAGTGGCAAACTCCCGCCCCCGGGCCTGTCTATCAGAGATAGGGGCGGGACAGCCGACCTGACGTCGGATGTGAGGGCCGGGGCATCCTGTGTGCTCCCGCCCCCCTCACTGATCACTGTGGGGACCCCAGATTCCTGCACTTTTCCTGACGCCGCCCACCCCTCCCCTGAGAGCTCCGGCAGCCATCTTTAGGACATTCTGCCGGTGGAGAATCACACAGAACAGCTCTGCAGCTCTGGGAGACCAGGCAGGGAATCTGGAGCGCACACACCCCGCTTTTTAGCGGTCGGTAAGCCGGTCACTCGGTGTTGGTCCCCTTGGGTGCCGGTATAGATACGTATATATATACCTTTCTGTTCGGCCGGGCTATATACCCTTTTTTCTGTATACCCTCAGTGATCACGCTCCTAGGACACAACAGCATGTCGGTCACAAGGAGCAAGGGCACTAAAGCACAGGGTTTTTTTGCGACCTGTACCTCTTGTAGGGCCATGTTACCTGCGGGTTCCACCTACCCTCACTGTGAGCAATGCTCGTCCCTTGTTACGCTTGCTCAGCCGGAGCCTCGGTCACTAGTGGGCCCCTCGGCTCAGGCAGACCCCCCTGTTTCTACTGTCCAGGTGGCAGCGACAGAGTTTGCAGTTTTTGCTGACAAGCTCTCAGAGTCACTCTCACAATCCATGGCTCAGTCTATGGACAAATGGTCTGCCAAGTTGCTGGAAGCCCTGCAGTCCAGACCGGTCCTTACACAGGCCCCGGACCCGGTTAGATCGGCACCTCCAGGTCCCTCTGGGTACACCCCAGCCGGGGTGGGCCCTAGGTCTCACGTGGAGGACTCCTCCACGGACCACAGTCCCAGACCAGCTAAGCGGGCTCGTTTGGAATCTTCCCCGACTTCCTCACGCTGCTCGGGTTCCCAGCTTGCGGACTCTCTGGAGGACGAGGCGGAGGTCGCAGCTCAGGGCTCGGACCCTGATGTTGCTCTCAATCTTGATACACCTGAAGGGGACGCCTTAGTAAATGATCTTATCTCGTCCATCAATCAGGTGTTGGATTTATCTCCGCCACCTCCACCTATAGAGGAGTCGGCCTCTCAGCAGGAGAAACACCAGTTTCGGTTTCCCAAACGTACACTGAGTGCATTTTTCGATCACTCTAACTTCAGAAATGCTGTCCAGAAGCCCAGAGCGGTTCCGGACAAACGCTTTACTAAGCGTCTTACTGACACACGTTACCCCTTCCCCGCTGACGTAGTTAAGGGTTGGGCTCAATGTCCTAAGGTAGATCCCCCAGTCTCCAGATTGGCGGCTAGATCCGTGGTTTCGGTAGCAGATGGCTCATCACTAAAAGATGCCACTGACAGGCAGATAGAACTCCTGGTGAAATCCATCTATGAGGCCACGGGAGCGTCTTTTGCCCCGGCTTTTGCAGCCGTGTGGGCACTCCAAGCTATCTCAGCTTGTCTGGCTGAGATTAATGCGGTCACACGTACGTCTGCTCCGCAAGTTGCATCTTTAACCTCTCAGGCGTCAGCGTTTTCTTCCTACGCCATGAATGCAGTCCTAGACTCTGCTAGCCGTACAGCGGTGGCATCCGCTAATTCTGTGGCAGTCCGCAGAGCCATGTGGCTGCGCGAATGGAAGGCAGACTCGGCTTCCAAGAGGTTCTTAACCGGTTTGCCGTTTTCTGGCGAGAGATTGTTTGGCGAACGATTGGATGAGATTATTAAGGAATCCAAGGGAAAGGACTCCTCCTTGCCCCAGTCCAAACCTAAGAGACCTCAGCAACGAAAAATACAATCGAGGTTTCGGTCCTTTCGTCCCTCCGCCAAGCCACAGTCCTCTTCGTCCAATAGACAGGACAAAGGCCAGAGGAACTCCTATGCGTGGCGGTCTAAGTCACGCCCCCAAAAGACCGCCGGAGGCACTGCTTCCAAGGCGGCCTCCTCATGACTCACGGCATCCCCGAACCGCATCCTCGGTCGGTGGCAGGCTCTCCCGCTTTCGCGACGCCTGGTGGCCACATGTTCAAGACCGATGGGTGAGAGACATCCTGTCTCACGGTTACAGGATAGAGTTCAGCTCTCGTCCTCCGACTCGTTTCTTCAGAACCTCCCCGCCCCCCGCGCGAGCAGACGCACTTTTTCAAGCAGTGGACGCTCTGAAAAAATAAGGCGTCGTGACCCCCGTTCCCACTCAGGAACAGGGTCGCGGTTTTTACTCCAACTTATTCGTGGTACCAAAGAAAGACGGACCATTCCGTCCCGTTCTGGACCTCAAATTGCTCAACAAACACGTGAGCACCAGACGATTCCGGATGGAATCTCTCCGCTCGGTC
The DNA here is from genome assembly GCF_048569485.1 of Anomaloglossus baeobatrachus. Lineage (NCBI taxonomy): Eukaryota > Metazoa > Chordata > Amphibia > Anura > Aromobatidae > Anomaloglossus > Anomaloglossus baeobatrachus. The sequence goes on from NC_134358.1 coordinate 146,637,331, forward strand.
ATCGCCTCGATGTCACAAGGAGACTTCCTCGCATCGATCGACATCAAGGATGCCTATCTCCATGTGCCGATCGCACCAGAACATCAACGCTTTTTGCGTTTCGCCATAGGGGACGAACACCTTCAGTTCGTGGCATTGCCCTTCGGCCTGGCGACAGCCCCACGGGTTTTCACCAAAGTCATGGCATCCGTTGTGGCGGTCCTGCATTCTCAGGGGCACTCGGTGATTCCCTACTTGGACGATCTCCTAGTCAGGGCACCTTCTCGGGCGGCGTGTCAACACAGCCTTACCGTCGCTCTGGAGACCCTCCAGCAGTTCGGGTGGCTCATCAACTTCCCAAAATCCAAGTTGACACCGATCCAATCTCTGACCTATCTAGGGATGGAGTTTCATACACAGTCAGCGGTAGTCAAGCTACCACTAGACAAACAGCTGTCACTGCAGGCAGGGGTGCAATCTTTGATTCAGACTCAGTCTCACCCCTTGAGACGCCTCATGCACTTCCTGGGGAAGATGGTAGCAGCGATGGAGGCAGTGCCCTTCGCGCAATTCCATCTGCGGCCACTCCAGTGGGACATTCTCCGCAAATGGGACAGGAGGTCGAACTCTCTCGACAGGAACGTCTCTCTTTCCCTTGCAACAAAGACGTCCCTTCAGTGGTGGCTTCTTCCCACTTCTCTATCACAGGGAAAATCCTTCCTGCCCCCAACCTGGGCTGTGGTCACCACGGACGCGAGCCTGTCAGGGTGGGGAGCGGTGTTCCTCCATCACAGGGCTCAGGGAACCTGGACTCCGATAGAGTCTTCCCTTCAGATCAATGTCCTGGAGATAAGGGCAGTGTATCTGGCCCTACTGGCTTTCCCGCAGTTGCTGGAGGGCAGGCAGATCCGTATCCAGTCGGACAACGCCACTGCCGTCGCATACATCAACCACCAAGGCGGCACGCGGAGTCGTCAAGCCTTCCAAGAAGTCTGGCGAATTCTGCAGTGGGTGGAAGCTACAGCATCCACCATCTCCGCAGTTCACATACCGGGCGTAGAAAACTGGGAAGCAGATTTTCTCAGTCGTCAGGGCATGGATGCGGGGGAATGGTCCCTGCACCCAGAGGTGTTTCGAGAGATCTGTCGCCGCTGGGGAACGCCGGACGTCGATCTCATGGCGTCACGGAACAACAACAAGGTCCCGGCCTTCATGGCACGATCTCTAGATCACAGAGCTCTGGCGGCGGACGCATTAGTCCAGGATTGGTCGCAGTTTCGACTGCCTTATGTATTTCCTCCTCTGGCAATGCTGCCCAGAGTACTACGCAAGATCAGGTCCGACTGCCGTCGCGCCATTCTCGTCGCTCCAGACTGGCCGAGGCGGTCATGGTACCCGGATCTGTGGCATCTCACGGTGGGTCAGCCGTGGGCGCTGCCAGACCGCCCAGACTTGCTGTCGCAAGGGCCGTTTTTCCATCTGAATTCTGCGGCCCTCAACCTGACTGTGTGGCCATTGAGTCCTGGCTCCTAGCGTCTTCAGGGCTGTCTCAGGATGTCATTGCCACTATGAGACAGGCCAGGAAACCGACGTCCGCCAAGATCTATCACAGGACTTGGCGGATTTTCTTGTCCTGGTGTTCTGATAAAGGTTTTACTCCCTGGCCTTTTGCCTTACCCACTTTTCTTTCCTTCCTTCAATCCGGAATGGATAAGGGGTTGTCACTTAGTTCTCTCAAAGGGCAAGTATCGGCACACTCAATATTCTTTCAAAAGCGCCTGGCCAAGCTTCCGCAGGTCCGCACGTTCCTGCAGGGAGTATGCCACATAGTCCCACCTTACAAGCGCCCGCTTGAACCCTGGGACCTTAACAGGGTGCTAACGGCTCTTCAGAAACCGCCCTTTGAACCGCTGCGTGATATCTCCTTATCACGTCTTTCGCAGAAGGTGGCATTTCTAGTAGCAGTTACTTCACTCCGTAGAGTGTCGGAGCTTGCAGCACTGTCATGCAAAGCCCCCTTCCTGGTTTTTCACCAGGATAAGGTGGTTCTCCATCCTGTTCCGGAATTTCTCCCTAAGGTGGTATCGCCTTTTCATCTCAATCAGGATATCACCTTACCTTCATTTTGCCCTAATCCAATTCACCGCTTTGAAAAGGATTTGCACTCATTAGATTTAGTGAGAGCACTCCGTTTCTACGTGTCTCGCACAGCGCCCCTGCGTTGTTCAGATGCGCTTTTTGTCCTTGTGGCTGGTCAGCGTAAGGGTTCGCAAGCTTCCAGGTCAACCTTGGCTCGGTGGATCAAGGGTGTTTGTGAGTGTATGCGATCGGGTGTGTGTGAGTGTATGCGATCGGGTGTGTGTGTGTGTGAGTGTATGCGATTGGATCTGTGAGTGTCGGCAGAGGAGCACGGCATGCTGGAGGAGGCTGGGAGGAGAAAGGCTGATCCTGGGGAAGGCTGGGATGGGGAGGCTGAGAGAAGAGAGGCTGATGCTGGGGGAGGCTGAGGCTGGGGTAGGCTGGGAGGAGAGAGGCTGATGCTGGGGACCGAAAAGGCTGATGCTGGGAGGAGAGAGGCTGATGCTGGGGGAGGCTGAGGCTGGGGTAGGCTGGGAGGAGAGAGGCTGATGCTGGAAGAGAGAGGCTGATGCTGGAAGAGAGAGGCTGATGCTGTGAGGAGAGAGGCTGATGCTGGGGGAGGCTGAGGCTGGGGTAGGCTGGGAGGAGAGAGGCTGATGCTGGGGACCGAAAAGGCTGATGCTGGGAGGAGAGAGGCTGATGCTGGGGGAGGCTGAGGCTGGGGTAGGCTGGGAGGAGAGAGGCTGATGCTGGAAGAGAGAGGCTGATGCTGTGAGGAGAGAGGCTGATGCTGGGGGAGGCTGAGGCTGGGGGAGGCTGAGGCTGGGGTAGGCTGGGAGGAGAGAGGCTGATGCTGGGGACAGAAAAGGCTGATGCTGGGAGGAGAGAGGCTGATGCTGGGAGGAGAGGGACTGATGCTGGGAGGAGAGAGGCTGATGCTGGGGACAGAGAGGCTGATGCTGGGGACAGAGAGGCTGATGCTGGGGACAGAGAGGCTGATGCTGGGGACAGAGAGGCTGATGCTGGGGACAGAGAGGCTGATGCTGGGGACAGAGAGGCTGATGCTGGGGACAGAGAGGCTGATGCTGGGGACAGAGAGGCTGATGCTGGGGACAGAGAGGCTGATGCTGGGGACGAGAGAGGCTGATGCTGGGGACGAGAGAGGCTGATGCTGGGGACAGAGAGGCTGATGCTGGGGACAGAGAGGCTGATGCTGGGGACAGAGAGGCTGATGCTGGGGACGAGAGAGGCTGATGCTGGGATGAGAGAGGCTGATGCTGGGATGAGAGAGGCTGATGCTAGGATGAGAGAGGCTGATGCTAGGATGAGAGAGGCTGATGCTGGGATGAAAGAGGCTGATGCTGGGATGAGAGAGGCTGATGCTGGGATGAGAGAGGCTGATGCTGGGATGAGAGAGGCTGATGCTGTGAGGAGAGAGGCTGATGCTGGGGGAGGCTGAGGCTGGGGTAGGCTGGGAGGAGAGAGGCTGATGCTGGGGACCGAAAAGGCTGATGCTGGGAGGAGAGAGGCTGATGCTGGGGGAGGCTGAGGCTGGGGTAGGCTGGGAGGAGAGAGGCTGATGCTGGAAGAGAGAGGCTGATGCTGTGAGGAGAGAGGCTGATGCTGGGGGAGGCTGAGGCTGGGGGAGGCTGAGGCTGGGGTAGGCTGGGAGGAGAGAGGCTGATGCTGGGGACAGAAAAGGCTGATGCTGGGAGGAGAGAGGCTGATGCTGGGAGGAGAGGGACTGATGCTGGGAGGAGAGAGGCTGATGCTGGGGACAGAGAGGCTGATGCTGGGGACAGAGAGGCTGATGCTGGGGACAGAGAGGCTGATGCTGGGGACAGAGAGGCTGATGCTGGGGACAGAGAGGCTGATGCTGGGGACAGAGAGGCTGATGCTGGGGACAGAGAGGCTGATGCTGGGGACAGAGAGGCTGATGCTGGGGACGAGAGAGGCTGATGCTGGGGACAGAGAGGCTGATGCTGGGGACAGAGAGGCTGATGCTGGGGACAGAGAGGCTGATGCTGGGGACGAGAGAGGCTGATGCTGGGATGAGAGAGGCTGATGCTGGGATGAGAGAGGCTGATGCTAGGATGAGAGAGGCTGATGCTAGGATGAGAGAGGCTGATGCTGGGATGAAAGAGGCTGATGCTGGGATGAGAGAGGCTGATGCTGGGATGAGAGAGGCTGATGCTGGGATGAGAGAGGCTGATGCTGGGATGAGAGAGGCTGATGCTGGGATGAGAGAGGCTGATGCTGGGATGAGAGAGGCTGATGCTGGGATGAGAGAGGCTGATGCTGGGATGAGAGAGGCTGATGCTGGGATGAGAGAGGCTGATGCTGCGGGCAGAGAGGCTGATGCTGGTGCAGCATGGGGGATGGAGCACGTTTGGGAGCGCGCAGCATGGGGGATGGAGCACGATGGGGAGTGCGCTGCATGGGGGATGGAGCACGATGGGGAGTGCGCTGCATGGGGGATGGAGCACGATGGGGAGTGCGGAGTATGGAGGATGGAGCACGTTTGGGAGTGCGCAGCATGGCGTATGGAGCACGTTTGGGAGTGCGCAGCATGGGGGATGGAGCACGATGGGGAGTGCGCTGCATGGGGGATGAAGCACAATGGGGAGTGCGGAGTATGGAGGATGGAGCACGTTTGAGAGTGCGAAGCATGGCGGATGGAGCACGTTTGGGAGTGCGCAGCATGGCGGATGGAGCACGTTTGGGAGTGCGCAGTATGGCGGATGGAGCACGTTTGGGAGTGCGCAGCATGGAGGATGCAGCACGATGGGGAGTGCGGAGCATGGCGGATGGAGCACGTTTGGGAGTGCGCAGCATTGCGGATGGACCACGTTTGGGAGTGCGCAGCATGGCGGATGGAGCACGTTTGGGAGCGCGCAGCATGGGAGATGGGGCACGATGGGGGGTGCGCAGCATGGGGGATGGAGCACGATGGGGAGTGCGCTGCATGGGGGATGGAGCACGATGGGGAGTGCGCTGCATGGGGGATGGAGCACGATGGGGAGTGCGGAGTATGGAGGATGGAGCACGTTTGGGAGTGCGCAGCATGGCGTATGGAGCACGTTTGGGAGTGCGCAGCATGGGGGATGGAGCACGATGGGGGGGTGCGCAGCATAGGGGATGGAGCACGATGGGGAGTGCGCTGCATGGGGGATGGAGCACGATGGGGAGTGCGCTGCATGGGGGATGGAGCACGATGGGGAGTGCGCTGCATGGGGGATGGAGCACGTTTGGGAGTGCGCACCTCCCCCCAACACACACACACACACACACACACACACACACACACACACACACACACACACACTGCACAACACACCACACACACACACTGGGAACCACAAACACTGCCCTACACAGACACCCACACACACAGACAACGCTGCACACACACAACACCCAACACACAAACACCGCGGCACACACAAATATTCGCACATACCGCACAACACACACATTGCACAAAACATACCTCCCCCAAAACACACCACACAAACACAAACCGCGCAACACACACACAACGCTACAGACACACAGCGCTCCACAAACAACGCAACACACATACAACACCGCTCTTACCCCCCCGTCACACCCAGACAACACCCAGAACATGTACAGCGCCCTACAGAAACACTTGGTAACTACACACAATAACATATATATATATATATATATATATATATATATATATATATATATAACAAAAATCATACATGAACTACACAATACGTAAATTCTAGAATACCTGATGCGTAGAATCGGGTCACCTTCTAGTGTATATATATATGTGTGTGTCTGTGTATATATATAATATATATATAATATATTACCAATAAAATTGTCACTTTGTCCTGCAAAGAATGCGGCCCCCTAAATTATTTTTTTTTTCTCTGTGCGGCCCAAACACCTAGCCGACTTTGAGACCCCTGGTATAGAGCAAGGTGAAAAATTCAACCAAGATTTGATGGTTTTGGAGGGACAGTATCACTGTAGATTGGATGTACACATGATGGTTGTTATTGGAGCATCAGACGAGATTGTCTACAGGTTGAACATGTCAGGGAAAGTCATAAGCGTAAATTGTTACCTTAACTACTGTTACCTAACTTTACTACTTGCACACAATTTTACTTAAAGTAACAATACATCCTTTGTATGAACAAATTATCTTTAAATAAACATTACGTTCAGGTTATTTTTTTGCATTATTTTCTATTGTATGTACGTTTTGTATAGTTTTGGAGAAAAAGGGAGGGTGTCCTATAGTTTAAATAGTTGGGATAGAAAACAACTGAGGTCACTTTTGAATTCAGAAGCCAAAGGTTAAGGTCCAGTCACACTAAACAACTTACCAGCGATCCCAACAACGATAGGGATCGCTGGTAAGTTGCTAGGAGGTCGCTGGTGAGATGTCACACTGCAACGCTCCAGCGATCCCACCAGCAACCTGACCTGGCAGGGATCGCTGGAGCGTCGCTACACAAGTTGCTGGTGAGCTCACCAGCAACCGGTGACCAGCCCCCAGCGCCGCGTGAAAGATGCTGCGCTTGGTAACTAAGGTAAATATCGGGTAACCAACCCGATATTTACCTTAGTTACCAGCGCATGCAGCTACACGTGCAGGGAGCAGCGCACACCGCTTAGCGCTGGCTCCCTGCTCTCCTAGCTACAGCACACATCGGGTTAATTAACCCGATGTGTCCTGCAGCTACATGTGCACAGAGCAGGAGCCGGCACTGACAGCTGAGAGCGGCGGACGCTGGTAACGAAGGTAAATATCGGGTAACCAAGGACAGGGCTTCTTGGTTACCCGATGTTTACTGTGGTTACCAGCAGAAGCCGGCTCCTGCTGCCTGCACATTCAGTTGTTGCTGTCTCGCTGTCACACACAGCGATCTGTGCTTCACAGCGGGAGAGCAACAACTAAAAAATGGCCCAGGACATTCAGCAACAACCAACGACCTCACAGCAGGGGCCAGGTTGTTGCTGGATGTCACACACAGCCACATCACTAGCAACATCGCTGCTATGTCACAAAAGATGTTGCTAGCGATGTTGCTTACTGTGACGGGGCCTTAAGTCATAAACAAGTGTCAGATCGAACTCAACAAACATTGTTTCCCAGTGATATCCACCAAAGTAGTTGTAGATAACCAATACCATTGGACACCTTAGTGCTGTCACCCCACCCTTCCCCTAATTCTGTGTACAGTGGTCATATTTGGCCAGTCCCTTTCTATAAGAATCAAATTGTACCTCACATTTTCAAATAAGGGTATATATACTTTTAACAAATATCAATAAAAGCCAGTTGTAAATATATATACCAAGATATATTTTGCATTCTTCAGAGAGTATACACCAACTGTATATTAAATCACATTAATGTGAATACTGAAGAGATTAGGCTTGAGATGAAGACACTGACATTATGTGTAATGTCCGAATCTATAACTCTGAACTTAAGCAGAAAGTTATAAGATGCTTAGAATTTCATTTGTTCTATTTCTTTTTCTTGTAAGGTAACAAGACAGTTGTATGAACCTTTGGTTATGGGCATCATTCACTGGTTCACAAATAATAAAAAATTTGAAAGCCGTGATACTGTGGCTTTACTCGATTCTATTTTGGTAAGTTGTTTTTTTTTAATGACTCATTGTTAGGTCTACTATGTTAGCTGTGCGAATCTTTTTTTTTTTTTTTTTTTTTTTTTTTTTAAATCTACATCACCTTAAAATTCAGCAGCTTAATTATGGACTTCAGAATGAAGAACATTTACACAAAACTTATATATTAATATAATATATTAATATAATATATATATATATATATATATATATATATATATGTATATATATATATATATATATATATATATATATATATATAAATATAAAATGTATATATATGTATGTATATGTGTGTATATATATATAGTCAGGGCCAGAAATATTTGGACAGTGACACAAGTTTTGTTATTTTAGCTGTTTACAAAACCATGTTCAGAAATACAATTATATATATAATATGGGCTGAAAGTGCACACTCCCAGCTGCAATATGAGAGTTTTCACATCCAAATCGGAGAAAGGGTTTAGGAATCATAGCTCAGTAATGCATAGCCTCCTCTTTTTCAAGGGACCAAAAGTAATTGGACAAGGGATTCTAAGGGCTACAATTAACTCTGAAGGCATCTCCCTCGTTAACCTGTAATCAACGAAGTAGTTAAAAGGTCTGGGGTTGATTACAAGTGTGTGGTTTTGCATTTGGAAGCTGTTGCTGTGACCAGACAACATGCGGTCTAAGGAACTCTCAATTGAGGTGAAGCAGAACATCCTGAGGCTGAAAAAAAAGAAAAAATCCATCAGAGAGATAGCAGACATGCTTGGAGTAGCAAAATCAACAGTCGGGTACATTCTGAGAAAAAAGGAATTGACTGGTGAGCTTGGGAACTCAAAAAGGCCTGGGCGTCCACGAATGACAACAGTGGTGGATGATCGCCGCATACTTTCTTTGGTGAAGAAGAACCCGTTTACAACATCAACTGAAGTCCAGAACACTCTCAGTGAAGTAGGTGTATCTGTCTCTAAGTCAACAGTAAAGAGAAGACTCCATGAAAGTAAATACAAAGGGTTCACATCTAGATGCAAACCATTCATCAATTCCAAAAATAGACAGGCCAGAGTTAAATTTGCTGAAAAACACCTCATGAAGCCAGCTCAGTTCTGGAAAAGTACTCTATGGACAGATGAGACAAAGATCAACCTGTACCAGAATGATGGGAAGAAAAAAGTTTGGAGAAGAAAGGGAACGGCACATGATCCAAGGCACACCACATCCTCTGTAAAACATGGTGGAGGCAACGTGATGGCATGGGCATGCATGGCTTTCAATGGCACTGGGTCACTTGTGTTTATTGATGACATAACAGCAGACAAGAGTAGCCAGATGAATTCTGAAGTGTACAGGGATATACTTTCAGCCCAGATTCAGCCAAATGCCGCAAAGTTGATCGGACGGCGCTTCATAGTACAGATGGACAATGACCCCAAGCATACAGCCAAAGCTACCCAGGAGTTCATGATTGCAAAAAAGTGGAACATTCTGCAATGGTCAAGTCAATCACCAGATCTTAACCCAATTGAGCATGCATTTCACTTGCTCAAATCCAGACTTAAGACGGAAAGACCCACAAACAAGCAAGACCTGAAGGCTGCGGCTGTAAAGGCCTGGCAAAGCATTAAGAAGGAGGAAACCCAGCGTTTGGTGATGTCCATGGGTTCCAGACTTAAAGCAGTGATTGCCTCCAAAGGATTCGCAACAAAATATTGAAAATAAAAATATTTTGTTTGGGTTTGGTTTATTTGTCCAATTACTTTTGACCTCCTAAAATGTGGAGTGTTTGTAAAGAAATGTGTACAATTCCTACAATTTCTATCAGATATTTTTGTTCAAACCTTCAAATTAAACGTTACAATCTGCACTTGAATTCTGTTGTAGAGGTTTCATTTCAAATCCAATGTGGTGGCATGCAGAGCCCAACTCGCGAAAATTGTGTCACTGTCCAAATATTTCTGGACCTAACTGTGTGTGTGTATATATATATATATATATATATATATATATATATATATATATATATGTGTGTATGTATATGTATGTATAAATAAAATATATTATGTTATAATTTTGTTTATGATTACTTTAACTTGTGCTTTTAATGATTTAATGATAAAATGTTACTAAAGATTGTGTCTGTCCCATTTAAGGATGGTATTGTGGATCCTGGTAACAGCACATTGAGAGATTTTTCAGGACGATGTATCCAGGAATTTTTGAAGTGGTCAATAAAGCAGACCACCCCAAAACAACAAGAACAGAGCCCTGTAAATACACAGTCACTATTCAAGAGACTCTACAGCCTCGCTCTACATCCCAATGCATTCAAGAGGATTGGAGCAGCTCTTGCTTTCAACAATATATACAGAGAGTTCAGGTGAGTTATCTGGTCCTGATATTTCTGATTTGATGAGCATTGATGTGTAAATGCTGGTGGTTATTTTTATGATGGGGGTTGTATTTTCATCTTATCTATTTAAATTAATTCAATTTCATCCTTAGAGAAGAGAATCCTCTTGTGGAACAATTTGTGTTTGAGATCTTGGTCGTGTACATGCAGAGTCTGGCGTTATCTCATGGAGATGAAAAATCCTTAGGTGAGATATACATTCTGACTTTGGTTATTTACATGTCGTTCTTTTTATTACTTCTATTATATTGTGTCTGACCTTGTAAGCAGCATATACTATACCAATCAAGTTGATCACTCAAACTGGTTGGTTCTTTCAGTAACATTGGCAGAAATTTGCTTTCTTTTGGTAACTTCCAAGGCTAGATTAATTTTAGAACCGGTTTAACATAATAAGAGAAAAAGCTTGGAATGCATGCTGACATGTAGGATCATCCATGTTACTCTTAGCAAAGTAATTTTTTTTTATTACTCAGATCTTAACACTGTTGTCAAATTAAGAAAGTCCACTTTTCAGGATCCTCCACTGAACCACAGTGAAGCATGATATTTATTTATGCTTTTGCTTAAATAGCACCATCATATTCTGTAGTGTTTGCACACATTATCATCACTGACTTCATTCATTGGAGCTCACAACATAGATTCCCTATCAGTATATTTTTGGAGTGTGGGAGGAAAATTGAACCCCTACTGTGAGATTTCTCTACAGTTACCTGCAGCAGTGGGACACTCCATTTATTGTGGAGACACCCTTCTTACAATAAGTAATAATTCAAAGGAGAACCCCTTTAAATTGAACCTCATGGCTGCATAAGGCTGCCCAAATCATGGGAGGCATGAATCAAGAGTCTGGCTCCATCATTACAGCTGGGAATATTTAGTCTGAAATGCTGCTGCTTTCCAAAGAAGACAAATCAACAAGCCGGCCAGAGACAGTGTGGCTCAGGTGACTAGACCTATATGAAGGTTCCTGACTGCTTTTCCACACTTTACTCCCATGAGTGACTCGTCTCTCCCTACATGAATGTATATTTGGAAATACTTGTCACTCAGGGGGAGCAGTGTGAGCAGAAGGGACCAACCGCATGGTCCATGTCTGATTTTTTTTTTTACTGAATTCTTTCTCTGAAATGCCACAAATTTTTAAAATAAAACTTTCCTGGCTACAATGACAGAGCTGGTGTGTTTAATTCATGCGCCCCGTGGTTTAGGCAGAAATAATAGGCTGTCAGGTTCTCTTAAATGGATTTTTGTTAGAAGGATCAATCCTCCTAAACTGTATATATAACCATGTAGGTGATAGAAAGTTTACTATTATGATTCCTTGATATCTGTGGTCTATTGACTTATCCAGAGCAATCTACATTTCTTTATCGTTCCTATGGGAGACCCAGACCATGGGTGTATAGCTACTGCCTCCGGAGGACACACAAAGTTACTACACTCAAAACGTGTAGCTCCTCCCTCCCAGTATATACACCCCCTGCTAGCCAGTCCTAGCCAGTTTCATGCTTTGTGTCAGGAGGATCACACACACACATGCATCCTTTTTTGATTTTCATTTTTTCTACAGATTTGGAAGAAAAGCGGGTCCACTGGACCCCCGGCATGTCCCTTCTCACCCCCCTGGCGGCGGTGCTGTTAAGGTTGACTTCAGGGCAGAAATCCCTTCATGCCGCGCTCCTTCACCATCCCATGCTGGGGCTCTGGCTTGAAGTGGGAGCCAACACGGTTCTCACTGCTTTGCAGGAGACCGGCCTCCATCCGCAGCCCTTTGACAGGACCCTGCTGGACGGAGCACTGGACCCCCACCCCACCCAGGGACTGGACCCTGCGTCTCAAAGCTAAGTATAGAGACGTTATTCAGAGGGTCCTTCTGCAATGTGGGGCACTTTATTAGGGGGACAGTGTTTGCTTGATAATGCTGCTTTTACTGTGTTTCCGGCCGGTTCCACTGTTTTTTTCTGTGTACCGCGCCGATGATGCCTGATTTTCGGCCGCATGTTTAACTCTAGGCCCCGGCTTCAGCCGCGGCCTAGTTTCGTCTCGTTCCCCTGCATGTCAGTCATGCAGGGGGACGCTGCAGCGCCGCCCAACCGCCGCTCTGCACAGGGGAGGACACTCCTTGTTGAGGAGATGATTCCCTCCCCTGTACATTTCTTAGCCCTCCGATTCCCGCTCCTGGGTTAACCCCCGCCCTCCCCCCTCACTCTAGCGCCATTTTCTCAGCGTTCTTAGTACGCTGATCGGCGCTGGCTGCTCTGCAGTGCAGAGGGAGTGAATATCTGGCTGGGGGTCCAGGCTTGGAACCTGGGGGGGCACTCACAATAGCGGCCTGACAAGTCACAACCTCTGGTTGTGCACTTTTATATACTATCAGGGCATTGTGAAGGAGTTAATTCTTTATTATAGAACCTCCTCCTCAGCAGCATGTCTCACTAGGAGCAAAGCTCCAAGGCTGTACACTACATGTTCTGCATGTAGGCTCATATTGCCTGAACCGGCACAGACCCATACTGTAATGGTTCTTAGGTGGTGGTGCCTCAGCCTGGAGTCTCCCCAGGCTGAACCCCTGTCTTGTGTTTTCTAGACAGAGCCCCCCACCTCTGCAGCAGGTCTCACAGAGCGAGGCTGCAGGCTGTTTTTTATTATCCACTGCTGGTAGTCTCGTACGGCTGTACCGAGCTCATAACCGCTGTGGCCCCTCAGCTTGAAGGCTCATGCATGGTCCCTCCAGCTGCTCCGGGTTCGGTGGCTGACCCCTGGGGGAATCTCTTTTTCCAGGGGTCGGCTGTCCCGGCATCCGCTGAGCATGCAACCCCCTTCTCAGGGCGTTTTCTGCTTGCTCAGCAAAGCTCACAGACCCCGTCCTCCTGACAGGGAGACGCAGGGTCCCCTGTCCTCCCCGTCCCGCAGCTCCGATACGAGCTGACTCACTGGACGAGGAGGATGTCTCTATCAGGGGCTCGGACGCTGCTTTACGTACTTTGATCCGTCCGTAGATGACTGGGATGCGAATGATTAGATTGCGTCCATTATACTTGTATTGGACCTCCATCCGCCTGTATCAGGGGAGTATTCACCGCTGGCAAAAAGGGCATCAGTATACCTTTAACAAGACGAGGAGTGTGTTCCTTAACCACTCCAGTTTTCAGCCCGCTGCGTCCAAGCCCGCAGCCTGTCCTGCAGATCCCACAGCGGGGTTCTGCTGCCTGTCTCCCCCTCCCATCAGAGGTGGTCAAGGAGTGTACTCATTCGCCAAGCGCCACTCCGGTGTCCAGACTTTCAGCCCGGATAGTTGTATCAGTGGCTGACGGCACCTCTATAAGGATCCCACGGTACATTAATTTTGTACTGGACCTCAATCCGCCGGAGTTACCTTATCTAGGTCAACACAACGTGTGTTCCTTAACCACTCCAGTTTTCAGGCCCCTGTGACCAGCCCAGGGTCCGCTCTGACAGTCGCTTCCCATGAAGCGTGATTCTGAGGACTGGGTTTCCCCCGTCCACCAATGGTGGTCAAGAGGTGGGCTCATTCACCTCAGCTGGCTCAGCCCGGACCGTTATGTCAGTGGCTGATGGCTCCTCAGAGGAGATGCATTCCCTCACAGGGACTCTATGCCCAAGACGGTTGCCTGAACTTCCAGACTTCAGTCTTTCCATCCTCTGCCAAGTCTGCCATGCTGGACACCGCACAGCGGTGGTTTTGGCTACTTTCCTCGCTATCCGCAGGTGTGGCTTCGGCAATGGAAGGCAGATGCCTCTATAGAGGTTCCTTGCTGGGCTCCCCTTTGGTGGGACCAGTCTCTTCGGAACCAACTAGATGAAATTTAGGAAGCTCTCGGCGACGAGAGTTCTTCCTTGCCACAAACCTAAACCAGGGCAGGAATCAGTTGAGGTTTCGGTGGTTTCCGTTCCTCCTTCTGATCGTCCTCTAGCTCGGCCTTAGTTCATAGAACCAAATGGCTTGAAGCTGCGTCTTCAGAAGACCGCAGGAGATGCTACCACGGAGTCAGCTTCCTCCGAGCTATCTGGCCACGCCAACCACCTCCTTGGTCGGTGGCAGGCTCTCTCCACTTGGCGACGTATGGTTCTACCATGTCTCCGTTCAGTGGGGGCGAGTTTATATCTCCCATGGCTACAGGATGGAATTCTGTCCACCCGCCAAACAGATTTTTTCTGTCAACTCCTCCCGGCTCCAAGGCCGCCGCCTTCTCACAGGCCGTGGCATTTCTTGCAGGCCAACGGAGTAATTGTTCCGGTTCCCGACTGGGAACGGTTCTGAGATTTTTGCTTAAATCTATTTCTAGTCCCCGAAGAGGGCGGTGCCTTCCGACCTGGATCTTTAGGTTTTCAAGCATGGTCAGGTGTGGCGTTTTCACATGGAGTCTCGGTCTTGTTCCGTGTGTTTTTCACCGGATCAATCAAGAACCCAAGGAGATTCCCTAGCAGCCATCGGCATCAGGGATGCCTTTCGGCAAGGGTCAATCGCAGTTTCACACCAGCGTTGACTACGTTTTGCCATCGGAGTGGTCCAATTCGTGGCTCTTTCCTTGGGGTTAGCCACGGCCCCTCGAGTATTCTCCTTGGGGCTGCTGTGATTAGGGTCCTGCACCCCTAGGGATTGGCAGTGATCGTTTGCCCTGGACGGTTTTCTTCTCGGGGTTTCATCCAGTGCAGACTCTTAGTAGAGTACTTCGCTTACTCTCGCCACTCTAATCTATTCGGGTGGCTTGTCATTCTGTCCAGGTCCACTCTGACTTCGCACCAGAGGTTTTCAAGGACGCAATTCGAGACTCTGTCGGCACTTGTGAAGCTGCTCTTAGTCGATCAGTAGTCCCTCCGCTGGCAGTCGACGTCGTTCTATCAGACACCAAATAAGGTGCTGGTCAGACGGTGGCGTCAATGGAAGCGATTCCTTGCCCAGTTTCTCCTGCGTCCTCTGAGACTGGAGGGTTTCCGCTGTACACGCGACCTCCCTCCTTCTCGGAGTGGTGGCTTCGCCACTGACCAGGGGCTCGTTGCAGTGGTGGTTTCGGCCACTCTGTCTCAGGGATGCTCCTTCCTGGCCCCGTCCCGGGTGATCCTCACAGGGTGCTGGTCTTTCCGCCTTGGGAGCAGTATATCTCCACCGTGGAGCGCAGGGCGCTTGGACTCTGTCCGAATCAGCCCTCTGGTTCAATGTGCTGGAAATCAGAGCTGTATTTCTAGCTCTCTAAGCCTTCACCATCTGTTGGCGGCTAGGCACATTCGAGTCCAGTCGGACAACGTGACAGCGTTTTCCTACATCAACTTCCAGGGCGGGACATTCAGCCGTCTGGCAATCTTGGTGGCTCATCATTCTTCAGTGGACAAGGGACTCCTAGTCCACCATATCCGCAGCCCACATCCTAGATGTGAAAGCTGCGAGGCAGACTATTTCAGCTGTCCAACCGTGGTCCACAATCCTCAGGTTTTGCGGTAGGCACACTGGTTCATGTTTGATCCCAGCTTCGTCTCTACCTCTTGCCCAGAGTCCTGCGCAAGATCAGTTAAGGGGGCCGTCGGGTCGTTCTCATTCTCCAGACTGACTCAGGCAGGCTTGGTACCCTGACCTGCTCCTTCTGTCCGTTGGGTTGCCATGGCATCTTCCGGACCGTTCAGACCTTTTCTCAAAAGGGTCCGTTTTTTCCGTCAGAATTCTGGATTCTCAGATTGACGGCGTAGCTCTTGAGTCCTGGATCTTGGCGACTTCTGGTATCCTTCCTGAAGTCATCTCCGCTATGACTCGAGCTTCAAAGTGTCCTTTGACCTTTTTAGCTTTGCCGACCCTCCTGTCTCTTTCACAGTCCGGTTTACAGCTAGGACTATCCCTCATTAAGGGACAGGTCTCGGCTCTGTCAGTATGTGCCAGCGGCGTATCGTCCGGCTGGCTCCGGTGCGCTCCTTTCAGGGCGCATCTCACATTATTCCGCCTTTCCTGCGGCCTATGGAGCCCTGGGACCTTAATCCGGTCCTCTCGGTTCCCGGAAACCCCCCTTTGCGCCTCTTAGGGAGGTTTCTTTGTTTCATCTTTCACAGAAAGTAGTCTTCTAGTGGCTATAATTTCCCGCCAGAGAGTTCTGGCTGTACTCTCTCGGAGTCACCCCCTTCTTGGCCTTTTGCATCAAGACAAGGTGGTCTCCGTCCGACTCCGGACTTTTTTCCCTGAGGTGGTTACTGCTTCCACCTTATCCGGGGCAATTTTCCTGCCTTCCTTTTGTCCGGCTCCTGTTCATCGCTTGAGAAAGTGTTGCATATCCTGGATCTGGTGCGGGCGCTCCGGATCTATGTGTCTTGCACCGCCGTTATTAGGCAGTGCACCTCTCTCTGGTGCTGACCGCTAGTCAGCGTAGCGGTCTCTCGGCATCTAAGCCGACCCTGGTTCGTTGGCTTAGGTTGGCCATTTCCGAGGCCCAACAAGTGTACTCAAGTGCCTTCCCCGCCGGGGATCAGAGCACATTTGTTCAGACCTGTCGGTGCCTTTTGGGCTTTCAGGCTCCAGGCTACGGCTCAGTAGGTCTGTCAGACTGCAGCTCGAATTAGTCTGCATACTTTTTTCGAAGCTCTATCCAAGGCATGCTTATGCTTTGGCAGACGCGGGCTTAGGCAGACGCATCTTTCAGGCGTCTGTCGCCCATTTGTGAAGTTAGGTTTTGCCTGCTTCTCAGTTGTCTGTTTATTCCCACCCATGGACTGCTTTGGAACGTCCCATGGTCTGGGTCTCCCATAGGAACGATAAAGAAAAAGAGAATTTTGTTTACTTACCGTAAATTCTTTTTCTTATAGTTCCGTCATGGGAGACCCAGCACCCTCCCTATTGCCTGTTGGCAGGTTTCTTGTTCCGGTGTCTTCACCGGCTGTTGTTGTAGACAGAGGTTCCGGTTCTTCCGGTTTTTACTCTGTCTCTTCTTGTGGGTGGATGTCCTCCTTCAGCTTTTGCACTAAACTGGCTAGGACTGGCTAGCAGGGGGTGTATATACTGGGAGGGAGGAGCTACACGTTTTGAGTGTAGTAACTTTGTGTGTCCTCCGGAGGCAGTAGCTATACACCCATGGTCTGGGTCTCCCATGACGGAACTATAAGAAAAAGAATTTACGGTAAGTAAACAAAATTCTCTTTTTTTCTCAGTTTGGAAGAGAGCTGCTAAGCTTTATAGGTGGGACAGAGATCTGCCTATGGTAGCTTGTACTTTTTTCCCTGTATAATGTTGACAAATCATAAGCCGGCAGCGACATAAGAGAAATTAACAGGTCTCCCCTCATTAACTGACAGCAGGTGTCTGTGTGAGACATGTAATGACAGTTTGCTCTCCTCTCTGATTTTACTGCAGAGTTGTGTATGATTACATTATACCTAGAATAGAGCAGACATAAATGTGATTACTAACATTTTGTCAGTTTTCATTACTGCTGCCATTGTGTTGATAAAGGTGCAGTATGGCAGTGCTTGAGAGCATTATGAGCGTAGAGTTGATAGAGGTATTTGAAAGAGACAAAGCTCAGCTCGTCTGTACTGCTGCTGCCCCCGCTGTGGCTGCAGAGATGCAAGCTGGAGAACGTTTTTTGTAATAACTGTTATGTCTGCACTATACTAGGCATTTTGCAATCACACACAGCTCTGCAGTGATATCAGACTGTTTATCATTACATATCTCACTGCAAAACCTGCTATAAGCTGTTGTGGGGGTTTTCTTCTTTTCCCTACATGTTACTGGTTGCTTGTGGTTAGGCAAGAGCATACAGGGGGAAGAAGTACACGTCCCCATAAGCGGACTGACATCAAATCTCTGTTGAGAAAAGAACTTTGGCACTCAATGAAGAATAAGAAAAAAGGATTTCTTTGATTTGTGTGTGCTTTTATTGCAATATAGGCTCAGGGAAACACAATATATCCAATGTTTCGGCTTTGGGTGAGCCTTTCTCAAGGAAATGAGTCCAGGTAAATGGGGATGCAATATAGGTACTGTATGTGTTCTAAGAACAACTAGCAAAACAGGGATGCCTATAATTAGCACATGAAAATGAACATGACTGGCCCGGCCAGTATGAAGTTGTATTGAAGCTGTAGGACTTTGTGTGGGGGATAGACGTGGTTAATATGCGTTGTAATCTGAAACCAGTTGTGGTTAATTGTCCGTGGAACAGTAAATGGAGAATCAGGCTGCACTGATCAGCCAGGCGTGTAAGAGCTCATACCTATAATAGTGAGGAGTAAGGCGGTGTACAGATGCCACAATGTGGAAAACAATCTGCCCAAGAAAAATGATGTGGGTAGATCCGTATAGAGGTCACGCCCTTGGTGCTGATGGGTATAATTAAGTGTGCTTAATCCATTAGTAGATGGGAGAGTTACCCAATATGCCATAGCTATCATGGAAGCCTGGTGAGTAACTGTGAGGCCGGGTCATGTCAGAAGGCAAGTCACAAAATCTCTGTCCTGTCGATAGATCCTAACAGCTCATTTACAAATTAAGAAAAAAGGGGATTTTGATGCAGTAAGGAGAATATCAAGTTATTGTTTTATTCAACTTTCTATGTCCACCTGCATGTTCATATACAATCATATAGGTTGATCTTTCTGACAGATTCCTGTTAAAGAGATATTCCCATCGCCAAGATCCTATCCCAATATGTAGTAGAGATAATAATATTATGAGCAAATTGCTGAAATAAGAAATGTAGTATAGATCTCCTGATATAGCAATGTCTCTTACCTCATGTGCAGGGCATTACAGCTTTGGTACCCATGGTTATGACAATGAGCAACTAACTGTCACTATGAGTGGTCGTAACCATGGATACCTAAACTGCAGTGCTCTGCACATCAGGTAAGAAACATGACTTTATCAGGACAACTATACTACATTTCTAATTGGAGGTATTTCCTAATATTATTATTACAACTACTACATATTGGGATAGGATCTTGGAGATGGTAGTAACTGCTTAAAACATAGCCGTTGTTTTAATTTTTATTTCATAAATAACATAATTACTGAGATGGGTGATAGCAGTTGTTACTGATGAGATTGTATGTAGCTAGTAGAGGAGGAGACAGAGCTCTGACACTAGCTCCTCCCTCTGCCATTAGCGCCTCCTTCTGCCTCTAGTTCGTCCTTCTACCTCTAGCTCCTCCCTCTGCCTCTAGCTCCTTCCTCTGCCTCTAGCTCCTTCCTCTGCCTCTAGCTCCTTCCTCTGCCTCTAGCTCCTCCCTCTGCCTCTAGCTCCTCCCTCTGCCTCTAGCTCCTCCCTCTGCCTCTAGCTCCTTTCTCTGCCTTTAGCTCCTCCCTCTAGCTCCTCCCTCTGCCTCTAGCTTCTCTTTCTGCCTCTAGCTCCTCCCTCTAGCTCCTCCCTCTGCCTCTAGCTCCTCTCTGCCTCTAGCTCCTTTCTCTGCCTCTAGCTCCTTTCTCTGCCTCTAGCTCCTTTCTCTGCCTCTAGCTCCTTTCTCTGCCTCTAGCTCCTTTCTCTGCCTCTAGCTCCTTTCTCTGCCTCTCGCTCCTCCCTTTGCCTCTCACTCCTCCCTTTGCCTCTCGCTCCTCCCTTTGCCTCTCGCTGCTCCCTTTGCCTCTCGCTGCTCCCTTTGCCTCTCGCTGCTCCCTTTGCCTCTCGCTGCTCCCTTTGCCTCTCGCACCTCCCTTTGCCTCTCGCTCCTCCCTGTGCCTCTCGCTCCTCCCTCCGCCTCTCGCTCCTCCCTCCGCCTCTCGCTCCTCCCTCCGCCTCTCGCTCCTCCCTCCGCCTCTCGCTCCTCCCTCCGCCTCTCGCTCCTCCCTCCGCCTCTCGCTCCTCCCTCCGCCTCTCGCTCCTCCCTCCGCCTCTCGCTCCTCCCTCCGCCTCTCGCTCCTCCCTCCGCCTCTCGCTCCTCCCTCCGCCTCTCGCTCCTCCCTCCGCCTCTCGCTCCTCCCTCCGCCTCTCGCTCCTCCCTCCGCCTCTCGCTCCTCCCTCCGCCTCTCGCTCCTCCCTCCGCCTCTCGCTCCTCCCTCCGCCTCTCGCTCCTCCCACCGCCTCTCGCTCCTCCCTCCGCCTCTCGCTCCTCCCTCCGCCTCTCGCTCCTCCCTCCGCCTCTCGCTCCTCCCTCCGCCTCTCGCTCCTCCCTCCGCCTCTCGCTCCTCCCTCCGCCCCTCGCTCCTCCCTCCGCCCCTCGCTCCTCCCTCCGCCCCTCGCTCCTCCCTCCGCCCCTCGCTCCTCCCTCCGCCCCTCGCTCCTCCCTCCGCCCCTCGCTCCTCCCTCCGCCCCTCGCTCCTCCCTCCGCCCCTCGCTCCTCCCTCCGCCCCTCGCTCCTCCCTCCGCCCCTCGCTCCTCCCTCCGCCCCTCGCTCCTCCCTCCGCCCCTCGCTCCTCCCTCCGCCCCTCGTTATAGCACCAACTGCAATCTCCTATCTCACTAATGGGAAAGTATTCACCAAATACAGATTTTACCTCTGAATTGAGAATGTTGATAATGACTGATCAGTTCTGGCAGAGAAAGAAGCAGATCTGTCTGATGAGATATATTGCAAAGTTGCTTACTTTCATGTGTACTATTCATTTATTAAAAATAAATTAAAACGACAGTTATGCTTTAAAGTTATATTCGGACTAATCTTTTGCAAAGAACGCAATATTAGTCAGTAATGTCTAATATTTTTTATCCTAAAACATAATAGAACATGGGTAATAGAATCTGCTAATTATGTATGAGTTTTTAGGGGTGTTTCTAAATCTGGTTAATTTCCCAATAATAAGCTTCATTGCTTTTCTTTACAGGTACCATTCAGCAGTGTAGTGATGCCATTGATCATTTAAAACGCATTATAATCCAAAAAGCCAGCAGCCTAAATAAGTCATCCAAAAGACGCATACCCAGGTACCGGCACTGTAATTTCATCTCATGTCTTCTCTAAAACCTCTCAAGTATTATTGGCTGCGGACTTTCTCCTCACTGTGACAATAGTGTCATCTGTCCGTACATATAATGGCTCTTAAAGGGATTTACCTCTTTCTCTTGTTAGTGCCTCTTTTTTTGACAAGCGTGTATAATGACCACTGGTGGAGGAACATGTGGCCAGAACCATCCATCAGCCTCCTCCAATAGCAGCAGCTTGCTGTGTGAGATGTTGTACTATTGGACATCAATGCTGGCAATTTTGTGACTAAAGTGTCAAACCCCTTTAAGAAGGCAACTTGTAATTTTTCATATGATATAGTCAGATCAGTCAGAAAGGCTACCAATCTACCGTTACCTTTATGAGCATTTGAAAGCAGTTAAGTAAGTTAAGTCACAGGTTATATCGGGGATTTTTTATTGGAGTTTCTGCAGTGTTTTCTGCTATAACAAGATTCTCTCTCGTCTCCCTTTGATTATTCTCAATTTGATCATTTTCTACATCACACAATTTACATAGTTTGGTTAATAGTTAACTGTATCGCCTGGTTTTAAGCAACTTACCATATTTTTTGGATTTATATGACGCACTTTTTAACCCTCAACTGGTGAGGTGGGATTTTTGTCACGTAACTGGTGATGTGGGGGCTTCCTATACCCCAGTGTTTCGAAATCTCTAATTTTTACAGAAAATGCAAAGATCATGTTTGTTTTAATCGTTTTCTTATTGGCGATTGATTACACATGAGTATACCAAATTTTTGACACCCATAAGTATCGGAAAATGTAATACATTGATGATTCATACCAGCATTTTCCAATGAATGCCAGATGAACAAAATTTCCCTGGGGTGTTGCAAACCCCACCTCACCGGTTGAGGGTTAGCTAAAATAAACTGCTAAAAAATGTGTGCTCCTTTACAGCCCGGAGGCAGCTACCTGTGATGGAGGAAAATGTTAACTTGGTGTCCCCTCCTATCACAGAGAGCTGCCATCTACTCCTACCGCAAACTGGTCTATGCGATTGGTGTAGAGCAGAAAAAGGGAGCTGCCTGGACCTGAACGGACAGAGGCTGCAGGAGGGGGGGGGCTGAAGGACCTTTCACACAAGTAATTTAAGTACCTTTTAAGGTCATGTGATTAATCACATGATCTGAAAAATCCTTCATTTAATCGAGTAGAAATTCCTTCCACTGCTCAACTCCTGCATCATCCATTCAGGCTTCGATCAGGAATTACAATATGTGGTGTGTGTGTAATTGTGCATGTAGCAGAGCTGTATGTGTAAATGTAACTGGGTATGCAAGTGTAGCAGGGCTGGGTATGCATGTGTAACTGTGCACATAGGAGGCCTGTGTATGTAAGTGTAACAGCATGTAGCAGAGCTGTGTGTAAGTGTAACTGTGCATGTAGCAGGGCTGTTTATGTAAATGTAACTCGGGCATGCTAACATGCTATTCAATGCCCATTGCCTAGCGTTATCAGCTGTGTCCGTTGTCACCGCAACAGACGCCGGGCAGTGCACATGATCAGAATGCCCCGCACTTCTGTTCATGCTCATTATGAAGCCGGGTGTATGCATCCTGACATTAGAGAGGTCTAGTGCTGATCATGCGCACTGACCCTAAGCCCGGTGTCTGATATAGTGACTGCGGACTAGTATGCACATCACTGTTGATGATGCTAAGCAATGGGCATTGAATAGCATGTTAGCACTATCACATGGTAAGAGTGCGGAATCAGCTCAGGAACGAACACCCTTGCAACTCGCCCCTGCGCTCATTAGCATATCATAAAGGATCTTTAGAAACACTTTTTCTAAAGATCCCTTTATCTATACTCGTGTATACAGGGACGGTTAGGCAGGGATTAGCAATATGCACCCAGAACGACTCATGGTTCTGGGTGCATATTGCACCTGACAGGTTCACTTTAAAAGGGTTGTCCCAGCCCTGGTGAATTTTTTTTTCAAGCTTTGCCGCTTGCTAAATCCTAACTGTGTGTAACATACATACAGTGCAGTTAGAATTCGGCTCTGCTTCCCTGGTTCCTTTGGTCATCATGTGATGGCGAGCATGAGATTTACATGTTTGTGGCCACGGAACTACACTGGAACTGGGAAGTAGAGCCAATTCATGTCATTATGTATATTACATGCAAAGCAGGCATCCAAAGCCTCCACCAGGGCTGGGTTACCCATTTACTGAAAACAATCTGTAACTAATGGAAGTTCATTACATAGCAATTTATAACATTTCCTTGTGAATGTAATAGTATGAAATGACCACCACTTAATGTGTTTGATAAAGCTTAGAAAAGGGTTTCAGGTGATAGAAAATCTTCACATGAGAGTGAGAGGTTTTCTTCACAGCATTTCAGCCTACAAGGTATACTGGGCTGTCAGATGCCAAAAGCCATGGGAAATTTCTCCGCTCTAACTAAAAATATTTTTTTTCCTCCTGAAATTAGAGGGTTTCCTCAAAGTCAGCCCATCTGTCTCTTGAATATTGTCTTTTGGCTTCTACAACAATGTGGCCTACCTCAGACTGATTGCAGGCACAAGGCAATGGAGCTCCTCTTTGAATTTGTTCCTTTGCTGCCAGGTAAATGGTGTTTTTTTCATTAATAATTCTAAAATGAAAAAAATAAAATTAAGCTAATTCTGTTTGTTTTTAAATGATTTAATCCTTCGAGTCTTTCCATGTATAATTGGTGAATAATTTCACGAGGCACAGCTTGATATGTTTTGTACCACTTAGCATGTAGACTGCCTTCTTGTAGAATCTGAGCTCCAGAGTGGGTTATCTCTATATTGGTCTACTTTTCTTAGTCCAAACATCCAGCTCTGTGTTAAGCTTTTTTTTGTAATAGGGAGATGCTCATCTAAGCTCCGTGTCACTACAAGAGGATCAAAGAGACCCTTCAGTCCTGTATAGTTTTTTTTCTCAAACTTCCGGCATAATTCTTTGGCCTGTGACGTGTACCCTATAGGGTAGTGCAGGTCCACTGGTTTAATTACCGCTCTTTTTCTTTTGCAAATTATTACATATTTGGTAGCCACCTACTTAAGAGTATTTCTGAGGCCACAGTTCAAAACAGCTATTACCTGCCACACAGCAGTCTCTGATTTTTCTCCCTAGCAAGGCCAGGACTCAATTTTGTAGCTTTTCAAGCCAGCATTCATCTGACGGCACACACAGCCAAAAGAAGAAGCTTTCCTGTAACCCGCATCCCTTCTGGTGTACTTATTCCTAGGCTCCCAAAGCTACCTCCATCAAGTCTACTATTGCATGGAGGGCAAGCTTTTAGGACGGATTCACAGCATTTTCGCTCGCTTTCTGCTCCAAAAACTTCTAAAACAAAAATCAGTGTGCACAGACCCTTTGAGATTTTTATTCAAACTTTGGTCTCCCAAAAGTGGAAGTAACTGTATGTCTTTGATAAAAATGGCATCAAATGTTACTTTCTGGTGTAGAACCTCCATATGCAGTGACAGATCTTTTATTGCATTAATGGAACAAAGATAATTCCTGTTCTCAGTAGATATCAGGGATATGTACCTGCACATACCCATCGGTGCATCTCATCACTGATTTTACTTTACATTTTGTGGCTTTTCCATTTGGGTTAGCAGCAGCCCCATGAGTCTTGACAGAGGTCCTATTCTCTGTGAATAGCCCTGCTTTACTCTCAAGATGTCACAGCCATCGCCTACTTAAAAATCATCATGGTTAAAGTCCCATCCAAACAACCATCACATTACGACTGTGTCCCCAACTATTGTCTTCACTCTTCCCCATGTCCTTACCCGTCATGTGTTTCAACATAACTCAGGCCAGGATCCCTTTCCCATCATAAGAACTTCTCTCCCCCAGCAGTGTCTGTGCTTTCTAAGATCTCCCTTTAGTTTCCTCCACAGAGGCTTCTTCATATTCTCCGTTCCATATCCGAGTTATTCCATCTCTCTGGGAGAAGTCCAGGGACAGCTGGAATATTATGTATCCCTATCTGTTCTTTTGATCTACAGGAAAGGACAAAGTCTTCAACCTTACTGATCTTGAGAGCAACATTCATCTCTGAAAGAGGGTCGTGAACCACATCCAGCTCACGCCCCCTCACAGTAGTGACAGAGCCCCCTTTACCTGGATAATGACAGCCAGGGCTTTTTGCAGTATAATTAGATCCAAGGATTCCTACCTTACCCCTATTTAGATCTGCACTTCTATGCGGTGCAATTCATAAAAGTCACTATCTGGAGACCCACTCTTCGTAGTTGCTTGCTAGACTTGGTGCTAAAATCGACCACGAGCCATACATCACAAGCCTGCGAGCCTGTACATATTACATCTCTATACTGACCCTGGGATATTCTATGGACACCAGCCTCATTAGCTGGAAAAGAGTTTTTAAGAACCCGACTGCTTAATGAGTAACCATGGTTTTAGTTTTCATTTCATACACATGAAAATTAGAAACTTTATAGAATAAATCTGCTTGTCTTCTCCTGGATTGATCTTTACTCTTAACTCAGGAGTAAAGTCTGTAAAGTGTGTGCAGTGAAGACAGATTTTACTGAGATAGATGACGCTTAATACTTTTGAAATTCGATCCAAGGGGGAAGGCGAGGTAGGACCCAGCAGCAGACACATTTTGCTGCAAGTTGCCCTGAAACAACAGGTATTATTTTCTTTAGAACTTTGAGTAATAAATGCCATCTCCTATCTTAAGGTACCGTCACACATAACGAGATCGCTAGCGAGATCGCAGCTGAGTCACGGTTTCTATGACGCAGTAGTGATCCCGTTAGCGATCTTGTTATGCGTGACACTTAGGCCCCTGCTGTGAAGTCTCTAGTCGTTGCAGAATAGTCCAGGCCATTTTCTTCAAAGGTGATGTCCTGCTGGGCAGGAGGCATTGCTGTGTTTGACACTGTGTGACAGGGTCACAGTGACTGCTGAGATCGTTATACAGGTCGCTACTGCGACCTGTATTGTTCCTGCATTGTTGCTAAGATCTGACTGTGTGACCTCCCAGCGACTTACCTGCGATCCGGTCAGGTGGCATCGTTTTCGGGATCGCTGGTAAGTCGTTGTGTGTGACTGGGCCTTTAGTAATGAGAAAATCTGTTCATTTGAAGATGGATTTTACTCATGAAATGAGAATTGTGAGAATGAATGCTCTGTCCAGGATGAGAAAGAAATGGATTTCTTTGAGATGTATTACAAAGTTTCTTATTTTCATGTGTACTATTGAAGCTTCTACTGTCCCTCTGACACTGGCTCCATATCCTGGCAGGTCAACCTGTCCAATTGAAGCAGACCATAGCAATAGAGAGGATCTGGAGCTCCTCGGCCATTTTTGATATGGACGGAAGCACAAGTCCCAGCTATATGGCTATGTGCCCACGCTACAGGATTTATCGCGGATTTGACGCGGATTTTGACGCGGATTTAGCGCGGATTTGCCGAAAATCTGCAGCACAGCTACTCCCCAGCCATTTCAATGGCATTTTGGAAATGCTGTGCCCATGCTGCGGATTTTTCCGCTGCGGATTTTGCCGCGGATTTTGATGCGGAACAAACTGCAGCATGTCAATTGTTTGGTGCGGATTTGGTGCGGATTTTCTGTTTTGAATGGGGAAAAAAATAAAAATAAAATCCGCATCAAAATCCGCGGTAAATCCGCGGCAAATCCGCGGGTGCGGATTTGCCGCGAAAGTTGCGGATTTTCAGGCAAAAAAATCCGCAGGGACCTTTTACTGTGGACACATAGCCTATGAGTATGAAGAGCCGCCAACAGTTTTTTGCTTAATGTTGTCCTCTCAGTGCTGTACCACCATTGAATGACACAAGGATTTTATGCTGAGTAATAGAAATCCAGTTTTTGCAGATGCAGTAATGTCTCTTGTGCATGCTCTAAATATTCCTGTGAGCACAAACACTGAAATGAAAAAATATTTTCTTAAAAATATTTTGATTCTCAATTTGCTCAATGTTTCTCTTTATGGAAACCTTTAAACATTTTGTTTTATAGAGAAAAAATCTCCTTCCGCCTGGGTGGATGAGATCATCAAGAAAGAAGGCATCTCCTTTTTTATTCAAAGATTTGAAAGTGCTGGCAACGTGGATGGCTCCCATTGTGGGATATTCTACATTCCCACCCTGCAGGACCTGAATAATACCTCTTTACGAGCTGTGCTTCAGTGGATGGATATGTTACTTGCTGCTCTGGATTGTTATAATACATTTTTGGGTATGCGTGCTGTGAAACCACAGAATTTACTTGGTAAGTAAATTATTTACCATCTGCTCCATGTGTGTTTAAAGTCATGCACTGTTCTCCTTTTAGTATCTGACTTCATGAATCTAAACATTTGCTTTTGATGACCATGTAGGTTTTAGGCAACTTTTTCTTTTCCTGCCTTGATTGACCACCCATGTTCCTATGATTGCAATTAAAAAAACAAAACAAAGTGAAAGAAATTTGGAGGAGTTGATGTGACTGAAGTGAAAAGGCATCAGGCATGGTCCAAGACGTCAGGAGAGACGAGTAGATCTCCTGGTCCTTTTACCTGTCCACCTGCCATATTGATTTATTGTTTTCTCACTGTGTCACCCATTTTAGACACTTGCAACTTTTTCTGGCAGGGATTCTAGGGACAGGCAGGGAAAGTAGTCGGTGAGTGGGGACGCCATAACAATTTTTTGGGGGGCCGACCAGGAGGGAGTATCACATCAGTACCAGCAATCTCCTATTCTGTGCACATTTAGTTTTTTCACTTCACGGTGTTGGTTTTAATATCTGTATCCTTAATATCTTTAATATCTGTATCCTGCTTACATTTTAATTCCTAATAATGTTTTATAAGGGTAGATTTATGCATATAATTTTCTCACTATCCGGTCCTAGTCATAGGATAGCCCAATAAATTATGAAAGGGATGCTGTTTGTTTCGTGGTTTTTAAATTCATGTCTTAAATAAATGAAGATTGTTTAACTTCATATTTAATGGATCAATATGTAATGAAGCTCCAGTGGAGGAATGCCAGCAGGAAAAAGTGTAAAACCTTTAATTTATTATGACATTATTGAAAACTACAACCGCACTGGTAACCGTCTGACTACATTGAATGAAATAACTAGGTAGTATATGCCTTAATCATAGTAATGGTTTAATTCACTGTTGTCTGACGGCTACCAGTGCAGTTGTAGTTTTTAATACTGTCACAATAAATTGAATCATGAAACAATGAAGCGGAGGAATGCAGGCAGAAAAAAAATGTGTTATACCTCAAGTCTTCTGTTTGGCCCAGGCAAATCTTGGGATTAACTTCAGATTTGGCACTTACGGTGAGCTGACCTATTTATTTTAATTTATATTTAATGGACATACCAGCTTTTTTTTTCTCTCATACATTGTGTTTTCTTGGCAACTTTTTTCCTGAGCACTCCGCAAGCTTTACACGCTACAATATATCTAACAATGTGTCGGCGGGGTCACGTCGTAAGTGATCTGGCATCGTGCGATTGCGATTGAACGAATAAATGTTGATCGCATACACGTCATTCAAAACCTAAAAATTGAACGTCGGGTTGTTCAATGTTCCCGAGGCAGCACACATCGCAGTGTGTGACACCCCGGGAACGATGAACTGCAGCTTACCTGCGTCCCGCGGCTCCAGTCGACTATGCGGAAGGAAGGAGGTGGGTGGGATGTTTACGTCCCGCTAATCTCCACCCCTCCACTTCTATTGGCCGGCTGCCGTTTGACGTCGCTGTGACGCCGAACGTCCCTCCCACTCCAGGAAGTGGATGTTCGCCGCCCACATCGAGGTCGTATGGTAGGTAAGTACGTGACGGCAATGAATGAAATTGAACGTGCCGCACATACGATGGGGGCATGTCACATCGCATACGATATAGTATGCTTAATTGTAAGGTGTAAAGCAGAGTTTAGTGATATTGAACGTTGTTAGCTCCTACACCACCCATTGTTATAATGACTAAAAGTGCTATACACGATGCCTATGAATCTCTTAAAGAGATTAAAGAGAAAACCACCAGGATTTTCCTATATAAACTAAAGCCAGTGCTATACTGGCGCTATCATGCTGATTCTAAACATACCTTTAGTTGTGAGATCGGATGTATACTTTTTGAAATATAGGCAAGTAAAGTTTGTGAAATGCACTGTTATTTGATGAGAGGTGCAACGGAATATCTAATTGGTGAGTTGAGTTTTGCTAGTTCCCTTATATGCCTTTCTGTACTTCCTCCCTGTCCTTCCTTCCTTCCTGCTTCCTCCCCCCTGTAAAAACAGAGAAACCCTGCCCACCTATTAGATATTCCGTTGCACCTCTCATCAAATAACAGTGCATTTCACAAACTTTACTTGCCTATATTTCAGAAAGTATACATCCGATCTCACAACTAAGGGTATGTTTAGAATCAACATGATAGTATAGCATTGGCTTAAGTTTACATATAAAAATACTGGTGGTTGGTCCTCCTTAAAATCAGTGAATTCGCTACTGCCAACACTTATCCACAAGGGTATTTGAATTCCACTTCTCTTGTGTGGAGGTTGTGCGGCCCCTTGCTACCCTGAGCATTTTCTCGATAAAAGGTGAATGTAGATGGGCCTCTTTTGATAAAAAAAATTAAAATAAAAAAAATTAGGATTTGGGCCCTTGTTGGATGTACTGTCAGTACTGCACTAATATCAGCTGCTTTTTTGCACCAGGGCATCACTTTAGCAGTTGTGCCTAGTGTAGAGCAGCACAGAGTACTGAGTACAGAGTGGGCTTTTTTTTATTTTTTTTTTCCTCTTCCTCTGCCATTTTTTTTATCAAGAAGTAATGCGCCACCCCAGGTGGGAAACTGTGGTGTGAAAGGGATTGCAGAAAGGTTACGTGGGGTATCATAGGGGTAAAAGCACCTCCGATTATCACTTCCCCAGCTTGGTGCTTTATTACCTGTTCTGTTGCTGATGTCCTAATAAATAATAATTATTAAATGCTATTCTTCTTTTTGTGAATCTTTGCTTTAGACCCTTCTCAGAAGTCATCTTTTCTTAAAGCACTACATTATTTCATCAGTCAACTTTCCATGTGTGACATCACGGCAGCACTAGCTTGCTACAAAAACAGTTCATTCAGCCCACAAGAAAAGGAGGAGTACAACTACAGCAAGTGCACAATCATAGTGAGAATCATTGAGTTTGCGACCATGATCCTGGATCACTGCCAGAAGGATTTTTGGAAGGTGAGTGCTGCTGTCACATCAGCTTTGTCTACTGATTTTACAATTCATGAAGATTGTCAGAAAGAAAAAGGAAATACCATCCAGAGTAGTGGAACATTTTGCTTTAAAGTAGTTGTCTGACAGAAACTCCAACATTTTTTTTAAAAGCAACCTGTCAGGTGCAATATGCAACCAGAACCACAAGCAGTTCTGGGTGCATATTGCTAATCGCTGCCTAACCGTCCCTGTATACACTAGCATAGATAAAGAGATCTTTAGAAAAAATATTTATAAAGATCTTTTATCGTATGCTAATGAGCGAGGGCACTAGTTCCCTGCCCAGATGCCCCCATTAGCATGTTAGTACATCCCTGTGGGCATGCTAAGCAGCGTCACAGGATGATCTCACTCACCTCTCCGCCGCCATAGTGTCCGATGGGGGATTTCAGCTCAGTGCGCATGACCCCGGTGTTTGGGTCATGCGCACTATGAAGCCGAGTGTATGCGTCCTGGCTTCAAACTGAAGTCGTGCGCATAACCCAAACTCCAGGGTCATGTGCACTGAGCCGAAATCGGACACGGTGTCGGCGGAGAGGTGAGTGAGATCATCGCGTAACGCTGTGTATTTATTAGCATGGTAGCACTTCCACAGGGGCATCTAATGCTAATGGGGGCGTCTGGTCGGGGAACTAACGCACACCTCGTATGTTACTTATGATATTGACTGAAACCAATGTCCCCACTGCCATGAGATCTTCCCGGAGCTCCTTCCTTGTTGTCCTTGGGTTAGCCTTGACTCTTCGGACAAGCCTGGCCTCGGCACGGGTGGAAACTTTCAAAGGCTGTCCAGGCCGTGGAAGGCTAACAGTAGTTCCATAAGCCTTCCACTTCCGGATGATGCTCCCAGCAGTGGAGACAGGTAGGCCCAACTCCTTGGAAAGGGTTTTGTACCCCTTGCCAGCCTTGTGACCCTCCACAATCTTGTCTCTAATGGCCTTGGAATGCTTCTGTCAGGCTCCGCCTCCATCTGTCAGGCTCCGCCTCCATCTGTCAGGCTCCGCCTCCATCTGTCAGGCTCCGCCTCCATCTGTCAGGCTCCGCCTCCATCTGTCAGGCTCCGCCTCCATCTGTCAGGCTCCGCCTCCATCTGTCAGGCTCCGCCTCCATCTGTCAGGCTCCGCCTCCATCTGTCAGGCTCCGCCTCCATCTGTCAGGCTCCGCCTCCATCTGTCAGGCTCCGCCTCCATCTGTCAGGCTCCGCCTCCATCTGTCAGGCTCCGCCTCCATCTGTCAGGCTCCGCCTCCATCTGTCAGGCTCCGCCTCCATCTGTCAGGCTCCGCCTCCATCTGTCAGGCTCCGCCTCCATCTGTCAGGCTCCGCCTCCATCTGTCAGGCTCCGCCTCCATCTGTCAGGCTCCGCCTCCATCTGTCAGGCTCCGCCTCCATCTGTCAGGCTCCGCCTCCATCTGTCAGGCTCCGCCTCCATCTGTCAGGCTCCGCCTCCATCTGTCAGGCTCCGCCTCCATCTGTCAGGCTCCGCCTCCATCTGTCAGGCTCCGCCTCCATCTGTCAGGCTCCGCCTCCATCTGTCAGGCTCCGCCTCCATCTGTCAGGCTCCGCCTCCATCTGTCAGGCTCCGCCTCCATCTGTCAGGCTCCGCCTCCATCTGTCAGGCTCCGCCTCCATCTGTCAGGCTCCGCCTCCATCTGTCAGGCTCCGCCTCCATCTGTCAGGCTCCGCCTCCATCTGTCAGGCTCCGCCTCCATCTGTCAGGCTCCGCCTCCATCTGTCAGGCTCCGCCTCCATCTGTCAGGCTCCGCCTCCATCTGTCAGGCTCCGCCTCCATCTGTCAGGCTCCGCCTCCATCTGTCAGGCTCCGCCTCCATCTGTCAGGCTCCGCCTCCATCTGTCAGGCTCCGCCTCCATCTGTCAGGCTCCGCCTCCATCTGTCAGGCTCCGCCTCCATCTGTCAGGCTCCGCCTCCAACTGTCAGGCTCCGCCTCCAACTGTCAGGCTCCGCCTCCAACTGTCAGGCTCCGCCTCCAACTGTCAGGCTCCGCCTCCAACTGTCAGGCTCCGCCTCCAACTGTCAGGCTCCGCCTCCAACTGTCAGGCTCCGCCTCCAACTGTCAGGCTCCGCCTCCAACTGTCAGGCTCCGCCTCCAACTGTCAGGCTCCGCCTCCAACTGTCAGGCTCCGCCTCCAACTGTCAGGCTCCGCCTCCAACTGTCAGGCTCCGCCTCCAACTGTCAGGCTCCGCCTCCAACTGTCAGGCTCCGCCTCCAACTGTCAGGCTCCGCCTCCAACTGTCAGGCTCCGCCTCCAACTGTCAGGCTCCGCCTCCAACTGTCAGGCTCCGCCTCCAACTGTCAGGCTCCGCCTCCAACTGTCAGGCTCCGCCTCCAACTGTCAGGCTCCGCCTCCAACTGTCAGGCTCCGCCTCCAACTGTCAGGCTCCGCCTCCAACTGTCAGGCTCCGCCTCCAACTGTCAGGCTCCGCCTCCAACTGTCAGGCTCCGCCTCCAACTGTCAGGCTCCGCCTCCAACTGTCAGGCTCCGCCTCCAACTGTCAGGCTCCGCCTCCAACTGTCAGGCTCCGCCTCCAACTGTCAGGCTCCGCCTCCAACTGTCAGGCTCCGCCTCCAACTGTCAGGCTCCGCCTCCAACTGTCAGGCTCCGCCTCCAACTGTCAGGCTCCGCCTCCAACTGTCAGGCTCCGCCTCCAACTGTCAGGCTCCGCCTCCAACTGTCAGGCTCCGCCTCCAACTGTCAGGCTCCGCCTCCAACTGTCAGGCTCCGCCTCCAACTGTCAGGCTCCGCCTCCAACTGTCAGGCTCCGCCTCCAACTGTCAGGCTCCGCCTCCAACTGTCAGGCTCCGCCTCCAACTGTCAGGCTCCGCCTCCAACTGTCAGGCTCCGCCTCCAACTGTCAGGCTCCGCCTCCAACTGTCAGGCTCCGCCTCCAACTGTCAGGCTCCGCCTCCAACTGTCAGGCTCCGCCTCCAACTGTCAGGCTCCGCCTCCAACTGTCAGGCTCCGCCTCCAACTGTCAGGCTCCGCCTCCAACTGTCAGGCTCCGCCTCCAACTGTCAGGCTCCGCCTCCAACTGTCAGGCTCCGCCTCCAACTGTCAGGCTCCGCCTCCAACTGTCAGGCTCCGCCTCCAACTGTCAGGCTCCGCCTCCAACTGTCAGGCTCCGCCTCCAACTGTCAGGCTCCGCCTCCAACTGTCAGGCTCCGCCTCCAACTGTCAGGCTCCGCCTCCAACTGTCAGGCTCCGCCTCCAACTGTCAGGCTCCGCCTCCAACTGTCAGGCTCCGCCTCCAACTGTCAGGCTCCGCCTCCAACTGTCAGGCTCCGCCTCCAACTGTCAGGCTCCGCCTCCAACTGTCAGGCTCCGCCTCCAACTGTCAGGCTCCGCCTCCAACTGTCAGGCTCCGCCTCCAACTGTCAGGCTCCGCCTCCAACTGTCAGGCTCCGCCTCCAACTGTCAGGCTCCGCCTCCAACTGTCAGGCTCCGCCTCCAACTGTCAGGCTCCGCCTCCAACTGTCAGGCTCCGCCTCCAACTGTCAGGCTCCGCCTCCAACTGTCAGGCTCCGCCTCCAACTGTCAGGCTCCGCCTCCAACTGTCAGGCTCCGCCTCCAACTGTCAGGCTCCGCCTCCAACTGTCAGGCTCCGCCTCCAACTGTCAGGCTCCGCCTCCAACTGTCAGGCTCCGCCTCCAACTGTCAGGCTCCGCCTCCAACTGTCAGGCTCCGCCTCCAACTGTCAGGCTCCGCCTCCAACTGTCAGGCTCCGCCTCCAACTGTCAGGCTCCGCCTCCAACTGTCAGGCTCCGCCTCCAACTGTCAGGCTCCGCCTCCAACTGTCAGGCTCCGCCTCCAACTGTCAGGCTCCGCCTCCAACTGTCAGGCTCCGCCTCCAACTGTCAGGCTCCGCCTCCAACTGTCAGGCTCCGCCTCCAACTGTCAGGCTCCGCCTCCAACTGTCAGGCTCCGCCTCCAACTGTCAGGCTCCGCCTCCAACTGTCAGGCTCCGCCTCCAACTGTCAGGCTCCGCCTCCAACTGTCAGGCTCCGCCTCCAACTGTCAGGCTCCGCCTCCAACTGTCAGGCTCCGCCTCCAACTGTCAGGCTCCGCCTCCAACTGTCAGGCTCCGCCTCCAACTGTCAGGCTCCGCCTCCAACTGTCAGGCTCCGCCTCCAACTGTCAGGCTCCGCCTCCAACTGTCAGGCTCCGCCTCCAACTGTCAGGCTCCGCCTCCAACTGTCAGGCTCCGCCTCCAACTGTCAGGCTCCGCCTCCAACTGTCAGGCTCCGCCTCCAACTGTCAGGCTCCGCCTCCAACTGTCAGGCTCCGCCTCCAACTGTCAGGCTCCGCCTCCAACTGTCAGGCTCCGCCTCCAACTGTCAGGCTCCGCCTCCAACTGTCAGGCTCCGCCTCCAACTGTCAGGCTCCGCCTCCAACTGTCAGGCTCCGCCTCCAACTGTCAGGCTCCGCCTCCAACTGTCAGGCTCCGCCTCCAACTGTCAGGCTCCGCCTCCAACTGTCAGGCTCCGCCTCCAACTGTCAGGCTCCGCCTCCAACTGTCAGGCTCCGCCTCCAACTGTCAGGCTCCGCCTCCAACTGTCAGGCTCCGCCTCCAACTGTCAGGCTCCGCCTCCAACTGTCAGGCTCCGCCTCCAACTGTCAGGCTCCGCCTCCAACTGTCAGGCTCCGCCTCCAACTGTCAGGCTCCGCCTCCAACTGTCAGGCTCCGCCTCCAACTGTCAGGCTCCGCCTCCAACTGTCAGGCTCCGCCTCCAACTGTCAGGCTCCGCCTCCAACTGTCAGGCTCCGCCTCCAACTGTCAGGCTCCGCCTCCAACTGTCAGGCTCCGCCTCCAACTGTCAGGCTCCGCCTCCAACTGTCAGGCTCCGCCTCCAACTGTCAGGCTCCGCCTCCAACTGTCAGGCTCCGCCTCCAACTGTCAGGCTCCGCCTCCAACTGTCAGGCTCCGCCTCCAACTGTCAGGCTCCGCCTCCAACTGTCAGGCTCCGCCTCCAACTGTCAGGCTCCGCCTCCAACTGTCAGGCTCCGCCTCCATCTGTCAGGCTCCGCCTCCATCTGTCAGGCTCCGCCTCCATCTGTCAGGCTCCGCCTCCATCTGTCAGGCTCCGCCTCCATCTGTCAGGCTCCGCCTCCATCTGTCAGGCTCCGCCTCCATCTGTCAGGCTCCGCCTCCATCTGTCAGGCTCCGCCTCCATCTGTCAGGCTCCGCCTCCATCTGTCAGGCTCCGCCTCCATCTGTCAGGCTCCGCCTCCATCTGTCAGGCTCCGCCTCCATCTGTCAGGCTCCGCCTCCAACTGTCAGGCTCCGCCTCCAACTGTCAGGCTCCGCCTCCAACTGTCAGGCTCCGCCTCCAACTGTCAGGCTCCGCCTCCAACTGTCAGGCTCCGCCTCCAACTGTCAGGCTCCGCCTCCAACTGTCAGGCTCCGCCTCCAACTGTCAGGCTCCGCCTCCAACTGTCAGGCTCCGCCTCCAACTGTCAGGCTCCGCCTCCAACTGTCAGGCTCCGCCTCCAACTGTCAGGCTCCGCCTCCAACTGTCAGGCTCCGCCTCCAACTGTCAGGCTCCGCCTCCAACTGTCAGGCTCCGCCTCCAACTGTCAGGCTCCGCCTCCAACTGTCAGGCTCCGCCTCCAACTGTCAGGCTCCGCCTCCAACTGTCAGGCTCCGCCTCCAACTGTCAGGCTCCGCCTCCAACTGTCAGGCTCCGCCTCCAACTGTCAGGCTCCGCCTCCAACTGTCAGGCTCCGCCTCCAACTGTCAGGCTCCGCCTCCAACTGTCAGGCTCCGCCTCCAACTGTCAGGCTCCGCCTCCAACTGTCAGGCTCCGCCTCCAACTGTCAGGCTCCGCCTCCAACTGTCAGGCTCCGCCTCCAACTGTCAGGCTCCGCCTCCAACTGTCAGGCTCCGCCTCCAACTGTCAGGCTCCGCCTCCAACTGTCAGGCTCCGCCTCCAACTGTCAGGCTCCGCCTCCAACTGTCAGGCTCCGCCTCCAACTGTCAGGCTCCGCCTCCAACTGTCAGGCTCCGCCTCCAACTGTCAGGCTCCGCCTCCAACTGTCAGGCTCCGCCTCCAACTGTCTGTTTATCTCTCTTATTGATTGATTTGCGGCATCGGCAACAGCAGCGACCCCATGTACTGTCTGTAATCACTGCCACTGCCACTATGTGGCTGCAATCTGCAAGGAGATGGTAAGGGGACACCGCGGGAATGGAGAACAGGTGAGAATAATTTTTGTGTGTATATGTGAACAACAGCATAATAGAGGGGGACCAGTATAATTAGAAGGGGACCAGTATGAGGACATTACTAAAGGATGGGCACATTACTACAGGGGGCAATATGGGCACATTACTATTAATGCCCCATCCTGTAATAATGTGCCCCATCCTTGTGCCCATCCTGTAGTAATATGGTCTATTATTCTGCCCATCCTGTAATAATGTGCCCATATTTCTGCTCATCCTATAGTAATGTGCCCATCCTGTAGTATTGTACCATGCTTCTGCTTATCCTGTAGTATTGTGCTCATCCTATAGTAATGTGCCGCATCCTTGTGCCCATCCAGTTATAATGTGCCCTATCCTTCTGCTCATCCTGTAGTAATGTCCATTTTTCTGGTCCTCTTCTTGTAGCAATGTTCCATCTAGTAGAATTGTCCCCTATTGTGCCATTCTTCACACACGCAAAAAAACATACAAATTCTTCTCACCTGTCCTCTGTTCCCGCAGTGTCCTGTTGCTTCTTGCAGGGGCCGCCGCTGTCAAAGCTTTATATCAGATGACAGATTTCCAGGGACTCGCTCTCTATACAGCTTATGCCAATGATTAGCTGCTGGCTTCTGATTGGCCGGTAGCTGATCCTTGTAGTAGCAGTATAGCGAGCTCGCATCTGCGCAGCGGGCTGAAATCAGTCATCTGATCTTAAGCGCTGACTGTGCAGGCCCCCAGCACAAGCAGCTATCAAGGGGGCCACGGGCCTGCACACGCACACATCAGGGGCCGCCCGCATGCAGCCTATGTCTTAGAGATCACTGCACTACAGGATGTGTGGAAGGGTACAGGGGAAGGGGGGCGGAGACTCCGACACACTGTACCGCCCAGCAGGGAGGCAACATGACATCGGCTGTGATGCCTGTCAACATGGTCCTGCCCCTGTCGACGTGACATCATAGGAAGTAGCAAAATCCTGGCATGAGCGGTCACATGACTTCTCTGGGCCAGGGGAGAGGAGCTGATAATAGCGCAAGTAGATAGTTGCTATCTACTTAATTGCCCCTATGTAGCCCAGTAGTGAAATGAGAAAAGAAAAAAAAAGCAAAATAAGCCGGATGACCCCTTTAATGCTCCCAGATAAGTGGTGAGGATAGGCACTCAGAGACTACAGAGCTGAATGAAGTGGTCATTGATTTTCACACCGGTGAAAATGAATTCTTTCATCCTCGCTCAGTGTAATCCCCCCCAAATGCGTTTTTTGGGGGGATAATTTTATGTAAAGTAAAATAGGGAGTTGATTTAGTCGTACAGAAGCATCTAACATCTTTCGCTCATTCTTGTAGGTTTTGGAGAAGGAACTTCTGAATAAATCCATGTGGGACTTAACAGCAGATACTATATGTAATCCATCGAGCATAGGGTTCAATACGGCAGATGTTCAAGTAATGAAGAACCTTCCAGACGTGTGTGTACAGCTGCTGAAAGCCACAGCAAAATCTCCATACATGGAGACCATGAAAGCGTGTTTACAGAAGAGAATTACAATGGAACGGTAAATACTTTACGATGCAGCATTCATACTTTTATACTTTCCAAAAATTATTTGCGTTATTAGGTAACATTCCGGGAAAATGTTGCTGAATTGACAAAATTAGCATTTGTTCATTGTATTTAACACCATTATATTTTCTCTTATCCCTGGACAGGATTAAAGCTCTGTGTGCCATTAAATTGTATGATCCAGATATGAGAAATGACTGCATTGAGTTGGGTGCCACACTGTCTGCCTGTAACCAGCTGCACAGGGCGCAGTTGTTGACTTCCACTCTGCAAGTCCAGGTGAGGAACCAAAGTCCCCGTAAATGTGTCAGTTTAGGGGTTTCCACCTGTAAAGTGGGGTTTCCTAATGCCCGTTTCAGAGTAATAAATCTGTACACTGAATGTTTTTAGCAAATATTAAAACAAAACTTCATGGTATCTATTTACAATTATTTTTTTGAAGTGGACACCTCTCTGTATTCTGACATCTGACATCTGTTATCCTTAGGTCACCGGTCTGGGATTTGCTGTTGGTCCCAAACTTCTTTCAGTGGTTTATAAAGGCATTGCTGCTGGGAGCGAACCCAAGTCTTTACAGTCTTTAGACATCAGCAGTAGGCGTCTTGCTGAAGGAATTCTACAGCTTGCTTTCAATTTCGGTGGACAGGTAATTATTGATAACACGTTTTCTTTAAACGATTGTAGTTAAAGTTGTTGTCCATATTCAACAATCTACTCCTGCATCTCTGATTCGTAATAAAATGGGGAAAAATAAATAATACATTTTGCATGGTGCAACGTCAGAAATTGACCTATTGTGTGTTTTTTTTTTTTTTTTTAACTTTATTTTCTCTACAACAATTTGCCGATATTTCAGCTTTGGGATGTGAGCAGCAGGTCAGTGGCATGCTCTACAGCAACCGTTTGGACGAACGAAACTGAGGTCTAGCGATGCGCTATAATAGAGCGGCCTAACCGTGGCCTAAGGTCACTGAGGTGGCTCTTGTCCGTCGGTAGAGCGATGGAAGAAAAGAGGGGTCCCCGGCATGCTCCCTTCTCACCCCACTATGTCGGCGGTGTTAAGGTTTGCGGGTACAAAGGCTGGAGCCACATGCAGTCTCCTTCACCATCCCTTATGCGGCTCTGGGAGAAGTGGGAGCCTCACCGGTCATTCACCTGCTGAGACCGTGCTCCATCCGCAGCCCCTGGTGGAACCTGCTGGACCGGAGCGTTTTCATCCCCAGGGACCGGGCCCTGCACCTTCAAGGTACTCTGTGTCCCCATGGGGGGCGGTACGGGGAGAGAGGTCGCCTTTCTCCCCATTAGTGCCATCCGTTGTTTTTTCATCGGACTTCCGCGCCTGCACGGCCTTAAATTTAGTCCCCGGCTTCATCGCGGCCTAGTCGCGAAAAATCCCGCCCCCGGGCCTGCTTGTCAGGGGTAAGGGCGGGATTACCGACAGAGGGCTGGAGCATCTTTGCATGTCTCCCCTCCCCTCTCATGGACCACTATGGGGCCTCCAGATTCCCGCCTTTTTCCGGCGCCGCCCATGGCTCCACTCCCCCCTTGAGAGCTCCGGCGGCCATGTTTGGCATTCTGCCGGTGTATGCTGCAGCTGCACAGCTCTACAGCTCCGGGGGACCCACGACAGGGAATCTGGAGGACACCAGCGGTTGGTAAGCTACACCGGTCACCCGGTGGTGGTTCCCCTAGGGTGCCGTTTATATATATATATATATATATATATATATATATATATATATATATATATATATATATATATATATATATATATATATATTATAATATAATATATATTCGGAACGGCTGTTTAACCCTTTCCCATATACCCTCAGTGGTCGCTCTCCTAAGGGACACTTATTGCTTACAGCATGTCGTCCACAAGGAGCAAAGCCCCTAAGGCACAGGTTTTTTTCGCAGCCTGTACCTCTTGTGGAGCTATGTTGCCTGCGGGATCCACCTACCCTCACTGTGATCAATGCTCGACTCCTGCCACGCTTGCTCAGCCGGAGCCCAGGGCACTTGTGGGCCCCTCGGCTCATGTAGATCCCCCTGCTCCTCCTGAGCAGGCTGCAGGGACAGAGTCACCGTCATTGGCCTCTTTCGCTGAGAAACTCTCTGTCACTTTCTCAATCCATTTGTCCATTGGACAAATGGTCATCTAAGCTCCTTGAGGCATTGCAGTCCAGACCGGGCTCTTCACAGGCCCCGGCCCCTGTTAGTTTGTCTCCTCCAGGACCTTCTCGGTCCGCGCCGCAGCACGCTCCCTAGGTCCCAGGCGGAGGACTCCTGCCCGGATCGCAGTCCCAGACCGGCTAAGCGGCCTCGCTGGGACTCTTCCCCGGCCTCCTCACGCTGCTCTGGATCTCAGCTTGAGGACTCTCAGGATGACAAGGCGGACATGGGAGCTCAGGGCTCTGACCCTGACTTCGCCCTCAACCTTGATACCCCTGAGGGGGACGCCTTAGTAAATGATCTTATTTCGTCCATCAACCAGGTGTTGGATCTCTCTCCCCCGCCTCCACCTGTAGAGGAGTCGGCTTCTCAGCAGGAGAAACACCAATTTCGATTCCCCAAACGTACGCCCAATACGTTCTTTGATCACTCTAACTTCAGGGACGCTATCCAGAAGCCCAGAGCGGTCCCGGACAAGCGTTTTTGCTAAAAGGCACTCTGACACGCGTTATCCCTTTCCACCTGAAGTCGTTAAGGGCTGGGCACACTCACCCAAGTCTCTAGATTGGCTGCTAGGTCCGTTGTGTCTGTTGCCGATGGCTCATCCCTGAAGGATGCCACTGACAGACAGATAGAGCTCTTGGTGAAGTCTATTTATGAGGCCACGGGCGCGTCTTTTGCCCCGGCCTTTGCGGCTGTGTGGGCTCTCCAAGCAATCTCGGCATGTCTGACTGAGATTAATGCTGTCACGCGGAATTCTGCTCCGCATGTGTCTTCCTTGACCTCTCAGGCATTAGCATTTTCGTCCTACGCCATGAACGCCGTCCTGGACTCTGCTAGCCGTACGGCTGTAGCATCCGCTAACTCCGTGGCAGTCCGCAGGGCCATGTGGCTGCGCGAATGGAAAGCAGACTCTGCTTCCAAAAAGTTCTTAACTGGTTTGCCTTTTTCTGGCGAACGTTTGTTTGGCGAAAAGTTGGATGAGATTATTAAGGAATCCTCGGGAAAGGACTCCTCCTTACCCCAGTCCAAACCTAAGAGACCTCAGCAGAGAAAAATCCAATCGAGGTTTCGGTCCTTTCGTCCCTCCGCCAAGCCCCAATCCTCTTCGTCCAACCGGCCGGAGAAAGGCCAGAGGAACTCCTATGCGTGGCGGTCCAAGTCACGCCCCCAAAAGGCCGCAGGAGGCACTGCCTCCAAGACGGCCTCCTCATGACTCTCGGCCTCATCTAGCCACATCCTCGGTCGGTGGCAGGCTCTCCCACTTTGGCGACGCCTGGTGGCCACACGTTCAAGACCGATGGGTGAGAGACATTCTGTCTCATGGATAGAGTTCAGCTCTCGACCTACGGCTCGTTTTTTCAGAACCTCCCCACCCCCCGCACAGGCAGACGCACTGTTTCAGGCGGTGGACGCTCTAAAGATGGAAGGAGTTGTGATTCCTGTTCCCCTTCAGGAACGTGGTCGCGGATTTTACTCCAACTTGTTCGTGGTGCCAAAAAAGGATGGGTCTTTCCGTCCCGTTCTGGACCTCAAGCTGTTCAACAGACATGTGAGAACCAGACGGTTTCGGATGGAATCTCTCCACTCGGTCATCGCCTCGATGTCACAAGGAGACTTCCTAGCATCGATCGACATCAAGGATGCTTATCTCCATGTGCCGATCGCACCCGAACATCAACGTTTCCTGCGTTTCGCCATCGGGGACGAACACCTCCAGTTCGTCGCATTGCCCTTCGGCCTGGCGACAGCCCCACGGGTCTTCACCAAAGTCATGGCATCCGTCGTGGCGGTCCTGCACTCTCAGGGCAACTCGGTAATCCCATACTTGGACGATCTCCTAGTCAGGGCCCCTTCTTGGGTGGCGTGTCAACGAAGTCTTACCGTCACTCTGGCGACTCTCCAGCAGTTCGGGTGGATCATCAATTTCCCGAAATCCAAGTTGACGCCGACCCAATCACTGACTTACCTCGGGATGGAGTTTCATACCCTTCCAGTGTTAGTCAAGCTACCGCGGGACAAACAGCTTTCTCTGCAGGCGGGGGTGCAGTCACTTCTTCAGAGTCAGTCACACCCCTTAAGGCGCCTCATGCACTTCCTGGGGAGCTATGGAGGCAGTGCCGTTCGTGCAATTCCATCTACGGCCACTCCAATGGGACATTCTTCGCAATTGGGACAAGAGTTCGGCTTCCCTCGACAAGAACATCTCTCTTTCACTTGCAACCAAAACATCACTTCAGTGGTGGCTCCTACCCACATCTCTGTCTCGGGGAAAATCCTTCCTCCCCCCAACCTGGGCCGTGGTCACCACGGACGCGAGCCTGTCAGGTTGGGGAGCGGTTTTTCTCCACCACAGGGCTCAAGGAACCTGGACTCCAATAGAATCGTCGCTTCAGATCAATATTCTGGAGATAAGGGCAGTATATCTAGCCCTATTGGCTTTCCATCGGTGGCTGGAGGGCAGGCAGATCCGAATCCAGTCGGACAACGCCACTGCCGTCGCCTATGCTTCAGCAGACGCCAGTCTAGGTAGGCGAGTCCTCCAGGCGGCGGTTGCCCACCTGTAAGAGGGGGCCGTTTTCGGCTCCTTTTATTGAGGTATTCTTTTACCCACCCAGGGACTGCTCTTGGACGTCCCAATTGTCTGGGTCTCCCAATGGAGCGACAAAGAAAAAGGGAATTTTGTTTACTTACCGTAAATTCCTTTTCTTCTAGCTCCTATTGGGAGACCCAGCACTCACCCTTGTGCCCTTTGGGCTGGTTGTTCTTTTGTGTACACATGTTGTTGATGTTGATTTGTTCTTATGGTTCATGGTCTTCAGTTCTCCGAACAGCCTTCGGATTGAATTTACCCTAGACCAATTTATAAGTTTTCTCCTTCCTGCTTTTGCACCAAAACTGAGGAGCCCGTGATCCACGGGAGGGTGTATAGGCAGAGGGGAGGGGTTACACTTTTTTAAAAGTGTAATACTTTGTGTGGCCTCCGGAGGCAGAAGCTATACACCCAATTGTCAATTGTCTGGGTCTCCCAATAGGAGCTAGAAGAAAAGGAATTTACGGTAAGTAAACAAAATTCCCTTTTTTTCACATTAGATAATAATCACAGCTCGCCTCCTCTTCCTCTATGCATACTTACCTTAGAGCATGCACAT
Source organism: Anomaloglossus baeobatrachus (assembly GCF_048569485.1). Classification (NCBI taxonomy): domain Eukaryota; kingdom Metazoa; phylum Chordata; class Amphibia; order Anura; family Aromobatidae; genus Anomaloglossus; species Anomaloglossus baeobatrachus. The sequence continues at coordinate 146,680,714 of NC_134358.1, forward strand.
AACACTTTCCATTAGAACAATGAGTCCTCTCTAGACTCCAGCTTATCATATGACTCCAACCTGCAGTTCCATAAAGATTGCTACTAGTGATGGGCGAACCCGAACTGTAAAGTTTGGGGTCCATACCGGACACTTCGTGTCCATGCACGGATCCCAAACATGGACATCTCAGGGAAGTCTGTGTTACTGTTTGGGTTCGGCCACGCAGATTAAAAAAGAGAAAAAAAATGCAAATTAAAGCAGAACAATCCTACTTACCGAGTCTCTGCGAGGCTGTCACACTGCTTCCGGGTCTGCTCATTAATCCTTATCAATATTCACTGCTTTCCCTGCCTAGCCTTTTTGACAATGTCTGTGACTGGTTGCAGTCAGACTGCCAGCATCATTGATTGGTTGAGGGGAGTAGCCATTCGCTTGCTCCGAATGTCGGAAATGTTTCAGTTATAAATCAGTGTCGGAAATGTTTCAGTTATAAATCGCATGTTTTGGAACATTTAAGAACTCACACAGGGGAGAAACCGTATTCGTGTTCCGAATGTGGGAAATGTTTCGCCCACAAATCAAATTTAGTACAGTATTTAGTACAGTACATGTCTGCTTTCTTGAGTGGAGTGTAAAAATACATAAATAATTGGAAAAAATGGTGTAGGGTGCCCCGTATTTTGATACCCAGCACAGATAAAGCAGATGGCTGCAGGCCCCAGCTGTGTGCGTCATCTTGGCTATGTATCAAAATATGAGGGACCCCATGCAATATCCGGACCCTCCTCTCTGAAATGTGACAGAGAGGTGCCTTTTTAAATTACCATCCCTTTTTTTTTCTTTTTTTTAATACTACATTTGTTAACAACATCTGAACTGAGAGAAAGGGGGTGGGGAGGGGTGTCACAGGAAAACCTGAACCCAGCATGCACCCCCAATTATATCACCAAGGATAATAAAAAGTGATAGGTAGTGACTCAAAAAGCAATATTAACGTATTGAAGAATGTGAGTCAGAAATTCACCAAAAATTAAATGCAAAAGACTTAATTTATTAAACACATATCATAAATAATGTACAATAGAAGACAACACAAATGGGTGCTGAGCAAAGAATCCAAGTAAGGGGGGCACAACATTGCAGGACAAAACTACATCAATAGGGTGGGTATAAAGTGCACGTGCATAATAGCAGCAAGATGAAAATATCTTATACAGTCTTCCAGGCCCACCGCTAGAAATAAAGTGCACACAAAAAGAATGTCAGCCGGGGGGCCAAGGACGTCATGTGACGGAGCACTCACCCATAATCCCCTTGATATCCCGCAATGTAGGTCCCCCAAGACAGCTATGCGCGTTTCGCAGCGTGGGCTTCTTCCAGGGGGTCGTCTGCAGTCACTATAGGAAAAATATTAAAAAGTTGACAAACTTCCCTCTCTAAAAATCAACAAACCCGTTGTGTGGTGGAGCCTGGTGCAATAACTTCAGTCTGGAAGGAGGTTGTATTCATAAGATATCCGTGCTCTAGCTTTTACACGAAGAAACTTATCGCCTATTAGTGAAATTATTATTTTCCACAAATGCTTATTCTACAATTGTGCTTCATTAAATTGTATGTTTTATTTCAGTGTCAAGAACTCGTAAACCTGCTGCTTAACACAGTGCTTCTCATAGTGCCGTTGTCTGGGGGCACGCAGAGAAGCTTCATTAATTTTTCTCATGGAGAGTATTTCTACAATCTATTTTCCGAAACTATTAACAAGGAGTTGTTAAAGAATTTGGACACTGTGGTGCCAGATCTACTTAAGTCATCTGCCGAAAATCAAAAAATGGTAACCAAACATTAACATAATAATATATAATACTTAAAACTGGCGGTGATAAAAAAAATAAAATCCTAATATTTAGTTACTAGAGTGATACTACATACTAGTAGTCTGTGTATAACTATAGTATGAAGGAACGCCTTTGTGGCTGTGGGATATTTAACTGTTTCCGCCACATCCCTATTTCATTATTCCTTGAACTTTTATTTCCTTCTTTCAAAGGACATACATTTTTTTATTTCTCCATCAACGTAGCAGTTTGTGGGCTTTTTTTTTCCTCATGAATTGTACTTTTGAATACTATTTTATTTTACCATATAATGTACAGGCAATGATGATATTGTTTTTTGCATTGTGCTAGTGCCTTTAGGACTTATTACCTGATCCTTGGTTATGGTTTTTGGTTTATAGGTGGTGTACTGGTAAATGGAATTAAAATTCCAACTGTGATGAAAGGGGGAAAAAAAACAGTTTCATCATTTTTTTTTGTAAATCAAATTTTTATTGGCTTTTCAACACAAGATCTTGAAGTATATTACATTAATTATTGTGTTAATCATTACCATAAGCACAGCCAATTCACAATGTGCAACAATAACTTGTCTCCCTGAGGGAAACCTTAACCTGGTCCAGTTCTTTTGGTGAAAGGGCTGATGCCCCATGAAGGCGGTCAAGCTCAGTGTGGACCAGTATCACTACAGGGCAGTAAAACAAGACCTGACAAACAAGGGGGCCGTGGGGGGGGTTGGAAGAGGGGGGGTAATGAGGGTAGGAGCAGAAGATTCCCATCTGGATTCAGTCACAGCCTAGAGGTAGTAAATTGTGTCTAGAGTGTGATCCATGGCAACTCTGGTCAATCAACCAATCCACTTCCCGGAGCCATGCAAGCAATTCCGGGGTTTCCCTAAGCATAGGGCGCTCGGGTCTCAACAACCCTCTCCCGTGTACCAATTTGTTGACCAATCAGCTCCTCTATTCTATATTTTATGTTGAGTTTTGATACGCGTTCTGCTCTGCTCCCTCCATTACCAGTACCTAGGAATTAGGCTTCTCTCCACTGTTAGAATGTGCCATGCCATACCTTTTTTTAAATCCTGAAATAGAGCCCCCCCCAAGTGAAAGGAGCACCACTGTAGGGCAGAGTTCTTCAGAGGAAAGTTTATCAATTGAAGTGCAGTGTCACAGAAGGAAAATTCTGTCTCATTCCATATCTGTAAAGGTCCTGCCCAGGTCCCCCTCTCATGCCGAAAGGAAAGGAGGGCAAGGCAGGCCAGGCGGTGAGGGGTCCTGGATCAAGCTATATAGTAGTGAGACTGTGTAGCGGGACTTTTTTCTGCAGACATAAGGTTCTCAAACATGGTTAGTGACCTGAAGATGTTTGCCTGGGGGGGAAACAAGATTTTATGAAACTTTTTATGTGTTCATATTGAAACCAGGCGGCAGGTGGGGTGCTTCCCTTGGGAAAGAGAGTGTAGAGGCCTAATGAACGAGCCAGCTATATAGTCATGAATAACCGGATCCTGGTCTTTTGTTTTATGGAGAAAGTTGGTCTGTATTCCAAGGTGAGTTGCCTGGTAAGTAATGGCAGGTCCGCATATTTATGACCAGAGAGGGTCAAGGGCCAGATCTGTACCAGAGGGTTGAGGTCTGTTTTTGACATGTCTACAGTCACACACCTCTTGGTTCCCCTATTGTGATAGTGGTCCAAAAGGCAGGTTCCCAGGGATGCATACTTGTAATGTTGAAGGTCCGGAAGACCCGCCCCCTCCCCCCTCCCTCCCTGTTCCTGTTTTTGTTCAATTTATAGGCCAGGCGGGGATGTTTGTGCGACCAGACAAACCTTGTGATTTCCGATTTTTATATTTTTTTGGGTTTTGTTATTTCAATGTTTATTGTACAGTAAACGTTACCTGACTACAAGATCTACCATATAAGTAATATTATGCCAGTTACAACGTTGTCATTTATTTTTTTAACTGGTGGAAAAAAAAAATAGATATTTGTATTAAATAAATTGTGTTGACATTTTTTGAGACCCATAAGTTTTTGTCTGCGTAAGGCTGCTTTCACACTACGTCTTTTTAACATGCGTCCTGAATGCAAAAACGGATCCAGTGCAAATGCGTTTTCATTTCAATGCATTTGCAATGGACTCGCGTTAACATGCGTTCACCTGCGTTTGCGTGCGTTATAGTGAGGATCCAGCGACTTGCAGTTTTTTAACATCTTTCAAAAACGCTACATGTAGAGTTTTTGAGCTGCGTCCAAATACTGCAAATTGCTGGATCCTGACTAAACAGCATGCAAACGCAGGTGAACGCTGGCATACTGATAGGCAGGATCCTGCTTGCTCTACTGAGCATGCCCAGAAACCAGCCCCGTGATCAGTCTATCTCTCTCCTACCTCTCTGTCTCTCCCCCTCCCTCTCCTCCACCTGAGAGCTGCGGACACTCGTAACCAAGGTAAATATCAGGTAACCACTTATCTTAGTTACCCGATGTTTACGTTGGTAACGTGTGCAGGGAGCCCGGCTCCTAGCAGCTGCAGACGCCCGTAACCAAAGTAAATATCGGGTATCCAAGCAAGTTACCCGATGTTTACCTTGGTTACGAACCTCCGCAGTTGTAAGAAGCCGGCTCCCAGTCTGGCACGTTTAGTTCCCATCACTCCCGATCACATGACTCCAATGCCCGCCCCTAAACATCCAGTGACAGGATCCTGCAAAGTAACACATGCGTTTTTTGCTCTAAAAGCAGGATCCGCTTTTGCAGCAAAAAAACATAGTGTGAAAGCAGCCTTAGACTGTGTTTGTCACTTGGCAAGCTGTCGTTTTTATTGGTCACATTTTTGGGGCACATTCGATGTTCGGTCACTTTTTATTGTATTTTCTTGTTTTTTGTTCCCCCCCCCCCTTTTTTATAATGAAGATAAGTATTTGACATGACCTGTCATATGACGATGCGTTACCCTCGTGCCTTTTTTTAAATGTCAGCGTTCTATTTAAGGGGTCAAGAATAAGGATTCTGTAATGTACATTATTGATTTTTTTCCTGAAGAAGGGGTCACATGACTGTGAAACTTGTGGAACAATAAAATCAGATAGTTTTAATCTCCATCGCTTTTCAGTGATCTTCTGGCAGCGCGGATTAACTCTTTTCTTCCACCCACTTCTGTTATTGTATTTTCTTGGCAGAGGTGCTATAGCTGAAAAACTGCATTTCTGGCACTTCAAATCCTAAATTTTTATTTATTTATTTATTTTTTTAAGTAATTTACCATAGGGGTTAAATTATTTTATATTTTAATCGCACTATTACAAACTCAGTTAAATGGGGGTTTTTTTGTATTTTTTTAAGGGTTAAACGAGGAATAATTTAAATCTTCTTTTTTTTTTTTTTTTTTCTTTCTTTAAGAGGTGTCATTTACATTTTGTTTTATATATATATTTTATAATCCAGTTAGGGAACGTGTAATCTTTTATTTGCTTGTTCTATGTACTGGAATACGAACGAGTAACATTGTGTATGGATTGTAGTCAAAATAATGATCTTCCTTGAAACTAGTCATAGGTTTACAAAGATGCCATGGAGGCTGCTGAGTGTCCAAAAACATCACTCTAAAGGCCGCTTTACATGCAACGACATGCTAATGCGATGTCGTTGGGGTCACGGAATTCGTGATGCACATCCGTTCTTGTTAGCGGCGTTGTTGCGTGTGACACGTACAAGCGACCGCTAACGATCAAAAATACTCTCCTTATCATTGATTGTTGACACGCTGTCCAGTTCCCAAATATCGTTGCTATTGCAGGACGCAGTTTGTTTGTCGCTCCTGCGGCAGCACACATCGCTATTTGTGACACCGCAGTAACGAGGAACCACGTCGTACCTGCGGCGCCCGCAATGAGGAAGGAAGGAGGTGGGCGGTTAGTTCGTCCCGCTCATCTCCACCCCCTCCGCTTCTATTGGGCGGCCGCTTAGTGACGTCACTGTGACTCCGAACGAACCGCCCCCTCAGAAAGGAGGCAGTTTGCCGGTCACAGCAACGTTGCTAGGCAGGTAAGTATGTGTGACGGGTCCGAGTGATGTTGTGCGCCACAGGCAGCGGTTTGCCCGTGATGCACAACCGATGGCGGCGGGTACGCATCCTAGGGAGATCGCTGCGTGTAAAGCGGCCTTTAGGCTATGTGCCCATGGGACTCTGTACCCGCGGATTTTGCCGCGGAAAACCTGCGGATTTATCTGGATTTTCTATATAAATCCGCAGGTTTTAGCAAGTGCAGACACTCCCCATGTTATCATATGGGACATGGGAGTCCTGTGTCCATGCTGCGCTATGTGCGGCTGCGGAGCATGCTGCGGATGTCCCGCAGCCGCACGTAATTGCATGTCAATTATTTATGCGGAAATACCTGGGGAATTCCCGGCCCTCCACTATTGGAGATAGAGGCCGGGACATCCGCAGGTAAGCCGCATGAATGTCCTCAGCTTTACCGCAGCTGTTTCGCTGGAATCCTGCAGCTATGAATAGCTGCGGTTTCCGGGGAGCAGCTGCGGGAAACCTGTGGACGTATCTGTGGATATATCCACAGATACAAAGTCCCGTGGGCACATAGCTTAAGACTGGGGTCACACACATATATAAAAAATCAGCCCTATTCTCATCCAGAAAAGTGGGATGATTTTTTCTTTTTCTCATTTGTTGTCCGTGTGCTGTATGTAGGCAATCTTGCTTTTTTATCTCCGCAGATATTTATCTTTTAAAGGACCATTTACAGTTTCCCATCTTAAAGAATTGTAATATATTCATTAAAGTCGGATGCCATACTGATGGTCCACATGGCATCCATTTTTTTTTTCTCGCACTGTACTGATTTTGGTCTCAAACTGCAGCATGCTGCAATTTTTCTTATATAATGCCAAAATACAGCTACATAACATGCGGCATCCACCATGTCGGGAGCAGGCTCCACTTCTGAGCCCTTTTCATACACCTGGGACTTAATGCGATGTACAGTACATGACCTGAAGGGATTAATGACCATGATAACACTTAACACTTAAAGGGATGTGTCATCAGAAAATGATCTATTGTTCAAATAAGGTTTTTATAATTAAATATATTTTTAAAACATTTTTAACAAACAAAAAAAAAAACCTGAAATCTTGCAATTTTTACTCTGGTCTCAAAAATAGTCAGCAGACCCTTCAGCAGTTTTGTTATTACAGACAGGATTATACATTATATTCAGCTTATACCAAAGGGTCTACCATTCACAATAGGTGATTTCGCAGCTCACCTCCTCCTCCTGCCTTCAAAGAGACCTTTACTTTGATGAGTGTAATAAAGTCAGTCTCTTACTGCTAATATTCATGGGCTCACAAGAAGTGGGGTTCCAACCTTAGGCCTAATGGTCATTGTGCAAGTTATGAGATTTTTTTATTTTATTTCCTTCTCTTGCTGGGAGCTGTAGTGCATTCTGAATGCATTTTATTCCCCATTCTAGTGTAACTTATAGTGAGTTGATAAAGCTGTGCTTGGCATTGACAATCCAGCTAAGTCACGCACGTCTTAGCCAAATTATAGGACAAACTTAAAAACGCCGAAGGTCACAAAGGTTTTGTGCAGCTATGCACTGTGAAAATGTTGGCAACTTTTGGATACTATAAAGCTGCCATAAAGTGTGACTTTTTCTGGTATTACGTCTCCTTTTAATGCAATTTTAATACATTAGAAGAAAGTAACAAATCGTAATCAAATCTTTGATTGTAATTTTTTTCTTTTTCATGAAGGTGAGCTCAGTGTTGAATGGTATGCTAGACCAAAGCTTCCGACAGCGAACCCTTCATAAGCAGCAAGGCGCACAGATGGTTAACGCAGTGCTTAAAAATTGGATCAAACTGGAGAGCTGGTGGGCACCGGACTCTGCTCCGGAGAGCAAAATGGCAGTGCTGACATTGCTTGCCAAAGTACTACAGGTATTAAAGACTGGACATGACATGCATTCGGGAATTATACTATGGTTTGGGCTATAGACGCATAACCGTTTGTTTTCCCATGTATGTGCCTGAGTCTTTCTTTGCAGTTAGATACAGAGCTGGACTCCAGTGTCTGTATTGCTTTATTTTTTTTTTTAGTTTATATACTTATAGGGTAAATAAAAGCCCCAAAAGGAGTCATAAATCTAATAAAAATATGATATTATTTTATTGGACATAATTAAAAATAGACAAAAGGCTGACACGTAACAATGATGTACCAGATCATAAGGCAGACAGTAGTATAGACATTATTTAGACTGGGGACCTCACTATAAAGCCTCGTACCCGGATGGCCACATCAGTAAGGGTGCGTATGTGTTGGCCAGTTGGTAGAACACATCACACTATGGGTAAGATTGCTCAATTCTTTTCCTTACATGTTTCACCTCGTCATGTTTGTTTTGGCCGTCAGGCTATTAGGTAAAATAGTGATGTCCCATGTCGAACTCCTGTCCGTACTGCGGTGCCTTGTTATCTGACATCTCATCACACTTATGTGTTAACCCTTTGACTATATCTTACTATATATCTTATCTTAAAACTAATTTTATTTTTTTTTATTCATATTTTTATTAGCTGTATGACCTATTTGGGCCTTTTTTTCTCTGAATATGTATTTAGGACTTGCTAATAGTAACTTTTGCTTGAAACCTATTAATTTGCTTTTTGTAAAAGCCTAGCTCTTCATATGTACCGGGTGGGTCAGATATATATATGTTTTTATGTGATTAGTAGATGCATCCATTGTGCTTTTGCCTTTTTATTGCGTCATTGTCTTACAGTTAGATTATAACTTTATGCTAAATCACTATTTAGTTTTCATGTATTGTGATGTAATTCTCTCCTTGTCTGTACTATATTACATCTAATGTAAATCTCACAATGGCACATGGCTCAGCAGGTGGACAACGCTATTGCATATCCATGTTATTCTTCTCTCTATTTTATTCCTATTTTATCAGATTGAGTCTTCTGTGTCTTTTGATACAAACCACCCGGCATTTAATGACATTTTTAAGACCTACTTAAGCATTCTCCTCGATCAGAAGCTTGGACTGAATTTAAAAGTAAGTCAGACTAAAAGTACGCACTGTCTCAGGCCCTGTTCAGGCTTGTATTCTTTCCCAACGTAGTGGTGTTTCTAGTTTAACAAATCATGACACTTATGGAAGATTCAAAGGATAATGAGAAACAAGGATGCAATGTCAAACATGGCGACTTTACTACATATTATGCAAGAAGAGCAAAGGAAAATAACCATGGGCTCAAGTGATGAGAAATAGGGGAATCTCATATAATACATCCACTCTTATCTTGGTGTAAGGTTTCTCATGGGTCGTTCATACCCTGTCCTCACCACCAACCAAAAATTTTGCAATTGATAAATAGCAAATGTCAAAATCAAATGAGACTTTGATGATGTGCACCGAAATTTTTTTACCTTCCACTAAAACCTGACTAAGGTGGACATACACACTAGAAAAAAGCCACCCAAACACATGGACTTGGATGAAGAATACTACAAAGAAATAGGGCCCGCACAACTTTTATTATTAAATTAATGTACAAGTGCCCATATCCGCTATGTGGCCAATATACAGCCATATATACACAATGTGGTGGCACACCGTGATTAATGAATACATGAAATCCACTACTGCTGTATATTATTATTAAAAACTAGAAGGTGGCCCGATTCTACGCATCGGGTATTCTAGAATTTACGTATTGTGTAGTTCATGTATGATTTTTGTTATATATATATATATATATATATATATAGATGTTGTTGTGTGTAGTTACCAAGTGTTTGTGTAGGGGCTGTACATGTTCTGGGTGTTGTCTGGGTGTGACGGGGGGTGAGAGCGGTGTTTTATGTGTGTTGCGTGTGTTGCGTTGTTTGTGGAGCGCTGTGTGTCTGTAGCGTTGTGTGTGTGTTGCGCGGTTTGTGTGTGTGTGGTGTGTTTTGGGGGGAGGTATGTTTTGTGCAATGTGTGTGTTGTGCGGTATGTGCGTATATTTATGTGTGCTGCGGTGTTTGTGTGTTGGGTGCTGTGTGTGCGCAGCGTTGTCTGTGTGTGTGGGTGTCTGTGTAGGGCAGTTGTTTGTGGTTCTCAGTGTGTGTGTGTGTGATGTGTGGTGTGTTGTGCAGTGCGCGCGCGCGTGTGTGTGTGTGTGTGTGTGTTTTGGGGGGAGGTGCGCACTCCCAAACGTGCTCCATCCCCCATGCAGCGCACTCCCCATCGTGCTCCATCCCCTATGCTGCGCACCCCCTATCGTGCTCCATCTCCCATGCTGCGCACTCCCAAACGTGCTCCACCCGCCATGCTGCGCACTCCCAAACGTGCTCCATCCCCCATGCTGTGAACTCCCCATCGTGCTCCATCCCCGATGCTGCGCACCCCCCCATCATGCTCCATCCCCGATGCTGCGCACCCCCCCATCATGCTCCATCCCCCATGCTGCACCAGCATCAGCCTCTCTGCCCCCAGCATCAGCTTCTCTGCCCCCAGCATCAGCCTCTCTCCTCCCAGCATCAGCCTCTCTCCTCCCAGCATCAGCCTCTCTCCTCCCAGCATCAGCCTCTCTCATCCTAGCATCAGCCTCTCTCATCCTAGCATCAGCCTCTCTCATCCTAGCATCAGCCTCTCTCCTCCCAGCATCAGCCTCTCCTCTCTGTCCCCAGCATCAGCCTCTCTCCTCCCAGCCTTCCCCAGCATCAGCCTCTCTCCTCCCAGCCTCCCTCCTCCCACCCTCCCCCAGCATCAGCCTCCCTCTCCCAGCCTCCCCCAGCATCAGCTTCTCTTCTCTCAGCCTACCTCTCCCAGCCTCCCTCCTCCCAGCCTCCCTCAGCATCAGCCTCCCTCTCCCAGCCTCCCCAAGCATCAGCCTCCACCAGCATCAGACTCTCTCCTTCCAGCCTCCCCCAGCATCAGCCTCCGCCAGCATCAGCCTCTTTCCTTCCAGCCTCCTCCAGCATCAGCCTCCCTCTCCCAGCCTTCCCCAGGATCAGCCTCTCTCCTCCCAGCCTCCGTCCTCCCAGCCTTCCCCAGCATCAGCTTTCCCCTCCCAGCCTCCCTCAGCATCAGCCTTCCCCAGCATCAGCCTCTCTCCTCCCAGCCTCAGCCTCTCTCCTTCCAGCCTCCCCCAGCATCAGCCTCTCTCCTTCCAGCTTCCCTCAGCATCAGCCTCCCCTTCACAGCCTTCCCGAGGATCAGCCTCTCTCCTCCCAGCCTCCTTCCTCCCAGCCTCCCCCTCCCAGCCTCCCTCAGCATCAGCCTTCCGCTCCCAGTCTCCCCCAGCATCAGCCTCCCCAAGCATCAGCCTCCACCAGCATCAGCCTCTCTCCTTCCAGCCTCCCCCAGCATCAGCCTCCCCTTCCCAGCCTTCCCCAGGTTCAGCCTCTCTCCTCCCAGCCTCCTTCCTCCCAGCCTCCTTCCTCCCAGCCTCCTTCCTCCCAGCCTCCTTCCTCCCAGCCTCCTTCCTCCCAGCCTCCTTCCTCCCAGCCTCCCTCAGCATCAGCCTTCCGCTCCCAGTCTCCCCCAGCATCAGCCTCCCCAAACATCAGCCTCCACCAGCATCAGCCTCTTTCCTTCCAGCCTCCCCCAGCATCAGCCTCTCTCCTTCCAGCCTCCATCAGCATCAGCCTCCCGTTCCCAGCCTTCCCCAGGATCAGCCTCTCTCCTCCCAGCCTCCTTCCTCCCAGCCTCCCTCAGCATCAGCCTTCCCCTCCCTGTCTCCCCCAGCATCAGCCTCCCCAAGCATCAGCCTCCACCAGCATTAGCCTCTCTCCTTCCAGCCTCCCCCAGCATCAGCCTCCCCAAGCATCAGCCTCCACCAGCATCAGCCTCCCTCGTCCCAGCCTCCCCCAGCATCAGCCTCCCCCTCCCAGCCTCCCCCAGCATCAGCCTCTCTCCTCCCAGCCTTCCCCATGATCAGCCTCTCTGCTCCCAGCCTCCTCCAGCACGCCGTGCTCCTCTGCCGACACTCACACACCCGATCGCATCCACTCACACACACCCGATCGCATCCACTCACACACACCCGATCGCATCCACTCACACACACCCGATTGCATCCACTCACACACACAGACACTGACGATATCGCACATACGCGCTGATACTCACAACATCCGGACATACCACATGCCTCTGGCCATGTGATCCTCCGTCAGGTCCTGGAAGATCACAACAGCACAGTATCGAGGCCGAGAAGCAAGCGATATCGCCGGATGCTGTGAGTATGTGGATGCGATGTGTGTGTGAGGTGTGTGTGAGGTGTGTGTGAGGTGTGTGTGAGGTGTGTGTGAGGTGTTTGTGAGAGTGAGTGAGATCTGATGTGTGTGTGTATGCGTGTGTGTGTGCTGTCATGTTTGTGCGTGTGGAAGTCACGCCGCTGCAGGACCTTGATTTACTGGTAACTATGCAAGCATGGTTACCAGCGCAACACGTCCCCTGCTCGCACGGGAGCCAACACCAGCATACGGCGGCGGCGTACGCTGATGTGGGCTCCCGTTGGTGAGGGGGGAAAGGGGGGGGAGTACAGTACTCACCTGGGATTCGTGGCTCCGTGACCGTGTCAGTTCGGGCAATGCGGGGGGGGGGGGCGAGAGCTAACGTCTATTGCGTGAGGGGGGCGGGGCGTGGCGTGGGCGAGAGGCCAATCTGTGGGGGGGGCAGAGCCTGGGCGAGCGGCTGGCCAATCCGTGTGGGGGCGCAGCCGGGGCGAGAGGCCAATCCGTGTGGGGGGGCGGGGCCATGGCGAACCCAGCGGCCAATCAGCTTTGTGTCACCGTAAGGACATGTCACGGTGACACAATGTCACCGTGACACAATTTTGGAGCATGACAGACAGACAGACAGAATAAGGCAATTATATATATAGATGTAAGATACTTGGTTAACCTTTTTTTGATCAAAGAGCGCAAAAGCCATCCAACCACATTAAGGTGTCCTTAAAAATTTGGATGGTCCCCATCACTAATGTCCTACCTCTCCGCATGCCAAACTGCAATGCCTTATCTGAATGGGGAAGTGAAAAAAGTCAAGGCATTGCCCACAAATAAATACATGCACTGCAATTTTTTTCTGCGATTTAGAAGAGGCCTGTCTTGGCACATGTAGAGGCAGGATATTAGTGATGGGGACCATCCATATTTAGGTACACCTTGACGTGGTTGGATGGATTTTGATTAAAAAAAAATTGCTAACGAAGTGCCTTACGTTTTTATTGTTTACAGCAATAGTGACATTCATGTATTCATTAATCGCAGTGTGCTGACGCATAGTTCAGGTATATGTTCGATGTGGAATAGTCTGATTTGTATGAACTCAATTGCAAATATTTTGCGGGAATAAAAGTATCTCAAGTATTGGATTTGCCCAACTTTTTGTTCCCACATGGAGATAAGATGCTGCCGGAGGTGTGTGACCGTGCCATTGTTTATTGCAGTGTTGGGAGGGATGGCTGATGACTGTGTGCATGCTCAGATTTTTGTTGTTATGTTTCCATTATTTGTATGGCATTGACGTTTGATAATAAGGGCTTATTTATAGGACTTTATAAATATCAACTGTAAGTGTGTTACTCTGCAATCTTTTAGCTGATTGCTGGTCTCCTGTCCTAAACTGCTACCTCATAGACATACATGATGATTTACTTCTGGTCAGGAGACCCATGATCAGGCTGGGGATTATAATACAGACCATACATTACAGCTGCGGTAAAGGGCACTTTACACGCTGCGATATCTGTATCGCTAGCGAGCGTACCCGCCCCTGTCGGTTGTGCGTCACGGGCAAAACGCTGCCCGTGGCTCACATCGCTTACACCCGTCACACGGACTTACCTTCCCTACGACGTTGCTCTGGCTGGCGAACTGCCTCCTTTCTAAGGGGGCGGTTCGTGCGGCGTCGCAGCGACGTCACACGGCAGCCGTCCAATAGAAACGGAGGGGCGGAGATGAGCGGGCGGAATATCCCGCCCACCTCCTTCCTTCCTCATTGCCGGTGGACGCAGGTAAGGAGATGTTCGTTGTTCCTGCGGTGTCACACATAGCAATGTGTGATGCCGCAGGAACGACTAACAACCAGCGGCATGCACCACCAAAGATATTATGAAAAGGAGCGACGTGTCAACGAGCAACGATTTTTGCCGTTTTTTGCGATCGTTGATCGTTGCTCCTAGGTGTCACACGCTGTGATGTCGCGAACGACGCCGGATGTGCGGCACTAATGGCGTAACCCCGACGATATATCGTTAGCGATGTCGCAGAGTGTAAAGCACCCTTTAGGTCAAGTGAATAAGCTATAATACAATCTGAACGTCATTTTGTTTGTTTTGTTTTTAAATATGCAATAGGGTAGTGTGGCATGTTGCCCTGTAATCCGTGCCAGAAGGCATGACAATTTGATGGAAAAGAGTCATACTAAGAACTCCTTTGATGTTAATGGGCACAGCACTGTTAAACGGTTCTCTTTTAATACTCTTCAAAAACTCCAAGCTACCTATGCACAATGGATAACTGGTGAATGTCTACAGTGGATAAAAATTCTATGCACCTGTTTTTTTTAACATGACAATTTTTTGACATGTAAAAAAACTCATACCAAGAAGAAGAATTTCACAACTTTTTCCACCTTTAATATCACTAATAATCTTTACAAACCCCTAAAGAAACAATCTGACAACTTTTTGTGAGGAAAGATTAACAAAATTAAAATTATGTGCTTTTATAAGTGTGAATACTCCCTTATAATTGGGCATATCGTTGGGTTCAGAACTAGCCAATCAGTTATAGGTGTTCCAGTCTTTTGCTAAAAGCCTGCAGTTAGGGGTACTTTGCACACTACGACATCGCAGGTGCGATGTCGGTGGGGTCATGTCGAAAGTGACGCACTTCCTGCATTGCTCTCGATATCGTAGTGTGTAAATCCTAGATGATACAATTAACTAGCGCAAAAGCGTCGTAATTGTATCATCGGTGTAGCGTCGGCGAATTCCATAATTACGCTGACGCGACGGTCCGATGTTGTTCCTCGCTCCTGCGGCAGCACACATCGCTGTGTGTGAAGTCGCAGGAGCGAGGAACATCTACCTGTGTCACTGCGGCTCCCGTCGGCTATGCGGAAGGAAGGAGGTGGGCGGGATGTTTACATCCCGCTCATCTCCGCCCCTCCGCTCCTATTGGCCGCCTGCCGTGTGACGTCGCAGTGACGCCGCATGGCCCGCCCCCTTAATAAGGAGGCGGTTTGCCGGCCAGAGTGACGTCGCACGGCAGGTGAGAGTGCATGTGAAGCAGCCGTAGCGATAATATTCGCTACGGCAGCTATCACAATGATATCGCAGCTGTGACGGGGGCGGGGACTATCGCGCTCGTCATCGCAGCATCGGCTTGCGATGTTGCAATGTGCAAAGTACCCCTTAGTCTATGTGACTGCAGAGTTCTAATCCTTAGAATTTGCACACGGTCAGGATTCGGTGGTGATGGTAGCGAGAGCGAGTAGTCATGTGGATGCATGTATGCGTTTTACATATTTCTGGCCAAATTCCAACATTTTTACAAGAGTGTGTAGGCTTTTACTATCTACTTTATATCTAATGACTTTCCTATGAACATGCATACTTGAGATTACTCGTTATTGAATTTCAGGGAGCACTACTATATTCAGCAACTTCAGTAGCACAGTAAAGAAGGATCAGACCTGTAGAAAGCCGACATGCCCAATCCATCTTCTGATACATGCTGGAGACCCGCGTATAATCCTGATTATCGGCTCAGTATGCTAAATTTTATAACCTCAGCTGACTTTATCTAATGTCTTTGTCTAGCTTTAGCTAGGAACCTAATGTAATTTTAGAACTTTTGTGTTCTAATCTAATTTTATAATCTTTTGCTCTTATACTTTTAGAGAGTTTATGATGTCATCTTGTTTATTTCTTAGAGTCAAGCTATTATCATACTTCCCTTCTTTACCAATCTAAAAGAAGAAAGATTGAGCGAACTGAAGAATGCCCTTGATCAGTTTGTTGCCTTTAACTTTCCAATGAAGTCGAATGAATTTCCTAAAGGCACCTTAAAGTTCAACAATTATGTGGACTGTGTAAAGAAGGTGGGTAATGTCTGATCCAGGTTTCATTTATACGTACAACATCATTCATCTTTAAATAATCCCTTCCCTGTTACTCTACAATGAAATCAGTGTTTTTATTCAGAAAGACATCATTACACATATATTGTAATAAAGTCAGTGTAGCCCAATCCAACCGGCTTTCCTCATGTGTTTTTTTTATTTTCAGTGATGTTCTGTATATTTTACTAAATACGCCCAAAATTTCTTTATTACTTATTGCTCCATCAGAAAGAAGTTAATTTCATAAATCCAGCCAGCTCAGAAATTGACTTTGGCTGTTTTGGGAAGTTGAAAGTGACCTTTTATTTCATTTGCGAAAAAATGAGCAGCCATTCACAAAATTCACTTATTTACGTCACAACAGAAAGAGATAGATGGTTTCTGAGCAGGGACCCTTGGCTATGGTCATTGTTATAACATGGAGAATTGCCTTTTTTTTTAGTTATTCCAAACAACTCCACAATAAGAGGATTTTTCTAAAAATGTTTTCCTCCTTCCAACTGAGCATCTTAGAGCTGGCTGAGATCATTTGGCTGTATTGAAAAATACATCTCTCTTGCCAACGCTGATGTAAACAAGGTTCAAATCCTCGATGGGAAACAACGGGCTTAAAGGGAACCTGTCAGGTGCAATACGCACCCAGAACCACGAGCAGGTCTGGGTGCATATTGCTAATCCCTACCTAATCGTCCCTGTATCTAATAACATAGATAAAGGGATCTTTAGAAAAAGTATTTCTAAAGAATCTTTATGATATGCAAATGAGTGCAGGGACTAGTCGCAAGAGCATTAGTTCCAGCTCTCATTCCGCCCTCTTAGCATGTTAGCACGCTCACAGGGGTGTACTAACATGCTATTCATTGCCCAGCGTCATCGGTGGTGCATACCTGTGTCCATTGTCACCTCCTCTCAGACGCCGGGCTTAGGGTCTTTGCGCATGATTAGAAGTTACTACATTTCCGGTCATGCGCACGATGAAGCCTGGTGTACGTGTGTGCCGCCCCGTTACCTTCAGGTCGTCTCAGGGTCTTCGGGGACGGCGTGTCCTGGATCCTTCTGGTCACAGGTAACTTGACTTCTATGGGATTTGTGACGCCACTCTCGGTATTGCGGTCAGGGCGACCGCCACTGCAGATTAGGGGACACATGGGGCTGATGGTGGGTGCAGTTAGATGTGGTGGCCTCCCGAGAGTGAGGCTGGCCCCAGGGCCCGGTGTAGGGGTGTGGTTCCACAGGTCGCAGAAGAACTCACACGCACAGCAGGAATGTCTTTCAGGGTTTTTACTCACTTCAGGTGGCGGGGTGAGTAACCCGGGCAATGCTGTGATGTTCCAAGAGGGGAACCAGGCTCCTTCAGGCTGACTTAGGGGGTGGCTGCTGACTCGCCTTCCTAGTTCTCGTGTTTTTGTGGTGACCCAGACTTGTAGTCCTACGGGGTCACCTAGGGAAGTTGCTTCTGCCTGTTCTCCCCTTTTTCGCCCCGTTTGCTTGTAGCCTGGACCAGGTCACTCCGGCTACTTGCCTCTTGTGATCTATGGGCCCTCTCGTTGCTACGTGGCTGCGGACTCTGGTGTTTTGGTGGAGGGTATGAAGTACCCCCACGTGCATGTTGAACAGGCCAACTGAATGGGCCCCTGCTCTGGGGACCTGTAACCCCATGCGGGCCTGGCAGTCCCCGTACTCAGCCACCTCTCTGCACTCCGGCCTTAGGTGGATTTCAGGCAGCACTACCAGGTGACCGTTCTCCCCCGCCAGCAACCACTGCACTTGCGGTGTCTGACTAGTGACAGCCTCCAGGTTTCCTCCGTGCAACTGCTCTCCCTGAGCTTCACTAACTGACTGGCTCACTACTCCCTCCCCTCTGTGCCTGCCTCCGCAACTTAGCAACCAGGCTCTCTACCACACCCCTTGAGTGGAGATGGAGGCCACGCCCCCTCCTGGATTCCCCAGGGGTCCCTTCAAAGGTCAATGTGGGAGACCTGGTTACTATGTGCCTGCATGTCCACACCCCGGTCAGCCTTCTGGATTACCTGTGTTGTACTGCCCCCAGCATGGGTGCAGTACTCAGTGGTGCCTGACCAGGTCAGGGGCGCCACACGTGTACTGGCTTCAGAGAGGTCTAGTGTGCATGACCTGAAGTGCAATACCATACACCCAGACAGGACCTCCATTTTCATGTAGCATGCCAGGGTGCGGCAGGCAATTATCTCCATGACTACCACCCCATTCCACATTATAGAAGGACTCATTTAAACGTCTGATGTTCCCGTATAACTTCTATCTGTGATTTTCAAGGATATCACTCGTACCTGTTATAGTACATGATTTTCGCAGTCCAGAGAAAATCACTGGGGCGTGTAAATTTTGATCTGCATGTCAGATCAAAATTGGAAATGCAAGTCTATGGGTCTGGGACAAAATTGAACAGCACTTGCATTAGATGGAGAAACTTATTTATTTTTGTTTCCACGTACGAGAACAACTGCTGATGCTCGAAGCAAACTCTGCTTAAAATCTGATAAAAAAGCATTGGTCTGTTTTTCTTGTACGAGGAAAATACTGATGTCTGAATGAGGCCTTATTTAGAAGCAAACTATTGCTGTAGAAAACCGCACATGTCTCTACTATATGAGCACTATTATGCAAAAATAATGGAGTAGGAGTAGTCTTAGCCTTTCTCAATGAAATAGCAGTGTACAGGTTTTATGAGGACCAAAGAAGTTTACTTAATTTTCTTACCTTTTGGAAACTAAAACTTGTTAAAATTTTTTAGCGTGATTTTGCATATTAAAGTAGTGATATGGAGGTATATGGCGCTAGTCAACCACTTTAAAATAATATCTTTTTTGTTAAGGTCTGATTTTCCAGTCACAGCCAATTTAGATTGGAAGTGCAGTGACGGTGTTAATGTTTTTGGACTGTTTTTTCCAAGAGCATTGACCAGTTACCAGTGCACTTCAAGCCTATGATTTCTTCCAGCTGGATCATCAGATCTCCTAAAATGGAGTAATTTATATAAGGGACAGATGCCATATACCACTTCTTATGTAAACGCATGCTGATAGTTACTCTGCAGGGCTTGATTAGGATATTATAATAGCAGAGGTTCTGAACCCGAAAATTTCTATGATTGTAGCATTTGTTCCATGTGGACTAGAACAGTCTGCAAAAAAAATATGTGCAGTTTTCTACAAATTGCAGAGTTTACTGATTTTATGATGCAGTCTTTGCTTATGTGCTTCACCTACACTTTTTGCAAGATCAAAAACTGGATTTAAACTACACATGATCTAGGTCAGGGGTTGTCCCTTCCTCCAACAGGTAGATATTCCTGATATTAATTTTGGTTTGATTGGTTAATTGTTCACAATAAGGGTGGCGTTACACAAGCCGATATATCGTAACAGCTCCGTGCGATTGCGAATGAACGGTAAAACGTTCATCGCACGCATGTCGTTCATTCCTCATGGATTGAACCTCAGGTTGTTCATCGTACCCGGGGTAGCACACATCGCTGTGTGTGACACCCCGGGATCGATGAACAGATCTTACCAGCGTCCTGCAGCTCCCGGCCCACAATGCGGAAGGAAGGAGGTGGGCGGGATGTTTACGTCCCACTCATCTCCGCCCCTCCGCTTCTATTGGCCAGCTGCCGCGTGACGTCGATGTGACGCCGAACGTCCCTCCCACTCCAGGAAGTGGACGTTCGCCGCCCACATCGAGGTCGTATGGACGGGTAAGTACGCGTGACAGGGTTAATCAATTGTGCGGCACGTTCAACAAAATTGAACGTGCCGCACATACGATGGGGGCGGTTACGATCGCATACGATATCGTATGCAGAATCGTAACATGTAAAGCAGGCTTTATGCAGTCTTAGAGATTTCTTAAGTTCATTAATGTATCACAATGTGTGAAAAAATCCATATGTATACATTTGTCTTAGTTTTTAGATGCTTTGGAGCTGTCACAAAGCCCGGTACTTCTACAGCTTATGGCTGAAATTCTTTGCAGAGATGACAGACATTTTATGGAAGATTTATTCCAGAATACCTTCAAAAAAGTTATGAGAAGGTAAAGAAAATGTTTGTACTTTTATTTTCTGTAAATTTCTCATGAACTTATTAGGGTTTTTTTTAGACTAAACAATAGTGGAGTAGCTTTAAGCTTTGGATTTTTTTTAATTTAGAAGCGTATGTTCAAATTTTAGTGAGATTGTGTGCGGGGTGCGCATTTTCTACACCATGTGAAATACAAATGGAGCTTTGTGCAATGATTTGATGTGAGGAGATTTAACGCCCTGGATACCATGGCAGATCATATATTTTTCAACCTTGTTAACTTAATTCAACAATTCCAAATTGGATACAAATCAGCAAATTAACGGAAATTTTTCCTTACCTCCTTCCAGAAAACTACATTTTCTCCATAAAATTGTGTTATTTATCATCTATGTAATAAAATATCAATGTGTATAATGTAGTCCAGCTAAAGGAAAAGGATGCAGCTGCTTCCAAAGGGTTAATTTTCTAAAGGAGGCCATAGCTGCCTCCCAAGGGTATTCTGCAATTGGGCAGCATATCTGCTTCTGAAGGGTCAATCCGCAAGTGAAAAATGAGGTACAGACACACAAAACTAGTAGCAGCTACTCAACTCTGAAGAGAATGTTATAGCAGATTTTACATTTATTAGCTCCTTCTAGACTTTTTCTTCTGTTGCTTTTTAAGGCAAACCTGTCAGACCCCCAGTCCTTTCTAAACCCCCACCATACCTATAATAGCATATACCTAGATGATGGGAATGTCTTTTCTATGCTATACATTTATTTCTACATCTGAAAATTCATGCTTGCCTTTCCAAGTATGCACAATGAAGCCGGGGTATACGCTACCCGGCTTTATTAGTACACTGCACATGCCCAGGTAAGCTTTGTGACGCCAATCCCTCTTTTTAGCCAGCCGCAGTAAAGCGTGATTGGTGCCTCTGTGGGCATGAGTAGTGTATCAATAAAGACATTGCGCATAACCAAGGAGGCAGATCGTTGTGTGTGTGGCTAAAACTTGCAGAGCCCTGATTGTGACGTTGCCTCTGTGTGATGGGTGTTAATCACGCTCCTCATGGCTGAATTAAAAGATGTGAGACAGGACTAGTCTCTGGCAATAAACACCTTTTTAATATTAAACTCTTGCTTTACTTTGTTTCTCTGTTGTTTAGGAGTACCTGCGAGAAACAAGTGGTCTTGATGGAAACTGTTCACAATATGTTCAAGAGTGAAGATCTCCTTTCAAATATGACGCGGCTGTCTTTAGTTGATCACTGTCTACTGATCCTTTTGTGGAACTGTAGTTCTGATGCACTGAAAGATTTTTTCAGCAAAATCATTACATTTTCCATGGATTTTCTCAAGAGCAGATTTACCAAGGTATCAAATTCATATGTATTTTAAATGTACTGTCACCTAAAAGGGGTGAACTACAAGTATTTTTACACGAGTGAATTATTACTTGCATCTAAATTGCCATTATAATTTTCTTTTTGGATGGCGCAGGACAGACCAAGGTACATTGAGTGCCGGAGCTTTTAGACCTTCAAAACATCTGTTGCCATGTACCGTATTTTTCGGACCATAAGACGCACTTTTTCCCCCAAATGTTGGGGGAAAGTTGGGGGTGCGTCTTATGGTCTGACTATAGGGCTGCGGCTGGGAATGAGGGTGCTGCGGGTCATCGGGGGCACGAGCAGGCAGCAGCAGCGCCTGCTCGTGACCACGTGGGCCCGCTCATTACATATGCACGCCCATCCTCCCGCCCATCTCTCAGCGCTGAAGCCGGCACTGACAGGTGGGCGGAAGGATGAGCGGGGACGCGCGCATAGTAAAGAGCCGGCATGATAACCCCTGGCAATTACAGCCTGGAGTGATCATGTGCGGCTGTATTCACTGCCCCCCGCGCGTCATTACCAGCGCGGGGTGCAGTGAATCAGTACACTCACCCGTCCCCGTGTGTGGAGCCGTCCCCCTGCTGCACGCGATGACTTCCTGTCTGTGCCGGTCAGCTGATCTGTGCTGGTCAGCTGATCGGCACAGACAGGAAGACATCGCGATGCAGCAGGGGAACGGCTCCACACACACACACACACACACACACACACACACACACACACACACACACACACACACACACACACACACACACACACACACACACACACAGGTCAGTGGCGCAGAGAGGAAGATGATCGGCTGCAGGGAGTGAGGAAAAGGTGAGTATAAACGTTTATTTTTTTCTCTGTGCTATAGGATACAGGCCATATACCAGGATGGTATATGAGCACGATGGGAGTATATGAGCAGGCAGGATGGGGGGGCATGTGAGCAGGCTTGATGGGGGGGCATGTGAACAGGCTGGATGGGGGGGCATGTGAACAGGCTGGATGGGGGGGGCATGTGAACAGGCTGGATGGGGGGGCATGTGAACAGGCTGGATGGGGGGGGCATGTGAACAGGCTGGATGGGGGGGCATGTGAACAGGCTGGATGGGGGGGCATGTGAACAGGCTGGATGGGGGGGCATGTGAACAGGCTGGATGGGGGGGCATGTGAACAGGCTGGATGGGGGGGGGCATGTGAACAGGCTGGATGGGGGGGGGCATGTGAACAGGCTGGATGGGGGGGGGCATGTGAACAGGCTGGATGGGGGGGGCATGTGAACAGGCTGGATGGGGGGGGGCATGTGAACAGGCTGGATGGGGGGGGGGTATGTGAACAGGCTGGATGGGGGTTAATAGCAGGATCATATACAAGGCAGGAGGATCATTACCAGGATGGGGTACCTTAGTAGAGAATTTGGGGACATTACCCCCATAACAGTGTCAGCAGCAGATCCTCGCCCTATAACAATGTGTCATGACCACATTTTTTGCTTAAAGTTTTATTTTCCCATTTTCCTCCTCTAAAACCAGGGTGCGTCTTATAGTCCGAAAAATACGGTATATTCCATTAATCACTTTTCATGCTTTCAACAGCATTGGAGTTTTTTTGTAGTTTCACAAATGTAATCAATGCGTGATGGCTACCTGCATACCTTTTACGATGGTGTGTGCCTATAGAGGACTTTTAAACAGGCTCCTACCAATATATTTTTTATGAACTAACACAATCCAGCATACACTGGATAAATTGCCATAGTGTCAGGTGATAAAATTAGTAGACATGAGTCAATTAAAGGATTAATCTCCTCTTGTAAAGTCATTGTAAAGGTGAATTGTAGCAGGGCTGATTCCAAAAGGGATGCAGTTGTTTAGGGAAAACTAGGTTGTACCTGATCTGAGTTTCAGATTTTGTGGGTGTGGCGTCTTGTGGGAGCGTCTCTCTGTGATATAAGATGGATGTGAGGTCCATCAAATATCAATGTGTATAATGTAGTCCAGCTAAAGGAAAAGGATGCAGGTTCTTCTAAAGAGTTAATTTTCTAAAGGAGGCTATAGCTGCCTCCCAAGGGTAGTCTGCAATTGGGCAGCTGTTGTATGCAGTTGCTTTCATGTATCAGCTCTGCATGTAACCTGCACTTATTTATTTTTCTAAAGTCATCCTCCACCACCTCACACTAGTGGTTGACTCCCTGCTCTAATTAGGGACAGGAAACACAAAGGGTTAAATAGCCAAACCCTCACCTCCTATCCTCAGTGTTTTTCCTGTCCCTGTGGGGCTTGAAGTGATTATCCAGCAGTTCTCTGTGACCGGTGGCAAACTAAGTTTCCATATTGTTTCCTTTTATCCTGGGAAGTTGTGGTTCATCACCTTGCTTTCTTCCTCTTGAAAGCGTCTGCTGTCTCCCCTGGATTCAGGACTCCTACAATCTCTCCTGCCCCTTTGGTGATGCAGAGTGGTTTCCCCACGGCTCCAGCACCTTTTGATCTTTGCCAGTTTTCATGCAGTGATTATCATATAACATCACATAGCTGCAGCCCATCAAAGTCTTCAGTGGTGATAGTACCATAGTCTGCTTGTAACCATTAAAGGGAAACTGTCACCACTTTTTTGGCATATAAGCTGCGGCCACCACCACCGGGCTCTTATATACAGCATTCTAACATGCTGTATATAAGAGCCCAGGCCGGGGGTATAACATAAAAAACACTTTATAATACTTGCCTAACGGTCGCACGGTTGGCCATATGGGCGTCTCCGTTCTCCGGTGCCGCCTCTTTTGGCCAATTTTGTTTTCCTTCTTCTCTAGCCGCGGTGCATGACGCGTCCGACGTCATGTACACTCGCTGGCATTCAGGTCCTGAGCAGACGCACTTTGATCTGCTCTGAGCAGGGCAGATCAAAGTATTGTAGTGCGCCTGCGCAGGACCGGCTAGTGTGTATGATGTAGACGCGTCATGCACACAGGCTTCAGAAAGAGGAAGAAGATATAGCTGAAAGAGGAGGCACCGGAGAATGGAGACGCCCATACGGCCAACCGCGCAACCGTTCGGTAAGTATTATAAAGTGTTTTTTATGTTCTCACAGCGGCCTGGGCTCTTATATACAGCATGTTAGAATGCTGTATATAAGAGCCCGGTGGTGGTGGGCGCAGCTTATACGCCAAAAAAGTGGTGACCGCTACCCTTTAAAGCCAACAATGTGCTGTAGTGGATATGGGAACGTCATCACTGTAAGATGATTAGCAAAGACCACAAGGAGTTTGGAGGTGTTTTACTCCGTAAGTTTTAAAAATCTTGGACAAGCTTTTTAATTTAACTTAATTTTTTTTTAATTTTTAGTCAACCTTTAATATTATAGTTTTTTTTAGATTTGGCAACTGAAATTGTTAATTGCCTCCTTCATTTTTTGGTTCATTTTTTCACCAGTGTATATGCTAACCATAGTACTAGAACATTACAGGATTTCCACTTTCAGCTAAGTGGACCCCAAAAGACATGTAAAATTAGAAAGCTAGATGGTTTTCGCGCTCATCCTCTGCAGCACCAGCTCTCCGCCGCTGCTCCAGTCTCTATAATTTGTTTGGCTGCTGTGTTGTCAATCCGACCCTGCAGAGCTGAGTTTGTGCCGACTATTCTAGCAAACTCGCACACTTTGTAGTGCTGTCGATGTGATGTTAGTGCTGCAGACACCCAAAGCAGCGTTAGAGAGTCTGTGCTGGACCCAGGGAGGGTGAGTAAAGCGGTGTTCCCTTTTTTAAACAATCTGCAGTTAGGGTATAGAGATCTTTCAGGAACAAGAAAATATCTTTAACAGACCCTAACGTAGAAACCATGCTTGGGCTTTCTATTTCTGACAATGTTCTTCTGCCATTGCTTTGATTTTGAATTTTGGTGCACTAAACATGCACTAAATACAATAACTAGAATCAGAGAGTCTATTTTCTTTGCTTCTTTTATTGTTTTGTTTTCCTAGAATGCAGAAGCAGCTTTTGACACTCAACTTACAAAAAAAATTGGTTACTACAAGATGCTGGAAGTTCTTTATTTACGGCTATCTAAGGATGAAATTCAGTCCAAAGAATCCAGAATAAATCACGCATTTGAGGGGACAGTAAATGTTGACGGAAAACCGCTTACTAAGACATTGCTAAAGTAAGTGATAATGTTGCTTGTGACAATCCCTGCTGTTAAAGACAGACTCTGGGTATTTAATATTGCCGTCATTTGTCCTGTGTGGGGTGTGCTCTGTTCCTGAGCCCGCTCCAAGCACCCGGATATACTCCAAGACATAATATTAAGTCATGGAGTGTTAAGGAATTAACATTAAATTATGTATTTAAACAATAATTCACAAACCGCAGCTTATAGGGAAACTGACAGCTGATACATGCTCCCCGGTAATAGACTGGCGGCATGATTTCAGCCACATATGCTGCGTTTCAGAGAAAAACATACTGTATTTTTCGCTTTATAAGACGCACCTGCTTAAAAGACGCACCCCTAAATTTGGTTAAGGAAAAGAGATTTTTTTTTTTTTTTAAATGTTAAATGGGGTCCGTCTTATAATGCTAGTGTCCATCTAACAAAACATATAGGGTATATGTCCCTCATAGCCCCCATCCTAAAATTAGCCCCCATACTCTGGATATGGCCCCCATACTCTGAATATGGCCCCCTTATATTGAATATGGCCCCCTTGTGCTGGCACACGTCCCCCAGTGATGCCACATGTCCCCTATTGCTGTCACACGTCCCCTATTGCTGTCACACGTCCCCTATTGCTGTCACACGTCCCCTATTGCTGTCACACGTCCCCTATTGCTGTCACACGTCCCCTATTGCTGTCACACGTCCCCTATTGCTGTCACACGTCCCCTATTGCTGTCACACGTCCCCTATTGCTGTCACACGTCCCCTATTGCTGTCACACGTCCCCTATTGCTGTCACACGTCCCCTATTGCTGGCACATGTCTCCTATTGATGGAACACGTCCCCTATTTATGGCACACATCCCCCTGTGTTGGCACACGTCCTCTATTGCTGGCACATATCCCCTACAGCAGGCACAGGTCTCCTATGGATGGCACACGTCCCCCTGTACTGCCCATGGCCCCCTATGGATGGCACATGTCCCCCTGTGATGCTCATGACCCCCTATGGATGGCACACGTCTCCCTATGTTTGATATGGCCCCCTATGGATGGCACACCTCCCTCTGTGTTTGATATGGACCCCTATGGATGGCACACCTCCCCTATGTTAGATATGGCTTCCATGCTGCTGCCCATAGTAAAATAAAACACTCTTTCCTTACCTTCTCCAGTGCTGTCCTCCCTCGTGTTTCCCTCCGTGCTGCTGAGCTCCTGCACTTCCTGGTTCTTG
The DNA here is from genome assembly GCF_048569485.1 of Anomaloglossus baeobatrachus. Lineage (NCBI taxonomy): Eukaryota > Metazoa > Chordata > Amphibia > Anura > Aromobatidae > Anomaloglossus > Anomaloglossus baeobatrachus. Next base: position 146,707,510 of record NC_134358.1, read on the forward strand.
GTGCCGGTCATATGATCGCCACAGCAGAGTGATATAATCTCTGCGTGCCTGATCACAGCGGCAGCAGGGAGACTGGGAGATCAGCGCTGGAGGCAGTAAGTAAAGAGTTTTTTATTTTACTATGGGCAGCAGCATGGAGGCCATATATAACACGGGGGGGGGCATGTGCCATCAAAGGGGGGCGCAGGCACATATAATATGCGCCGCTCCCCTAGCCCATCACCGCGGTGCGGTTTCAGCACCACGTTGATGGACAGTGGCAGTGCATATTATGAGTGGGAGCAGGAGATCTCCCGCTGCCTCCTGCAGCTTTCACCAGCCCCCAGCACCACTCCAGAGCTGCCCCCACCTCCCCTGGACCCTGTAGTGTGTGTCTGTATGTATGTATGTATGTATGTATGCATGTGTGTATGTATATGTGTATATATATATATGTGTATGTATGTATGTATGTATGTATGTATGTGTGTATATATATATATATATATATATATATATATATATATATATATATATATATGTATATATATATACATATATATACATAATGTGTGTGTGTGTATATATATATATATACCCGTATATTCGGATTATAAGACTCACCCCCTACTTTCCCCAAAGTGCGTCTTATAAAAGCGAAAAATACGGTCCTTTAAAAGCCACCGAGGAACTGCGTACGTAGGTGCTGGTCGTTTTTTCGGGTTTTGTATCATAACTGCCGGTCTTCTACCACTAGGTCAGAATCAAGAGAAGATTGAGATAAGAAATGGAACCTGTAGAGGGGAAAATAAAACAAAATGCAGAATACAAGGCATATAATATACAGAAATTATGTAATTACTCTTTCTGTCACACATTGCAGCTTTTTCTGTTACTGTAAGGCTATGTGCGCATTTGGTTGCAAAAATTTCTGCACCGAATCTACATCTCCTGGCAGAAGAAAAGTGTGGGGTTTTTTATGTTTTTTGCAGGCTTTTTCAGCCGTTTGGAGTAGCATAACACTGACACAAAATGCTGAAAGAACAGATTTTCTGCCCCACATCTGCAAAAAAAAATAAGCAACGTGTGCACTACACATGAATACTCATTGCTTTGCTGGCAGAAGGATAAGCATCCAGTTTTATGACAAAACTGCACCCAAAAAGCCACAAAAACAGTGTGTGCACAGTGCACTCAGCCTAAATATTGTTACTTTTTACATAAATTAGCTGCTTTACTAAAACATTTTTTTTTGTTTTATATGTTATTTTATATTTGTATAGATCCTGTTATGATGAATATACAGAAAATATGTCTGGGGAAACCCAGCTACTGGAGAAGAGGAGACTGTATCATTGTGCTGCATATAACTGTGCTATAGCAGTTGTCTCATGCACTCTCACCGAGAGGAAATTCTATGATGTATTTCTTTTTTCAGAAAAGAAAGAAAAGGTAATTGTCCATAACTGCATATAATTATCAGATTGGGGGCATCAGGGACAATGTTGCGCTTCTATGAATTAAAGTATGTGTGGGAAAGTAATCTGATCAGTAACTCTGTCATAAAACAACTATTAAAATACTACAGCCTTTCTCAAAAGTAAGTGTTTTAATTTTTTTATGGTTCAATATATTTTTTATTAATCAGATATACAGTGCAACAGGACAATCAAAAAAAGAAAAGGGTTAATGACAATAGTTAAAGGGATACATTGACAACCCCATCATAAGAATATGTCCACATAATATCCTTATAGTAACAATGGTTATTCTGTCTATAAATAAAAACAAATTGGAAACTTTCCAAGCATTTTCTATGCAAGAAAAAAAAAAAAAAGACTACAAAGAGAGGATATAGAAGAAAAAGAGGAAACCGAAAAGCACACCTCGCTCCCTACGAACAGCCTAAACAATAAAGTTAATTTGGGATTCTTTTGAAAAATATCCACAGGTGCCACACTGCGATCCATGTGGGATCTGTCCTTATCTCCTCTAGTCGTTGCAGCACGTTTATGGCTTCCACGTTTATGGCATTACACACAGAGTGATCTATTTCAAGTGTTTATTTCTGTTAATGTTGATGATTATGGCTTACAACTAATGAAAACCCAAAAGTCGTTATCTCAGAAAATTAGAAAATTATACAAGACTACCTGAAAAAATGATTTTAAACTCAGAAATCTTGGCCTACTGAAAAGTCTGCACAGTAAATGCACTCAATACTTGGTCGGGGCTCCTTTTGCATGACTTATTGCATCAATGCGGCGTGGCATGGAGGCGATCAGCCTGTGGCACTGCAGTGTGTATGGAAGCCCAGGTTGTTTTTATAGCAGCCTTCAGCTCATCTGCATTGTTGGGTCTGGTGTTTCTCATCTTCCTCTTGACAATATCCCATAGATTTCAATGAAGTTTAGGTCAGGCGAGTTTGCTGGTCAATCAAGCACAGTGATATGTGGTTATTAAACCAGGTATTGGTACTTTTGGCAGTGTGGACAGGTGCCAAGTCCTCCTGGAAAATGACATTTCCCTCTCCAAAAAGCTTGTCGGAAGAGGGAATTACCGTATTTTTCGGACTATAAGACGCACCCTGGTTTTACAGGAGGAAAATAGGAAAATAAAACTTTAAGCAAAAAAATGTGGTCATGACACACTGTTATGGTAACAACCAGAGAGAGGGTGCACCACCTAAATTAGTATGAAGTATTGAAAGTATGCTCACCCGTCCGGCAGGAGAGCTATGCAGACAAGAAGAAAAAAGTACCGCACATGATGGGGAGCACAACAACAATGATTGATAAAAAACAACCTTTATTTGTAGTAAAAGTTAAAAACCATTAAAATACAAAACACACACCTAATAGCACGGCATGCGCCCACCGTCCCGCTCTCAAAACAATGTTGTGCGTATTACAAATCATGAGATACAAGCATTAATGACATATAACAGTACTTATGATAACAATAAACAGCCTGTATACAGCACAACAAACCCAGAGGGAAACATAAACATATGTCCTCATAAAGCCACAGGGCAAAAGGAGGCCCAATAATACCAGGACATAGTCAGTGATATATAGTTTGCAAATTGCTGACTAAAGTCAAATAGCCTGATGTGGCATCATACCTATGCTCATATGCGGACCATAAGTCCCTCTAGGAGAAAGGAGAGTAAAAATGGGAGCAAGGACGGGGGGTGGGCATGGAATACCGTGAGCAAGGCCCACGCGTATCGCCGCAAAAACACGGCTTCCTCAGGGTAGGCGTGCACACAACTACAAAAAAAGGGAGATTATAAAGGGTGTAACATTATAAAGAGCATGTAGATCACCTGTTGGGTGTGTTGATTGTTGGTGCGGACCGGTCCGTCATGGAGTAATATGTATGGGGCATCGCAGTATGGTATATGCGATGCGCGCCGCCATCTTGGAAAGTCCGCGCATGCGCGGGAAGTCCAGGATGGCGGCGCAAGAGGCTCAAAAAGGCAGCGAACGTACAGAGCTGCCATGGTGTAATTGAAGGTAATGGCTGTGCACATGCGTCTATGACGCGGCCCTCCTATGTAATACATGTAGGGGCTCATGACCAGGAAGAAACATCACCTAAAGAAGGGGAACGAGCATGGAGTTTAGAATAAAAAGCGTGATCAGCCTAGAATCCCGATAAGGGAATAAGAGCAAGGGAAAAGGGGGAGGGAGGAGAAGAAGGGGGAGAGGAAAAGGAAAGGGGGAAAAGGGAAAAGAAAAAGAAGAGAAACAGAGACCAATAATTTTCATGCTCAACCAAGAGCAAATCATTAACATGCACAGCAAGGGATAATGCAGTTGCATGAATATAAAACCCATATATGAGTGGTAACACAGATACCAAGTAGTAGTGTGCCAATCACAGATATATAACAATTGCACACATGATGCACAAACACATATGGAAACCGTCTTGACATTTATCATAAGTGCTGGTGCGTGGATTCGGGAGTCATTGAAAGGTGTTTATCTTCAGAGCAGTTTGAACCGCCCTCTTTTCAATCCAAAGGGACGCCAAACAGTACCATATGTATATGTACATACACATATGCAAGTCCATAATATGCACATCAGGATTGGCTAGATATGAAGGTAAGATGATAAACAAATGACCATACGAAGAGAAAAGAAGCGGTGGTTCGTGGCCTGGGAAGAATAAAATAAGATAAGGAACACCAATCCTGTTAGCCCAAAAATCCATCTTCTACAGAATGAGGCAAAGTGGATATTTACATTGGATACCGTTGCCCCTGGGGGGTTAAATGAAGAATTATTGTTCACTGGATTTTTGGGCTAACAGGATTGGTGTTCCTTATCTTATTTTATTCTTCCCAGGCCACGAACCACCGCTTCTTCTCTCTTCGTATGGTCATTTGTTTATCATCATACCTTCATATCTAGCCAATCCTGATGTGCATATTATGGACTTGCATATGTGTATGTACATATACATATGGTACTGTTTGGCGTCCCTTTGGATTGAAAAGAGGGCGGTTCAAACTGCTCTGAAGATAAACACCTTTCAATGACTCCCGAATCCACGCACCAGCACTTATGATAAATGTCAAGACGGTTTCCATATGTGTTTGTGCATCATGTGTGCAATTGTTATATATCTGTGATTGGCACACTACTACTTGGTATCTGTGTTACCACTCCTATATGGGTTTTATATTCATGCAACTGCATTATCCCTTGCTGTGCATGTTAATGATTTGCTCTTGGTTGAGCATGAAAATTATTGGTCTCTGTTTCTCTTCTTTTTCTTTTCCCTTTTCCCCCTTTCCTTTTCCTCTCCCCCTTCTTCTCCTCCCTCCCCCTTTTCCCTTGCTCTTATTCCCTTATCTGGATTCTAGGCTGATCACGCTTTTTATTCTAAACTCCATGCTCGTTCCCCTTCTTTAGGTGATGTTTCTTCCTGGTCATGAGCCCCTACATGTATTACATAGGAGGGCCGCGTCATAGACGCATGTGCACAGCCATTACCTTCAATTACACCATGGCAGCTCTGTACGTTCGCTGCCTTTTTGAGCCTCTTGCGCCGCCATCCTGGACTTCCCGCGCATGCGCGGACTTTCCAAGATGGCGGCGCGCATCGCATATACCATACTGCGATGCCCCATACATATTACTCCATGACGGACCGGTCCGGACCAACAATCAACACACCCAACAGGTGATCTACATGCTCTTTATAATGTTACACCCTTTATAATGTTACTCCCTTTTTTTGTAGTTGTGTGCACGCCTACCCTGAGGAAGCCGTGTTTTCTTTGTCGCTCCATTGGGAGACCCAGACAATTGGGGTGTATAGCTTCTGCCTCCGGAGGCCACACAAAGTATTACACTTAAAAGTGTAAAGCCCCTCCCCTTCTGCCTATACACCCCCCGTGCCTCACGGGCTCCTCAGTTTTTATGCTTTGTGCGAAGGAGGCTGACATCCACGCATAGCTCCACATCTTAGTCAGCAGCAGCTGCTGACTAGGTCGGATGGAAGAAAAGAGGGCCCCTAACAGGGCCCCCGGCATGCTCCCTTCTCACCCCACTCTGGTCGGCGGTGCTGTTAAGGTTGAGGTACCCATTGCGGGTACATAGGCAGGAGCCACATGCTGTTTTCCTTCCCCATCCCTTAAGGGCTCTGGGTGAAGTGGGATCCTAATCGGTCTCCAGGCACTGGGACCGTGCTCCCTCCGCAGCCCCTGGGGAATCTGCTGGACAGGAGCCGGGTATCGTCAGGGACAAGGCCCTGCTACTGTGAGGTACTCTGTGTCCCCTTGGGGGACCGCGCATGGAGCGCTTGTGCCATACACACTGCAGCACTGCTGGGTGTGTTAGTGCGCCGGGGACTACCGCGCCGACCGCGCTTATTTGCCGGCCGCGCTTATAACTTTAGTCCCCGGCTTTTGCGGCCTAGTATCGCATATTCCCGCCCCCAGGCCTGCCAGTCAGGGGAAGGGCAAGACGCACAGGACGTCAGCGCTGAGGGCTGGAGCATACTTTGTATCCTCCTCCCCCCTCACTCAGCACAGTGGGGCATCAGATTCCCGCACTTTCTAGGGCACGCCCACGGCCCCCTCCTCCCCACAGAACGCCGGCAGCCATTCCTGTCAGCACTTCTGACGCTGGAGAGGAGAGACAACACGGCTCTGGGAGGCCCAGGCAGGGAATCTGGTGATCACACAACCGCTTTGAGCGGTCGGTAAGCAGCACCTGTGGTGCTGGCCCCACTGAGTGCCGAAGTGTACATATATATATAAGCTTATATGCTATACATTTACACTGTACGGTCGCACTGTTGATTTTTTGCTATATACCCTCCTGGATTGTACTCAGAGGAGACAACAGCATGTCGTCCGCAAAAAGCAAGGGTGCCAAAGCACAGGCTTACTTTGCAACCTGTACCTCATGTGCGGCTATACTCCCGGCAGGTTCCACCGACCCTCATTGTGTGCAATGCTCGGCCCCTGTGGCACTTACTCAGCCGGAGCCCCTGCCACTGGTGACCCAGGTGGAACCACCTGCTACCACTGTCCAGGTGACAGGGACGGAGTTTGCAGTATTTGCTGACAAACTGTCTGAGAGTATGGATAAATGGTCTGCTAAGATACTAGAAGCCTTACAGTCCAGACCGGTGACTCAGGCCCCGGGCACTGTTGAATCATTGACCCCAGGCCCCCCTCAGTTGGAGCAGCAAAGTGCTCCTGGGGTGACTCATAGGTCCCAGGGTGAGGTCTCTGACACGGACCGCAGTCCCAGGCCGCCTGAGCGGGTTCGCTGGGAAATTCCCTCGACTTCATCACACTGTTCAGGGTCTCAGCAGGAGGACTCTCTGGATGATGAAGCGGAGGTAGCAGATCAGGATTCTGATCCTGACGCCGCTCTCAACCTAGATACACCTGAAGGAGACGCCATAGTGAATGACCTTATAGCGACCATCAATCAGGTGTTGGATATTTCTCCCCCAGCTCCTCCAATTGAGGAGTCAGCTTCTCAGCAGGAGAAATTCCGTTTCAGGTTTCCCAAGCGTACAATGAGTACGTTTCTGGATCACTCTGACTTCAGAGAGGCAGTCCAGAAACACCGAGCTTGTCCAGATAAGCGTTTTTCCAAGCGCCTTAAGGATACACGTTATCCCTTCCCCCCTGACGTTGTCAAGGGCTGGGCTCAGTGTCCCAAGGTGGATCCTCCAGTCTCCAGACTGGCGGCTAGATCCATAGTTGCAGTGGAAGATGGGGCTTCACTCAAAGATGCCACTGACAGACAGATGGAGCTCTGGTTGAAATCCATCTATGAAGCTATCGGCGCGTCTTTTGCTCCAGCATTCGCAGCCGTATGGGCACTCCAAGCTATCTCAGCTTATCATGCGCAGATTAATGCAGTCACACGTACGTCTGCTCCGCAAGTGGTGTCCTTAACCTCTCAGGCGTCGGCGTTTGCGTCCTACGCCATTAATGCTGTCCTGGACTCTGCGAGCCGTACGGCGGTAGCATCCGCCAATTCGGTGGCAGTCCGCAGGGCCATGTGGCTACGTGAATGGAAGGCAGACTCTGCTTCCAAAAAGTTCTTAACCGGTTTGCCATTTTCTGGCGACCGCCTGTTTGGTGAGCGATTGGATGAAATCATTAAACAATCCAAGGGAAAGGACTCATCCTTACCCCAGTCCAAACCAAACAGACCTCAACCACGGAAGGTACAATCGAGGTTTCGGTCCTTTCGGTCCGCGGGCAGGTCTCAATTCTCCTCATCCAAAAGGCCTCAGAAGGATCAGAGGAACTCCGATTCATGGCGGTCTAAGTCACGTCCTAAAAAGACCGCCGGAGGAACCGCTCCCAAAGCGGCCTCCTCATGACTTTCGGCCTCCTCACACCGCATCCTCGGTCGGTGGCAGGCTTTCCCGCTTTTGCGAAGCCTGGCTGCCACAGGTAAAAGACCGTTGGGTGAGAGACATTCTGTCTCACGGTTACAGGATAGAGTTCAGCTCTCGTCATCCGACTCGATTCTTCAGAACATCTACGCCCCCCCGAGCGAGCCGATGCTCTTCTTCAGGCAGTGTGCACTCTGAAGGCAGAAGGAGTGGTGATCCCTGTTCCCTTTCAGCAACAGGGTCACGGTTTTTACTCCAACTTGTTCGTGGTGCCGAAAAAGGACGGATCCTTCCGTCCTGTTCTGGACCTAAAACTGCTCAACAAACACGTAAAAACCAGGCGGTTCCGGATGGAATCGCTCCGCTCCGTCATCGCCTCAATGTCCCAAGGAGATTTCCTAGCATCAATCGACATCAAAGATGCTTATCTCCACGTACCGATTGCTCCAGAGCATCAGCGCTTCCTGCGTTTCGCCATAGGGGACGAACACCTTCAGTTCGTGGCACTGCCTTTCGGCCTGGCGACAGCCCCACGGGTCTTCACCAAGGTCATGGCAATAGTAGTAGCAGTTGTGCACTCTCAGGGACACTCGGTGAACCCTTACTTAGACGATCTGCTTGTCAAGGCACCCTCTCAAGTGGCATGCCAACACAGCCTGAATATTGCTCTGGAGACTCTCCAGAGATTCGGGTGGATCATCAATTTTCCAAAGTCAAATCTGACACCGGCCCAATCACTGACATATCTTGGCATGGAGTTTCATACTCTCTCAGCGATAGTGAAGCTTCCGCTGGACAAACAGCGTTCATTACAGACAGGGGTGCAATCTCTCCTTCAAGGCCAGTCACACCCCTTGAGGCGCCTCATGCACTTCCTAGGGAAGATGGTAGCAGCAATGGAGGCAGTTCCTTTTGCGCAGTTTCATCTGCGTCCACTTCAATGGGACATTCTCCGCAAATGGGACAGGAAGTCGACGTCCCTCGACAGGAACGTCTCCCTTTCTCGGGCAGCTAAGGCTTCCCTTCAGTGGTGGCTTCTTCCCACTTCTCTGTCGAAGGGGAAATCCTTCCTGCCCCCATCCTGGGCTGTGGTCACGACGGACGCGAGCCTGTCAGGGTGGGGAGCGGTCTTTCTCCACCACAGGGCTCAGGGTACTTGGACTCAGCCAGAGTCCTCCCTTCAGATCAATGTTCTGGAGATAAGGGCAGTGTATCTTGCCCTAAAGGCGTTCCAGCCGTGGCTGGAAGGCAAGCAGATCCGAATTCAGTCGGACAACTCCACAGCGGTGGCATACATCAACCACCAAGGCGGAACACGCAGTCGGCAAGCCTTCCAGGAAGTCCGGCGGATTCTGCTATGGGTGGAAGCCACAGCCTCCACCATATCCGCAGTTCACATCCCGGGCGTAGAAAACTGGGAAGCAGACTTTCTCAGTCGCCAGGGCATGGACGCAGGGGAATGGTCCCTTCACCCGGACGTGTTTCAGGAGATCTGTTGCCGCTGGGGGATGCCGGACGTCGACCTAATGGCGTCCCGGCACAACAACAAGGTCCCGACATTCATGGCACGGTCTCAAGATCACAGAGCTCTGGCGGCAGACGCCTTAGTTCAGGATTGGTCGCAGTTTCAACTCCCTTATGTGTTTCCTCCTCTGGCACTGTTGCCCAGAGTGTTACGCAAGATCAGGTCCGACTGCCGCCGCGCCATCCTCGTCGCTCCAGACTGGCCGAGGAGGTCGTGGTACCCGGATCTGTGGCATCTCACGGTGGGCCAACCGTGGGCACTACCAGACCGACCAGACTTGCTGTCTCAAGGGCCGTTTTTCCATCTGAATTCTGCGGCCCTCAACCTGACTGTGTGGCCATTGAGTCCTGGATCCTAGCGTCTTCAGGGTTATCTCAAGAGGTCATTGCCACTATGAGACAGGCTAGGAAACCAACGTCCGCCAAGATCTACCACAGGACGTGGAGGATATTCTTATCTTGGTGCTCTGATCAGGGTTTTTCTCCCTGGCCATTTGCCTTGCCCACTTTTCTTTCCTTCCTTCAATCCGGATTGGAAAAAGGTTTGTCGCTCGGCTCCCTTAAGGGACAAGTCTCAGCGCTCTCTGTATTTTTTCAGAAGCGCCTAGCCAGACTTCCACAGGTACGCACGTTCCTGCAGGGGGTTTGTCACATAGTCCCTCCTTACAAGCGGCCGTTAGAACCCTGGGATCTGAACAGGGTGCTGATGGCTCTTCAGAAACCACCTTTCGAGCCAATGAGGGATATTTCTCTCACGCCTTTCGCAGAAAGTGGCCTTCCTAGTAGCAGTCACATCACTTCGGAGAGTGTCTGAGCTAGCAGCGCTGTCATGCAAAGCCCCTTTCCTGGTGTTTCACCAGGACAAGGTGGTTCTGCGTCCGGTTCTGGAATTTCTCCCTAAGGTGGTATCCCCCTTTCATCTCAATCAGGATATCTCCTTACCCTCTTTTTGTCCTCATCCAGTTCACCAATGTGAAAGGGATTTGCACTTGTTAGATCTGGTGAGAGCACTCAGACTCTACATTTCTCGTACGGCGCCCCTGCGCCGCTCGGATGCACTCTTTGTCCTTGTCGCTGGCCAGCGTAAAGGGTCACAGGCTTCCAAATCAACCCTGGCTCGGTGGATCAAGGAACCAATTCTCGAAGCTTACCGATCTTCTGGGCTTCCGGTTCCCTCAGGGCTGAGGGCCCATTCTACCAGAGCCGTGGGTGCGTCCTGGGCTTTGCGGCACCAGGCTACGGCTCAGCAGGTGTGTCAGGCAGCTACCTGGTCGAGCCTGCACACTTTCACGAAACACTATCAGGTGCATACCTATGCTTCGGCAGATGCCAACCTAGGTAGGCGAGTCCTTCAGGCGGCGGTTGCCCACCTGTAGGAAGGGGCCGTCTTACGGCTCTATTACGAGGTTTTACTTTACCCACCCAGGGACTGCTTTTGGACGTCCCAATTGTCTGGGTCTCCCAATGGAGCGACAAAGAAGAAGGGAATTTTGTTTACTTACCGTAAATTCCTTTTCTTCTAGCTCCAATTGGGAGACCCAGCACCCGCCCCTGTTCCCTTCGGGCTGTTGTTCTTTGTGTACACATGTTGTTCATGTTGAATGGTTTCAGTTCTCCGAAATTTCTTCGGATTGAATTTACTTTAAACCAATTTATAACTTTTCCTCCTTCTTGCTTTTGCACCAAAACTGAGGAGCCCGTGAGGCACGGGGGGTGTATAGGCAGAAGGGGAGGGGCTTTACACTTTTAAGTGTAATACTTTGTGTGGCCTCCGGAGGCAGAAGCTATACACCCCAATTGTCTGGGTCTCCCAATTGGAGCTAGAAGAAAAGGAATTTATGGTAAGTAAACAAAATTCCCTTCTTTGCGGCGATACGCGTGGGCCTTGCTCACAGTATTCCATGCCCACCCCCCGTCCTTGCTCCCATTTTTACTCTCCTTTCTCCTAGAGGGACTTATGGTCCGCATATGAGCATAGGTATGGTGCCACATCAGGCTATTTGACTTTAGTCAGCAATTTGCAAACTATATATCACTGACTATGTCCTGGTATTATTGGGCCTCCTTTTGCCCTGTGGCTTTATGAGGACATATGTTTATGTTTCCCTCTGGGTTTGTTGTGCTGTATACAGGCTGTTTCTTGTTATCATAAGTACTGTTATATGTCATTAATGCTTGTATCTCATGATTTGTAATACGCACAACATTGTTTTGAGAGCGGGACGGTGGGCGCATGCCGTGCTATTAGGTGTGTGTTTTGTATTTTAATGGTTTTTAACTTTTACTACAAATAAAGGTTGTTTTTTATCAGTCATTGTTGTTGTGCTCCCCATCATGTGCGGTACTTTTTTCTTCTTGTCGACACACTGTTATGGGGCGAGGATCTGCTGCTGACACTGTTATGGGGGTAATGTCCCCAAATTCTCTACTAAGGTACCCCATCCTGGTAATGATCCTCCTGCATTGTATATGATCCTGCTATAAACCCCCATCCTGCTCATATACCCCCATCCTTCTCATATACCCCTATCCTGCTCATATACCAGCATCCTGCTCATATTCCCCCATCCTGTTCATATACCCCCATTCTATTGAAATACCCCCATCCATCCCGCTCATATTCCCCCATCCATCCCGCTCATATACTCCCATCCTGCTCATATACTCCCATCCTGCTCATATACTCCCATCCTGCTCATATACCCCCATCCTGTTTATATACCCATCCTGTTTATATACCCCCATCCATCCTGTTCATATACCCCCATCCATCCTGTTCATATACCCCCATCCATCCTGTTCATATACCCCCCATCCTGTTCATATACCCCCCATCCATCCTGCTCATATACTCCCATCCTGCTATATGCCCCCATCATGCTCATATACCATCCTGGTATATGGCCTGTATCCTATAGCACAGAGAAAAAAAATAAACGTTTATACTCACCTTTTCCTCACTCCCTGCAGCACCGATCATATCTTCCTCTCTGCGCCACTGACCTGTGTGTGTGGAGCCGTTCCCCTGCAGCACGCGATGTCTTCCTGTCTGTGCCGATCAGCTGATCAACACAGACAGGAACACATCGCGTGCTGCAGGGGGACGGCTCCACACACGGGGACGGGTGAGTGTACTGATTCACTGCACCCCGCGCTGATGACGATGCGCAGGGGGCAGTGAATACAGCCACACATGATCACTCCAGGCTGTAATTGCTAGGGGTGATCATGCGGACCGGCTCTTTACTATGTGCACGTCCCCGCTCGTCCTCCCGCCCACCTGTAGCGCCGGCTTCTGCGCTGAGAAATGGGCGGGAGGATGGGTGTGCATATGTAATGAGCGGGCCCACGTGGTCACGGCAGGCGCTGCTGCTGCCTGCTCGTGCCCCCGATGACCCGCTCCACCGCAGCACCCTCATTCCCGGCCGCAGCCCTATAGTCAGACCATAAGACGCACTCCCAACTTTCCCCCAACATTTGGGGGGAAAAAAGTGCGTCTTATGGTCCGAAAAATACGGTAGTGGCCCACTGGCAAGCAATTTTATCTACACAACTGAAGACAAATCTCCTAATAAAGTGAATTGTAAAGTTTATATATAGTTTTATATCTTTAACAAGGCTCCTTTTTCAATTGTTTTCATTTATTTGGACCAGACTATAAGATGCACTAATATTTGTAGGCGTTAAATGATTTTTAATTTTTACATTTCCTAAGGGAATTTTCAGTTGAAATGGTATAGACACAGTAATTATTAAATGCCAGAATGCCCCATTACTCGCAGTAACAATGCTCCATTATTTGGGACAGCCTAGCAAAAAATCTTTAACTAGGTCCGCATAAAGGAGCAGTATACAAGCTGTTCTAAGCTTAGGGGTGGAAAGTGATTAGATGATCCCCGTATCACCGAAACTTGAGGGATTTTCTGTACAAAATGTGTTTATCTATTCCATAGGCATCACACTACAGAGGTGTTTGTAAGATCTGACTGTTTATTAACAGATAATGCAATCTGAGATCTTGAAAACGGCAAGGATTTCATACAAAAATTCTATTAGCAAACTGAATAATTTTTAATTCTGGAATGCAAAACAATATTTACTTTTTGTAGTAAATAAATACTTGAAAACCATTATTCTTGTAGAACTTTTTATAACCTTGATCGCTTGATGTGCTGTTTATTCTTTCATATATTAAAGATTGTCCTATATTTTACTTTTAACAATTTTGTCATTCATTGCTGTCTGTAGAAATTTTGTAAACCACCTTTTTCTTGATCATCTGAACACTTCTTTTTTTTTTTTTTTTAGAATGTCTTCATACTTGAAAATATTATTGATCTTTCTCGTAACTATTCGTTTCCCATAGAAGTTGAGGTAAGACGATTTTGCCGAAAAATCATTGTAAAGGATGAAATTTGGTGTAATTTCAATCTATTGCACCTATCAACTTACAATACAGATATCCTCTGCATTCTGTGCATGAGATTTCTTAAAAGTTTTTTTTACCCCCAAATTACATTGTGAAATGATATGCACAAATATTTTATAACTAATTTTAAATCTGCTCAGTATTTTGTTTATACTGTTAATCCCTTTAGGGGACTTCAACTTCCAATCATCCGATAACTTGTACTATACATAGCAGCGCATTAGCACTCCTATGTATAGAAAAATCAAGGTCTCTTATGAACTTCAGCTAAATGCTGGAGGCACAAGGTTCTTCAGCAAACTCCCGGCTGTCATGACAGCCCATTGGATCATGTCATCGGGGCACCGATGTGCAAATTAAAGGAGATAAGACAGTACGTATACGATGCGCACACCAAAAAATAAATCCAATATATCCTAAAATTCAAACTTTATTGCATGCCAAAGGAATTATATGTAAAAACAATTGAAAGCATGAAAAATGCATATTTGATGACACTCTCTATGACCTCAATAGGTAAGAGTAGACCAAAAGCTGGCAAAAATACACAGTACAAAAACCTCAGTAATAGTATTATACAATCTTGTGAGATTGTACGGTTAAATACCAAAGCCATAACTAATAGAGAGAGGGCTACCGTATAAAAAAACACAATGACCTTTATCCCATTAAAAATTAAACCTTTATTAATTTTATTTAAAATGGTCATTTGACCAACATGTAAATATACCAAGTGAATGAGAGAGGGTGAGAAAAATAGCTAGTTAAAAAATAGTAGCTAAGCATAGAAGGTAAGGGGAGGCTGACCCTAATGGGCCCTAATACTAACTCTACCTAACAATGGAGGGTTTGACATCCTAGGTTAGTGGTGCTCCCATTCACCGACGTGAGACCCTAGCATTCCCTAACTCACTCTACTAATTTGTGCACCAAGAAACAAAATTATTATACAAAGACAATAAAAGGACATCAGTGTGTCCTAGAAAGTAAATCACTACTTATCTGAGAACAGAGGTCCGGCATTAGGCTCCTCAAAACATAGTCCTTTTTTTAAGGTTCTAATAAGCCAAAACACTTGGTAGATAGAATAATAACCATTCAGGCTAGCGAGTAGTAGAGCAATGCCCGATATGTAGGACCACAATGAGACATTAGCAAAAACCAGTAAAAGGGCAAGCTGGTTACTCACACCTGATCTGTGGGCTGACCTAAGACCTGAGAATGACACTCTAAATGCAGTTGATGGTCCCTATGGTAATTCCACTAAGGTACAAGCTGGCTACAGAAGTTAAGAAAGACTCAATAAGGCTAGGTTCACACACTGCTTTTTTTTTTTACGCGTGCGTTTTTACCACGATTTGGTGCGTTTTTTTGCTGCGTTTTCCTGCTTTTTGCTCACTGCGTTTTTATGCGTTTATCAGTGAACAATGCCATTAAAGATTGTTGAAAAAAAAAAAAAGGTCTGATGTAATTTCCTTCTTCAATATGTTCTTCATTCTCCACTAGTGTATGCAGGAGAGCAGACAGCTGCAGAACTACAAGGCTCAGCATGCTCCATACAGGACTGTATGCTGGAGGGAGAGGCAGGGGGAGCAGAACTACAAGGCAGACATACTCCATCCAATAGTGTATGCAGGAGAGCAGACAACAGTTGCAGAACTACAAGGCTCAGCATCCTACATCCAATAGTGTATTGTAAACAAAAATTGCATGGCTAGTCTATATATACACTGGGGGAAAGATCAGAACAATTTCCCACAGGAAAAGTGCCAACTTCAAAGAACATTGTAAACAAAGAGGACAAAGAAGGAAATATGGCACAAAGTATTGCAAAAAAGGTTATAAATTTTATTGGAAATATCATTAAAAATATTAATCTCACAAAAATCACAATATTTGCAATGTAAAATGAGCAAGGATGAAATCACAGGGTCATGGATAGATGAAAACTCACAAATATAGTATTGGACACAATTGTAGTGATACAACCCTAACCGCCACAGGAGGAGAGCCCTGAAATAAAGATGGCACTAGTACTCCACAAATATTAGAAAATAGATAAATTGACATTTGAACCACAATGTGGTAATCAAAATGGTAAGAAATGCCCTGTAAGAAAAGAGGAAAGAGGATTCCACAATAGGGGATCCTATGTAGTCGTGTGGAGGTAATCACAGGAAACCCTCTATGGGTGCACCACTGGTAGTCCACAAAAAGAAAAAAAGTGGGTGGGAATTCAAAAAAGCCCAGATGCATAAGCCTGTGTATAACAGGGAATGCCAAAGGGAAGAAGAAAACTAAGAAAAATTGTGGATATTGCGGGCTAACAGTGGTGCATCCAGGAGGGGTAATGGAAATAGTCGTGTGACAGAGAGGTGTGGGTGTAGTGTCGTGAAACTGATTAAACAGTAATAAACAAAGTGATGGCACTATCACCTGTACAGTAGGCAAAAAAAAAAAAATAATAAGAGTTCAGGATCAGTTGTATATGCGCCGATTTAAATAGTCATGGAGCAAGAGGTAAGGCAGGAATAAAAAGGTTGAACCAAATTCCTGATCAGCCATACACAACTGAAACTGAACACTGGCTGATGATGTAAAGTGCCAAGACTATCAGCGGGAGAGAATAGTGTACCTGAGGTGCACCGCTGACACTATCACCTGTATAGTAGGCAAACAAAAAATGAAGAGCTCAGGATCAGTTGTATATGCGCCGATTTAAATAGTCATGGAGCAAGAGGTAAGACAAAATGAAAAAACGTTTGACCAAATTCCTGATCAGCCATACACAATTGAAACTGGACACTGGCTAATGATGTAAAGTGCCAGGGGTATCAGCGGGAGAGAGTAATGTACCTGAAGTGCACTGCTGACAAGAATAGACACTAGGAGTATGCCTAATATAGAGGCAAAAGGCGCACCAAGGCGTAAGCAATCCCTATTGTAAAACTAATTACAATAATAGTGGGCAGAGTAATAGCAAGATTGCCCATGTGAAGGGTGAACAAGTAAACAAGAGTCCAGAATCAGTTGTATGCGCCAATAGTGTGGAGTACTAACGTGAGGCAGAAGTAAGGATAATAATGAACCACAGTCATAATCAGCCATGCACAACTGAAGCCGGACACAGGGGATAGTAGGAAGAAGTGCCAGACATGTCAGCGGGAGAAAGTGAAGTGCCAAAAATGCACCGCTGGCATGAAAGGAAACTGAGCCAGCGAGTATACCTGATGTGGAGGCAGAGTGTGGCGGCAGGTGGGCTCTCCTTCTGTGGTCGTTAGGGTTGTATCACTACAATTGTGTTCAATACTATATTTGTGAGTTTTGATCCATCCATGACCCTGTGATTTCATCCTTGCTCATTTTACATTGCAAATATTGTGATTTTTGTGAGATTAATATTTTTAATGATATTTCCAATAAAATTTATAACCTTTTTTGCAATACTTTGTGCCATATTTCCTTCTTTGTCCTCTTTTGTTTACAATCCAATAGTGTATGAGGGAGAGCAGACAGCAGCTGCAGAACTAGAAGGCTCAGCATCCTCCATCCAGGACTGTATCCAGGAGTTTTTTGCCCCCCCCCCAAAAAAAATGACGTGGGCTTCGCCATATTTTTGTATACTAGCCAGGTACAGCAGGCAGGTACAGGCTGCCCCCAACCCCTAGCTGCCTATTTGTACCCAGCTGGGAACCAAAAATATAGGGAAGCCCTTTTTTGACTTTCATGAAATTAAAAAAAAAAAAATGACGTGGGCTTCACCCAATTTTTGTGTCCAGCCAGGTACAACTAGGCAGCTGGGGATTGGAATCCGCAGTGCACGGTGGCCATGCTTTCTGGGCACCCCCACTGTGAATTGCAGTCCGCAGCCACCCCAGAAAATGGTGCTTCCATAGAAGCGCCATCTTCTGGCGCTGTATCCAACTCTTCCAGCTGCCCTGGTGACTGGTGGCTCGCTGGGGAATAATGGGGTTAGGGATAGCTGTATATTTTCAACTGGCCCTAAGCCCGACATTCATGTTGTCTTGCCAATATTAGGCATAGCCACCATGAATTTCTAGTAAAGATAAAAAAAACACAACACAGAAAAATATTTTTATTAGAAATAAAACACAACAAAATTAGTGACTCCATCTTTACTGAATTAAAGAACTCCCCCTTAGCAGTAATCCTGGGTCAAGGGTCCCGTGCCGTCCAATCCGGATCCAATGTCATCTGATCGGTTTGCTGGAAGGCATACCGATCAGATGATGTCAGGTTAAAGGACGTGAATCACATCACACAGCAGCTGATTGTATAAGAGCCGTTTATACAATCAGCTGATGCATCAGTGCAAAAAAAAAAAAAATACTCACTTATGTGCTGATTACCGGCAGCTCCTGGAGCGATCGGATGGGAGTCTGATCCTGTCTGATCGCTGCAGGAGCTGCCGGTAATCAGCTGATGAAGTCTCCTGATGGCAGGATCAGCTGATAGGTGAAACCGGCCGGGCGCCGGCATCACCGCGAGACTTACGATCAGCTGATGCGTCAGGTGACCGCATCAGGTGATCCACTGCCAGGTCCTGCAGCCATCGGACGTGCCCGGGGAGACTGCACACAGCCGGAGCGGCGGTACCGGGAGAGTAGCTGGGAGCGAACATGGCACCCGGGAGTCTGCAGACAGGTGAGTATAACTTTTTTTTTTTTTCTACTGTTCACTTTTGTTTTCGCAGCTGCTTCCACCTTCCACCCGGCCATGGCGCCGCACGGGAGCTGACATGGCGCCGCAAGGAAGATTGAAGCAGCGGTGGCGGTACCGGGAGGATTCATGCTTTTGTGTTTACTGACAGAAGGAATCCTCTTCCTGTACATGTCACTTTACTACCCACAACTTGCGTTTTTAGCTGCGTTTTTAGTCATAGAAACGCACTAAAACGCAGCTATATTTGCAATTTGTGTTTTTCATTGCATTTTTGAACATCTCATTGAACTCAATGGGTGGAAAACGCTGTGAAAAACGCAAAAATAATTGACATGCTGCGTTTTTGTGTGCAGCACAAAAACGCAGCTAAAAAAAACGCTGTGTGCAGACAGCAATAATGAAAACTCAGACTTTGCTGGGGAAGCAAAGTCATGCAGTTTTCTGAGCAAAAACGTACCTGAAAAACGCACTGTGTGAACTTACCCTAAGGCAGCATGAGCCAGAGCATGCAAGAGAATAGGAGTGTCAGAACACCCCATTTATGACGGGCGAGCCAAAGGTAATGATAATCAATAATAAACACAATGAATATATTAAAACAAAAAAATATTTTTCTACATAGTCTCCTAACAAGTCTATACATTTAGTCCATCTCTTTTCTAAACTTAATTTCCCTTCGAAAAAAATTCTTGATCTTGACCCTCAAAAAAATCCCCAACAGCGGTTATCACGTCGCTATTGTCGTCAAATTTCTTTCCCCGGAGGTGTTCCTTGAGGCGAGGAAAGAGAAAGAAGTCACTGGGGGCTCGATCTGGTGAATAGGGGGGGTGTTCCACCAGTTCAAAGCCCACGTCTTGAATGGTTGCCATGGAAACTGCAGCTTTGTGAGCCGGCGTGTTATCTTGGTGAAACAGCACTCCAGCCCGCAGTTTGCTGCGCCTTTTCTCCTTGATAGCCTCCCGCAATCTTCTTATTTGTTCTGCATAGTAGGAGCCCGTAATAGTGGCTCCCTTCTCCAAATAGTCCACCATAATAATTCCTTCAGCGTCCCAAAAAGCGGACACCATAACCTTCCCTGCTGAGCTTGACACTTTGAATTTCTTCGGCGTCGGTTCGTCGGCTCGTTTCAATGTCATCGATTTGTTGTTTAGTTTCGGGATCAAAGTGGTGGATCCAGGTCTCGTCCATGGTCAAAAAACGTGACAAGAAATTCTCCTTGTCTGCTTGGAACTTTTCGTGATTTGCTATTGAAATGTCAACTCTTTTCTTCTTTTGCTCGTCGGTTAACATTTTTGGCACCCAACGCGCGGAGACCTTTCTCATATGCAATTCGTTTGCAAGGATTCTTTGAATACTGCCATATGAGATCCCTGTGACCCCAGCTACATGCCTGATAGTCACTCTTCGATCTGCCAATACAACTTCTTCAACTTTTTACACGTTTTCTTCATTGAGGGACGTGGATGGGCGTCCTTAACGATGTTCATCTTCCGTCGATGTTCTTCCCAGCTTAAATTCCTTGGCCCAGCGTGCAACTGTGGAATATGGAGGAGAAGAGTCCCACAATGTTTCCACCAAGTCGCTGTGTATGTCTTTGGTAGTCATTTTTTTCAAGCAGAGGTATTTGATGACAGCTCTGAGCTCGTTTTTTTCCATTTTGATGTTCACTCCTCGGCAGTTCATATTCAAATGAATGTAGCTCCCGGGAATCGTGGCCTATTTAAATAAATGATTTTTTTTTTCCTGGACTAGTGGGTACCTAAGAGAGAAGAAAACATTTTATTTTAATTTCTTTGTGCAATATAAATAACCTATTATCATTACTTTTGGATCGCCCCTCATAGCACTGGTGGGCGTGAGGAATGACGTGCCCTTCTGCCGGTGCAGAGATTGACAGTGGCATTTAGCATGTTTACAGCCGTGGGTGGAGCTCCGTTCCACCTGTGGATGTTATAGGCAGATGATGGCTGAATATTTAAGCCATCATCTGCTGGGAAAGGTGCGGACTCAGCTTGCGAACCCATACCAAAGGCAGGGACACGACATATGGCGTAACTTTACATCATATCTCGTTAATGTGTTAATGATGTCCTTAACACTGACAAATGTAAGCATATACTTACCCATTATGCAATACCATTAAAGAGGTGTCTGATTACCTACAAATTTTTTCAGCAGCAGGACAACAACCTCAGACATGCAGACAATATGTCATTAGAAACTATTATCAGCATAAAGAACAAGGAGTCCTGTGAGAGATATGGCCCCACAGAACGCTGATCTCAACATCGAGCCTGTTTAGCAATTACAAGGAAAAAATGATGTATTGTAAGGCTGTGTGCACACGTTGGATTTTTGCAGCAGTTTTTGATGAATTTTTTTAGTGCAGTTTTATCCCACAACCTGAAAGGAATTCTCATTTGACTTTGCTGGCATCAGATTCCTGAAGTGTAGTGCATACATTGAGTTAATCTGAAAGGGAGACTAGACCGGCATTGTATATAGTGATTCAGACTTTACTCATAAGCCATTAATGTTTTCAGATTTATTTGTATGCGGGATAAAACCACTAGTACTTTCCAAACTCAACCATATTCTTCGTGAAAAGTCTTGAATTGGTACCTTTTGTAATTTTTTCTGTTGTACGTTATAGGTGCCAGTGGAACGAAAGAAAAAGTATCTCGCTATACGCAAGAAAGCAAGGGAAGATGCAAATGAGGATTCAGGTGTGTTTGCACTGACAAATTCCAGTTGGTAGAGATTACATTCCTAGCTAGTTTCTCTTATTCCTTCTCTGTAAGCATTGAGGTTTAAAGGAACCCCCAAAAATTAAAAATTAATTTATTATGGGTGCACCAGCCTTGTGCTATTTCTCCACCAAATCAACCATAGCGTTGACCATAACGTTATTGTGGGTTTTGCCTCCATTCACATCCCTAGTACAGTATCATTATTGGTTTGAAAATTCACCAGCATCTTTTGGAGCTGGAGAGTTTTACTTTTACAAAAAGTCGTGTGACAGAATAGATCTCATAAAAATAAGACTTATTGACAAATTGTGGTTTTCTGTCAACACAGGACTCTTTAGGGTGCTTTATACTCTGCAACATCGCTAGCGATTGCTAGCAATGTTGAGTGCGATAACACCAGCCTGTGTTGTTCGTGCGACATTTGATGCTCGCTGCCGTAGCAAACATTATCGCTACGGCAGTGTCACTCGAACATACCTTGTCGGCGACGTCGCTGTGACCGCCGAACAATCCCTCCTTCAAGGGGGAGGTGCGGTCGGCGTCATAGCGACGTCACTGTGGTGTCACTAAGCGGCCAGCCAATAGAAGCGAAGGGACAGAGTTGAGCGTAACGTAACATCCCGCACACCTGCTTCCTTCTGCATTGCCGGTGGATGCAAGTAAGGAGATGTTCGTCGTTCCTGCGGTGTCACACATAGCGATGTGTGATGCCGCAGGAATGACGAACAACATCGTACCTGTGGCAGCAGCGATATTAAAGAAAAAAGCGACTTGTCAACAATCACCGTTTTTGAACAATTTTGCGATCGTTGATTGTCACTCCTTGGTGTCACACGCTGCGATGTCGCTACCGGCGCCGGATGTGCGTCAGTAACGACATGACCCCGACAATATATCGGTAGCGATGTTACAGCGTGTAAAGCACCCTTTTTTCCTTTGAGTAACAACTGTGACATCACTGTAAATGTCCAAATTGTGTATAGTCTTAACTGTATTCTGTCTGACAGTACGATTATGGTGATCCCAATTATATATAGTTTTTACTTGTTTTATCACTTCAAAAATCACATTTTTTTTTACTTTAATACACACTTTTGGCAATAAAAATCAGCATATACTAAATAGAAAATTGTTCACCGATTTATATACTCATTACAAAAAAAAATAAATATAAATAATATAAATAAATATAGATATATATATATATATATATATATATATATATATATATATATATAAAACTACTCTATCAAAGAACCAATTAGATAATAAGGAGAAAATAAAAAAAATATCACCCAAAAAGAGCTCTATTCTATACGAATGTATTGGAGAACCATCACAGAGTTTATTTGCTCTAAGGAGAAAAAAAGTTGGAATATGAAAGGTATGGTCACCCCCTACGGCCACATACACACGCTGAGTATTTGGGGAGTTTTGTATCTTAGTATTTGTAAGCCAAAACCAGGAGAGGGTAAAAAATACAGAAGTGGTGCTGTGTTTCTATTATACTTTCCCTCTGATTGTAGCCAAAACCCGGATTGAAACAAATACTGAGGTAAAAATTCACCAAATTCTCAACATGTGCACGTGGCCTTTATATGGAGCAATATAGAAAATATATGTTAAGAGGGAAAAGGCTATAGTGTCCCGGTTATAACCTGAAAATAGTATTGCACTCTATTACTGTCCATGCCTGACTGCGGAGGTTTTCAACCTAATAGATGCAAGGGGCACCCCACTTGGCGACAAATACACCTAATATGCCATAGGGAAATTAAAAGAACTCACTGAAATGGTCATATAAAGAGCACACCTATATAAAATGTCTATAGTCGCCACTGAAGCTCCCTCTGGAGCCGAGTTATATAGTAGGATCGACCAACAATGCCAATATGAATACTGCCTTGCCCACTCCCTAAAACAAAAAACTAGAATTCTTACAATATGGGAACCCTGGCTGTCATCCAGCCATGCAACACCTATTACACAACTATTCCCCGGGCAAAGAGCACCTAGTTGAGATAGAGCCGATGGAATTATAGCCCTGGCTCGGCTAGCCAGGGGGCTAAAGCATTGAGACCCTGACTGAGGCAGCAGTTTATGAGAGAAATCTAGGAGTTGATGGCCCCGGCTGGTGGACTGGGGTTGGTAATGCAGGCAGGCATCTAACCCTGTACCCCTACTAACCCCCCCCCCACTTCTCCCCCAACCCTACCTTCTCCCCTCCCCCTTTGTTCTTGTTCCCCCTTACTTGAATGAAGTCCCCATCTTTCCTCCCCTCTCCTCCCTCCCCATGTTGTTGTGTGGTTAAAGTGTAAGGCAGAGGAATTGTAACTGGATTGTCTCGGAGTATATTAATGTATGGAGCCCTCATGTGCGGGCAGTTGACAATTGTTCTCTTAAATTACCATGTATGATTTTGTATCTGCCGTGTTTTCAATAAAAACTAATTGGATTAAAAAAAAAATAAAATGTCTATAGTCAAGGGTATAGTCAAGTGACTAATAAAATAGAGCTAAATATTTGCGGGACTCATGTGAGGCAGCACCAAACGACTTTTGTATACTAATATTCCCTAGTTGACCTTATAAAGAGAAAGTACTAGTTTGTCCCTAGACGATACACACCAAAACCGTGGCAATACAAGAGAAAAATTCTCAAAACCTCCTACATATAATGTACAGACAATCATGGCCGAAAGTGTTGACACCTTTGAAATTGTTCCAGAAAATAAAGTATTTGTTCCAGAAGATTATTGCAATCAAACAGTACACATGCTTTGTCATATACATGTTTATTTACTTTGTGTGTATTGAAGCAGCACAACCCCCCCCTTAAAAAAAAAACATAAACAGAAAAAGGCAAATTGGACATAATTTCACACAAAATACCCCAAAAAAACCCAAATAGTCCATTCCAAAATTGTGGGTAAACAACTTTATTTCTAGCTTTTGATGCTCATTAGAACTCACCTGTGGCAAGTAACAGGTGTGGGCAATATGAAAATCACATCTGAAACCAGATAAAAAGGGAGATGTTGACTCAATCTTTGCATTATTTGTGTTACACATTAAGCATGGAGATTAGAAAGAGAACACAACTGTGTGAGGACTTGAGAACACAATTTTTGAAAAATATCAACAGTCTCAAGGTTATAAGTTATATGTTCCTTTGTACATGGTGTGCAGCATAATCAAGAAGTTAACAACCCATGAAACCGTAGCTAATCTCCCTGAAAGTGAACGACAGAGTAAAATTGATGGAAGGTTGCAACGCAGCATAGTCCGAATGGTGGATAAGCAATCTTAAGTCCCAAAGAAATTCAAGCTGTCCTGCAGGCTCTGCGTGCATCAGCGTCATCACAAACTATCTGTCGACATTTGAATGAAATGAAACGCTATGGAGGAGAACCAGGAGGACCCCACTGCTGACACAGAGACATAAAAAAGGTAGACTGCAGTTTACCAAAATGTATGTGAGTAAGCCAAAATCTTCCAGGCAAAGTGTCTTGTAAACAGATGAGACCAAAATAAAGCTTTTTGTTAAAGCACCTCATTCTACTGTTTACCGAAAATGGTATTAGGCCTACAAAAAAAGAACACAGTACCTACAGTCAAATATGGTGAAGATTCAAAGATGTTTTTTGGGATTGTTTTGCTGCCTCTGGTACTGAGTGCCTTGACTGTGTGCAAAACATCATGAAATCTGAAGATTACGAAAGGATTTTGGGTCGCAATGTAATTGCCCAGTGTCAAAAGCTGGGTTTATGTCCTAGGTAATTGGTCTTCCAGCAGGACAATGACCCCAAACATCAAGAAGCACCCATAAATGGATGGAAACAAAGCGCTGGAGAGCTCTGAAGTGGCAGCAATGAATCCTAATCCGAAATCCCATTGATCACCTGTGGAGTGATCTTAAAATTGCTGTTGGGAGAAGGCGCCCTTCAAAAATGAAAGAACTGGAGAAGTTTTCAAAAGAAGATTCCAAAATTTCAGTTGAGAATAAGAAGCTTGTTGATGGTTGTAGGAGGTGATTGCAGTTATTTATTCCAAATGTGTGCAACCAAGTATTAAGTTGAGGGTGCCAACAATTTTGTCCAGCCCATTATTGACGTTTTACGTTGAAACTATGTCCAATTTGCCTTTGTATTCTGTTGTTTCAATACACAGAAGGGAATTAAACATGTGTATAACAAACCATGTGTACTGTAATTGCAATCATTATCTGGGAGATATACTTCATTTTCTAAATCAGTTTCAAGATGCCAACACTTTTGGCCATGACAGTATAACAGATTATAAACCAAGTGTTGAAGTGTTCATATGACTTCCCAGAAATAAGTACACTTTTCTTTGTCATGTTTCACCTATTAAAGCTTCATCAGGAGTGGATATCCGGGTCCCATTACTTAACCATAAGAAAGACTGTTCTCTGATCATGGAGAACGCCACTGCACTGTATGCACTCCACATGGGATCCTGACAAGGATGCTTTGACATAACGTCTATTTGATAGCTAATGAACACAGCTTCAAGCTGAAGAGGACTTGTAGCTATAGCCAGCGTCCTCACTTCTTGTTTGTTACTGTATTTCTCAGTAAATACATAGAGCTTTGTGCACATTACCTGTGTAAGCAGAGGCTATAATTGTGCAGCGAGTGGGCAGTTAGCTGTAGTATTATACACTTGGGCTGGGGCCACACGGGGCACTACTGCGATGCTCGCATGAGACTCTGCTCGCGCTGGCAGCACAGCAGGAGCCGAGTGTCATGCGAGCGTACCTGCGTCTGAGGTCCGACCCTGCGAGCGAACCTCAGCTGCGGGGGGCGGGCCGGCGATGCGGAGGGGCGGACCAGCACTGCGGAGGAGCGGGCCGGCACGAAGGAGGGATTTATCTCCTTCTCTCCTCCGTAGCCGGCTATTGTGATTCTCGCTCTGCACGCGCGGTACATCGGTGTACGGCGAGTGCAGTGCGATTTTTCTCTCACCCCATTCACTTGAATGGGTGCGAGAGAAAAGGATACTCCCCTTACAATCGCAGCATGCTGCGATTGTTTTCTCGGTCCGATTAGGGCTGAGAAAATAATCGCTCATGTGTGCTGTCACACAGGCTAGAATTGGTCCGAGGGGAATGCGATGTTTTATCGCACTCCACTCGCGCCGATTTTCTCGCCGTGTGGCTTAGGCCTAAGGCTGGGGCCACACGGGGACTACTGCGATCCCCTTGCATGAGACTCGGCTCGTGCTGGCAGTACAGCAGAGCCGAGTCTCATGCTTGTGTCCTTGCAACTGAGGTCCGTTCGTGCGAGCAGACCTCAGCTGCGGGGGGCGGGCCGGCACTCAGGAGGGGAGGGAGGGATTTCTCTCCCTCTCGCCTGTGTAGCCGGCTATAGACATTCTCGCTCTGCACGCACGGTACACCGGTGTACCGCGAGTGCAGTGCGATTTTTCTCTCGCCCCATTCACTTGAATGGGTGCGAGAGAAAGAGTCTCACATTACACTCGCAGCATGCTGCGATTGTTTTCTCGGTCCGATTAGGGCTGAGAAAATAATCGCTCATGTGTGCTGTCACACAGGCTAGAATTGGTCCGAGGGGAATGCGATGTTTTATCGCACTCCACTCGCACCGATTTTCTCGCCGTGTGGCTTAGGCCTTACTGTGATTCTCTGAAACACAGTCACAATGAAGACGCAGCCACACACAGCGCCACTATGAGGAGAAGACAGTAATGTCACACACATCATTCTGAAATTGGGGCATAAAGCACATTTTTAAATAATTTTATTGTATTTAGTATGCTGTGAAATGTTTTTTAAAAATTAAAAAAAAGCCAAAAGTGTAGATACTGTTATACGAACAGTTTAGGGTGTGTACATAAAGCATTATTGTTTTGTGCTCTTTTTTTTTTTTTATCTGACTTACGATACTGGATGTGTTGTTTCATGTTTGTGTATGTAATGTGACTTTTTCCCATGTTTATTTCCCTATTACAGATGAGCCCCAGTATTTATCCTCCCAGTCTTATATGGCAGACAGCAGTCTAAGTGAAGAAATGAGCCAGTTTGACTTCTCAACTGGAGTTCAGAGTTTTTCTTACAGTTCTCAGGACCCAGTAAAGAATCCAAGAAGGAGAAAAACAAAGGTATTTGAGAAAATAGTGTATATTTAAGCAAGTTACGCTGCATTTACAGTGGCCAACGGTGGTCGTTAAGACATTCGTTTGGCTACATAAAAGCGTATCGGCAGTCATTTAGTAACCTGTTTAGACAGGCTGATGGCATTTATCATGTTCACAGAACAATACGTATGTAATATGATGATTCTGTGTGCATTGACTGTCACTGCGGCATTACAAGGTCATGTGATGCTGGCAGCAGTGTTTAAGTAATCATTTCACCCTACAAACAAGAGTTTTGATTATTCGTCCGATGATCGGTAGCTTATTTACACTGTCTGTATTTACTAAGAAAACAAACTTTCTTAGGTGCGCCTGCTACAGGTAATCATCTGTAAAGGCACCCTTAAATAACGTCTGATCTCTTATTACTCTTTGGAAAGAATTATGGCGTTGCGGTTGATGTTCACCCCCGCTTTTATACTTCAGAGCAAATCTCAGCTATGGCACAAAGCAAAGTAAATTATTTTAATTCATGACATGTTTTTTATGATCAAGTTGAGGGAAAATGACACAAAAATGTTGGTTATTCACAGTAAAATTTGCTGCAAGCAAAAATGAAATGGGAAAGTTATAAAAGGAAAATATACAGGTTAGCGGAGTAAAATGTAAAAGTATAAAGATAGAAAAAATCTAAGCAAAACCGTCAGTTACCTTTCTTGTTTAACTGACAATCCTCGACCACAGAAGTGATATTCAGTCATTCTAACCACGGTGCCCATTTCAGATTACTGCTGCTTTCAGATATGTGTATTATCATGCAAATGAAAGTGAAGGGCAATTTTCCATTGCTAGCACTATGTGTGTTTTCATATATATGCAGTCTAACCTTTTGATTGAAGCCTTATAAAGTTGATTTTATCATGCAGGAGTAATTTTGATTTACGTTTACCTAGAAAATGGAATTTCCACCCTCCCATGATGTAACTAGAGGCACACTTCATCCATGTATTATCATGTTCACATCAAATGCAGAATTTATGAAAAATTGAGGAGTATAATGCCACCCATTGACTTTATACAACTACGGTGGGGAAAATATAAGTATTTGATATACTGCCGAGTTTTGTTGTTTTTATTTATTTTTTACAAAAAAAAAAAAAACATTTTAAGGTCCTGGAGTGGCCTAGCCAGTCTCCAGACCTGAACCCAATAGAAAATCTTTGGAGGGAGCTGACACTCAATGTTGCCCAGTGATAATCTTGAAATCTGAAAGATCTGGAGCAGATCTGTACAGAGTAGGGATGAGCGGATCCGGACTGTAAATGTCAGGATTCGTGCGATTTCAAAGGTACTCTGGATTCCGAGTGTTTGATCTTGATCCAACACTCAAGAAATGAAAAATAAAGAAATAAAGGAATAATAAAAAAAAATAAGAATGAAGCAAGGCTCCGTCATGGCGGCACACTGCTTCCAGGTCTCGCATTCACTTCCGGTGCCACATATTATCTCATCGCATATACACTGCTTTCCCTGCCCATTGGCCGTCCTGATGTCTGTGATTGGTTTCAGTCAGACGTGCTCCCTGCCTGTGTGACCGCATCTGACTGCAATCGCTCACAGAGCCTGTCTGTGGTCTAAAAATAAATAAATAAAAATAACAATAAAATAATTAGCGTAAGATCACTCCATATTATGATACCCTGGACAGACAAAGCCCATGACTACAGGCTGCAGCCCCAGCCCTGCGTTTATCTTGTCTGTGTATCAAAATAAGAGGAACTGCATGCGGCTTTTTTGTGTATTATTTAAATAAGTAATTTACAACAACGGAATGCGGTCACCCCCAATTTTGATACCCAGCCATGATAAAGCCCTACAGCTAGGGCTGGTATTGTCAGGCTGGGAAGGTCCATGCTTATTGGACCTTCCCCCCAGCCTAAAAATAGCAACCTGCAGCCTGATGCAGTTTTCTGCCAGGAGATGTAAATTTGGTGCATGAATCTAATGTGAAAATTTCAGCCCTAAATCGTCATCACTTGGCTGGGATCGTCGTGGGAACTTGTGTGGATTACGTCGGACCTGCAAGGGGTGTTTTGGTGTTAATAAAGTAGTGAAAAAAGGTGTTTTTTTGTATTTTATGCCACGTAAAGGATTTTGTCGATGTTTATTTACTTTCACTTACAGATTAATTAAGGGGGGGTCTCATAAACCCTCCCCATTACTAATCTAGGGCTTAGTGGCAGCTGTGTGCTGTTCTTAACCCCTCATTACCCCAACAGCCACCACATCAGGGCAATCGGGAAGTGCTGGGTAAAGCGTTGAGCTTGTCGCAACTAATGGATGTGACAATCTCGGACAGCTACAGGTTGCCTAATAACTATAGGCCTCCCCAGTCTAAGAATACCAGTACCAGGTTTTGGGCTTTATCATGGCTGGGTATCAAAATTAAGGAGGACCGCACGTCGTTTTTTTTTTAAATTATTTATTTAAATAGTTAAGAGGAATTGCATGAGGTTTTTTTTATTTTGATACACAGTCTAGATAAATGCAGAGCTGGGGCTACAGCCTGTAGCCATTGGCTTTCTGTGCTGGGTATCATAATATGGGGGAACCCTACACCAATTGTTTTATTTATTTTTACTGCACGATCTAGACGAACATAGCACCTGCGAGTAGAAGCGTCAGACACGCTGTCACACAGGCTGGGAGCGCGTTGTTCTGCAACAAATCATAGTTGCTGGTGAGCGGGGAAAGCAGTGCATATTTAATTATCGGCTCCGGAAGTGAAGGCATGACCAGGATACAGCTTGATGCCAAGACACGGAGCTTCGGTGAGTGCACCGCGTGCTCTCCTACTCCCCTATCCCTTCCACCACCATTTTTAATCGCCGGATTCTGGTCCCCGTAGACTTATATGGGAACTGGATTCCAGACTGGAACCGGATTTAAAAAAAAAAAAAAAAAAAGTAATAGACCCGCTGGTCCCAGTTATCTGCCAGTCCGCTCATCTCTAGTACAGATGTGTGGGCCAAATCCCTGCTGCATTGTGTGCAAGTCTGGTCAAGAACTACAGGAAAGCGGGACTTCTGTAATTGCAAACAAGGTTTCTGTACCAAATATTAATATCTGTTTTTCTATTGTATCAAAATACTTATTCCATGCAATAAAATGTAAATTATTTAAAAATCATACAATGTGATTTTCTGGATTTTTGTTTTATTCTGTCTATTTCAGTCGCTGTGTACTTACAGTGGGGAAAGCTTGCAAAATCGGCCGTGTATAAAATACTTAATTTTTCCTATTGTATTTTCGAAAAAATGTATAGTCTTTCGTTCAATATGTAATACTGTGGAACCTCTGTTTACAAGTAACCCGGTTTGCGAGTATTTCGCTATATGAGCAAAGGTTGCTGTACAGTAAATTTGTAACTCAGTTTACGAGGAAGCTTTGCTGTACAAGCAAATGCTCACCGCACACACTTCCGGTTCTGTATTTTAACCGCGCTCTGACCCGCTCTTGCAGTCTGCACAAACACGCATGCACGCACACACACACACACACACACACACACACACACATATATTATGCTCACCTTACCTTCCGTTCCATCGCCGGCCTCATGGTTCTTGTAGTTCGCTGGTACAGGATGTATATCTGGTAACCATCGCGACGATGGAGGAACTTCCGCTACTCAAAGGCAGCACGCTGGCCAATCAGAGGCAAGCGGCTCCTGCCTTTGACGTTAGCGCTCTGCCAGTGGAAGCTCCAGCATCGATCGCGACGGTTACCCGATACGCATCCTGTACTGGCGAACTACAAGAACCGGGAGGCCGTCAATTGAACGGTAGGTAAGGTGAGCATAATATGTGTGTGTGTGTGTGTGTGTGTATGTGTGGAATGGCACAATAGGGGACCAGGACGGGACATTGAACAAGTTGTGGAATGAATTGTATGAGCTTGCATTATTTCCTATGGGAAATTTTGCTTTGCTAGACGAGTAACTTGGTTTACATGCACACTCCCAGAACGGATTGTTCTCATAAACCAAGGTTCCACTGTACATATAAGCTCTGTCATGTCTAAATTGGCATTTAATTTATTTTCATATGAAGAATGTTTTCTAATTCAGCACTGTTATGACAGGATCACAACTCTGAAGTCCAGAGCCCAGAAGATACTATGGAGTTTGAAATGGATGAACTAAATCAGCATGAATCCATGGCGACTATGACTGGTCTAATTAAACATATGCAGAAAAATGACCTAACGCCAAAAGTAGAGGAGGTATGGAAAACTTTTTGTTTTGGAAGCCTTTAAGGGGTTGTCCCATGAGCAAAGTTCATTTTAATTGCTGTTGTTTTTTTGACTATGACGCACTTTCTAGTAAGATAATGTTTTTCTAAATAGGCGTCCTTTATAGTGTGGAAGTTGGAATAACCTCTACTGAGGTGTACAGTGCGCTAAATCATGTATAAGGAGTTTAGTGGCATAAATGAAAAACATTACAAATGTAAGATACCAGGAACGTAGCCAATTCCAAATAAATGGTCTTGTATTCTTTATGACGTTTGGTACAAGACAATCAAACTAAACTGTAGTGGAACCTTGTTATGTCACTATTGGGGAAAGTATATGAGTCCCTTTGTTTTATACAACCCTCCTAATATACTTCTACCACTTTGGAATATATCATTACACCCTCTTTTACCCTAGAGCACCAAGAAACGCACACAACCAGAGACATTAGTGACATGACCCCCTTTACATCATCACGGTAGTTTTCATATTATTATTTTTTCTTATTTTCTGTTGTCCAAATCTAGGTGTGTCTTATAGTCCGATAAATATGGTAATAGATCTTGGAATAATAATAAGTTCCACAATTGAATAAGCTAAAAAAATGTTTCTATGCTGAGATAATCTTATAAATGTGCTCCCCTGTACTGTCTTATTTGCTGTATCTGACCTTGCAGTGCTGCTCCAGTTCATGGCCATTGAAGGAAGGATAAGCTCATGATGTGAGTATACAGACAACAAAGCAGGGGCTTGCAGCTGCTTTCTGTGAAGTAAAGCATTTTCATTCTTGTTTGATCACAGTTGTAAGTACATCTCCAGCCCTCTAAGCTCATAATAAATCAAGATATTGATATACAAGCTCAGCGACCAATGGGGTTCAGTACCCCTTGAGAAACACTTGCTCCTTCAATAAAACAAACAGAAAAATGTATTGCCTCACAGAAAACAGCAGCTGCTAGCCCCTGCTTTGTTGTCTGTATCCTCTCTTATACTTCCTTCCCAGGTCAAGAGCTCTGATTTGTGCTGTCCATGAACTGAAGCAGTTTTGGATTATTGGACACAGCAAATAAGACCGTACATAGCAGGGGCAAATTTATAAAATTCTCTCCGCACAGGAACGTTTTGTTTTTGTTTTTGTTTTTTTTGTAACATATCAAATTGTGGATCTTATTGTTTCTCAAAGATCTTTTAGCTAAAAGTACCATATTTTTCAGATTATAAGACACACTTTTCCTCCCAAAAATTTGGGAGGAAAGTGTGGGGTGCATCTTATAATCTGAATGTAGCTTACCAGGGTGGTGGAGAGGGGTCACAAGAGGCCGGGAGAATGCTGAGGCGCTGTGCAGGGGCTGCGGTGGCTGTGCAGAAGCTAAAGCAGCTGTGCAGTGTCTTCAGCGTCTGTGCGGGGTCTCCGGCGGCTGCAGCGGCTATGCTGTGTCTGTGCGGGGACTCCGGCTACTGTGCGGGGACTCCGGATACTGTGCGGGGTCTCCGGCGGTTGGACTGGAGCTGCAGGTCGGGCAGTGAGGACTTCAAATAGTGCCACACGGAGTCTGCGCGTGCGCAGATGGAGCTCTCGGCTCAAGCTCTCATCTGCTCAGGCACTGCCTCTGGCCCATTGATCTCCCTCCAACGGACTTCAGGAAAATGGCACCCTGAGGTGACACTTGCACAGATGAGATTTCAGCTGGCCATTGAGCCTAGAGCTCAATCTGCGCTGACTCCAGGCGCCATTTCTTTGAAGTCCTCACCGTGCGCAGCCGCCGCCACATCAGCTGTCCGAGCATGCCAGCCTGAGCCTCCTCCGCAGCCCCAGCCTCCGCCGTTGCACCAGCACAGCATACAGTTTCTGGGACACCCACCGCCCCTGCCTTTCTGACTCCACCACCACCGGTAATACACCACCGGATTACAAGACGGACCCTCCTTTTTTTTTTTTTTCTTCACTTTTTTTTTGCCCTGAATTTGGGCTGCGTCTTTTAAAGCGAAAAATACGGTACTTTGTTCCTGGGGCAACCCTTTTAGGCCTTATGTTTCAAAACTGTGTTATGGAAAGTAATGGCTTAGCAAGTACTCATGTTTCTTTTTTCCAGTATAGTTAACAAGTTGAAGCTGGAACTAGAGATACCTCGAGCAGAAAAGCCACAGTTTTTATATTGACAGACTGTAGATTCTACTGTTATGATTTTAAGTATATCTCTCTTCTGTTTGCATTCAGGGTAAAGTGCCAGAAGACCTTCCACCATGGATGAACTTTTTACATTCTAAACTGGGAAATCCCTCCACACCACTGAACATTCGCCTTTTCATTTCCAAGCTTATTGTTAACACTGAAGAAGTAGGTTCTACAAAAATTATTTTCTGTTTTTTTTATGCCACATACACCTCTTATTAGGAATACAGTAATGATTGACTGTAATGATCTTGTTGCTTTTGAGTGATGTTACGGGTCATTATTATTTTTCATTGGTCCCTAGCTTATTAGGAATTTGCGGATTATTGTTGGACTTTATTATGACTTCAATAACAATTCCATGTATTTGGCATTGCTTCATTGCTCCACTTTGTTTTTAGACACATCACCTTCTAAGTTTTAATAATACTTTTGAATAAAGGAAAAGCAAGCACAAAAATGCCATACAGGAGTATGTTAACCCCTTCAGCCCCAAGCCTATTTTGACCCTAAAGACCAGGACATTTTTTGCAATTTTGACCAGTGTCACTTCATGAGGTTATAACTCTGGAACGCTTCAGCGGATCCCGGTGATTCTGAGATTGTTTTTTCGTGACATATTGGGCTTCATGTTAGTGGTAAATTTAGGCCGATATTTTTTGCGTTTCTTTGTGAAAAAAAACGGAAATTTTGTGAAAATTTTGTAATTTTCAAACTTTGAATTTTTATGCTCTAAAACCAACGAGACATATGACACAAAATAATTAATAAATAACATTTCCCACATGTCTACTTTACATCAGAACAATTTGGGGAAAAAAAAAAAATTTAAGGAAGTTATAGGGGTTCAAAGTTTATGAGCAATTTCTCATTTTTACAACAAAATTTACAAAGCCACACTTTTTAGGGACCACATCACATTTGAAGTGATTTTGAGAGGTCTACATGACACAGAACACCCAAAAGTGACACCATTCCAAAAATGGCACCCCTCAGGCTACTCAAAACCACATTCAAGAAGGTTATTAACCCTTCAGGTGCTTCACAGTAACTAAAGCAATGTGGAAGGAAAAAATGAACATTTTACTTTTTGCAACAAAAATGTTAATTTAGGCTCAAATATTGCATATTCACAAGGGTAGCAGGATTAAATGAACCCCCAAAATTTGTTGGGCAATTTCTTCTGAGCACGCAAATACCTCATATGTGGCGAAAAAACACTGTTTGGGCGCATGGCAGGACTTGGAAGGGAAGGAGCGTCATTTGACTTTTTGAACAGAAAATTAGCTAGAATAGTTAGCCGCACCATGTTGCGTTTGGAGAGCACCTGAGGTGCCGAAACAGTGGCGCTCCCCCACATGTGACCCCATTTTGGAAACTAGACACCTCATGGAATTTATCTAGATGTTTATTGAGCACTTTGAACCTCTGGGGGCTTCACAAAAGTTAATAGAGTTGAGCCGTGAAAATAAAAAAATTTTTTTTACCACAAAATTGTTACTTCAACCAGGTAGCTTTTTTTTCACAAGGGTATCAGGAAAAATTGCACCATAAAATGTATTGTGCAATTTCTCCTGAGTACACAGACAGCTCATATGTGGTGGAAATCAAATGTTTGGGTGCATAGCAGGGCTCAGAATGCGTCATTTGATGTTTAAAATGCAAAATTGTCTCGGATAATTAGCGTATTCCATGTTGTGTTTGGAGACCCCCTGAGGTGCCAAAACAGTGGAGCTCTCCCCCACATGTGACCCCATGGCATAGAAGAAAAAATAGGGCGCACGCACAAATGTTCTGCAAAAAAAGGGGGGGGGGGGGGACTAGGTGGGATGGAAAAAAGAAGTCCTGTCCAAAGTCGAGTACGACTGCAGGACGATTGCTGATCAGTTACCTAATTGTTCATGTTTTGTTTCTTTATTTGGGGTGCACAAAAAAAAGCAAAAGCTAGAGCAACAATTACGCACCTGATCAGCCAATCACGTAGCTGATCAGCACTTGGCGGCAGGCAGGTGGGGGAGGGGGAGTGGGAGATGCGATTGGGGATAGTTAGAAAAGAGCCACGAACAATACTTACAGGTTGGATCAGAACAGCGGCAGATTGGGGGGCGGCAGATGGGGGGGCATCGGCATATAAAGGGAGCATCTGTGAATGTGAGACGGCGGCGGCTGGGATAGGGTGGGGGCGGATGGGAGAGGGCGCAGTGGATGCAGGAGCGGCAGAGGATGGGAGGGAAGGGGAGTGGGAGGTGAGATTGGGGATAGTTACCCTACAGGATGGATCTAGGCAGCAGGATCACAGGAGATGGAGGCAGCAGATCGGGGAGGGTGAGAGGTGGGAGAGGGAGCGCAGCGCAGATCACGGGGGAGACAGGTGAGCAGAGCACAGAACACGGGGGTGAGAGGTGAGGGAGCGCAGATCACGGGGGAGACAGGTGAGCAGAGCGCAGATCACGGGGGAGACAGGTGAGCAGAGCGCAGATCACGGGGGTGAGAGGTGGAGGGAGAGCGGACAGCAGATCACGGGGGTGACAGGTGAGGGAGCACAGATCATGGCGGTGACAGGTGAGTGAGCACAGATCACGGGGGTGACAGGTGAGGGAGCACAGATCACGGGGGTGACAGGTGAGGGAGCACAGATCACAGGGGGTGACAAGTGAGGGAGCACAGATCATGGGGGTGACAGGGGAGGGAGCACAGATCACGGGGGTGACAGGGGAGGGAGCACAGATCACGGGGGTGACAGGGGAGGGAGCACAGATCACAGGGGTGACAGGGGAGGGAGCACAGATCACGGGGGTGACAGGGGAGGGAGCACAGATCACGGAGGTGACAGGGGAGGGAGCACAGATCACGGGGGTGACAGGTGAGGGAGCACACATCATGGGGGTGACAGGTGAGGGAGCACACATCACGGGGTTGACAGGGGAGGGGGGCGGGTAGCCGACCACGGGGGTGAGAGGTGGGGGGAGCGCGCAGCACATCACGGAGGAGAGGGGGCGGGCACCGATGGGGAGGGGCCGGGCAGCAGATCGGGGGGAGCGGTGACACTATGGCAGATGGAGGAGGAGAGGGAGCGCGCAGCACGTAACGGAGGAGAGGGGGGGCACCGATCACGAGGGGGAGGGTCCGGGCAGCACATAACGTAGGACAGGGAGCCCACAGCACTTCACGGAGGTGAGGGGGCGGGCACCGATCACGAGGGGGAGGGGCCGGGCAGCAGATCGGGGGGAGCGGTGGTACTGTGGCAGATGGAGGGTGGCGGCGGATCGGGAGGCTTTTCGCCGGTTTCATACAGTGGAATGGCAGCGCGGCAACTTCCGGGTCCCATGCTCCGGTCCCATAACAGCATGGGACCGGATCTTGTCGCCCTGCCATTGCACTGTGTACACTCACTGTGCTGGCGTGCTGCAGGGAAGTGAAGCTGATGGGGGCGGTCACCGGCAACAGGTTCACTGTGATTGGAGAGATCGGTCACAAGGCCGATCTCTCCAATCAGAGCTACTGGAGCTGGGGGAGGGTGATCCAGTGAGGTCACCCAGCTCCAGCCAATGGCCAGTGCTACAACTGCACTGGTCAGGGCTGGATTTCAATGTTTCAGTCACTTTAAATGGCTGGAACATTACAGTGGCTGTGATTGGTTGAGCGGCGTTCGTCAGCCAATCACAGCCTCCGTAGGTCCGGGGAGGAGGCACCACCCCTCCTGAGGTCAGGAACAGGTCCCCTCCTCCCCGAATCTGTGGTTTGTGTTAACCGATTGCAGTCACCGGAGGCTCCGGTGCCGTGATTCCGCCATGACGGAAAGATCCCTCCTTGGTCGTTAAGGCCCAGGGCACCATGACGGATCTTTCCATCCATGGTCGTGAAGGGGTTAAAGTTATTTAAGGCAAAATTGTTACAAAAAGAAAAAAATACAGAATAAAATAGTGCTGTGCAAATAAGAAATCTAAAGAAGGCAAGCCTCAGAGACTGGCTCTCCAGTCTCATCCACAAATGTCCAAAGTGTTTTAGCTCCAAACAGAGCAGGACTCATAATAGATATAATAGATATAAATGTATACAAATGCACGGGGCCATTTATGCTTTTAATATTTTTATAGTGGATCCTAGCTCGGACAGGTTAATTGCATGCCCCAAATGTCAACTTTAAAATTCGGACTTTTATGATGGTATTTGGCTTTGCCCCCGACATTGCTTCTTTCTGGGGGTCAGTCTCGCATCAGGCAAATACGCTTTGGCGCTCTATGTGCCCCCTATCGTCTCAAGCAGCACTTCTGCATTATTGGGAATGCTCTGATATAGACAGTAGTATAAATAGAGGTATACCAAGTCTTTTGCACGCTATTTTATTGCTGTCCAAAATGTTTATCCTTAAATATTGGATAACATCCTCCACCCCCCTTAATCCTAGAATTGATAACTCAGCTTAAGCATTACCGTATTTTTCGGACCATAAGACGCACTTTTTTCCCCCCAAATGTTGGGGGAAAGTGGGGGGTGCGTCTTATGGTCTGACTGTGGCTGCAGGGAATGAGGGTGCTGCGGTGGAGCAGGTCATCGGGGGCACGAGCAGGCTGTAGCAGCCTGCCGTGACCACGTGGGCCCGCTCATTTAATATCCACGCCCATCCTCCCGCCCATATCTCGGCGCTGAACCCGGCGCTGACAGGTGGGCGGGGTGATGGGTAGGGATAAACAGTCGGCCCGCATGATCACCCATGGCAACTGCAGCCTGGAGTGATCATGTGCGGCTGTATTCCCTGCCCCCCCGCGCATCATCATCAGTGCGGGGGGCAGTGAATCAGCACACATTACTCACCGTTCCCCTGCAGCATCGCGATCTCCTGTCTGTGCCGGTCAACTGACTTGCGTGGAGACTAGTGGCGCACCCAGCGATGACTTAATCGCTGTGCGCACGTGTCCACACGCAGTTGCCGGCACAGACCACCAGATGACATCGCGATGCTGCAGGGGTACGGGGACGGCTCCACTCAGCGGCGCTGACACAGACGGTAAGAGGAGCGATGCTGCAGGGAGTGAGGTGAGGTGAGTATGAACGTTTATTTTTTTTATGTGCCACAGGATGCGGCTATACACCAGGATGAGGGCACATAGCAGGATAGGGGTTTATTCTGAGCAGCATGGGGAGTATATGAGCAGCATGGGGAGTATATGAGCAGCATGAGGGTATATAGCAGGAT
The DNA here is from genome assembly GCF_048569485.1 of Anomaloglossus baeobatrachus. NCBI lineage: Eukaryota > Metazoa > Chordata > Amphibia > Anura > Aromobatidae > Anomaloglossus > Anomaloglossus baeobatrachus. The sequence continues at coordinate 146,746,547 of NC_134358.1, forward strand.
AGGGGTATATTATGAGCAGGATGAGGGTATATAGCAGCATGGGCAGTATATGAGCAGCATGGGCAGTATATGAGCAGCATGGGGAGTATATGAGCAGCATGGGGAGTATATGAGCAGCATGGGGAGTATATGAGCAGCATGGGGGTGTATATGAGCAGGATGGGGGTGTATGAGCACCATGGTGAGTATATGAGCAGGCTGGGGAGTATATGAGCAGGCTGGGCAGTATATGAGCAGGACATTACCCCATAACAGTGTCAGCAGCAGATCCTCGCCCCATAAGTGTGTAATGTCCACATTTTTTGGTTAAAATTTTATTTTCCTCCTCTAAACCAGGGTGCGTCTTATGGCCCTGTGCGTCTTATAGTCTGAAAAATACGGTATATGGAGATTGAGCAGGGCGATACCATCACAAATAAGGAAGCACAGGCGGGTAGATTTCTATTAAAATGGAAACAGTTTGTAGTAAAATATTGCAATAAGGAGGAAAAAGAAAAAATGGTGCAACCTTTTACCTCAACTGCATGGTACATTATGGATGACCTAAAAAATAACCTACGCCGCCTCTAAATAGGTAACTAATGCATTTTTCATCTTCCCAAGTGCCGATACAGGAGTTTCCAACAATGCTCATTATTAGATTTTGATGGGAATGCTAATAAAATTGTTTACTATTTAATGTTATATCTTTTATATTTAAAATATTAAAGTATATATAGATCCGTGACATTTGCGACTCTTATAACTCCTGGCTATGCAAAAGAGAAGTAAAGTATTACCAGAATTCACAGCTAAATCAATCCAATAATTATCATATTTATTATTATCTAAGATTTTTCTGGTAATACATGGGCTATATTTGAGTGTGCAAAATATTTTGTAAAAATGTAGTTAGATAACGCTTTTTGTTATAATTATTTTGCATGAGGGTCAATATGTTTTTATAAGTTCATTGTAAAAGTATGTATCGGTGTATATCTATTTATATATAGAAAAAATGCATGCATTCAGCTCACCTCTCGAGTGCTTGGTTATATCCATGGGATCCGTGTTCAGATGAAAAATTCCAGTTGGGAGGGAATGGATGGAATTTAGAAAGTTAGTGAAAATCCAGCACTTAAGTGTTGGATTTTCACTAAATTTCTATGTACTTATGTCTTCAAGCATTGAAGTACATACTTTTCATATACCTGTTTAAAAGTGTTTTCTTGTGTTTTAGGTTTTCCGTCCCTATGCAAAGTTTTGGATCGGACCATTATTACAGCTGATCGTGTCTGGTAACAATGGTGGAACCGGCATTCACTACATGGTTGTAGAGACTGTTGTGACTCTTCTTTCTTGGTCGAGTGTTGCTACACCTACCGTAAGTAGTAGTTGAGCCCTAGTAAAAAATGAATACACATGTAAATAATAATGACCATTATCTCTAAAGTACTTGCTGAAATATAAATGATAGTTTAAGGTAAAAATGTTTGTTTCTCAGGGGATGACAAAGGAAGAAATCCTGGCTAACAGATTGCTCGAATTTATGATGAAGAATTCATTTCATGATAAGAGAGCAGTGTATAGACATAATCTTGAGATCATTAAAACTGTGTTGGAGTGCTGGAAGGATTGTCTTTGTATTCCATACAGGTATGTAAGGCGGATGTAACTGGTAATTTTCCGTATCCATACACCCGTAAATGTTTTCAAATCTGTTAAACATGTAACTTTACAGTAGATCCTAAATTTTCATATTTGGGCCAGTCTCGCCAAAAAATCTCAGATTAACTGTTTTCAGTCAGGAGAATGGAATGTGATGTCATGACCAACTGTAGGTCACAAACTAATAGGGTGTTTACATACTCGTGAAAAAATTAGTCAGCCGAACTATTTATAAGCCAACAGGTAATACAAGTGTATGGCCACCTTTTAGATCTTAAAATTTCTTGCGTCCTCCCCTGCCCAGGAGATGTGGTATGATTAGACCATGTTGATATGATTAGACCATGTCCCTGTAAGGTCAGACACATCCATTACACAGTACATAGAAGGTGCACATATATAACGTTATCTCAGCACAGGAACATGTTTTAAACACATCCAATTGTGGACAGTATTATTCTTCCAAGGTTTATTGATAAAAAGGAGCTTTCTTAATGGGAAAACCCCTTTAATCAAAATAAAGAAAAGCGAAGATCCACACGTGCCTGTTAACTAGTTAACACATTCCAGCGGGGATCACACAATTGTACATAGGGGGCCACATGACACGATCATGGGGTGCCGATGGGTTGTCATGGCATTCGGGGGTTAGATGATGACGCTGTCGAGACGAAATTTCAGTGAATGCCGGCATTCACAGTTCATCAGCATTTCTGCTATTAAGAGAGATGTTAAGCATTGCTCTGCACAGCAGAAGTGATTTGGACAGTGCAGACAAAGGGTAATAAAATCAATAAAAAATGTAAAAAAAAAGTTTTTAAAAATATATAAAAACTCTCCAAAAACCTTAAAGTTCAAATCACCCCACTTTTGCCCCACTGAAAATAAAACAATAAAAAAAGAAAAAATACACATTTAATATCACCGCATTCAGAAATGCCCAATCTATCAAAATATATACCGTAATCAATTAATCTGATCGGTAAAGGGCATATTGAGAAAAAAAAATCAAAACTTCAGAATGACGTTTGTTTTAGCACAACATTGCATTAAAATACAATAATACACAACATTTTATCTACCCAAAAATGTTATGATTTAAAGACGTCTGCTCAGGATGCAAAAAAATCAGTTGTCATTAACCCCAGATACCAAAAAATGAGGACACAACGGATCTCAGAAAATGGAGACAAAGCGCAATTTTTTTTTTTTTCTACACATTTCAGAATATTTTGTTTACCACTTAGATAAATGTAAAACTATACGTGTTTGGTATCTACAAGCTCAGACTGACCTGGGAAATCATAGTGCCAGGTCAGTTGTACCATATAGTGAACATGGTGAATAAAAAAAAACTAAGAAAACAATTGTGGAATTGCACTTACTTTTGCAATTTCACCGAACCTGTAACTTTTGCCCTGTTTTAAAATACAATATGTGGCAGAATGAATAGTGTAATTTTAAAGTGCAAGCCCTCAAATGGCTATATTGATGGAAAATAAAAAAGTTATGGCTCGTGGAAGGAAGAGAAAATGGCCCAGGGATGAAGGGGTTAATTATTCCGCTTCGGTTTTGTTTATTTAATACAACATTTTACCATATAATGTACTGAAAAATGGGGGGAAAATTATACGTGTTGTTTTTTTGAGGGGCGAGGGGTTTGGCATTCATTGTGTGGTATAAGACATGACAAATTCATTCTTCAGATCTGTGTGATTTTACAGTAATGACAAAGTTATGTAATATATTTTTTTTTTTATTTTTTTTTTTTAACAATACTTTACTGGTGAGTATCCCATATGTTAATGTAATATCGTATACATTTTGCAGACTGAGTTTTGACTAAAACTGTTTATTTCTATTTAAGGTTAATATATGACTGTTTTTCTGGGACAGACCCCAATACTAAAGATAACTCTGTGGGAATTCAGTTACTAGGCTTGGTAGTTGCTAATAACTTTTCTCCGTTTGATCCGAAATGTGAAATACACACTGACCGGTGAGTTACATTTGTGTTAAATAGCATTTCCGTATGTGTGTTTTAAATGGGAACCAATATTTGGTCTAAATTAAGGAATTAGATACTTGCAATATAATTAAGAATTGCCAATAAATGCTTATTGTATAATCATGAAATAAAATATCAAATTAAATAAAAATTCACACTCCTTATAGTGCAAATAAAATTCTTAATAGCATCTAATCGTCAAATAGGTAAGTGAATGTCATGCTACTTTTAACTAAGTGGGTTGGCCAGGAGCGTGGCTGTGTAGGGAGAACTGTATCAGCACTACGGCCTCTTCTTTCATAGGATCAGTGGAAGTCCCAGAGGTAAGCCTACACTGATCTTGACATAAAGGCATAGTTTAACAAAATAATATCATCTAATAGCCCGAAATGTTAAAAAAAGAGACTAAAGGTACCGTCACACATAACGAGATCGCTAGCGAGATTGCAGCTGAGTCACGGTTTCTGTGACGCAGTAGCGATCCCGTTCGCGATCTTGTTATGTGTGACACCTACCAGCGATCAGGCCCCTGCTGTGAGATCTCTAGTCGTTGCAGAATGGTCCAGGCCATTTTCTTCAAAGGCGATATCCTGCTGGGCAGGACGCATCGCTGTGTTTGACACTGTGTGACAAGGTCACACTGACTGCTGAGATCGTTATACAGGTCGCTACTGTGACCTGTATTGTTTCTGCATCGCTGGTAAGGTCTGACTGTGTGACATCTCACCTGCGACCTCCCAGCGACTTACCTGCGATCCCTATCAGGTCGCATCGTTTTCGGGATCGCTGGTAAGTTGTTGTGTATGACTGGGCCTTTATACAAGTGCGGAGGGCCCACGGCAGAGCTGAAGACCCTAACCACAGTCCCGCCCCACTGCATGAAGAGACTATTACACCAAAACTTATATGGTGAATTAAAGAAGAACCAGGCTACAGATTTTTTCACTACAGATTCCCATGAAATCTGTATAAGAGGGCCATTTTGGTCATACTTTTATTTTAAAGGAAACCAATTACCAGGATTTTTGTATATAACCTAAATCCAGTGCTATACTGGTACTATCAGTATGATTCTACATACTTGTAGTGGTCAGCTCAGATGTTTAGGTTTTGAAATCCAAGAAAGTAAAGTTTATAAAATCGGCAGCTGCTTGAGTGAGAGCAGCTGAGGAGCAGAAAATATATGGGGGATATTCATACTTATCCCCTTCCCCTGTTATGATCTGGTAACCGTGGACGATCACAAAAAATCCCACTAATCAGGAAAAAAAAAATACAAGAGTAGTTGTAAACTAAGCTGGCCGAAATCCCCTATCTATCAGACAACCCCAGAAGTAGCAGTGGGATGTTCCTAACACACTTAGACACCTCGTCACTGCTGGAGAAACTTGCTACACCTCAAAGATAGAAATGAGAAATCGTAACTTGCCTCGGAGCAGTCCCCAAAGAAATGGCAAGCCCCCAGCATTCAACAACGGTGATGTAAGCAAACACAATAAACAGAAAATATAGATTAGCAAAGGTGAGGCCCGACTTAATAGATACGACAGGGCAGATAACTGATTGTGGCTAGCAAAAAAACCCTGCAAAAAATACCAAACTCCTGGTAGGAAAAAAATACTAAGACCACTGGTCTTCCCCCACTATATCAAGTATTCTTGTGCCAGACACTTTAAAGTGAACTGCAGTTGTAATGGGAAGAAACAAATCACAGAACAAACTATATTTACTCACAAAAGCAGAGAGACAGGTTCTCACATACAAGAAATCAAACACAGAACCGAATGAGTAAGCAGAAACACCCTTAAGTGCAATTTTAGCAATTGTCACATAAACTAGCAAACTTATCTGGAGTAGATTCAGGCACAGAATAAATGGGAGAAACTGAAGGGAAAACTCCCAGCCATCTTCAGAAGCAGCAGGAAAACATATATCACTGGCGGCTGCCAAGCAGAAAATGCTCTTCTAACTACACTAGGCTGATCTGCAATAGGACTTCCTGAATTCTCAATTAACTCCAACACCTGTCTCAGTCACAGATTCAGACTCCGCTTCATTACCATTCCTGCCCACTAAAGGGAACTCCACACCAGCACCCACTCGGATGACATACACAACACCCCCTGTTAGAATTAGCATAAGTATTATACAATCGATGTAACTTTTCACTTCCAAGACCTGTGGTGAGGTCATAACCATGTGACCAGAAGCCAACAAAGCTAATATCAGGAAGCAACATTTTCCTATATGCTGAAGTCCCGCCTTTTCTAGTCACATGGGTATGACCTCACCACAGGTCCTGGAAGTGAAAAGTTACATCGATTGTATAATACCTATGCTAATTCTAACAGGGGGAGGGGAAAACTATGAATTCTCCCCCAGATATTATCTGCTCCTCAGCTGCTGTCACTAAAGCAGCTGCTGATTTTATAAACTTTACTTTCTTGGATTTCAAAACCTAAACATTTGAGCTAACCACTACAGGTATGTAGAGAATCAGCCTGATAGTGCCAGTATATCACTGGCTTTAAGTTATATACGAAAATATTGGTGATTGGTTCCCGTAAAAGGAACCTGTCACGTCATTTTTCGATATTAAACTGCTCCGATGTCTTATTAGTGATTAAATGTTCATTATTAACCTGATTTTCTCCAACAAAAGTTCCCCATATTTATTCTTAAAAAAAAACCAACAAAACACTTTTTACGGTCAGGTGAATGCATTACATACCTTTTGTTTCAGTCATAGGGATGGTGCTTTTCGTCGGTTCAGTCACACTCCTCTTCAACTTATGCATGCCTCCGCATTGTAACTGACTGAAGTGAAGGGCCTGATGTTATGGCAATCTGCTATTAAATCCTGTGCTCGTGCACTTCCCCTCAGCTTCCCAGGCACGCGCACTGGATCTGTGTGTACGTCTTAAGATTAATTTCATATGTGCGCATACGCCGGGCTTTATCACTTCTCTTTGGGAGCGTGCACGCTGATCGCGCCCTTTTGTTCCCATTGCTCTGCTCACACTGGTTTGTATCCACCTTTATGCAATAGCTGCTGCCAAGAGGAGAAGAAGAGGGACATGCAGAGCGCAAGCCTGGGAAACCGTGGGGAACTGCGCAAGCACGGGCTTTAATAAAAGGTTGCCATGGCGTTGGGCAAGTCACAGCAATCAATCACAATGTGGGGGGCGTGCATAATTTGAAGACTGACCCTGACTGAACTAAAGGAAAGCGCCACCTCTTTGATTGAAAGAAAAGGTCTGTAATGCAGTCACCTGACCATAAAAAGTGTTTGTTTTTTTAAGATAAATACGAAGAAAGTTTGTGTGACAAAACCATATTAGTGACTAGAAGGTGGCCCGATTCTACGCATCGGGTATTCTAGAATTTACGTATTGTGTAGTTCATGTATGATTTTTGTTATATATATATATATATATATAGATGTTGTTGTGTGTAGTTACCAAGTGTTTGTGTAGGGCGCTGTACATGTTCTGAGTGTCGCGGGGGGTGAGAGCGGTGTTGTATGTGTGTTGCGTGTGTTGCGTTGTTTGTGGAGCGCTGTGTGTCTGTAGCGTTGTGTGTGTGTGTGTGTTGTGCGGTTTGTGTGTGTGTGGTGTGTTTTGGGGGGAGGTATGTTTTGAGCAATGTGTGTGTTGTGCAGTATGTGCGTATATTTGTGTGTGCAGCGTTGTCTGTGTGTGTGGGTGTCTGTGTAGGGCGTTGTTTGTGATTCCTAGTGTGTGTGTGTGTGTTGTGCAGTGCGCGTGTGTGTGTGTGTTGGGGGGAGGTGTGCACCTCCCATCGTGCTCCATCCCCCATGCTGCGCACCCCCCATCGTGCTGCATCCCCCATGCTGCGCACTCCCAAACGTGCTCCATCCGCCATGCTGCGCACTCCCAAACGTGGTCCATCCGCCATGCTGCGCACTCCCAAACGTGCTCCATCCGCCATGCTGCGCACTCCCAAACGTGCTCCATCCGCCATGCTGCGCACTCCCAAACGTGCTCCATCCGCCATGCTGCGCACTCCCAAACGTGCTCCATCCGCCATGCTGCGCACTCCCAAACGTGCTCCATCCGCCATGCTGCGCACTCCCAAACGTGCTCCATCCGCCATACTGCGCACTCCCAAACGTGCTCCATCCGCCATACTGCGCACTCCCCATCGTGCACCATCCGGCATGCTGCGCACTCCCAAACGTGCTCCATCCGTCATGCTGCGCACTCCCAAACGTGCTCCATCCGCCATGCTGCGCACTCCCAAACGTGCTCCATCCGCCATGCTGCGCACCCCCCATCATGCTCCATCCGCTTGGGAGTGCGCAGCATGCCGGATGGTGCACGATGGGGAGTGCGCAGTATGGCGGATGGAGCACGTTTGGGAGTGCGCAGTATGGCGGATGGAGCACGTTTGGGAGTGCGCAGCATGGCGGGTGGACCACGTTTGGGAGTGCGCAGCATGGCGGATGGACCACGTTTGGGAGTGCGCAGCATGGCGGATGGACCACGTTTGGGAGTGCGCAGCATGGCGGATGGAGCACGTTTGGGAGTGCGCAGCATGGGGGATTCAGCACGATGGGGAGTGCGGAGTATGGCGGATGGAGCACGTTTGGGAGTGCGCAGCATGGCGGATGGACCACGTTTGGGAGTGCGCAGCATGGCGGATGGAGCACGTTTGGGAGTGCGCAGCATGGCGGATGGAGTACGTTTGGGAGTGCGCAGCATGGCGGATGGAGCATGATGGGGGGTGCGCAGCATGGCGGATGGAGCACGTTTGGGAGTGCGCAGCATGGCGGATGGAGCACTTTTGGGAGTGTGCAGCATGGCGGATAGAGCACGATGGGGAGTGCGCAGCATGGCGGATGGAGCACGTTTGGGAGTGCGCAGCATGGGGGATGGAGCACGTTTGGGAGTGTGCAGCATGGCGGATAGAGCACGATGGGGAGTGCGCAGTATGGCGGATGGAGCACGTTTGGGAGTGCGCAGCATGGCGGATGGAGCACGTTTGGGAGTGTGCAGCATGGCGGATAGAGCACGATGGGGAGTGCGCAGCATGGCGGATGGAGCACGTTTGGGAGTGCGCAGCATGGGGGATGCAGCACGATGGGGAGTGCGCAGTATGGCGGATGGAGCACGTTTGCTCAGCCTCTCTCCTTCCAGCCTCCCTCAGCATCAGCCTTCCCCAAGATCAGCCTCTCTGCTCCCAGCCTCCTCCAGCACGCCGTGCTCCTCTGCCGACACTCACCCACACCCGATCGCATCCATTCACCCACACAACCGATCGCATCCACTCACCCACACAACCGATCGCATCCACTCACCCACACAACCGATCGCATCCACTCACACACACAACCGATCGCATCCACTCACACACACAACCGATCGCATACACTCACACACACAACCGATCGCATCCACTCACACACACAACCGATCGCATCCACTCACACACACAACCGATCGCATCCACTCACACACACCAGATCGCATACACTCACACACACAACCGATCGCATACACTCACACACACAACCGATCGCATACACTCACACACACAACCGATCGCATACACTCACACACACCCGATCGCATACACTCACACACACAGACACTGACGATATTGCACATACGCGCTGATACTCACAACATCCGGGGATATCACATGCTTCTGGCCATGTGATCCTCCGTCAGGTCCTGGAAGCTCACAGCACAATATCGCCGCCGAGAAGCAAGCGATATCCCAGGATGTTGTGAGTATGTGGATGCGATGTGATGTGTGAGGGGTGTGTGAGTGTGATCTGATTTGTGTGTGTGTGTGTGCTGTTATGTGTGTGTGCTGTTATGTGTCTGTATGTTCCGCAGCTGCAGGACCTTGATGTGTGGATGCGATGTGATGTGTGTGTGAGGTGTGTGTGTGTGAGTGAGAGCCGGTGTACACTGGTAACTATGATACACATCGGGTAACTAAGGGACCTTAGTTACCCGATGTGTATAATGGTTACCAGCTTTCACGGCCTCCGTTAAGATCCCAGCATCGCAAGGTTATGTGTGGCGCTGCCGGGATCCTGACAGAGCCGGTGTAGAAGCAAGCGATATCCCAGCATGTTGTGATGTGTGAGGTGTGTGTGAGGTGTGTGTGAGAGTGAGTGTGATCTGATGTGTGTGTACTCACCTGGGAATCGGAGCTCCGTGTCAGTTAGGCCAGAGCGAGCGTGCATTGCGTGAGGGGGGCGGGGCCTGCAGAGAGCCGGGGCGAGAGGCCAATCCGTGTGGGGGGGCGGGGCCATGGCGAGCCCAGCGGCCAATCAGCTTTGTGTCACCGTAAGGACACAATTTCGGAGCATGACAGACAGACAGATAGACAGACAGATAGACAGACAGATAGACAGACAGATAGACAGACAGAATAAGGCAATTATATATATAGATGCACATCACCTCACTAACTAAAGAGCATTTATTCCAAGCAAAGCAAATGGTCCATAACACAATCCACAAAACAGAGGGTAAAATTAGTCTAGTAACACAAATATAGTCCGGTAACCGATAAATGTCCAGGTCTGAGAAGTCTCAGCTTCTCCCAGAGGATCAATCCTTCTCCCTTCAAGTTCCCAACAGACTGCCTGAATCTCCCAGGTAAGCAAAGGGTTTACAGTTGGCTGGACTCTAGGCCCCACCTCCCCCCTACACCCAGGGACGGAAGCGCCTCCAGAGGCTATAACCTTGCACTATAGGGGGTGATTACTTACAAACAATAGAAATGTACCCAGAAGCAGTACAAATAAGACAGTGAACCAAGCTTAATATAGGAATCTGTACAGCAACATACACCTCCCCCCATATCCCACCATCACATACAGCCGCATAAATATAGAAAAAAAGTCAAAATATAGTTCAGGTCAATGAAAAGAGCTTCACAATAAAAGGGCAACATTATCCTCAACAGAGAGTGTACCTACAGTGTATGTTTGGATAGAAGCAGTTTTCTTAAAGCATGATGATGTGTTACAGTACAGGAAATAAGACTTCGTTTTTCAGATATGCAAAGAAGATTTCTCTAAAAAATTAGAAGTTTCTAAATAAAATATAATCAAAAAAGACAAAGTGCAGATTTGCTGAGATTATCTCTCGAACTTTACTGATCATTATCAGTTTTATTTAGTTTGGGCATTGTAATAAATAAATAAATTGTTTTAAAAAAAAAATTGTTGTGCAAAACATTGCTAATTTTTATCAAATATTAAATTTTTCTGATAATCTGACATCATATCATATTCCATTTAGTTATTTCCAGGCTCTTGCCAATAATGTTACATTCACAAGATATAAAGAAGTTTATGCTGCAGCAGCTGAAGTCCTGGGACTTGTTCTTCGATATTTTGCAGAAAAAGAGAAAGTAGGTTTTGCTGGTGTTTCTTGTGATTTGTTAGAGTAAATCATGTGGAAAGTGTTGTATATATTGTTGTATTTGTGTAAAGCAACTGCAGTCATTTCTTTTATTATGGTGCATTGTATATTTTTCTGTTATACTGTGCAGGAACCAGAAAACGCTTCTGTCCTGATCTTAGGGGTGCATCCTACAAACCATACTGTAATCTACATATTTTGGGACTGATTCATTAAGATTGATGTTGCGTATGCCAGTTTTGATGAGTCATGTAGGAATAATTTGTGTCAAATTGATTAAGAGGTGCACACTACTTAAAGGGAATCTGTCACCATGAAAATACAGTCTGGACGATCCTATCAGTAAATGACAGTTTTCATTGCGAAAGTGCCAATAGGGCGATCGCTGTCAGTCACTGATAGTCGCCCAGTGCCATGCTCCAGCTCTGCCCACTTTTTTGGGCTGGCTGAAAATATGAAAATATCAAAACTCGTTTTTTGTTGTTTGTTTTTGTTTTTTTTTTTTTGCACAACTCCTCATTGCGACTTTTCGAGATAGGCCTTTGTGTTAGTTTTGGTTGATTTTAGAAGACATTATCCCATATTGAGCATTCTACAGCTCTTATAAGCATTTTTCTTCTATTTTTTTTCTTCACTGTAAGGACATTAAAGGCCCAGTGTTTGGTTATGTAGAGAAAAACTTAAAAGCTCTTCAAACCAGTAATAGAGAAGACAAGTTCATCATGTGCTTGAATAAAATAGTGAAAAATTTTCCACTGTTTGCTGACAGGTAAGACCAACTAAATATAGCTATTTATTAGTTATAGTACTGCATACATATTCAAATTTTTTTTTTATTTTTCCAGATTTATAAACATTGTTCTCTACCAGCTACCAAAGCTTCATGGCGTGCTCAAAACCCAGTGTCTTGAAATAATAATGTCCAGGGCTGAGGAAATACCAGATCTCTTTCTTGAACTTAAAAATAGGGATTTCAAGCAAATTATGAGCAACCGGTAAGACTAGAACTATTTTTTTCTTTTCCATTTAATGAGTTTTCAGCCGTAGGTGTCTGTATTACCCTCTTTGGTTATCAAAAAAAAAAGGACAGGAGCTCACACTATTTTTTTTAAGTTATTTATTTATTTTTACATTAAAATACAGCAAACTGCTCTGCAACCAATCGCAGACACCACACAGAGGGTGGGGGGCGTCTATAGCAATCTGCAACCAATCACAGATGCTCATACAGAGAGTGGCCCGGGGAAGCAGTGAATATTAATAAAGTGAAACAAGCTTTTTTTTTTTTTCTTTTCTTTTTTATAAAGTCCCTGGGAATTCAGTGATCCCGAACATCCACTCATTTCTAATGATGAAATGTAATAGTATGATAAAATGTATAATAAGCAATTTACCATTCATTTTAGTGAGCTTGTTCTGACTTAAAGACGACGTCCTAGCTTTAAAACCATTTTTTTTTTTATGCAAATATATGTGCTGATTTTAAGCATACCTACAATGTTAATATTTTTTCCTAGCTTCTTCTGGAATTTCACTTCATTGCCTGCATCCAGTTTGTTTACATGCTCCGCTTCCTCTGCTTTCCACATGCCAGCACTCTGGAGGTGATAGGGACGTTCCTGACATCAGTTGCTTCAATATATTGCACAGAGCTGGCCCGCATGTAATGCATGCCATCCTCATGCCTGCATTGTTCTTCACTAGTCCCCCTTGCACAGTCATCAGGAAGCTGAAGAGGCTCACTGAGCAAGTGCTGGAATTCCTTCCAGTGCCTGTGCACAGAGACCAAGAGCAGCTTCTGCCTGAGACTGGGTGTGATGTCAGTCATGATATTGTGGCCAGTCTCTAAATAGTAAATAGACTAGTTGGAATGTGACCGGACTCTGCTAAATCCAGAATTTGGATGATGACACACCAAAGTGTAGTATATAGGGAACGGTGCAGAGTGCTGACAGTGAGTGTATTGCACACTTTCAGTATTCTGCAGCCTAGGTACACACACAGCCTAGGTACACAAATTAGATATGAAAATAGCCTGGACAACCCCTTTTACTTGTTATTCTGTTATGTAATTGATCAATGACTTTGATACACAGAAGTCAGGAGATCACCATTGCTGTTATTTACAAGATTATAATTGCGTACGTTCTCTCATTTTGTTTCAGAGATGATGAAAGGCAGAGAGTCTGCTTAGACATGGTGTATAAGATGTTAGCCAAGCTGAAGCCATCTGAGCTAAAGGAGCTTTTGCCATCCGTAACTGCATTTAGTTCTCACAATTTTCCTGTCTGCCGGGAACGTATGTATGACATTCTTATGTGGATCTATGACAATTACAGGTAATATATCTGCACTTTCTTTTACTGCATATTATGTTTACGGTTACTATTTAATACCTTGTTTTACACAGGCTTTCACATTGGTTGAAATGTCATAGCATTCTATATTATTCAACTGTAAAATGGACCTAAAAGTTCTGGGAAGAATGAAATTTGGTGTTAGACTAAATTAGATCTTTTTTTTTTTTTTTTTTATGCAAAATATAGGATTTCTCTAATTTTTCCCAATATTTTGTTAGAGACCTTGACTTCTCTGAGATTTCCTTTATCTGTTGAGAAACCATTTGTGAGAAGTAGCTGTTTTCATACCTCTAAAGTAGCGTTATGTGCTCAGATCTGGCCACATGCTTGAAGAAGGGGTGAGTCCCAAACACGTTGCTGGTGTGCATTAACACTATATAAGCGGCGTCTCATATGGCTATACACATATTGTCCTATGGATGGACTGGAGTATTGCAGCTGAATATTTTTCATACTTTGGAAATACCTGTCAAATACTGACAATATGCTATGGCAGTTTATGTACTTTACAGCACATGGACAAGAAATACCTTTGATGTGTCATGCCTAAACTCCAGGGCTTGGTCTGGTGACTTCTGGTTGTGTGGTCTTTTCCCCTCTCTGCTGGACCACAACATGTTTTGTCTCAATCCAACTGCTGTCTTCTCTTGTCTTCCTTTCTGTTGCCTTTCTGTTCTATTTCCATTCAGGTGTGTTCATTGCTTCCTCGTTTATTTTTTTTTTTTTGTCCTATCACTTCTTGGGAGGGTCTACTTAAATTTGCCTGCACATGCCTTGAGTGCTAGCTATAATCCAAGGGGGATGGATGTTTGGATTCCCAGCTCCTCAATTTAGGAAAATCTTGTTAAGTTTTGCATGTTGCTTTTGCTTTTCCCTGCGTTTTTGTTTTTTTTTTGTTTCCCTTTCCAGCATTCTCCTGTTTTCTCCGTGCAACGGTGTGGACACATCTTTAGTCCTGTGTCTCATCCTCTGCCTATGTGCACTTCTTTTATGTTTTTTGGTGTTTTGTGTTACACTTGGTTAATCGCTTAGGGTTCAGTTAGGGACACTCTGGGTCAGCCAACGTTAACTGGGGGTACCATTGCGTTATTTTAGGTTGCCACCTTGTGCAGTCAGGCAGGGTGAAAACAGGTCAGCTATTGGGTACTCTTAGTCTGTCTCCCCTGGTTTGTTTGTCCCTCTGTGTTTGTGTTAAAGGGGTCAGTCGTAACAATATGCTTATTGAAGAGAGTGGGAGAGAAGCTGCGACAACATTTACCATCATTAAATATCTGCTGAGAGCCTCTTCAATGTAATAACCTTTTTGTCCGTAATATGCAGATTTGCCTGATTTTGCAGCTTTAATATCAACAAACATCATGAAATAAAAAGCGATTGCAGAAGCGATCTTCCTTTTCCTATTGTTCCATCTTAAAAGCTGTCAGTCTGGTAGGATCTTGTCTGCTCACTGCTACATATGGATCTCAGATCAGCTAGTGTCATCTCCACTTTTAGTAGGACAGAGCTTTCATCACTGAAATAAAGTATTTTATGACTTTTCCTAATATAATCATATTCTGTTTATTTGAGAGAGATTTAATATATTAGTTTTCTTTATCGTTCCTTATGGGAGACCCAAACCATGGGTGTATAGCTACTGCCTCCGGAGGACACACAAAGTACTACACTAAAAGTGTAGCTCCTCCCTCCGAGCATATACACTCCCCGGATGACAAATCCACCCAGTTTCTTGCTTTGTGTGTCAGGAGGATCACACACACACATGCATCTTCTTTTGATTTTTCATTTTTTCTAAAGATTTGGAAGAAAAGCGGGTCCACTGGACTCCCGGCATGTCCCTTCTCACCTCCCTGGCGGCGGTGCTGTTAAGGTTGACTTCAGGGCAGGAGCCCTTCATGCCGCGCTCCTTCACCATCCCTTAGGGGCTCTGGCTTGAAGTTAGAGCCAACACGGTTCTCACTGCCTTGCAGGAGACCGGCCTCCATCCGCAGCCCTTTTGCAGGACCCTGCTGGACGGAGCACTGAACCCCCACCCCACCCAGGGACTGGGCCCTGCGTCTCAAAGCTAAGTATAGAGACGTTATTCAGAGGGTCCTTCTGCAATGTGGGGCACTTTTATTGGGGGGGACAGTGATTTACTTTGATAATGCTGCTTTTTACTGTGTTTCCGGCCGGTTCCACGGTTTTTACTGAGAACCGCGCCGATGATGCCTGATTGTCGGCCGCATGCATAACTCTAGGCCCCGGCTTCAGCCGCGGCCTAGTTTCGTTTCGTTCCCCTGCATGTCAGTCATGCAGGGGGACACTGCAGCGCCGCCCGCCGGCCGCTCTGCACAGGGGAGGACACTCCTATCTGAGGAGATGATTCCCTCCCCTGTACATCTCCTTAGCCCTCCGATTCCCGCTCCTGGGTTAACCCCCGCCCCCCCCCCTCACTCTGGCGCCATTTTCTCAGCGTTCTTAGTACACTGGTCGGCGCTGGCTGCTCTGCAGTGCAGAGGGAGTGAATATCTGGCTGGGGGTCCAGGCTTGGAATCCGGAGGGCACACATAATAGCGGCCTGATAAGTCACAACCTCTGGTTGTGCACTTTTATACACTCTCAGGGCATTCTGAAGGAGTTAATTCTTTATTATAGAACCTCCTCCTCAGCAGCATGTCTCACACTAGGAGCAAGGCTCCAAGGCTGTACACTACATGCTCTGCATGTAACCTCATATTGCCTCAACCGGCACAGACCACACACTGTAATGGTCTAATGTGGTGGTGCCTCAGCCTGGAGTCTCCCCAGGCTGAACCCGTCTTGGGTAGCATCTTTTTCCAATGCTATTTCCCAGTCCTTTGCAGACTCCATTGGACAGTTGTCTCGGACGCTGCTAAGCATGCATCAGCCCCCTTCTCAGGGTGCCTCTGATGCTCCAGCTCGCTCTGCAGAGCTCACAGAGTCTGTTTCATCTAATCCCAGACCCCGTCCTCCTAAACGGAGACGCAGGGACTCCTCTCCTTCCTCGTCCCACGGCTCTGCCTCACGGGCCGAGTCACAAGGCGAGGAGGATACCCTTACTGTGGGCTCAGACGCTTCGTCTATGTACCCCATTGGTACCGATGGTGATGCAGATGTTAGCGATTTGATAGCGTCCATTAACTCCGTTCTGGACCTTAACCCTCCAGTGTCAGAAGAACAGGCCTCTTGGGTAGGAAAACATCAGTTTATCTCACCTAAGAGAGCAGGTCACTGTGACTAAACCCAGGGCCTGTCCTGACAAACGCTTTTTTAAGCGTACTTCTGACTTACTGGGGGCTCGGACGCTCTCCATGTACCCTATTGATCTGTCCGAAAGTGACGCAGATGCTAATGATTTGATTGCGTCCATTATATTTGTACTGGACCTCAATCCGCCTGTATCAGGGGAGCACCCCTCTTTCCCAGAAAAGCATCAGTATACCTTGCCTAAGAGAACAAGGGGTGTGTTCCTTATCCACTCCAGCATTCAGGTCACTGTGACCAAGCCCAGAGCTTGTCCTGACAGACGCTTCCCAGAGCGTGGTTCTGATGACTGTTTCCCCCTTCCACCAATGGTGGTCAAGGAGTGGGCTCATTCACCAAGGGTGGACCCTCCGGGGTCTAGACTTTCAGCCCGGACAGTTGTCGGCTCCTCTCTGAGGATCCCACTGTCCGCCAGGTTGTCCTTCTGGCCAAATCTATATATGAGGCGGCAGGGGCCTCGTTCTCCCCATCTTTGCAGCAGTGCGGGCTCTCAAGCCATCTCTGCTTCTTGGGAGGAGATGCATTCCCTCATCAGGGCCTTTTTGCCCGAATTGGTTGCCTTAACTTCCAGGCTTCAGTCTTTTCATCCTATAGCTGGAGACTGTCACCGCACTGCGGTGGCCTCGGCCACTTCCCTCGCTATCCGCAGGTTCCTGTGGCTTCGAGAGTGGAAGGCAGATGCTTCTTAAAAGGTTCCTTGCTGGACTCCCTTTTGCTGGGACCAGTCTATTCGGTGAACAACTGGATGAAATTATTAAGGAAGCTTTTGGCAGGAAGAGTACTTCCATGCCACAACCCAGGAAACCTTCCAGGGCAGGAACCAGTCGAGGTTTCGTTCCTTTCGTTTCCTCTAACTGGTCGTCCTCTAAGCCCTCGGCCTCGTCCACTATCTCAGCCAAGGTCCGTAAACCAACTGGCGCATGAAGCCGTGTCCTAAGTCGGCAGGAGCTGCTGCCACCAGGGCAGCCTCCTCTTGATTATCTGGCCACGCCAGTAACGTCCTTGGTCGGTGGCAGGCTCTCCCTCTTGGGCGACGTGTGGTTGCAACACGTCTTCGATCAGTGGGTGTGGGTTACCCTCTCCCACGGCTACAAAACAGATTTTTTTCTGACAACTCCCCCCTGCTCCAAGGCAGCCGCCTTCTCACAGGCCGTGGCATTCTTGCAGGCCAATGGAGTAATTGTACCAGTTCCCGACTGGGAACGGTTCTGAGATTTCTACTCAAATCTCTTCCTAGTCCCCGAAAAGGACGGTGCTTCCGACCTGGATCTCAAGCTTCTCAACAAGCATGTTCAGGTGCGGCAATTTTGCAGAAATCTCTGCGATCAGTCAATGACCCAAGGAGATTTCTTAGCATCCATCGACATCAGAGATGTCTCTCTGCATGTGCCATTCGCAGTTTCCCACCAGCGTGGGCTACGTTTTGTAATCAGAGAGGAACATTTCCAATCGTGGCTCTCCCCTTGGGTTAGCCACGGCCCTTTGTGTATTCACCAATTGCGGTGCTGCTCCTCCAGGGGTTGGTAGTGATTCCTTTCCTGGACGCCCTTCTAGTCAGGGCTTCATCCAGTGCAGACTGTCAGCGGAGTGTCTCGCTCACTCTCGCCACGCTTGCAAGTCCACTCTGACCCCGACCCAGGAACTTACGTACCTAGGGATGCAATTCGAGACTCTGCTGGCGCTTGTGAAGCTGCCCTTAGTCATACAGCAGTCTCTTCATCTGGCGGTTCGCTCTCTGCTGAGGCTCCGCCGTCATTCCATCAGGCACCTCATGCAGGTGCTGGGTCAGATGATGGCGTCAATAGAAGCGGTTCCCCTTGCCAGTTCCATCTGCGTCCCCTGCAGCTGGACATTTTCCGCTGTTGGGGCAAGGGACTTCTTCCTTGCACAGACTGGTGGCTCTGTCGCCACAGACCAGGAGCTCTCCTTAAGTGGTGGCTTCGGCCCCTCTCTCTGTACCAGGGACGCTCCTTTCTGGCCCTGTCCTGGGTGATTCTGACCACGGGCCAGTCTATCCGGCTGTGGAGCAGTTTCTCCACCACCGAGCATAGGGCACTTGGACACCGTCCGAATCAGCCCTCTCGATCAATGTGCTAGAAATCAGGGCTGTAGTCCTTGGACTCGCAGCCGCCTAGCAATGTTGGAAGTTCAACATATCCTTCAGTGGACGGAGGACTCCGAGTCCACCATATCCGCAGTCCACATCCCAGGCGCAGAAAACTGGGAGGCAGATTATCCCAGCCGTCAAACCGTGGGCAGCGGCGGGTGAGCCCTGCATCCGGCAGTGTTCCGGTCAATTTAGCAGGCGGGGCACTCCGAAAGTGGATCTATGGCATCCCGGCACAACAACAAGGTCCCGGTTTACGTGGCTCGCTCCCACGATCCTCAGGCCTTGGCAGCGGACGCGCTGGTTCCAGATTGGTCCCAGTTCCGTCTGGCCTACGTGTTTCCCCCTCTAGCTCTCTTGCCCAGAGTCCTGCGCAAGATCAAAATGGAGGGCCGTCGGGTCGTACTTATCGCCCCAGGCCCAGGCGAGCTTGGTTCCCAGACCTGCTCCGTCTGTTCGTAGAGGTGCTGTGGCATCTCCCGGACCGGCCAGACGTTCTCTCAGAGGGTCCGTTTTCCACAACAATTCTGCGGCTCTCAGATTGACGGCGTGGCTCTTGAGCCCTGAATCCTTACGGCTTCAGGCATTCCTTCCGAGGTCATCTTCACTATGACTCAGGCTCGGAAGTCTTCCTCGGCCAGGATTTACCTCAGGACTTGGAGAATTTTCCTGTCCTGGTGTCGTTCTTCCGGCCATGCTCCTTGGCCGTTTTTTCCTTGCCGACCATCCTGTCCTTTCTACAGTCCGGCCTGCAGCTAGGTCTGTCCCTCATTCCCTCAAGGGACAGGTCTCGGCTCTGTCAGCATTGTTCCAGCGGCATATCGCCCGACTGGCCCAGGTGCGCTCCTTCATGCAGGGCGCATCTTACATTATTCCGCCTTACCGGTGGTCTCTGGATCCCTGAGACCTTACTCTGGTCCTCATGGCAGAAACCCCCCTTTGAGCCTCTTAGGGAGGTTTCGTTGTTTAGTCTTTCACAGAAAGTGGTCTTTCTGGTGGCCATAATTTATCTCAAGAGAGTCTTTTATTTGACTGTGCTCTCTTCGGAGTCACCCTTTTTGGTTTTTTTCGCCAAGACAAGGTGGTTCTCCGTCCAACTCCGGGCCTTCTCCCTAAGGTGGTGTCCCCTTTCCACCTTAACCAGGACATTTCATTGTCTTCCCTTTGTTCGGCCCCTGTGCATCGCTTTGAGAAAGCGTTGCATGCTTTAGATTTGGTGCGGACGCTCCGGATCTATGTGTCACGCACCGCTGTTTCTTAGGCGGTGCACCTCTCTTGTGTGCTGACCATACGTCAGCGCAAGGGTCTCTCGGCTTCTAAACCGACCCTAGCTCATTGAATAGGTCGGCCATATCCGATGCCTACCAATGTTCTCAGATGCCTCCCCCGCTGGGGATTAAGGCGCACTCGACCAGAGCCGTCGGTGCCTCTTGGGCTACGGCTCAGCAGGTCTGTCAGGCTGCCACGTGGTCTAGTCTGCACATTTTTTCGAAGCACTACCAAGTGCATGCTCATGCTTCGGCAGATGCGAGCTTGGGCGGACGCATCCTTCGGACGGCTGTCGCCCATTTGTGAAGTTAGGTTTCGCCTACTTCTCAGTTTCTGTTTATTTCCCACCCATGGACTGCTTTGAGACGTCCCATGGTTTGGGTCTCCCATAAGGAACGATAAAGAAAAAGAGAATTTTGTTTACTTACCGTAAATTCTTTTTCTTATAGTTCCGACATGGGAGACCCAGCACCCTCCCTGTTGCCTGTTGGCAGCTTTCTTGTTCCGTGTGTTTTCACCGGCTGTTGTTGTAGACAGAAGTTCCGGTTGTTCCGGGTTTTACTCTATCTCTACTTATGGGTGGATGTCCTCCTTCAGCTTTGGCACTAAACTGGGTGGATTTGTCATCCGGGGAGTGTATATGCTCGGAGGGAGGAGCTACACTTTTAGTGTTTAGTGTAGTACTTTGTGTGTCCTCCGGAGGCAGTAGCTATACACCCATGGTTTGGGTCTCCCATGTCGGAACTATAAGAAAAAGAATTTACGGTAAGTAAACAAAATTCTCTTTTTCTCTATGAGCTTTTCAAAATATGTCCGCTTTAAAGCCTAATTTACTGCGTCATTCTTTAAATGAACAACCAGGGCAAAAAAGGACCTAAGGTTTATGTGCATGACATGAGGAAAAACCCCAGATGCCGGACTGTGCCCTGCACCCTCCACCTCTGCAAAACACAGCATTTGTTTTTCCAGTATCTAAGTATCATTATTGACAATTCCGTATTTTGTAGGTTCAGCGATACTACTTATACGATTTGAATATTAAATATGTTTCAGGGATCTGGAGAGCCAGTCTGACAGTGAATCGCAAGATATTTTTAATATGGCTAAAGAGGTATTACTTGAAGGACTGGTGGATGAAAATGCAGAGCTGCAGTAAGTGTTTTTATTCGGTTTTTTTGTTTACCCTTTCCCTAAAATCCTTATTAATGATTTTACATTTTATGTAAATTATTTTAACTTGTAAACTGTGAAAACAATACAAAGGGTTGACCCTTTGATGGCACATCCATAATACAGATGCAGGTCCCAGAGATGTGGTTTTCTCCATCTTCAGAACAGGGCCTTTAGGGTGTTGTCATCAGTGGAGAGGTGGATGAACGCACTTCCGAGTCAATGTTTGGAATGCATACAAATTAATGAAGTGATTGAGCTGCATATGCACACCATACATCTCCATTTCAGACAGCACACAGTGGGATTGCTTTTTTAAAATAGATGTTTGACCTGCATCTACCCGACTTTTATGAGCATTTTTTGTGTATATGCCCAAAATGTCCAGGATGGGATAGCCACTTCAAAGGTAATCTGTCAGGTGATTTTGTATTACAATACTAATGTTATCTTTAAATAGGGTTGAAGGAGACCTTTCATGATAAGGTAGTTTTATTGCTCTACCTTATCCTGTTATCTTGATGTAAGGTCTGTGAAATTCAGTGTTTCATGCATACTAGTCAAGTGTATACAAATAAAATTAGCATATTCACTGCTCCCCACCACTGAGTGCTTTCACTATATCTGCTGAGAGGTGGGAGGGAGTATGGGTGAGGGCAGCAGTGCAGATTTACTATCACTAATGCCAGCACTAAGAGGTGGAACAGAGATGCAGGGCATATGCAGATTGTATTTACATATGCTTAACTGGTTACTATGTCACATTGAATTCTACAGAGCTTACAACCTTACAACAAGATAACAGGATAACGTAGAGCAATAAATCTTGCTGATCCTGTAAAATCTCCTTAAGCTTTACTTAAAGATAACATTAGTATTGTACTAGAAAATCACCTGACAGATTCCCTTTAACACTGCAAATACAATTGAATGAGGTCGGATATGTGTAGTTTGCATGATACGAGAAGTATGCATATTGAATACTTGGGGTCACGTGACCACCTGCTCCCTGTGGCAGCACTGGAGAATCCTAACAGTGCATGATTTGAGGATTCACAAATCTGCAGCTACATAGAGTGACTGCAGAGTTTGGTTCCAAACCTGGACAACACATTTAAATAGTATGTAAAGACGAACTTGTTCTAGTCACCACCAGTGTTGAGAAAGGGGGGGCACAAAAGTGACATCAATGCATTACTGCCATTTTTGAAATATTTTTAGAAGTGCAAGTCTTGTAGTGCACATTTTGAGCAGATTGTCCATGTGACAAGAGCTGATACTTAAATGGATTCCTTGGTGTTTCTGTGGACTCACAAGCTACATCTGGCTTGTGCCGCTCAAGAGAAAAACTACAAAATTCTCACAAGGTGGTACCAATACCCGACCAAATTGCATGCTATCTTTCCCTCAGTGTCCGACGTGCTGGAGATGTGGTACAGAAAAAGGGTCTATGTTACATATATGGTGGAGCTGTGCTAAATTGCAACCATTCTGGGACTCAGTGTTTTCTCTGTATATAAAAATGAGTGGGGGTGAGGTGGAGAGATCTCCCCAGGTGGCCCTCCTCTCTATCCTCCCAGGTTCATTTAAGTCACAAAAGAGGGACCTGCTGCGATTCTGTTTAGCGGCAGCCCGTATTAGTATTCCCAGATACTGGAAACAGACTAGATGCCCCACGTTAGCAGACTGGGTAGAGGAGATGGCAAACCTCCAGCTAAACTAAATGGGCTCACGGAAAAAATTATCACAGTGTGGGGACCGTGGATTACGTTCATGGAGTCTCCAGTGTTCATGGTGAGTCTGGCAGGTTATTTGGGATGAGAAATGGTGACAAACCTTGTCCCCCACCCCCCCCTCCTTTTTTTTCCCACCTCCTCCTTACCCTACTTTATTCTCTCTATTTGATTCCCTCTTTTCTAAGCTTATATCTGTTCTTTTTCTTTTTTTTCTAGTTTTCTTCTTTTTCTTAAATGTTTATTCAATAACTTAAAGGTGATTGTTTTATGCTGAGAGTGGTCTTGTCAGTTATTTCAGTTATTAGGAAGACATGTTTAGCTGGAACTCTGATTTCTAGTGTATGGTTTGTCATGGAGTGTTGGCATAAGGATAGTTTATAGAGTTCCAGTAAAATATACAATGTGATGTTACTTTTGTCAATCTGAAACTGAGAGATCACTGTTTGTTTTATAATCTTTAGAAATGTTCAAGATGTATGCTTGATTTATAAACTTAATGATAATAATAAAACAACAGATTTGAAAGAAATGGATTCCTTGGCCTTTCTCAGTCCAAGGCCTGTATTATTACACTGACTTGATAAAAATTTCTTTTACTAAAGGAAAGTGGTTAACAGATATTTTATCTATGTTCAGTTTAATTTGCAGTTTACTGTTGTATTTTTTTTTTAATTCTGAAGTTTAAAGTACATACAATGGCTCCAATTTAAGACCATTGATTTTCTCACCCTCTTTTAAAGGGAATATTTCACCAGGTTTTTGCTACCCCATCTGAGAGCAGCATAATGTAGAGACTGAGACCCTGATTCCAGCGATGTGTCACTTTTTGAGCTATTTACTGGCATTTGATAAAATCAATGTTTTTGCTGCTGCAAATCTTGCAGTTATTCAGAACTCATGAATTTGCTGGACTACCTGGCAGCACGCCAAGTAGTCTTCTAATGATAATCTACTGCTGAATAACCAGTTATTTTATCAAAACTACACTAAGCAGACCAGTAAGTAACACACCTCTTGAATCAGGGTCTCTGTCTCTACATTATGCTGCTCTCAGATTAGGTGGCAAAAACCTGGTGACAGATCCCTTTAACCCCTTTACGACCAAGGTCATGTTGGGGTAATCACCACCAGCTGCTGCGGTGAGCTGGTGGTGATACCTGCACTTGTCTATTGATTTGAACAGCAGACATATGGGGCTATCAGATATACAGTACAGACCAAAAGTTTGGACACACCTCATTCAAAGAATTTTCATTATTTTCAGGACTCTAAAAATTGTAGATTCACATTGAAGGCATCAAAACTATGAATTTAAACATGTGGAATGAAGTACTTAAAGTGTGAAACAACTGAAAATATGTCTTATATTCTAGGTTCTTCAAAGTAGCCACCTTTTGCTTTGATTACTACTTTGCACACTCTTGGCATTCTCTTGATGAGCTTCAAGAGGTAGTCACCGGAAATGGTTTTCCAACAGTCTTGAATGAGCTCCCAGAAATTGGGAAAATTGCTTAGCACTTTTTGGCCCTTTTGCCTTCACTCTGCGGTCCAGCTCACCCCAAACCATCTCGATTGGGTTCAGGTCTGGTGACTGTGGAGGCCAAGTCATCTAGTCTAGCATCCCATCACTCTCCTTCTTAGTCAGATAGCCCTTACACAGCCTGGAGGTGTGTTTGGGGTCATTGTCCTGTTGAAAAATAAATGATGGTCCAACTAAACGCAAACCGGATGGAATAGCACGCCGCTGCAAGATGCTGTGGTAGGCATGCTGGTTCAGTATGCCTTCAATTTTGAATAAATCCCCAACAGTGTCACCAGCAAAGCACCCCCACACCATCACACCTCCTCCTCCATGCTTCACGGTGGGAACCAGCCATGTAGAGTCCATCCGTTCACCTTTTCTACAAAGACACGGTGGTTGGATTCAAAGATCTCAAATTTGGACTCATCAGACCAAAGCACAGATTTCCACTGGTCTAATGTCCAGTCCTTGTGTTCTTTAGCCCAAACAAGTCTCTTCTGCTTGTTGCCTGTCCTTAGCAGTGGTTTCCTAGCAGCTATTTTACCATGAAGGCCTGCTGCACAATGTCTCCTCTACACAGAATAATCAATGATAATCACCAATTGACTAAATTACAGTATATGAAATCTTGGGAAAGAGATCTGGATTGCTCATTCTCGCTTAAACGATGGCAAACTTCCTTGAAACACACATATACGAATGGTGCCTGTGCTAATTTGCAGGAACCACACTATAAATTACTTAGTAGATGGTATTATACACATCAGAGATTGAATGTCATCTCATCCTCTAATTCAAGTCTTTGTTGGAGGGGTTGTGGCTGTACTGGCTCTTTTTTCCATAATTTTTTTGGAATTGTCCTTTGTTGGGTACCCTATAGACAGACATAGAACATCTTATATATACGGTGACCTCGGTTAGAATTCATTTGACTTCTGAGCTAGTTCTCCTATCTATTGGTTTGGAGGAGTTGAAAAAGCGGTGTAGACAAATTACTTGCCATATTCTTTTGGTCATTAAATCTTTACTAGCGTCCAAATGGAAGGAAACAGATGTCCCCAAAATACAAGAAGTTATAGATAGGGTTTCCTTACACAACATCTATGAGTACAACATAGCCCTGAAGGAAGGTAACTTTTCTAGATATGCTGAGAGGTGGTATCTGTGGTCTCTTAAATTTAACCCAACCGTTAAGATCCACGACTTTTGATGTTATTCTCTTGGAGTTTTATTTGGGTTTTTTTTTTTTACATATATTAGTTGTTTGAATTCTCTTACTGTTTTCAAAATTTGCCTTATATTTGCAGTATGTTTCTTTGGCATAGTAATAGTTGCTAGGAATCCTGGAGTTGTATTATTTTTTTTTTTTTTTTAATTTTACCTTTCAAATTATATCTAAAATCTATTGTTTGTTAAAAAATGTCAAAAATTGTAAAATAAGTAATGCTACACCTCATTTTATGTTTCCCTTTTCCCTGTTATAAATACAGTATACAAAGTCTCCTCTTAACAGTTGTTCTAGAGATGAGAAGGTGTGTCCAAACCTTTGGTCTGTACTGTAGGTGGATCTGCGATCCACCATCACCTGTTAACCTTAGATCGCACTGTCGATACGTGACAACGCAATTTAAATGGCTGCAGCGAGGAACCATTGGAGGCCCCGTGATGCGATCATGGGAAGCCGATGGTTGCCATGGTAGCGACAGGTCATGTGATGACTCCTGTCACTATCAGGGCTTATTTCCTGTGTGAGCCGACAGAACTCACACAGGAACTCTACATGTCTGCTGATCAGAGCTGTGCAGCTCTGATCAACGGAATTGCACAGGCAATCGGACTGTGCAGTGATAAAGTCCGCTAGGGGAACTAGGAAAAGAAATAAAAATGCAAAAAGATGTTTTTTGAAAAAAAAATAAAAAAACCCTAAAAGTTCAAATCACCCGCCATTTGCCCCATTGAAAATAAAACCGTAAAAAAAAAAAATAAAAAGTATACACATTTGTTATTGCTGTTTTCAGAATGTCCGATCTATCAAAATATAAAATCAATTAATCTGACTTGTACACGGCGTGTTGAGAAAAAAATTCCAAACGCTAAAATTACATATTTTGGTCAGCCATTCATTTAGTTATTTATTTTTTTAAATGCAATAACAGGTGATCAAAACGTAGCATCAGCACAAAGTTGGTATAATTAAAACGTCAGCTCAAGGCGCAAAACATAAGCCATCACTGAGCCCCAGATCCTAAAAAAAAAATTTGGGACAAACTTCAGAATTTTTTTTAACCCTTTAGATAAAATTAAAAGTATAAATGTTTGGTAACAGCGAACTTGTACCGATGTGAGGCATCATAATGTGGACACATCATTTTTACCATGTAATGAACATGGTGAATAAAATATCCAAAAAACAATCGTGCAATTGCACTTTTTGCAATTTCATTGCGCTGTGAATTTTTTTCCTGCTTTCCAGTACACTCCAACTAATGGCTTTGTTCAAAGGTACCGCATATCCCACAAAAAATAAGCCCTCATATGGCAATATTGACAGAAAAAGAAAAAAGTTGTGGCTCTCGGAAGAGAGGGAGCAAAGAACGAAAACAGAAAATTGCCCAGGGGTAAAGAGGTTAATGAATGGGCGTGGTGGAGTCAGACAGTTCTGATTCATTAAGAGGTGCATGCCATGAATCTGGAGGGTCTGATCAGTGGAGTACACCACCATGGACTACACTAGAAATCTAAAGAGTGAGATTTTTGGTGTATGGAACACAACAACTTATTGTGAGTTAGGTGAGCTGTGATACCATGCCCACTCGCACTCATGCCCTGTCAACAAAGAGATTCGCCAATATTTTGCAACTTTTAGTAATTCTTGCTCCACTTTTTTGGCGGAAAAGTTATGAAGAATCGGGGCCTTTGGCCTTATTTGCACATCAAAACTTTAATTTCCTATTTTGCTTTGAACTGTGTAGTTCACATTTGCTGTGGTTTTCTTGCATAGAGGTTTAGAGCTCTGTCTGCTGCTGTAACCACAAGATAAGGAAGCCTATTTCTCCCATAGACTTAAATGGGGAAATAATGTAACTGCATTAAAAGCATAATCCATTATAATGCCATTTACATTAAGAAATGACATATCTAATAAATACAGCAGAGAAAGCAAAAATGATGTGAAGACGAGAAAAACAAAATGCACAGAAAAGTCAATAAAACTGTAGGTAATTAAGTGCAGGTGAAAACAATCATTATCTTGAGTCTATGAACATATTCTGTTTTACCCTCATGTCAGTGGCTCCATCGGGTTTTATGTCTGAAGCTCTGTGACACGGGATTCGGGCATATGCGCTAGTTGGGCCATTGACTGCAATTTTACAGACGCAGTAAGTTGTTCTGTGTCAAATCATTTTTGGCCCTATATGCCTGTATGTTGTGAAGGTTTCCAAGATGTGATCAACTGCATGTCTGAGCCTGCCTCAAATAGGCGATACTGCTGAAAATGATGTCCTGCAGAGCACAAACTGTCTCCATCTGCATCATGACAGTCATTGGTCCTGATCAGCACATACACCCGAATCTTGTCTTCTAGGGCTTCAGACATAAACTGAGCCACTAGAAGTTATGTTAGGCTAGGTTCACACACTGGTTTTTTTTGACGCTGCGTTTTTGTGCGTTTTTGCGTCAAAAACCGCACAAAAGCACCAGCTACATGCGTTTTTATCGTGATTTGGTGCGTTTTTTTTGCTGCGTTTTGCTGCGTTTTTGCTCACTGTATTTTAATGCGTTTTTTTATCAATGAACAATGCCATTAAAGATTGTTGGAAAAAAAAACAAAAAACAAAAAAAAAAAGTCTGATGTCATTTCCTTCTTTAATATGTTCTTCATTCTCCACTAGTGTATGCAGGAGAGCAGACAGCTGCAGAACTACAAGTCTCAGCATGCTCCATACAGGACTGTATGCTGGAGGGAGAGGCAGGGGGAGCAGAACTACAAGGCTCAGCATACTCATCCAATAGTGTATGCAGGAGAGCAGACAGCAGCTGCAGAACTACAAGGCTCAGCATCCTATATCCAATAGAGTATGCAGGAGAGCAAACAGCTGCAGAACTACAAGGCTCAGCATCCTCCATCCAGGACTGTATGCAGGAGTTTTTTGCCCCCCCCCCCCCCAAAAAAAAATGAAGTGGGCTTCGCCATATTTCTGTATGCTAGCCAGGTACAGCAGGCAAGTACGGGCTGCCCCCAACCCCCAGCTGCCTATTTGTACCCAGCTGGGAACAAAAAATATAGGGAAGCCCTTTTTTTAATTATTTCATGAATTTCATGAAATTAAAAAAAAAAAAAGTGACATGGCCTTCGCTCAATTTTTGAGTCCAGCCAGGTACAACTAGGCAGCTGTGAATTGGAATCCGCAGTGCAGGGTGCCCATGCTTTCTGGGCACCCCCACTGCGAATTGCAGTCCGCAGCCACCCCAGAAAATGGCGCTTCCATAGAAGCGCCATCTTCTGGCACTGTATTCAACGTTTCCAGCTGCCCTGGTGATGGGTGGCTCGCTGGGTAATAATGGGGTTAGGGCTAGCTGTATATTATCAGCTGGCCCTAAGCTCGAAATTCATGTTGTCACGCCAATATTAGGCATAGCCACCATGAATTTCTAGTAAAGATAAAAAAAACACAACACACAGAAAAATATTTTTATTAGAAATAAAACACAACACAATTAGTGACTTCATCTTTATTGAAATAAAGAACCCCCCTCCGCAGTAATCCTGGGTCAAGGGTCCCGCGCCATCCAATCCGGGTCCAATATCATCTGATCGGTTTGCTGGAAGGCATACCGATCAGATAGTGTCAGGTTAAAGGACGTGAATCACATCCCACAGCAGCTGATTGTATAAAAGCCGTTTATACAATCAGCTGATGCATCAGTGCAAAAAAAAAATAATAAAAAAAATACTCACTTATGTGTTGATTACCGGCAGCTGCTGGAGCAATCGGACGGGAGTCTGATCCCATCAGCTGATGAAGTCTCCTGACGGCAGGATCAGCTGATAGGTGAAATCGACCGGGCGCCGGCGTCACCGCGAGACTTACGATCAGCTGATGCGTCAGGTGACCGCATCAGGTGATCCACCGCCAGGTCCTGCAGCCATCGGACGTGCCCGGGGATACTGCACACAGCCGGAGCGGCGGTACCGGGAGAGGTGCTGGGAGCGGACATGGCATCGGGAGTTTGCAGACAGGTGAGCATGACATTTTTTTTTCTACTGTTCACTTTTGTTTTCACAGCTGCTTCCACCTTCCGCCCGGCCATGGCGCCGCACGGGAGCTGACATGGCGCCACACGGAAGATTGAAGCAGCGGTGGCGGTACCGGGAGGATTCATGCTCCTGTGTTTACTGACAGAAGGAATCCTCTTCCTGTACACGTCACTTTACTACCCACCCCTTGCATTTATAGCTGCGTTTTTAGTCATAGAAACGCACTAAAACGAAGCTATATTTGCAATTTGTGTTTTTCATTGCATTTTTGAACATCTTATTGAACTCAATGGGTGGAAAACGCAGTGAAAACGCAAAAATAATTGACATACTGCAGTTTTGTGGGCAGCACAAAAACGCAGCTAAAAAAAAACGCTGTGTGCAGACAGCAAAAATGAAAATTCTTAGACTTTGCTGGGGAAGCATAGTCATGCAGTTTTCTGAGCAAAAACGCCGCGAAAAACTCACTGTGTGAACTTACCCTTAAGGTGCACAGCAATAATACTTAAGCAATTTTTACAACGGGGGCTATGCCATGCAGTGAATACATAACGTGTATGAGAGCGAGAAAGACACGGCACACAGAGCAAGCACAATCGACTATCTTAAATATATAATTCGACTTTTATTGACAAAAAATTATTAAAACACCATTAAAACCATATATACTACAACCCAGGGTACATACAAACCCCACAAAAATTGAGCAATATATCAATACTACAATAAGTAGTCACCGCAACAGGAATATTGTACCTTGTATATGGAAAGGGTAGACGAGATCATAAACACAACATAGACATATCAATTAAACGTGATCCATAACCATAATAAGACAGTCAGCATTGAACCAGGACTGCCAAATAATTATGCTGTGACCTCATAAAATACCGTAGATATCTCTGTGGCTTACAATGTAAACTCTGGCCATCTATCATACTTATAATAGAGGTGTTGTGGCCCTAAACGATCCTAAGATCCCATTCAAGCATAAGTCACAGTGCTGATATATAGTGCTAGCATACAAAACCTGTCGATGACATAAGTAAGCTTCTCAAATATTCCTGAGCCACCCTGCTGATCTAAACCTGCGGGGGAACAATAAATGTCTAAAGACAGGCGGTTGTGCTTTCTCTGTGTGCAGTGTCTTTTTCTCTCTCATACTCATAAACGGAGCCACTGACATGAAAGTAAAGCGCAATTTCAATATACCATAGCAAAAATTGAATAGTACTTTTACCAAAGTTGTATTAGTTCAATAGTACAGGAAAATATAAAGAAACATCTGCCATTTCTTCCCCTGTCTCCACTTGTCATCCAATTCTGACAAGAGGGAGTGCCAACCCACTGGGGTGTCCTGACACTGATCTTTATATTCTATGGAAGGGGGAGGAGGAGAGTGAAGTTAGATGAGAAAATAAATCGAGAGACACAGAGATCATGGTGAGCTTTCCAACAAGTCTTTTACCTCGCATTACAGCTTGGTTCACATCCAAAAAACTTAGTATAGCTGTGTATTATCCTTCATGCTACTGATTCTCTTGGTTTCCTTTAAAAAGGAATGAAGAGCAATAATCCCTCTCTCTGTATGTGAGAGATTGCAGTCGTCAGTATCTTCCCCCAGCTCACAGGAATGTAAATTAAAAATCATTGCCGGCAGAGGGGAGATTTTGTGAAAATGCAGGATACAAATCATATAATGACCAGAAATAGAGGTATTCCTCATGTACACAAGACCTAAAATTCTGAAAAGTTACTGGAAAGTATAGTTATCCTTTAAAGTATTATATACATTGTGAGACTGTGACCGGGGTTATCTATGACGGCCGGTATGTCTCGCCCCGGTTGTGCTCACTCCATGATAGAAAGTAAATCCACTCCAGGGTTAATGCTGTTTCCCTACAGGCTGAAGGAAGGGTTAAATGGAAACAGGAACGAGGGCAGGTGTGCCGGGTGTGAGGGAGTGAACAGAACTCCCTGAGTTCCCTGCTGGAGAGGCACATGTATATTGTTGTGGACTTTTGTTTGGATATTAAAACCGTGTGCTGTGAACCTTAATGCCTGGATCCCGTGTCTTCTGCTGGATAGCCGACCGTGCTACCTCACAACATGAATAGTACATCATTACGAAGGTAGACACCAAATATCATGTCACTTACTGTGCCTGTATTTCCATAATACAGTCGTATGGATTGTAGAGAAATAAAAAAATACAAGTAGTGAGCAGGTTTTGTCCGGCATTGGTGTGGTTAATGTGACAACCATTCTCTTTTCCATACACTGTGTGTAATATTACCCTGTTATCTTTTCCATGTAAATAAATAATTAAAGCACAAGCTGTGTAAGCAAAGTTTCTATAAAGTCAGGTGAAAAAAATCTATAAAATATTTAGTTTGCTGAGAAGCATTTTT
Organism: Anomaloglossus baeobatrachus; assembly: GCF_048569485.1. NCBI lineage: Eukaryota > Metazoa > Chordata > Amphibia > Anura > Aromobatidae > Anomaloglossus > Anomaloglossus baeobatrachus. Next base: position 146,778,713 of record NC_134358.1, read on the forward strand.
TTTCAGTAATATGATACAGTTTTTGAGGTATTCTCTGTATATGCTTCCTTATAGACTTGTTGTCAGGAATTTTTGGAGTGATGAAACACGGTTGCCAACAGGCACAATCGATCGAATGGTTGCTGTACTGTCTTCCTTATATTCCACCAAAATTGAAAAAGATTTTCTAAGCCTGGCCACAAATCTTCTTTTAGAAATGACAAGTAAAAGCCCAGATTACATCAGACAAATGTTTGAGCATCCTCTTTCCGAATGCGTGTTTCAGGTAAAATATTAAATTCTACTATTAGGTTTAAAAAAATATATCTATCCCATATCTACAAGAGTTACTAATGATTTATCTTCTCCATTAGGATTATACTGTTGATTCCAACTGGCGCTACCGCAGTACTATCCTCACCCCTATGTTTGTGGAGACTCAAGCCTCTCAAAGTTTTTACAGGTCAAGAACACAAAGTTTTCAAGAAGGCCAGGAGCCTGAGGGAGGCCAGCTAAGAGCAACACAGCAGCACTATCAGTTCACACCTACACAGAATATTGGTAGTTTTATGCCTTGTTCTAGATGTTATGAGATATAACATGTATTTCAAATAATGACTCTTTTGTCCAAGTGTTCATTGTCTACTCTTTCTTGCTTTGTTCTGGCCTACAGGTGGCAGAAGTTCATTTAACTGGCTAACTGGAAGTACCATGGACACAATGAGCAGTTTCTCTGCGGACTCTTCAGAGTCCCTCTCTTCAACTTTGCTGTTTTCAAGTAAAAGGAATGTAAAAACTCAGAAACGATCATTTAAACCTGCAGGACCTAATTTTGGGCAACGGCGTCTAGGACTTCCAGGTGATGAAACTGACAGCAAAGCCAAAGGTGAGAGTTCACATACAAATTCCTGTGCTCTGAATTAATGTTTTATCACACAGTATTTATTATAATACAAGACTGCTGAGAGGTGGGTGGGGGTCTTCTAGAGTGAAAGCTGTTCTACATATTGGCTATGGGTACATATCATAGCATCATAGGTCTTTTTAATATGGTCCTTTCACCACTTTTTTCATATTAAATTCTGCACATCATGAGCTGAATAAAATGTTGCTTTCTTTTTCTTTCTCCTCTCTTTTGCAGAGATATTGGCTTTTAATGTTTAGGGCACTTCATATGCTCATTTCTAAAGTTGAGCAGACCCATGGAAGTTCGATTCGGTGGGTGCAGCCGGACTATAGATTATGTTTGGTTTGGTTTGCGGATTTGACCTGAATCACAATTGAAGTAACAAATTGGGTAGTTTGGTTCTCCGCCCACATGCGTCCAGCCATAAACCGATCACGGAGGAGGGGGTGGGTGGGGAAGCCTGCTAAAGTGCTGCGATAGTCGCATCTATTTATTTTATTTTTTTGGTGCATACTACATCCGATAAAACTGTTGTTACTCCCAATGCAAGCCGTTCAAACACTTCTAGCGGCTCACATTGGGATGAGCACCGGGTGTACCCGAGCACAGCGATGCTTGGTAGGAAGTCTGTATTTGATACGAACACTGAACCTCAGATTCACTTATCTTTACTCAGTTCACATTCAATCAAGTGGTCGTTAATAAAGATTCTTTTCCCCTGTATGACATTGCCCAATCATAAGAAGGTAGCATGATAGCTGGGAGGAAGCAGGTCAGGTTACCTGTGCTCACAAGTGGAGGACCACGGGAACCTCCAGTTGTGACTGCAACTAACCTGAGTAACGTCATCCCCAATTGCACTGCTCATTCATTCTCTGCCTGAAGCTCACATTGGGCAGTCATACTCTATTGTCGCGCACTGTGATTCAGTTGTAACAGAGCTAGATGCATCGTAGGACCTCGTAGTGTGGATTACGTCGGACCTGGGTGTTTTGGGGGTTAATAAATTGGTGAATGAAGGAGTTTTTTTTTATTTTATTTTTTTAAAAAGGATTTTTCTGTGTGTTTGTGTTTATTTCTTTTTACTTATAGGATTAGTGGTGGGGGAGTCTCATAGATCCCTACCCATCATTAATCCAGGGCTTATTGGCCGCTTTGGGCTGTTATTAACCCCTTATTACCCCAATTGCACCACACCAGGGCAATCGGGAAGAGCCTGCTAAAGTGCTGGGATTGTCGCATCTATCGGATGCAAGTGCACTTGCTCATATTTGGCTGTCTGTGTATCCATTCTCTGCTTTATTCACTTCTCTGGCTGGTATCCTCCTGTTTACTATGGCTTGTACTATTATATTAGACAGTACTATTTATTCCTAACAGTTGTAGTATCACTACCCTTTTATATATCTTTATTCCCCTTTGGGCATTTTATCCCTTTTAATGGGTAAGTGAGTGCAAATTTTTGGTTCTAAATTTTTCTGTCTATTATTTTTGCCATTATTGGTATTATTTTTTACAACTTGTACTTGGGTGAAAGTATGTTTACATCTATGGGAGAGTGCAATATTCTTGTATCCCTTGTTCTGGGTCTTTATTTATAATAAGCTATGCCACTACCTTTTTTCTTTTTTTTCCGATTGTGCAATATTGCTTTTAGCATTTCTTTTTGGTCTTTATGAACTAATGAATTACTATTCTTGCACACTTTGGAAATAATATAATGTATATGAAGTAAATATCTGTGGTGTTTTGACAATACTTACAATCTCTACATGTGTTCATTTTTTGATTTTTTTTTTTCTTGAATATTTGAGTATACTATCTGTATTGTCTATGTGATACACACGTGTATAAAGTGGAGTGGCTAATGAAAGGATTGTTCACCAGCTAAAAATCCCCCTCATTTTTGGCTTTAAATTGTCTAAAAAATATTTTTATCTTTTGAAATTTTTTCAATAAAAATTATTCATTTTATTTTGGCTATTTAGTCTGGTTACTTTATTGGTATTTATTGATTCTAGAGTTAGCATTACTGTGATTGGGCCATTAATCAGGTTTTCCAGCATAAAAATAGTAGCCTGCAGTCGCCCAGTATTGTTGCATCTATTAGATGTGACAATTTCGGCGCTTTACCCGGCTCATCCCAATTGCCCTGGTGCGTTGGCAAATGGGGTAATAAGGGATTAATGACAGCCCACAACTGCCACTAAGCCCTAGATTTGTAATGGGAGAGAGTCTATGAGACACCCCCCCCCCCCCCGTTACTAATCTGTAAGTGAAAGTAAATAAACACAAACACCAAAAAAATCCTTTATTTGAAATAAAAGACAAAAGGCACCCTCTTTCACCACTTTAAAAACCCGCCCAAACACCCCGGCTTATAATTTCTTTTGTTTCTGTATACTCCGTCTAACATGGCATCTGAGGGAGAAGCTTTTTCTTTAGATGTTCTCAGATCAACCATAGATGAATGTTCAGCTATTTATTTGCCATGACTTAAGTCCAATCTGGAAATCTGTAGTCCATTACTTCATGTTTTTCAGTTTTATCCTCCATACTCCCCTATTTTGTCTGCCATTCTACTTAAACTCTTTCTCTCTTTCAAAATCCTGTTTGTCCCCAGGTGTTTGTCTTTCTTCCTTTATTTACCCTTTTTTTGGTAGTACTTTTTGTCTATCTTTTTTGTAATGTTGTTATATTGATTCTTAGTAAGTATCGGTTTTTATTTTTTTTGCCCTCATCAGATCTACTATTATGTTATATTCGGTTTTGGTCTCTTTAACCCTAGAACGCGCAACCATAGAAAACAAGTAACCTAGCAGGCCTGCGAGGCCCCAGGTATGCGTTCTAGGGTTAATAACAAGACATGTCAATGCTCATCCGTAACTTTTTCCATTCAATACAAATACGTCATCATCTTGGAAGGGTGTGATTTTACATTCTTAATCTTCGTGGTGAGTGTTTGGATTCACAATATGATTGCAATAAATTAATTGTCCAGAACACTTTTAACTTCCCTCTCCGCTATTGAGATGACCTTGTTTGCCAGTTATAGATCCTATAAATCTTTGAGATTGCACTGTGTAAGGAAAGTCCCCACATCTTCTCTGCCGCATGTAATGCTGATAAATGGGTATTAGTTGTAGGTTCACCCACTGTTGCTGTATCTGTCATTGTAGCATCTGGTGTTAGAGTGCGCTCTAATTGGGCAACATCATGCAGGAGAAAAGTAACCCCTCCCCCAGAAGTATCATGGTTAACAGTCCCTTAATTGGGGGGAAATTTAGCATGTTAGGCTCAATAAATCGTAGAAGATAAAATGAAAACTATTTTTATTCACCTCTTCAGCCACTTTATCATGAGTTTAACATATAAGAAGTGGTGAAAGGTCCTCTTTAACCCCTTTTTTTCCTCACATATATCTATTCCGTTCTGCATTTATACATGGATTTCTTCTTGACTGTTGGGTCCAAGTAATTGTGATTTTTAATGTGAGCCATGTCAATTGTGTTTACATCTACATTTTCTAATATTGTCTTGAAGATTGAACGTTGTTAGGTTCAATGTAATCTGCTAAATAGTAAACTTAATTTTTTTTTTCTTAGAACTCATTGTTATTTCTTGGGGAATGCAAGCATTTAGGACAACCTATATTTCAACAGCATTGAATAGTCCTCTGTGAATGCGTTTGATATTCCCCAAATCTAAACATACAAGTATTTACATCTGTCCTTGTTTCTCAACCGTGAGCAGATGTGATTAGCATCTCCTTGTATTTTTCAGCATGTTTGGTTTTAAATCATAACGCTTACATTAGTAATTTTTCCCATACCCTATTAAGGAACTCTTAATATAATTTTATACATTATGACCCAGGCATTGAAGAAAGGTCAGACATTTTAAGATTGCGCAGGCGTTTCTTAAAAGATCAAGAGAAGCTCAGCATCATCTATGCGAGAAAAGGAGTAGCTGAACAGAAACGAGAAAAGGTTAGTTACTTTATTTTTTTAATGTATTAATCTAGTGCTTCTAAACTCAATTTTTTTTTCTCATTTTATGATTTTTTTTCATTATTACTTAATTTATATACATTGACACTGCTCATCCATGCCGTTAAGGCTCATAGGACTAAGGGTGTTTGGTCTTTCCACTAGTTATTCCCTTCCTGCAGGCACTGAGCTAATAATCAGTTTGATATTGGGAATGAAGTGTTGAATAATCACCATGTTACTCCACATGAGGAGGGTAGACTGGCTAGGCCTTATCCACACTACTACCAGCTCTCTCTTCTGAAGAAAAGAAGGCACAGCAGAGAAGCTGTAGCCCAACAGCCATTTTGTCACCCAACGCTTAGATTTCGTAGTAGCTCTGTCTCTCCATTAAAGTGGTAACCTTGCCGGACAAGAAAAAGCAACCTCAGAGGTGTCTAGGATAATATTCTCTCCAGGTAAGTATCTATCTACCTTTTTTAATTCATAAATCTTAGAGTAACCATTGTTTTAGTTTTTTTTTTATCATAAAATAATAGTATACGTGAAAATCGGAAACCTTGTAATATATTTAATCAGATAAATCTGCTGCTTTTTCCTCCAAGACTGATCGATCATTCATTTCCAAGGAATAGAACTATTTTCACAGATGTTTATCCAAACTGAAACATTTTAATTGTCCTTATCCCTTGCTGGAAGATGCACTGGAAAGATGACCTTTCTCTCAACTGTTTTGGACTGTCAGTTTCCTTTCTGGTGAAACACACAACCTTACATGTGGCAAATGCAACCTCCTTCCAGAATCTGCAAGATCATAAAAATGAATTGGTTGCCTAAGTCTCCTTTCAGGCCCATGCTTCATTAGTAAGACCACACCCATATGGACCATACAGCTACAGGACGCCATTCTGTGGGACACTTCACCTGAGGATTTAACAGATCTCACTCACAGGTTCTTTTCTCACTCTTCAGCTCTCTCTTTTGAAGCAGGAGAATGATCTGTACACCCCAAAGTGTTGGAACTCAGCTTCAGGTGGGTGGGCCCTTGAATTTTGAGGTTGAGTGGTGGCCTCCAGACTTAACCACAAGTTACTGTGGTTTGTATCCAGGTTGCAGGATCCAAAAGCTCTGCCAGTGAACGTCCTGGTCCTCCTAGCCTTAACGACCATAGATCAAGTTTCAAAATTGGCAGCCTTGTCTTGTTTTCCATTAAGACAAGTAATCCTTAGGAGAGTCCCTTCATTCTTGCCATAAGTGGTTTTGGCATCCCATCTAAATAAAAACATTATGCTGCTTTTATTTTGTCTCTTTCTCTCTCACCCCAGGATGAAGGCCATCCATACTTTGGATGCGGTTCACGCAGAGGTCTGTCTTTCAAGTGTTGAGACTCCCTTGTTATACTTTCAGACCTGGCAGGATCCAAGACCACCATGGTCTGCTGAATCAATTGACAATATATAATCCATGCCACTTAACACTAGAACTACTGGACTCGTGACACCTATATAGAAATACATGGTGCAAAGTAGTCAAAATGACTACCTCAGTAGTTCTAGTGTTAAAGGACAAAGTAACACCCTTCCATGTGATAACACGTTCTGCCCAAGCAATGGGGACATCATGTGCGTTTCATCACATGGTCAATGCACTACAAGTGTATAAAGTGACCAATTGATCATCATTTCACATCTTTGCTAAATTTTACAAGGTACATACATTTGCATCAGCAGTTCAATTATCAAACTACCTTCTCCGTTATTGCCCCTCTTGATTTGGAACATCCTATGGTTCAGTCTCTCCCAATGGCATTGATGGAAAAATTGGCCTATTGTTCTTGCCTATATAAGCCTTTTCAAACACCGTCCATTGGGGGATACACAACCGTTGGTGCATCTCTCCTACAATTGTGCTCGTTCTTTGAGAGCGTTTCCTTGTTTCTTGTTCTTTATGGTTCTATTAATGCATGTTTTCTGCTAGTCGTACTGCTTACTACAAACTAATTAGCTCAGTGTTTGCAGGAGGGGTATAACTAGTGGAGAGAGTAAACACTTGACTACTTAATGTCCCCTTCCTAATGGTAGCCAGCTATAACGGTCTGGTGTTCCCCAATAGTATGAGAAACAAGAAAATAGAAAAGGTCAGTTATTGATTCATATTTACTGTATTATCAACTTTTTATACCGTTTTCAGTAGACTGATTAGTCATCTTTATTCTTCCGTTTTTAAATACTAGCAGTATTATATTTTTAGGCAGGAGATGCAAATAAAATGTGTAATTTAGATATTGAAATCACTTCATATATATACATTTTCAATGTTCAATAGTGATAAATAATGCTTCTGTTTTTAAGGAAATTAAAGTTGAGCAAAAGATGAAGCAAGATGCTCAAGTCGTTCTTTATAGAAGTTATCGACACGGAGATTTGCCTGATATTCAGATTGCATACAGCTCACTTATCGCTCCATTGCAAGCACTTGCTCAGGTATGTTATGTGTCTTTGTCTATTAAGCACGCTACTCTATAGTGTTTTTCTCACCAAACTAAATTCTGTGCAAAATTACATAATGAGCACATAGGAACGGATAAAGTGCAACAATTAACTAATGTAGAAAAATAGGTAAAGTTTTTTTTATTGAAAATAAATAACCAAAATATAAATGGAGCGACGATAAAATACAGCGGATAGGCCAATCGGTGACACTGCAGGACAGCAAATAAGGTAGCTGAAGTAATATGGTAAACTGCTTAGTATAAAACAATAGTATATACAGTTGGTATATTGCAGTTTATATTCGTAATATTTGTTCTTACAAAAGCACATATGTCCAGTGGAGAGAGAGTATAGGCAATAAACTACTATATGCCAAAACATGAAGTGTATATATAATTTCAACAAATTGCTCATAAAACAATACCTGTGCTGTGATGCAGTGCCACTTCCCCGACGTGCGTTTCTGCAGATGTGCCATCTTTTGCCTCCCCCAGAAGAAGGATCGGGAAGCATGTGTCAGATTCAATTTAATGAATTTGTCACATCTTTGAGCTGTGGTGTGATCCAGTCAGGGACTAAAGTACATTTCTTTTGTAATTTACTCTACTTTTGTTGGGTAAATTATTAATGAATTTATCGGGCATACTCAATCACGCACCTTACAGTGAAACTCAGACACTTGTCAAAACAGTGGTGGAGATAGCTGGGACAGACGTAAAAATGGCAGAAGTCAGAAAACATTTGCACAACCAAGAATTTCACAAAAATGTTGTGAAATTTCAAGCAGTTTTACTCCAGAAAACTGGTGGAAACTTCTTAATTTGGTCTTGGTTCCAATTAATAATCTAGACCAAGTTTCTTATTTTACTTAATCCTGTTTGGACAATAATTAAGCTATAGTACATGGACTGTTTTTATTCTCCTAAACTTTGAAATTGCAACACTAAGAAGTAAAAGTTCTGCAATTATAGAAATGAAAGGATGGACAGACATGATATACAAATAATGAAAAGAATTGAATCAATATTTTTAAAATGTCTCCATTTGATCAAGTATGTGCAGAAATAGTTACTTGCCTTGACTGCTATCAGAGTTTACTAGTGATTGTCTAAGGTTTGTTCTGCCTCCCTGAATGCACTTGGGCACCAAATTATGAGGATCCACTTTTGGCTCCTATTGCAATCGAATCACGTCCCCAGATGTGCTCGATTGGAGACAAGTCAGGAGATGCTGCAGGACATGGTAGTAGGTTTTGGATATACTGGTGGCTCACCGTAGCATTATCATCAAGCCAGCCCTTGTTGTGTAGAAAAACGACTTCTCGTGACTGAATAACAGGATATCTTTAGAGCCTGTCCAAGCTGAGGTCACCAAAATGACCTCTGATGGAGTAATAAGTGAAAGAAATTTTGTCTATAATTTTTTTAATTATTTTACAACATTTAGATTACCTAATTTAATAACAAAAAAATATAGATAGGAGTGCTTCTTTAACGAACAAAAAAAAAGTGTCCATGTTCTGAGAAAAAAAGTGACTCTATTCTTATTTTTGTACATCAGAAAGACCCAGCTCTGGCAAAACAGCTATTTAGTGCATTATTTTCTGGCATTCTGGAAGAAATGGAAAGAACCAGCCCTATTGAAAAAAACAGCATTGCTGCTAAACTGGTTGATAAATTCAATTGTTATTTGAACAGCACAATGTACTATTTCCCTCCATTCGTTGGCTGTGTACAGGTACGTGCATAAATGTATTAGTATGGTTGTGATATACCCCATACCAAGGTGTTTTCTGAAATCACACATTATAGGAATGCCACCCATTATGTGAAGCTCATAGGAGCCTTCATAATATTTTGTAACAAGATGTAATCAAATTTAATTTGTTTCTTACAAATAGTTTGACCAAATTAGACACACAGCACCTCTTAAAATAAGAGGTTCGTAAGTCTGCTACAGGCACATATTTTCATCTGCATTGAAAACATCAACAATAATTATCAAGATCTCATTGAAAATGAAAATCGAAGCCACAGTCGTTAATTGGGCTGCGGGGTAAGTGGATGTGCAATTGCTTATCTTCCAACTCCTTTACTAAGAGGAAAAAGGTTGTGACAGCACATGTCCTCTGGATGATAAGAGGGGCACTGGGTTACTGTATGGCCAAATTCACTCAAGCATATTTTTTCCCCAGTGCTGACTTATCTTCATAAAAAAAACAAACTCGACATATAGAACACTCTGGCAAAAATTAGTCAATAGAGCAGTGCAGATGAGCAAATTTTTTCTTTCATGGATCAAAATGGCATGCGAAAATATTCGAAAATTTGCTAGTTTCTTCTGTGTGTCGGATGAGACTGCCCAGTTCATGTTTATTGATACACAAAAAAATCAGTTCAAACGGAGCCACCATATAACATTCACTTTTATGGGTACATTGCAATTCTTTGTTGCGGTGGGATGGCTTTTACGCTTTCTTTGATCAAAAATAGTGTTTACTCAAGCACCCTATGTTATTTATATTTACTAATTACTTACTGCAGGGTATATGCTCATTTTGTTTTTCTATCATAGGTTTTGTTTCTTAAATGGCTACAGTGTGAACTTGCTTCTATTTGCTACTTGTTTACCAACTTATGCTCCGGCTCATTTATTTGGTTTTGCTTTAGTTTCTTGCACTTCCTAAATACGGGGGCTTTGGCCCCCATTTTGAGCTAGGCATTTAACATGGGCCGGTGTCTTAACTAGTCAGGCCGGTCCTACGGTGCTCCATGTACATTGAGGTTAGGTGACACAAGGTGAGGTTTTAATGCCAGAGGTTTGAACCGTCCGATTAAGGTACACTTTTTCTCATTGTGATGGCTTTTACTTAGTACTCCATGTTATTTTATATGTACTATTACTATGTACTTACTATGGGTTATTTGCTCATTTTGTTTCTCTTTTAGGTTTTGTTTAGTTTTGTGATTTTAGCCTAAGGCAGTTCAGGGAAAAAATTGAGGATCAACATGCGAGAGCTAATTTTTTTATTCCCTAGTAACCATCATCATATATAGAGAGAACTTTTCATGTCAAGTGTATTAATAGCCTTTACATTGCCTCCTTTCTTTATTTTATTTTTTGAGTAGGGTGTTGCAGTTAAGAAATATTGAAAAAAAAATATATTTTTATTTAGGATATGTGTTACCAACATGTTGAGCTGCTTCATCTAAACCCAGCAAGTGTAAGCACAAGCAGCATAGAAAGTTTGCAACAGTCAATCGGTATACTACTGCTTGAGAAGGCATTACAGGTCATTTCACCACCAGAGGAGCCTCCATCAAAGAAGAAGCGTGGAAGGGCAAATGTTCCTCCAGATGTTCAGAGATGGATACAGCTTGCTCGGTGAGTGCTCTGCATGTCAGTTTTCTTCCAGTGACAGACTGGTTACAAACATCAGTTACGACCTACAGCAGTTGTGTTTATGATGTTTATCCTCTGAGCTTAATCACAGATCTTCGTTCTTTAAGGTTGTATCGCTCTATTGGTGACTATGACGTCCTTCGAGGCATTTTCAGTAATAAGATTGGAACGAAAAGTATTACGCAGTTCGCTTTAGATGCAGAAGCAAGATCTGACTATGGAGAAGCTGCTAAGCTTTATGATAAGGTATGAGCATAGGCCATGAGTTATCAGGAAGCCAGTTATGTGCAGTAAGGCTGCTTTCACACATCCGGCTTTTGCATTGCGGCACAATCCGGCACTTTGCAGGAAAACCGCAACCGTTTTTTTTTGCTGCCGGTTGCGTTTTTCCTGCATAGACTTTAAGTAGTGCCACATTGTGCCGCATGGGCTTGCGTTCGGTCCGGTTTTTGCCGCATGCGGCAGATTTAGCCGATGCGGCGGCCGGATGGAACGTTCCCTGGCACGTTTTTTGCTCCGGCAAAAAAAAACCGCATCGCGCCGCATCCGGCCGATGCGGGGCTTTTCCCAATGCATCCCTATGGATGCCGGATGCGGCGCGATGCGGCAAAAACCGCATCCGGCCGCCGCATGCGGTTTTTGCCACTGCGCATGCTCAGTAGCATGCCGCAAGCGGCAAAAACCGGACCGGCCGCATGTAAAAAACTTATGCAAAGGATGCGGTGTTTTCACCGCATCCGTTGCATAGGCTTCACAGCCGGATTGAGCCGCACAGCTCAAACCGGATGTGTGAAAGCAGCCTAATAGAGAAAAAATAAGATAATTGTTCATTGACATTCAGTATTGTCAACTTGGTATACAGACCAGTATTTTATTTATTTTTATTTTTTTTTAACCCTCTTCCCGACCGCAATTTTTCATTTTTTTGAACTTTCTTCCCCCTCCCTCTTATTGCAAGAGTCATACTTTTTTTTTTGTTTGCCAATATAGCCATGTGAGGGCTTGTTTTTTGCTGAAAATTGCAAATGTTTTTTCACTATTTAAAAAAAAAAAAAAAAAAAAAAACAACAAAACAAACAAAAACATACAAGTTGTACTGACCAATAGAATCATGTTGCCAAGAAATCTTTATATCACAATGGCTGCTGTAAAAACCAAACCAACAAAAACAATTGTGAAATATTGTAGGATGGGGGGTAGAGACAGGTTTCATAGTTTCACTGCACTTGGATATTTTTTTTTTTTTACGTTTCCCAGTATGCTGAATGGTAAAATGGATAATGTCTTTCAAAACTGCTACTCAGCCTGCTAAATTTAAAAGGGTATTCCCATCTCCAAGATCCTATCCCAATATGTACTAGGTGTAATATTATTATTATTATTATTATTATTATTATTATTATTATTATTATTATTATTATTATTATTATTAGCAAATACCTCCAATTAGAAATGTAGCATGGCTCTTCTGATTAGCTTTGTCGCTTATTTCATGTGCGGGGCACTGCACCTTAGGTAACCATGGTTATGATCACTAGCAAATAACTGTGACTGTATGCGTAGTCATCACCATGGATAGCTAAGGTCCTGCAATGCCCTGAACATGAGGTAAGCAAAATGGTGAATTAGGAGGGCTATACTACATTTCTAACTGGAGGTATTTTCTAATATTATTATTATTATTATTATTATTATTATTACTACATCTACTACATATTGGGATAGGATCTTGGAGATGGGCATACCCCTTTAAGCCCTCATTTGGTTATTTCTACAGAAAAATAAAGTTGCTCTTGGAAGAAGAGGAGCAAAAAAATAATAAATTACGGATAATTGAATGGTCGGAAGACGTTAAAGTTATATGGCCATCTTTAAGTTGATCATGCTCTTGAGAAAGCCAATGACAAAACATTGGTTAGGCCTCTCTGTTTGTCTCTCCCTTTTGTTTTTCACTCGATTTCTCTCTTGGATGGTCGACTACCCAAAATTATTTAGTTTCTACACGAATTCTGTTCTACCAGACAGCTACTTTTGTTCCCACGTGTGTGTGGGTGTTCAGTAGTCCGTACCTGTTGCCTGTTAATTGTGCCGTATGTGGGGATTGTAACTGTTCTTTTCTTGCTTTATTGAGCTTCTGTGTGAGATTGAGGGCAACAATCTTGGCTTCTTTTAATAAAAATGGTGAATTTTACACCTCACTCTTTTATTGAAGGATATAGCTATTGGGGGGTCCTCATTCTTTCTCCATTGAAGATTAAAAAAAAGGAAAATTGCTAACATTGAAGTAAACAAAATTGTGAACTTTACTCATAAACGGTAATTTTCTAACACTTCAAAAAGGAAGTCCTGTTGTATATATATTTTTTTTAATTAAAATAATCTATTTATTCTATGAGATACAAATAAGAAAATCACTTTTTTAATCCCTTAATGACTCCGGTCAGATTGACGCATTATGTGTAGGCACTATTTCCTTTACCTTGACCTATAATATCCATCATAATGATCTCGTGTGTAATTCCCATTGTCCTCACAAGATCAAGACTGAAGTCCAGCTGTAATTTCTCAGTGAAGCTGTAGGTGTAAATTTCAGCACTGCAGTTACCTCTAAGGGGTGCTTCACACACAGCGAGCTCGCTGCCGAGATCGCTGCTGAGTCACGCTTTTTGTGACGCAGCAGTGACCTCATTAGCGATCTCGCTGTGTGTGACAATGAGCAGCGATCTGGCCCCTGCTGCGAGATCGCTGCTCGTTACACACAGCCCTGGTTCGTTTTCTTCAAAGCCGCTCTCCTGCTGTGACACACAGATCGCTGTGTGTGACAGCAAGAGAGCGACAAATGAAGCGAGCAGGGAGCAGGAGCCGGCGTCTGACAGCTGAGGTAAGCTGTATCCAAGATAAACATCGGGTAACCAAGGTGGTTACCCGATATTTACCTTAGTTACCAGCCTCTGCAGCTCTCACGCTGCCTGTTCTGCCGGCTCCGGCTCTCTGCACATGTAGCTGCTGTACACATCGGGTTAATTAACCCGATGTGTACAGCAGCTAGGAGAGCAAGGAGCCAGCGCTAAGCAGTGTGCGCGGCTCCCTGCTCTCTGCACATGTAGCTGCATTACACATCGGGTTAATTAACCCGATGTGTACTGTAGCTAGGAGAGCAAGGAGCCAGCGCTCAGTGTGCGCGGCTCCCTGCTCCCTGCTCACACTGGTAACTAATGTAAACATCGGGTAACCATACCCGATGTTTACCTTAGTTACCAGTCTCCGCAGCTTCCAGACGGCGGCTCCGTGCAAGCGCAGCGTCGCTTGCACGTCGCTGCTGGCTGGGGGCTGTTCACTGGTCGCTGGTGAGATCTGCCTGTTTGACAGCTCACCAGCGACCATGTAGCGATGCAGCAGCGATCCTGACCAGGTCAGATCGCTGGTCGGATTGCTGCTGCATCGCTAAGTGTGAAGGTACCCTAATTTTGGCAGAGTAATCCCTTAAAAACAACGGTCAATAGTGATTACGGCATATAATGTGTATGACAAAAGGAGGCTCTTTCTATTAGGCCATTGACCCATTGTGACATGTTTGCAAAGTGCTGATGGGTTATCTTGGCACCCAGGAATCTAACATTGGTTCGAGTTTGCCCCCAGAATTTCACTGACAGGATATGTTTTGAAATGCTACAAAAAAAAAGTAAGGCAAACTTTTGTGTAAGTAGTTTTTGTGACTGCAGATTTTTAATGTATAGTTTACTGATGCAATGTAAAAAGTGGGTTACACCCGATGTCTTTCTCGTGCTAGGCTCTGCAGGAGACATTTGATGATGGGGAACCTTCTGATGCAGAGAAGGACTTTTGGGAGATTGCCTCCATGGACTGTTACAATCATCTAACTGAATGGGAACCACTGCAGTATTGCTCGACTGTGAACATTGACAGTCAAAAGCCACCAGACCTCAAGAAGATGTGGAGTGACCCATTCTATGAGGTACTTTGCTTTTTCTATGTGACAGGAATGTATTTACACTTATGTTATAGCCTATAAATGAAGGAAATAACGCACTGTAATCAACCGAAAAAAAAAAAATTTTCTTGCATTGTATAACTCTAGTGGAATACAGGAATATATAGGCAATCTGTCAGCGGGTATATGCTATGCAATCTAAAAACCGCATGCTGTAGGGGGTAAAACACAAATTTCAGTGATGCCTGTTGTTTACTTACAATGTTTGTTTTTCTCCAGAAGATTATCATTGCTGCATTTCCTTGAGCTTGGTAGTCTGACAACCCCCCTGCTATCTATAGATACAGTACAGTACATAGAAAGCTCGGTTTGGGTGGGGTCAGTTTCCTCTACTCTACTGCATGGTTTAATCTAAAAACACTGATTGTGTCAGAACCTTTGCAATCAGTAAACTAAGTGATAGATCATTGGATTTCTGGTCTCTTTTGAGTATATCATGCTGCTCTCAGATGACGCAGGAGGCATAAACATAAACCAGTGACCGCAGGTATTTTATTATGCAGATTTAAGTTGATATACTAATTTTTAGCCACTTGGCTCTCTATTTGTCACTAAGACTGCATATATTAACAATTATTCCTTCCCTGACATTGTAAGCTATTCTATGTTCAATATAATTGTGGTTGGTTGCATGAATAGGATATCATGGTGGGATCTACTTTTCTATTACTAATAGGTTATTCACTATCAATATCATCTATATTATATATATATTGAGATCCCTTTATCCCATTTAACTTAAATAGGGACCATTTGGATTACACCTTTTTACACTTTATAGGTAGGCTCTCATATTCATTTTTTATTTACCCTGCTTTTGATACCAGATATTTGTTCATTTTTCCCAGCTGCAATTAGTGAGTCTGGAAGAGGTGAATTATTTGCCGGCGTATAAGACAACTTTTTAACCCCTGAAAATCTCAGAAGTCAGGGGTCGTCTTGTATGCCAGATATCTTCTTATAGGGCGTATAATTAAGTACCGTACCGTATTTTTTGATTATAAGTGGCTGGTAGCTGTCTGTGCGGGCGGCCATTCTCTGTGTGGCTGGCTGTTATTCCGTGCGGGCGGCTGGATGGCTACGGTGGCTGTGCAGTGGATGTCCCAGATGCTCTGGCTTCAAATCATGGCGCCCGTAGTCAGCGCGTGTGCAGATGAAGCTCTCGGCATCATAATCACCGCTTCATCACCACTGCCCCCTCCCCCAAGGTAAGACAACACCGGCGTATAAGACAGACCCCATTTTTTTTTATCTCTAAATTTGGGGGTTGTTTTATATGCCCAGTCGTCTTATATGCCGGAAAAAATGGTAATTGATTTATTTATACCTGAGTTTTATGCAGTATTATTGTTTACTGTTATATTCAGAAATTTTGGTCTTAGCAATTGTCTTGTGATTGTGTCTCCTACAGTGGTGATTTTCCTTGTTCTTAATGTTGTGTTAGTATGGATTAAATATAATCTTATTAATTACTAGAAGGTGGCCCGATTCTAACGCATCGGGTATTCTAGAATTTACGTATTGTGTAGTTAATGTATGATTTTGTGTATATATATATATATATATATATATATATATATATAGATATAAATATAGATGTTGTTGTGTGTAGTTGCCAAGTGTTTGTGTAGGGCGCTGTAAATGTTCTGGGTGTTGTCTGGGTGGGGGGGGGGTGTGAGAGCGGTGTTGTATGTGTGTTGTGTGTGTTGCGTTTGTGGAGCGCTGTGTGTCTGCAGCGTTCTGTGTGTGCAGTGCTGTGTGTTGCGCGGTTTGTGTGGGTGTGGAGTGTGTGTCTTTTGGGGGAGGTATGTTTTGTGCAGTGTGAGTGTTGCGCGGTATGTGCGTATATTTATGTATGCCGCGGTGTTTGTGTGTTGGGTGTTGTGTGTGCGGCGTTGTCTGTGTTCCCAGTGTGTGTGTGTGTGGTGTGTTGTGCGGTGCGCGTGTGGCGGTGTGTGTGTGTTTTGGGGGGAGGTGTGCACCCCCATCGTGCTCCATCCCCCATGCTGCGCACCCCCTATCGTGCTCACAAGACCTGTGACGGAGCGCCAGCATTGGAGCATCTCGTGATGCTCTGTTTCCCGAGCAGCTTTAGGTTGGTATTTTTAGGCTGTGAAATGCTCAATAACCATGGACCTTCTCAACCTGATATCAGCTCACCACTATCTGCTTACCTCTGTTGACTATAAAAAATGGGGGAACATTAGAAATATGCTGTATTTTTTGCTTTATAAGATGCACCTGATTATAAGACGCACACCCAAATTTGGTGAAGGAAAAGAGATTTATTTTTTTTATGTTAAATGGGGTCAGTCTTATAATGCCAGGGTCCGTCTAACAAATCATATAGAGCATATGTCCCTCATAGCCCCCATCCTAAAATTAGCCCCCTTAATCTGGATATAGCTCCCTTATATTGAATATAGCCCCCGTATGCTGGCACACGTCCCCCAGTGATGCCACATGTCCCCATTGATGGCACACGTTCCCTATTGCTGGCACATGCCTCCTACAGCTGGCACAGGTCTCCTATGGATGGCCCATGGCCCCCTATGGATGTCACATCCCCCTGTGTTTGATATGGCCCCCTATGGATGGCACACGTCCCCCTGTTTTTGATATGGCCCCCTATGGATGGCACACCTCCCCCTGTGTTTGATATGGCCCCCTATGGATGGCACACCTCCCCTGTGTTTGATATGGCCCCCTATGGATGGCACACCTCCCCTGTGTTGGATATGGCCCCAATGCTGCTGCCCATAGTAAAATAAAACACTCTTTCCTTACCTTCTCTAGCGCTGCAATCCCGGTGTCTCCCTCCGTGCTTCTGAGCTCCTGCACTTCTGGGTTCTCGGTGCCGGTCATGTGATCGGCACAGCAGAGTGACATCATGTCTGCGTGCCTGATCACAGAGGCAGCAGAGAGACCGGGAGATCAGAGCTGGAAGCGATAAGTAAAGAGTTTTTTATTTTACTATGGGCAGCAGCATGGAGGCCATATCTAACACAGGGGGGGCGGGGGGGGGGGCATGTGCCATCAAAGGGGGGGCGCAGGCAGATATAATATGCGCCGCTGCCCCAGCCCATTACTGCGGTGTGGTTTCAGCACCACGGTGATGGACAGCGGCAGTGCATATTATATGAGCTGGAGCAGGAGATCTCTCGCTTCCTCCTGCAGCCCTCAACAGCCTCCAGCAGCACTCCAGAGATGCCCCCACCTCCCCTGGGCCCTGTAGTGATCCGTATATTCGGATTATAAGACACACCCCCTACTTTCCCCCAAAATTTGGGGGAACAAATGTGCGTCTTATAAAGCGAAAAATACGGTATATCTTTTGATCTGTCTGTCATTATTACTATCTACTTACTTATTCTAACTTACCTTTAGTTACCACCCATGCTTTTTTGGAGCACAAATGCAGCAAAGTCACAATCATCTTCACACCAGCAATTTTATATAATTTTTGACTTTGAGGTCAATGAGTAAAAACATGCAGAAATAATTAACATGCTGCAGACTATTTTCTGCAGCAAATCTATCAGTCACAAATAAGCAACGTGTGCTTGACACTTCAGGATTGTCATTGACTTTGCGGGCATCAGGATTCCCTTCAGGTTTTGTACAAATCTGCACTCAAAACCACATTTAAAAAAAAAACACGCAATAAAATGCAACGTCTGCCCACAGCCTTATATAGCTTTGGTAGAAAAGATGCATTAAAAATATCTGGGTAATTAATCATTAAAACCTCTGTTCTTTCTGGGGGGTTTTGTCAATGGGCAGTCCTATCTGTGACAGACAACTAACTATGTATAAGTGTACATACAGAGACAGCTATGAGACATGCATAGAGCCACCCTCTGGATTGAAAACTTAGAAAAGTGCAGATGTTTTAATGATTAAAACCTAGATAATGTTTTTGTATCTTTTCTCAGAAAACAGTTAATCAATATACTCAGCTATTCCTGCTCTATGACATGATGACTACAGATTGGACTGCATTTTGATGGTGAAAGCTTCCTTTTAAACTTCTTAATAATATGTGCAACTGTAGTAACAGGTACTTCAGCTGCTTGGAGATGGTTTTATTGGCTTTACCTTTAAAGGGACTCTGTCAGCATGCTGCAGGGGATAAAACAGAGAATTCAGCCCTGTGTGTCTTATCTCAGTCTTATTTTGTTTACCTGTAATGTTAGTTTAAGTATTTTATCTTTACCATGAGTGAGTTGTAGTCTGACTCCGCCCCCTTCTTTCATTAGCAGCTTCTGTCTATGAAAATGTACACTAAAAGCCTGGTGTGGGCAGGGGCAGCTCTGAGCTCTGCTACATGCAAAATCTATACTCTTTCACTGTGTGAAAACAGCTGCAGCCACTAATCTAAGGTCTCTTTGACTACATTATGCTGCTCTTAGATGAGGTTACAAAAACCTGCTGACAGAGTCCCTTTAATATATTTGTTTATCATTTTCTTTCTAATCTTCTGATACAACTCTCCTCTCAGCTTTTTTTGCTGTATGTTCAGTGTGGTACATATTATGATACCAAACAGCACAGTGACTACTTTTCACACTTTGAAAAGAATAGGCAGACTGAATGATTACAAGTTTGTAGACACTTGATGCTAATTATAGGACACACCTTAGTTTAACTTGTGTTTATGGTCAAATTATGTTCCATCCTTTCTTGGGGTACCATCATTTTTGTCCAGGCCATTTTCATTCGTTTTAAGTTCTTTAAACTCGTGAACCACAAATCAAAGCAATGTGTAATTTACATGAATTGATTTCAGTAAATTTAAAGAATTAGTCAGTTCAGAGCTTCTTTGTTCTGGTTGTTTTTTAATCAGAAGGAGACCAACAATTTTGACAATGTATGTACAGTGTAGATGCAGAATACATACATTCATTCAGTAGTTTACTCCTGAAATCTTATCTGATTAGAGCCATTCTCTTTGTTTCTTCTTCAACTGGTCAAACCTTCATAGCGACATCCTAAGGTGTGACCCATATACGAGGGGCGATCCAAAAGTAATGATAATCAATAATAAACACAATGAATATATTAAAAAAAAATGTATTTTTCTACATAGTCTCCTAACAAGTCTATACATTTAGTCCATCTCTTTTCTGAACTTAGAATTCCCTTCGAAAAAAAATCTTGATCTTGACCCTCAAAAAAAAATCCCCAAACAGCGGTTATCACGTTGCTATTGTCGTCAAATTTTTTGCCCCGGAGGTGTTCCTTGAGGCGAGGAAAGAGAAAGAAGTCACTGGGGGCTAGATCTGGCGAATAGGGGGGGTGTTCCACCAGTTCAAAGCCCGCTTCTTGAATGGTTGCCATGGCAACTGCAGCTTTGTGAGTCGGCGCGTTATCTTGGTGAAACAGCACTCCAGCCCGCAGTTTGCCGCGCCTTTTCTTCTTGATAGCCTCCCGCAATCTTCTTATTTGTTCTGCGTAGTAGAAGCCCGTAATAGTGGCTCCCTTCTCCAAATAGTCCACCATAATAATTCCTTCAGCGTCCCAAAAAGCGGACGCCATAACCTTCCCTGCTGAGCTTGACACTTTGAATTTCTTTGGCGTCGGTTCCTTGGCTCGTTTCCATGTCATCGATTGTTGTTTAGTTTCGGGATCAAAGTGGTGGATCCAGGTCTCATCCATGGTCAAAAAATGTGACAAAAAATTCTCCTTGTCTGCTTGGAACTTTTCGAGATTTGCTATTTGAAATGTCAACTCGTTTCTTCTTTTGCTCGTCGGTTAACATCTTTGGCACCCAACGCGCAGAGACTTCTCTCATATGCAATTCGTTTGCAAGGATTCTTTGAATACTGCCATATGAGATCCCTGTGACCTCAGCTACATGCCTGATAGTCACTCTTCGATCTGCCAATACAACTTCTTCAACTTTTTTCACGTTTTCTTCATTGAGGGGCATGGATGGGCGTCCTTCACGATGTTCATCTTCCGTCGATGTTCTTCCCAGCTTAAATTCCTTGGCCCAGCGTGCAACTGGGGAATATGGAGGAGAAGAGTCCCCCAATGTTTCCACCACGTCGCTGTGTATGTCTTTGGTAGTCATTTTTTTCAAGCAGAGGTATTTGATGACAGCTCTGAGCTCGTTTTTATCCATTTTGATGTTCACTCCTCGGCAGTTCATATTCAAATGAATGTAGCTCCCGGGAATCGGGGTCTATTTAAGTGATGTTTTTTTCCTGGACTAGTGGGTACCTAAGAGAGAAGAAAACATTTTATTTTAATTTCTGTGTGCAATAGAAATAACCGATTATCATTACTTTTGGATTGCTCCTCATATATTTATTTATATATATATATGTATATATATATATATATATATATATATATATATATATATATATATATATATATATATATATATATATATATATATATATATACACATCACAACTTTGGACTGAAGGGGTTAAAAACCGTGTTGCCAGTAAGAAATGGATCAGTCAGGGGTGCCTGAACAGTGATTTTATTTGCATTTCGGAGAAGAATCTCCCTCAGGAAAAAAAATCACAGATGGGCAGTGATCCCTCACCTATCATGGGGATTAAGTTCCAGAGACTCCCGCAATAGGTAAAAATCCGCAAAGTGGCAGCGTTATATTTATTATGTATATATTTGAAGGTTTTATAAACCCTTCCTACACCCCTATATACTCCCACACTCTTATAAACACTTCATACAAGAGGTAGTGGCGTACAGTACTGCATTTCCATTTTGTACCGTATTCATCCGCTAATGAGATAGATTACTATAAAGTACACTGCAAAATCCCGCGACATAGCGAAAACTCAGCAATTCCGAATTTTATATAGACTTTTAAAAAACGGCGATTACAGTGAATTGGCAAGAAGTGAACCATGATATAGCGAGAGATGAGTGTACATCCTATTCACTTTCATTCCCAAGTTGTGATATCCTCCTATGGAGACTGCAACAGCCATTACCTGTATGCTGTTATAGTGGTTTTGACAGATTCACAACCCCTCCAGGTGATCAATTCCATGTTTTTCTTTATCCATCATTAAGGATAAGATCCTATTTGCGTCATTGTCTTTACAGTTCTTGCAGTATAAAAAGGTCATAGATATACAGTTTATGATTTATTTCCTGAATAAAAATATCCCCATAGTCCGCCTCTGAGTATATTATATACCACACATTTAACCCCTTTACGATGAAGGACGCACTGGGGTATGTCCTTTGTTCCCTCTCTCCGGTAACCGCAGGCTCCGGCGGTATTCCTCACACATCTCTGCTGATCTGGTCTTATGATCGCAGGTGGATACGTGAACCACCCATGCCTGTTAACCTTTTAGATTGCGCTGTCAAATACTGACAGCGATATTTAAATGGTCGCAGCAGAGATAGCGCCGTTCTCCACCATCGGCAACCTCGTGACGAGTTGACGGGGAACCAATGGTTGCCATGGTAGCAACGGGTCATTTAATGATCAACAGAAATGTATAACCGATCAGACGGTACAGTGATAAAGTCCCCTATGGGAACTAGTAACATAAAGAAAAAAAGTTTAAAAAAAAAAAAAGTTTTTAAAAAATATGAAAAAAATAAAAAAACCTTAGTTTAACTCACCCCCCATTTGACCCATTGAAAATAAAACCGTTAAAAAAATCTAATATATAAAGCTCAGTGTATGTATGTGTGTATGTATGTATGTCCGCTAAAGGAATCTGCACCGTCGCATTTACAATCACGAAATTTTGCAGACGCCTCATGTGACCCAGGGAACGTCGTAGACTATGTTTTGACAAAAAAAATGTAACCCCGTGCTTTACAGTTAGTCTCTATAATCCTGCCGACATTAAACTGAATGGAGGTGGGAGCTATAGGTTATTAATAGCAACGGTCAGTGGTTGCTATAGGAACAAAATAAACTGTTAATTGAAGCTTATGTGTGAGGTTATATGATGTCGGTGGGAAGACAGAGAAATATAGAAAAAGACAGACAGACAGAGACACAGACAGAGATAGATGGGGAAAGAGACTGCCGGGGGAAAAAGAGACTGCCGGGGGAAAAAGAGAGACTGCCGGGGGAAAAAGAGAGACTGCCGGGGGAAAAAGAGAGACTGCCGGGGGAAAAAGAGAGACTGCCGGGGGAAAAAGAGAGACTGCCGGGGGAAAAAGAGAGACTGCCGGGGGAAAAAGAGAGACTGCCGGGGGAAAAAGAGAGACTGCCGGGGGAAAAAGAGAGACTGCCGGGGGAAAAAGAGAGACAGCCGGGGGAAAAAGAGAGACAGCCGGGGGAAAAAGAGAGACAGCCAGACACAGAGAGAGAGAGAGAGAGAGAGACTGATACAAATACAGACAGAGATAGAAATAGTCAGACAGAAACATAGACCCAGACAGACAAGGAAAGAGACAGACAGAGAGACAGACAGCGACACACATACAGATACTTGGAGAGAGACAGTTACTATCCCGGCCAACGCCCGGGTACTACAGCTAGTTATACATATATTTGGTATTGCTGCCTTCAGAAATTCCCGATCTATCAAAATATATAATCAATTAATCTGATCGGTACACGGTGTGGTGAGAAAAGAATTCCAAACACCAAAATTACGGGTTTTTTTTGGTCATTGCAAATTGTTTTAAAATGCAATAACAGGCAATCAAACAGTGCATCTACACAAAAATGGTATAATTAAAAATGTCGGCTAAAGACTCAAAAAATAAACCATAACTGAGCCCCAGATCCCGAAAAATGAGAACGCTAAGAGTCTTGGAAAATGGCGCCAATAACGCTACTTTTTGGACATTTTTTGAATTTTTTTAACCCCTTAGGTAAAAGTATACATGTTCGGTATCTACAAACTTGTACCGATGTGAGGCATCAATCATATGGACTTCTCAGTTTTACCATATAGTGAACACGGTGAATAAAAGGCCCCACAAACAATCATGCAATTGCACTTTTTTTTGTACAATTTCATCGCACTTGGAATTTCTTTCCCGTTTTTCCCAGTACACTAACATGGTAAAACTAATGATTTATGTCAAAAGTACAACTCGTCTCATAAAAAACATGCCCTCGTATGGCAAAATTGATGGAAAAATAAAAAAAATTAAGGCTCTCTGAAGAAGGGGAGATAAAACCAAAAATGAAAAACAGAAAATTGCCCGGGGGGTGAAGGGGTTAATATAAAATTACTCATTGTACATCCCATCATTCAAAATCTAAATTGATAAACTAAACACTAATTAGCCACTCTTTCCCTGGCCAATAAAGCTATAAATTAATTATGGTAGTTACTGTACTCTCTTCCCCAGTTCATTACCAATCGCTCTCCTGTGTTCTCTATCCCTCACTATTGTGCTCCTCCTGCTTCTCCATCCCAATTCATTATAATTCCATATCCTCCCCCACTGCATTTTAATTATGCCCTCCCTCCAAATTCATTATAATTTCATAATCCCCCCCCCCCACCATTTAATTAACGTACATGTCCCCCAATTCATTATGTCATATATGATCAATTCATTAGAATATGATGTCCTCTCTCCCGCACCTAATTCATTCACGTTAAAGAAAAAAAAAAAAAAACCTCTTCAGGTCATGCCCCGTGGCTTTGCTTTCTTCTTCTTGTGGCTGGATTGTACATGCTAAATGACAGTCAGTGCGATGCTATCATAGAGAAGGTGATGGGCAGCAAGCCAAGAAGTGTCTCCCTGTAAGGCCTCCTGCCCTGGTGATAATGGTCACAAATAAAAAATTCTATTAAGTGCAATCTGTTTATGGGTCTCTCCGGTGCTTGGGCTAATGACAGTGGCTGAGATTGTTTTCATTGTAATCCGCCCTGAATGTATAATAGAGCTGAGCGGAATTAAAAAAACCTCTTTCTCAAAAATCCGGATCCGGTCCGGAATCCGGTACCCATATAAATCTATGGGAACCAGAACCCTGGGATTAAAAATGTTGATGGAAGGCATAGAGAATAGGAGCGCACACGGTTTACTCACCCATGCTCTGTGTCATGGCAGCAAGCTGCTTTAGGGTTGTGCATTCACTTCCGGAGCTGCGTGGGTCTAGATTGTGTACTAAAGTAAAGGTAGATGCTAGAATGTATGGGCTCCAGATGTAATTTGTCACGTCATGAGGGGCGTGTTCAAAATACAGCTCGCAATATGTCCTGCTCTGCTCAGCCTGAGCGCCCTGCTTCATGATTCAGGCCGCTCATGATGAGCTGCGCTCGCGATGTGTACTCCTCTGCTCAGCCTGAGCAGCCTGCTTCATGAAGCAAATACAAAATGGATACAGCCGCACACTAAATACCATCAATGTATAAGGGAACTCTGGTACTGCATTACTGCTATATGAAAAAATGAGATTTTTAGTTTATGAATTGGCCAATGCATGTAAGCCCGGAAACCAATGGGAAATATTTGCAGTGAGTTTCTTTGTGACTGAGCACTTCGCCCTATAAACCAGGCTGTGTTCATAATCCTTATACCAGGAGTCCTAGCTGCCCACACATGGAGGTTAGTCCAGATAGTGGCATTTCAAGTTAGATTTTTAGTCTAGCTGCCCAGACATGGATGTTTTTAACCTAGATAGTGGCATTTTAGTTAGGGACCCGGAATATTGAGATTTACCTTGCCGTTGGTTTCCGGCTTACATGCATTGGCCAATTCATAAACTAAAAATCTCATTTTTTTCATATAGCAGTAATGCAGTACCAGAGTTCCCTTATACATTGATGGCATTTAGTGTGCGGCTGTATCCATTTTGTATTTGCTAGTTTTTTTTCAGCTGGCACCTATACACACTTGTAGGATGTGCGGGTCAGTTTTTTTAAATATTTGCTTCATGAAGCAGGCAGCTCAGGTTGAGCTGCACCCGAGATGTGTACTCTGCTCAGCCTGAGCTGCCTGCTTCATGAAGCAGGCAGCTCAGTATGAGCTGCGCCCGTGATGTGCACTCCTCTGTTCAGCCTGAGCGGCCTGCTTCATGACGCAGACACTCCAGGATGAGCCACGCCGGCGATGTTTCATCCTCTGCTCAGCCTCGGCCTCCCGGTGCATGAATCTTGCACAGGGAGGCCCAGGATGAGCCGTGCTGGCAATGTTTCCTCATCTGACCCGCAAACCGCATCTGTGAGCGGAGTAGTCAGACGCTGTCATACAGGCTGGGGGCGCGTCTGACTGCAACCAATCACAAATGCTAGGCCTGCAGAAGGGCGGGGAAAGTCGTGCATATAAAATGAGCAGCACAGGGAGGCACCAGGAGCAGCGTACAGCCGAACGGAGCCTCGGTAAGTATGAAGCGCTTGCTTCATTCTTATTTTCTTAATTTTTTATTTATTTTTTTTAATTTTCTTGAGTGCCAGATCTGGATCAAACACCCGGAATCCCAGGCCTGGGTCCGGCACCCGGGCAACTTTGAAACTGCGCAGATCCGGACTTTTACAGTCTGGGTCCACCCAGCCTTAATAATAAATGTTAAAGTGCTGATGCCAATTAGTGCAAAATGTCCATATACTTGAAAGAAAACAGCCTTTTTATTTGACAACATCTTTTCTCAAACAGGAAACTTATCTTCCTTACATGATTCGCAGTAAAGTAAAACTGCTCCTAAATGGAAAGAATGACCAGTCCTTATTATCATTTATTGATGATGCCATGAAGATTCAGCAGAGAAAAGTGTTAATTGAAACCTTCTACAGTCAGGAAATGAGTCTTCTCTACATTTTACAAGATGATTTTGACAGAGCAAGATACTACATTACAAATGGAATAGAAATGTTCATCCAGGTATTTTTACGTTTTTATTATGTTTGTTATGAAGCACTGATATTGGGAGCGCATAAAAAGCTTTGAAACTTGCAATTTCTTTCTTGGCATTATGGGAGTTGTGTAAAAAATGTCGTGGTAATGTAAAATATGAGTTTTCATAGAAACTCAACAAACCTTTCACCAGATTTTATTCCTATATATTTTTTATGAAAAAAATTACAGCTTTTCTAAACGTTTCATTAAAAAATTACTTGAGAAAGTCATTTCCATGCCATACTATGTGGGCACACGTGGAATGCAAATTGCCACTTTTCTGTTGGAGGGCGTCACAAGGCAGCTGTAAAGGGGGCTTTACACGCTGCGATATCGTTACCGATGCCGCTAGCGATCGCACCCTCCCCCGCCGTTTGTGCGTCATGGGCAAATCCCTGCCCAGGGCGAACAAAATCACTAGTAAGCGTCTCACATACTTAACTTCCTAACGACGCCGCTGTGGCCGGCGAACAACCTCCTTTCTAAGGGGGTGGTTCGTGCGGCGTGACAGCGATGTCACACAGCAGGCCACCAATAGAAGCGGAGGGGCAGAGAGCAGCCGCATGAAAGACACTCCCACCTCGTTGCCGGAGGACACAGGAACGCTGTTGTTTCTGGGGTGTCACACGTAGTGATGTGTGCTGCCTCAGGAACGACGAACAACCTGCGTCCAAAATGACCAACGATATTTGGGAAATGAACGACGTGTCAACGATGTGGTGAGTATTTTTGATCATTAGCAATCGCTCGTACGTGTCACATGCAACGACGTCGCTAACAAGGCCGGATGCAACGACGTCGCTAACAAGGCCGGATGTGCGTCACGAATTCCGTGACCCCAACGATATCTTGTTAGCGATGTCGTTGCGTGTAAAGAGGCCTTAATGGAAGCTCTTAGCATGCACACCATTGAACATGATCTGATGTTCTGAAAGACCGAGAGTTCACAAGTTATTTCAATATTTCGCTGTTTCGATCAAAAAGTTCTTTATTTTGAGAATCATCGAATTTTATTTTTTTTTTTTTGTGGAGGCAATAGTTTAACTCTTGTTTATTTTGTTAATGCTGATGCTCCCTTGCAATTTACTTTGCATGCCGGGGCTTCTTCTAAACTTTTTCTTTTCTATATATCCTAAATAGCATGATCTCTCTCTGAGACCCCTCTGTTTAGAGCTCATTTTGGAATATTGACAGTCATGCAGAGAGAAGTACAGTAGAGGGTCAGTAACACCTGCTGCACTAAAGTAAAATTGTGGCCCCCAAAGTAGCATAACAATTCTCCTGTACTCCCCCATTTTCTGCTATAGACATTGTGACCTTGCTAGTTATGACAAAATCGGGCTGATTAAAGCAGAGAAAATATTTAGAACAATGAGTACATGTGCACTAGAATGATGCAGGGCAGACAGAACTCTGGGAAGCCATGCAAACAACAAGATTGTGGCACGCTTCAGAAGAGAAATGGCAATATAAAAGAAGGTTTTTGGATAAATTTTGACTTTCAAAGTTATCTACGGTATATCTATCTAAAACAAATACTTTAGTTATTACTAGAAAGTTAATTTCAGGAAGCGGATACTGACATTGGTTATATTCGGATGATAGCTGCTCCTCTTTCTCATATTTCTCATATTTGATACGTTTCGCAATCTGCTTTTTCAGGGTGTGAATTTTTTTTCATTTTATGGACTGACATTTCTAGATTTACATTTATTTTTGAGCTTTTAATTATATAATCTTTATTAGGTACTGTTTTTCTTGTTCCAAGAATTCAATAAATGTCATATCACAAAAATACATATTTTATTTTCAGTTTCCATACCAACATATGCATAATTCAAGTCAGACTACAGGTTTAAAATGAGTGAGTCTGTTTTTTTTTTCTTCTTAGAACTATTCAAGTATCGATTCTCTGCTATATCATAGCAGATTAACAGAATTGCAGACTGTTCAGGCTTTAACAGAAACTCAGGATTTTATCAACTTTATCAGCGTACCTGGTATTTTATTTTGCATACTTCACTGCATTTGAAATTCTATATGCTGTATTATTTCTGTGAACATCTTAAAGGGCAATAGCTTTCCTAATTAGCAAATTCGATATGTGCCTATCAATAGTCATTAAAGGGGTTGTCTACATACGGAAAATCCTTTCTGCATTACCCATTATGATATTTGGGGTTTATCAGATTTTCTTTTTGACTTCTATCAGAGGTATGCGATGGTAATAGCAGTATTTATCCTTGATAGAAGAACGTGATGTAAGCTGCATTATAGCCTATGGCTATGTGTTTTTGAGGTCACAAAGATGCACCAAAATTCATGCATTTCCATTCTCCCAGCAAAATCTATGAGATCTTGATTTTGCTGTCCACACTGGGCATCTTTTGTTGGCTGCATCTTGGCTGCGGTTTTAAGATGCACCCAAGATACAGCGTGCCAATTATTTTTTTGTTTTTCCAGCGTTTTTGAGCCCTCCCAGTCAATAGATTTCACTTAAAAATTACATTGGGCAAAACGCTTCAATAACGCAATGC
The DNA here is from genome assembly GCF_048569485.1 of Anomaloglossus baeobatrachus. Classification (NCBI taxonomy): domain Eukaryota; kingdom Metazoa; phylum Chordata; class Amphibia; order Anura; family Aromobatidae; genus Anomaloglossus; species Anomaloglossus baeobatrachus. The sequence goes on from NC_134358.1 coordinate 146,807,845, forward strand.
GTTCTTTGATGCATTTTTGCCGTGGTGCGTTTTTTGGGACAGAAATGCTGCATCCTTGTGGTAAAAAAAAGATGCAGCGTGTGAACATACCCTTATAGTGGCATTCCTCACACTTTGACTTCTACTAACCAAAAAAGTTTAGCAAAACCAATTATTTTTACAGAATTTTGGTCTATTGGAAGTGCAGTAGAATTACCATTCATATGTAGTGTAAAGTAAAAGTTTTTGTTTAATGCATTTCATAAGACTTTGCATGTGTCTGGACCCAAACAATTAGAAGTATGTAAAGGTTTGCTTTAAAACGTGGTGTGAATCTTGCCATACAATAAAAGGCTCTCAGGTTGGCAGACTGGACATACAGAAAGTCGCTTCTGTTGTTTAGCTTTTCTACAGTATTTCTTTTCGCAGCATTGCATTCACAAATAAAGAGGTCGGTGTGTAGAAATATTTATAGAATTAAATACCGTGGCAATAGTAAATTTAGATTTTATAGCTTTTTATTTCTTTCAGGTAATTTATCGTCCCTGCCCTCTCTGGGAAGGCTGTTCTATCTCTGGATGAATCGATATCCAGATGAAAAAATGGATCCCATGCACATCTGGGATGATGTCATTACTAACAGGTATGAATGTTTATTGTCTGTTACGTGCTTGTTCCCAGATTACACTATTATTAACTTTATTTTATTTATCACTCCTTATTGATTTTAGATGCTTCTTCCTCGATAAAATCAAAGACAAACTATCCGGTCAGCTGCTGGAGGATAGTATGGAAATAGACAGTGTGAGTGAGGATAGTGAAGTCATGCAAGCCGACAAGCAGGAAGACGTGAATGTTCTCATCAGAAAATGCAAATTTGTTATGAAAATGAAGATGATTGACAGTGCCCGGAAACAGGTAGAAAATTGTGTAATGTACTGTAAGGTATGGCATTTACATGCACTGATGCTTGGTGCAATTGGTAATACAAATTTAATGAGTTTTGCCTGCCTTATGTCTGTTCTGTTTCTTCACATCACATTGCCTTGTCTCTTAACACTAAGTACATTTGTCTTCCTTAGAGCAACTTCTCCGTTGCCATGAAACTATTGAAAGAGCTTCATCAAGAGTCTAAAAGCGACAAAGACTGGTCTTTAAAATGGGTTCACAGTTATTGTCGCTACAGTCACAGCCGAAGTCAAAGCCAAAACAATCCAGAGAAATTATTGACTGTACTGAAAACTGTCTCTTTACTAGGTAAGAATTAAGCAATAAGACATTGACCTTGAATTTCTACCCCATACATGATGATTGAATCACCAATCCGAAGGGCAAGCCCATAGAGATCTAAAATGGTGCACAAAGACCCATTATTGAATAAAACTAAATTTTTATTCATTACCATTAAAATAGATGATAAAAAATTGAAAGTTCCCACAGGGGGGTAACACCAAGCAGAGGTATAACAGATTAATGGCTTACAACAGATTGGTCTGTAATCAACAGAAAATAAATACAGTCACTTAAAAAGTTCACCAGAAATTTCACTTGGGTGTGACCCAAAGCCAGATTATGGGGTCACCAGTGAGGTCCAAATTGGATTAGGCCTTTCAGATAATGAGTGCTCTGAGAAAGGAAATGCACACTTGTGAGCAAAATCAATTCTCTTTATTTTCCAGTGCATAGATTTTTTGTTATTTACAACCAAATTTAACACTACATGCAACATCTCCATTGGAAGTTTCACCAGCCATCCCCTTCTCGGAAATATGTAATGATCACTTTTATTTATCATGCCTTTCCCAGTATCCTACCTATAACCCAGTCTTGTCAGAACCTCAGAACATTGCATATGGGATAAGAAAATATTAGAACTAAATGAAAGTATAAGACTGGTTAATGCTAAACAAAATGTGCTAATACAGTGTTAATTCTAAACGGAATATAAAATATAGAAAAAGATTAACCCTTCTATTCAATTTCCACCTTTTGTAAATGGTATAACCTTTACCCCAGGGTTTGTAGGTACCACACAGGAGCTTTTGTCTCATGGATCTAGTAGCTGTAAGGGAACTTCCTACTTGCTTCGCCCTTCCCCCCCTCAATGCGGACACAAATTCTCTGTCCGCATAGGCCATTTGGGGTCTCAAATAGACTACAGATGGTTTAGTATTGGAACTCTTGACACATACATTATTCAATAGCTTGGGTAATACATCGACCGTTTCACAGTTATATAGAGCAATAAACAAAATAATAAAATTTGCATGCCAGAAACATAACCTGCAAGGCCCTTGAACCAGTAAGCGGAATTCCAAAAGGAGAATGTATTCCCCCATCAGGAGTCATGTTTGGTTACTGTTGGGGCAAGGGAGGGAGGGTGAGAATGGGGATTGCGTTACCCTTTTGTCTATGGTGTTAATTTTGGAAAATGTTCAAAACAAAAAAATACACAATTAGAATAAGTAAACAATCCATAGGGGTTCTAGATGCTTTTTTGTATCCTTTCTGAATTGCTCTGCAGCTGTATCTTCTATCTAGGAACCGACTTGTGAGGTCTACTGCTTGAATATTAAATTATCATCCGGATGAGCATATGTGGTGATGGGCGAACCCCCTGATGTTCGGTGTTCGAGAGACTCACCTGAACATTTTGTAAAGTTCGTTTTTGGGTTCTGATATAATGCGAACTTGTGTCCGAATCCCGAACTTGGACTTTACAGTTATGTGACGGGGCGGGGGGGGCTGTAAAATAAACAATAAAGTTAATAATAAACATTGTCATAATACTTAGAGGTCCCGCGACGCATCCTGCAGACTCTGTCTCCTGCCGCTTCTCCTTCTCCTTCCAAGTATGATCATCGCTATGCTGCCCAGTAACCAAAAGACCTTCCATGACCTCATAGCATGTGACCAGTCACGTGTGAATTTTGTATTATCTCATTGGCTACAGACTGGTCACATGGCTGTGATGTCATGCTAGGTCCTGTCAGTGCATCTTACCAGTACACTGTGCTCGCCCAAGCATCTCAGTACTCGGTATATTCGGTGAGTGCCCTGTACCGGCAAGATGCTCTGGCACATGCTCGGCTCCCTGTCCCTGCATGTCGGCACTCTTTGCAGAGTCAGCCCACGTGCAGGGATTCGCTGCCACAGCTGGTGAATCGCGGCGCCAGGAATCAAGTGATCGGAGATTACCGTTGCTATAGTAACCCGCCTGTCAGGTTACTATGGCAACGGTGGCAGCGGTGACGTCACCGCTTACCAACCCGCAGCTTCTGCTCACTCATTGAGTGATTATACAGCACGGGGGAGCAAAAGCGGTCTTCTTGCCCTGTGCTGTCTGATATAGCAGAGCTGCATGGGTTGAAGAAGAAAGAAGGCAGAAGACCAGGATCGTGGAGGGGTGAGAGGCAGTAATAAACATGAAGTCCCTGAGTGTGTCTGTGTATTTATTTCTAATAAAGTATTTTTTCTCTGTGGTGACTTTTTTTTTTAACCCTTTATTGGAGATTCTTAATGGCTGGGTCACACTTGCCTGACATTAAGAATCTCTGGCTTAACACTAGAACTACTGAGGTAGTCATTTTGACTACTTCGCACTATGTATTTCTCCTCTGTGACTACGAGTACAGTAGTTCTAGTGTTAATACTAGCTGGTATAACAGCTTATTACCCAGGGCCGCTGGAAGATTTGGATACAGCGCCAGAAGATGGCGCTTCTATGAACGCGGCATTTTTTCGGGGCGGCTGCGGACTGCAATTCGCAGCGGGGGGGGCCAGAAAGCTTGGGCCAACTTGCTATGCGGATTCCAATCCCCAGCTGCCTAGGTGTACCTGGCTGGACACAAAAATAGGGCGAAGCCCATGTTGTGTTATTTTTTTAATTATTTCATGAAATTCATGAAATAATTAAAAAAAAGGGCTTCCCTATATTCTTGGTTACCAGCCGGGTACAAATAGGCAGCTGGGGGTTGGGGGCAGCCCGTACCTGCCTGCTGTACCTGGCTAGCATACAAAAATATGGCGAAGCCCATGTCATTTCTTCTTTTTCTTTTTTCAAAAAAAAAAAAAAAAAAGCTTCCCTGGATTTTACATTGCCAGTGAAGGTAACACCAAGCAGTGGGGGTTAGCAGCCAGTAGCTGCTTGGATTACCCTTAGCTAGCAATACAAAAAATGCAGCGGGAGCCCACGCATTTTTCTTTTATTTATTTAAATAACTAAGAGAAAAAGGGCTTTCCTGTATTTTGATTGCCTGACATCACAGTACTGTAAAAATAAATCATTAAAAAAATGACAGAGCTGTTAAGGTGAACTCTTAACCAGAGATCACTAGTTGCCTACTGCCTGGTCTAATTGGTGTGGGTCGAGTGCATGCTTGAAAAATGAGATCAGACACAGTCGGATATGCATCTTTCCTCGACAGAAGTCAGCCCATGCTCTGCTTTATTACAACTGAGCTTGCTCTGATATAACCTTGCAAAGGGGCATGTCCGGATGTGTTCATTGGTCAGTGGGTCGAACAATGTATTAGTCCATGAGCTGATTGGTAGGCGTCATTGTAGGCGGGTCTATGACATCATTGGATGGATCCATGGCGATGGTGATGGGAGGGACGTCATCTGGTGGATCCATGCTGGATGGTCTGGTCTGTAATGTCATCTGATCTTTGGTTTGGTCTGCTCTTATATGGTATCTTCTTACACCTGGACATTCCTTGCATTCCAGGCAAGGTGTGGAGAAACAGGCAATGACAGCCACCTTTATATCTGTGTCATGTATATGATCTGAAACCTGAATTATGTAAGGCAAATCGACATATTTCCCACAATGCTCTATGTCCAGAGGTTAATTAAGTATTTCATCTTATGGCTCTCCTCAACAGAGCTCCGCGGTATTTTTGATTTTCAGCGCAGATAAAGCAGATGGCTATGGGCTGATACCCCCATCTGCCTGGCGTTACCTTGGCTAGCAATCAAAATACAGGAAAGTCCATTATTTTTTTTATTTTAATAAAAAAAAGTTTTTTGTTTTACTTTGATTTGACTGTAATTTTACACTAATAACTACGTCCATCTACTATGGTAGTACTAATTGGCAATGGGATTGGTCCCAACATGCATCTTTTACCTGTCTAATTGCTGTAGAATTTGCTTATGGAGGCCTGAGTGATACATACATACATCTACTTTAGGCCTCATCTTCCACTCCATCATGGTCATTTCTGAGCATCTCCTTCTTTATAGTTAATACATATATAGTTGTTAACAAAGTCCATGTATATAGGAGTATAAAAAGATATGATTACACGCCTTTTTGCCCCATCTTCCACTCCATCATGGTCATTTCTGAGCATCTCCTTCTTTATAGTTAATACATATATAGTTAACTAAAGGGTACTTTACATGCTTCAACATTGCTAGCGATCTCATTAGCAATGTGAAATTCTAGATCGCAAGTGCGATCTTTCGAGATCGCACATAGGTCATTTTACGCATGTGCGATCTCAAAAGATCGCACTTGCGATCTAGAATTTCACATCGCTAATGAGATTGCTAGCGATGTCGCAGCATGTAAAGTACCCTTTAGTCTATGTATATAGGAGTATAAAAAGATATGATTACACGCCTTTTTTTGCGTGTGCATCTTCTATTATGCTATTAATGGACACTTTGTACAACTATGGGTGATACATGGTTAAAGTAAAAAGTTGTTTCTCCAAAACACTGAGGCCATCAACTTCTTTCTTCTCTTTCCTCCTCTTTTCTTCTTCTTTTGCCTTCCCCATTTCCCCTTATTTCTCTTTTATCTCCCACTTATTGGCTATACTGATACCTACCTTTTTTACTGCTCCTTTTTCACATTTTGTTTTTTTTGTTGTCTTCTTGCACCTATTCAGGTTTTGTTGCAATTTCATCTATAAAATGCACTAACACACACACACACACACACACACACACACACACACACTATTTTTTTCTTTTTCACTTTGTGGTCATGTGATCATGGTTTTAAAGGGAATCTGTTAGCAGGTTTTTGCTATGTAAACTGAGGACAGCATAATGTAGCAGTTTAAAAAAAAAATAAATAAAAGCAACTCTGCTTCTCTTATCTGTGTGAGAGAGCTATTGTTTACTTAATTACAGGGTAATAAACCCATTACTTTAACATTGCAGGACTAGAAAGGGAGGTGCAGAGAAGTCCGCCATGCCTGCTGCTGTGATTGACACCTCACAGTCAATGCATAATCCCTATTGAGAATTTGTGAGAATTTGGTGTGGGCGGGACAACTCTCCCAACTCCGCTACATGCTTAAAACTTAATTCTTTGATTATGTGAGAACAGCTGCACTCAGTATTCTATGTAATACATCATTGGATTCAGAATCTGCTTGCATACATTATGTTGTCATATGAGCTAGAAAAAAACCTGCCTTTTGTCTTTCTAACCACTCCAGTCCCAGACCTCTCCTCAGTTGGAGGTAAGGGGGTATAAGACCAGGGCTATTCAGGAGTTAGGGCTACGCTGGTGGTCCACATCTCGTCACCATCAAGCGTACCTCTGGGATATGGGACAGCTAGGAACTCCCCTAGCCTGAGGGCCAGTTTAGGAGTCCCAGTCCCAGTTTTACATCACCCATCATGACAGTTTGTTGAGGTACTACTTAACAGCTATCTGCTCCATAATCCAAACAGATGTGCTTCAGAAATGGACTTCATATGTAGAATGGAAAGTCTCTCATCTCAAAACAAAATTCATTCTGATGGCTTGTTTCGAATTTTGGCAGAATTGGATCATATTTAGAGAATACACTGAATGTTTATACCTGAACTCACTCACTATATAACTGAGACTAAACCTCAAAGTTAAAGTCACCCCCCTTCCTCTTCTACCTTTGTTGTGTTCTTTTCTTCTCTTGTCTATTTCTCTCTTACTTTCTTTACTTCTCTTCTCAAAATAGTACTTCTGGTTAGTACTTTGAACATTTAAGTTTTTAGATTACGGTATTATTATTACGGTATTATATTATCCTGATGTTATGTTATCACATGAGACCATAATAATTTAGATGTTAGAGCCGCACAACTTTAACTAATGACAAGGAGGGTGCTCCATGCTCGTGGAAGCCGTAAGGAATAAAGAAACAGACTGAGCATGAAAGTGAACTCACCAATACACTATAAAATGCAATATTTTATTAGATACAAAAACACCTATAAAAACAGTTAAAAACAAGTGCAGGGCAAAAAAAATAAAATCATGCACAGCAAGGAATAGCAGTGATATTCCAATAAAAAAAGTGGTTAGATACAAAACCCAGAGAATACAATTATCCCTACAAAATTTAAAGGGTATCAAGACCGCAAAACAGGAAATATAGGATCCAATTCCCAAAAGACAATGCATTTACCACAATTGACAAACCTCAAGAGGTAGCTAGTCACTCCAAATGCATGGGAAGCAGGTAAGTATAAAAAGTATTACGAAATCATGAGAATCCACTGCTGTAAGGAATAAATATGTTAGAAACCAATACAAGAAGATAGCTGTATGTAAGACAATAGCGTCCCACGCGTATCACCGCACATAGGTGGCTTTGTCAGGGAAAGGCACCATGCCCTTATAGTTCTGTGCTAAACAATCACAAATAGGGATTTGAAGCATTTTTTCATGCATAGCCACATAAAGCATTTAAAAAGAATCTATCAGCAGGTTTTTGCAAGGTAAGCAGAGGACAGCATGCTGTAGGCATTAAAAAAACAAACCAACTGTGCTTCTCTTATCAGTCTGTATGTGTGAAATTGTTTATCTAAACTAAAGTGTTTATTAGCCTGTGATTACCATTACATGACTAGAAACTCACCTGTAAGACAGTTCGGCATGCCCCCTGTTGTGATTTACACCCCACAGTCAATGCACAATCTCTATAGAGAGCCTGATGTGGGTGGTATAGCTCTATCAGCTCTGCTGTGTTCCTGAATCTAAATTCTTTGATTGATTGTTTCAGAACAGCTTTATCCAGTAATCTATATGATACACTCTTGGATTCAGAATCTTCTTGCCTACATTGTGTTGCTGTCAGATGAGGTAGCAAAAACCTGCTGACAGATTCCCTTTAAATATCATTGTAGTGAAAAAATTGCTTTCAGTTCTTGCTCACTGAATATATTTTGTGTTCTGTCATTTTACAGAGGAAAGCAGCCTTGAAGGTTTAAACAGAGTTCCTCAGTCATTCAGGTATCACAATATGTTACTAGGTGGTACTTATAAAATCATGGGTGATGCACTCAGCAGAGAACCAGACTGTCTAAATAAAATTGAGGAATCAAAGGCTAGAAAAATAACAGAGCTTGCAGGATCCGCTAATGAGGTAAGTGCAAAAATGCATCACAGTGCAAATTGGGATTCTGATCTGGCTTATATATCCTGAGTCATATTGCAAAGGATTGTTGAAAATCCACTTGTGACTTTTAGGATCGCTACTTCCAATAGGTGGCGCTGTGCTATAGTTTGTCTCCTTTACTGGAGAGACAATTTGAGTTATGTACTAGTAACATGCTAAAACTATTTACATCTTGATGCTACATAAAAATACTAAAGCAGCAGGCTTTATTTATTATTATATTCAGTGTCAGACTGGGGTACTCTCGGCCCACAAGAGAAAATCATTCTTGGGGCCCACTATATAGCTACATAGAAAAAAATATAAGACCACCAATTGCGTGGTAAAACGTGCTAATATCACGGTATAATATAAGATAATACATCTCTTAAAGCATCTCTCCAGGTTTTTTTTTGTTTGTTTTTTGGTTTTGTTGTGTTTTTTTTTTTTTAATGCTGGAGTTGGGGTTCTCATCATAGGTCATAATCTTAGTCTTCTACTCCCCTTCTGGCATCTTCACCGTATAGCGCCATCGAGATTGTCGGTCTCTGGTAGTTTGTGATCTGCCGGCTGCTTTAGTGTTTCATGGAGCCAGAGATCATACCTCAATACAAGTCTACGAGAGCCTTGTTCTGGCTCTCATTGACTTGGATTGAGCACTTGTTAAGTGACTTATGACTTAACGACATTCAGAAGTTGGGCTCACAAGTTGGCTCCACAGGAAAAAAAAAATAAAAAGATGAAAATGTCAGAGTGAGTATAAGACAGTGGCAGAGACCTTGGCTTAAAAGCACCATGCCATTTTTGAAAAAAAAAAAAAAAGTGCTGGAGTGGTGCATTAATGTTATAGAAAGACCTGGCGCCCACATTTTGGTGAAAACTCAATGATAAATGTCCCCTGATGTGTATTAACCACTAAACAATTTGATCGGCGCTGCAAGTTTTACATGAACAATGTGTCAGTTTATGCTGTGGATATTCACCACTGATTTCATTCTTTGCAACACAAAGGAAGAGGTCTATAACTTTATATGAAAAGCCTAATTTTTAATTTTATTAGTGGTATTGGCAGAAAATCAAAGTCAGTCAGGTGTGATACAGGGGGAGGGGACATTTGCGTACTAGAATATACATTATTGTTGGCCAATTTACTAGTAAACTTTGAGTTTACATGATTGATGCCTATGAACCCATAACTGTACACACATTATACTGACCCGAAAAGGGAGCTTCTGTGCAATATAGGATTGTATAGTAACTTCACCAGTCACCGACCACTCTCTTATCATTGTATGAATTGTCTTTTGATCTTTTTTTGTGTTTTTACGAGTTGTTGTTATTTTAATAAAGTTCAAATTATTTTTCACAAATTAGTTCCGCATTTCTCTGGGTAATTTGGGTCTTCCTCATGAAGACCTTTTGTAGGTTGTCTAATTTATCCCCACACATTTATACAGATGGGTCTTGTGAGTCTAGACCTGGTATAGTAGTGGTTGTGAACAGTGTGAGACTGTGACCGGGGTTATCTATGACGGCCGGTATGTCTCGCCCAGGTTGTGCTCACTCCATGATAGAAAGTAAATCCACTATAGGGTTAATACTGTTTCCCTACAGGCTTAAGGAAGGGTTAAAAGGAAACAGGAACGAGGGCAGGTGTGCCGGGTGTGGGGGAAGTGACCAGAACTTCCTGAGCCCTCTGCTGGAGAGGCACATGTATTTTGTTATGGACTTTTTGTTTGGACATTAAACACCGTGTGCTGTGAACCTTGATGCCTGGATCCCGTGTCTTCTGCTGCGCAGCCGACCGCGCTACCTCACATATGGTGGAGAATGCGGGCATGACAGCCGGTGAGGTGTAGCATCCATCCCTGGTGACCCAGCTGCGCATGTCCTGGATTCGAGCGGCTATACTACAGCCCAAACCCGGCGACGCCATGGAGGACATACTAAAGCATTTGGCTCAGGCTAATGCACAGCAGCAACAGACCAATGCACACCTGCTCCAATCCTTGCAAGTGCAGGAAAAAAAACTCCAAGAACAGTTGGATCAGGCCAATGCACGTCAGCAGCAATCCTTGCAAGTGCAGGTCAAAATGCACCAAGAACAGATGGAGCAGGCCAATGCACGTCAGCAGCAATCCTTGCAAGTGCAGGACAAAAGGCACCAAGAACAGATGGAGCAGGCCAATGCACGTCAGCAGCAAGCCTTACAATTGCAGGAAAAAAGGCACCAAGAACAGATGGTTCTCCTGGCCAAGTCGATCCGTGCCGGACCGGCAGCAACAACCCCGGGACCGGGTGACGACGGCAGCGTCCGGAAAGCGGTGAGACAAGCGTTGCAAAAGATGACCCCGGGTGATGATGTGGAAGCGTTCCTGGCGGTGTTTGAGCGGGTGGCCGAGCGGGAAAAGCTGCCGACCCCGCAGTGGGCTGAGGTATTGTCGCCCTATCTGACGGGGGAACCCCAAAAAGCGTACCTGGACCTCGGTACCGAGGACGCCATTGACTATGTGACCCTGAAAGCCGAAATACTGGCTCGGTTGGGGGTGAATACCTATGTACGGGCTCAGCGGGTAAATCAGTGGTTCTATGAGGAAGCCAAACCCGTACGCTCCCAGGCCTATGACTTATTACATCTTGTAAAAAAGTGGTTGCAGCCTGACACTCTGAGCCCGGCGCAAATGGTGGAAAGGGTAGTAGTGGATCGTTTTGTGCGCACTTTACCCGTCACCGTTCAACGGTGGGTAGGACAGGGTGACCCGAGTACCCTGGACCAATTAGTGTCCCTGGTAGAGCGGCATGTGGCTACGCAGGACTTGATACGGGACACTGAGACTTTGCGTACCGCCCGTCGGTCCGGCCCCTCCAAGCCTAGGGCCAAGGACCCACCGCCGACACCGGTACAGGAGTCCGCTACCATCCTGGCTGAGGCCGCGCCCGCCGTTCCTGAGGTCCGGAAGGCCATGTACCCTAAACGACAACTTGTCAAGGGGGTTTCCTTCCCTATTAGATGTTGGCGGTGCCAGCGGGTGGGACATATGGAAGCCCAGTGTCCACTCACCACGGAGCCCATGGATTGTGGGGTTACCCGGCGGGGTTCAATGTATGCTCAGGTGGTGTGTACCGCTGACCTGGTCTCCCCAGAGACAGAGCCCCACTTGTGCCAAATACAGGTGAATGGATGTCCGGTTACAGGATTGTTGGATTCCGGAAGCTTAGTGACCCTTGTGCGATCCACCTTGAGAGCTAAAGTAAAGGCCACAGGACGCACTGTGGGGGTGGTTTGCATACATGGGGACCGCCACGACTATCCCACGGGGATTGTCACCATCACAGCACCTTGCGGTCAGGTGCAACATGAGGTGGGACTTCTTAACACTCTTCCTTATGACGTGATCCTAGGAAGGGATCTGCCCTATTTTTGGACTTTATGGAGGGGACCCCCTAAGTCCCCTCAGATATTGGTCGGTCCGGGACCTGAGCCCTACAATCCTGAATCCGGGACACCTGCCGTAGGGGTCACGATGATAGGGACAGAGTGTGAACCCGATAGGTCACCCCTAGAGGTATTGGCAGGAGAGGCTGAGACGGTCGAGCCCATCCCGGAGTTGGAGGCGTCCCCGGATACGTTTGGGACAGCCCAACTCCAGGACCCTACGTTAATACATGCCCGGAGTCGGGTGACAGTAGTTGACGGGGTGGCACAGCTGCCCAGTGCCCAGGTAAGGTACCCCCATTTCGCTCTTAAGCAGGATTTACTCTACCGGGTAGATGAAATACGGGGCGTAGGGGTAGAACAGTTGGTAGTGCCCCAGCCGCATCGCCGGCGGGTCCTCGACTTGGCTCATAAACACCTGATGAGTGGCCACCTAGGGGTCAAGAAAACGCAGGAGCGAATATTGCAAAGGTTCTATTGGCCCGGGGTCTTTGGGGAGGTAAAACGGTTCTGCGAAACCTGCCCGGAGTGTCAGCTTACTGCACCCCTGACCCATTTTCGCAGTCCGTTGGTACCGTTACCCATTATAGAAGTCCCTTTTGAACGGATAGGGATGGATCTGGTGGGGCCCCTCGTAAAGTCCGCTCGAGGGCACCAACACATCCTAGTGATCGTTGACTATGCCACCCGGTATCCCGAGGCGATACCTCTCAGACATACTGCAGCAAAGCTTATAGCTCGGGAGTTGTTTGCTGTGTTCTGCCGGGTGGGATTGCCCAAGGAGATCCTTACGGATCAGGGGACCCCATTCATGTCTAAAGTGACCAAAGAGCTATGCCGGCTACTCCAGATCAAGCAGTTGCGTACGTCTGTGTATCATCCGCAAACGGACGGTTTAGTCGAGCGTTTCAATAAAACCCTGAAAACCATGCTAAGAAGGGTGATTTCAAAAGACGGGAAAGACTGGGATATGTTGCTTCCCTATTTGATGTTTGCCATACGAGAGGTGCCACAGGCATCCACGGGGTTTTCGCCTTTTGAATTGTTATACGGGCGACATCCCCGGGGATTGTTGGACCTGGCAAAGGAAACATGGGAACAAGAGCCCACCCCCCATAAAAGTGTGATTGAACACATTTTGGGTATGCAGAACCGCATAAGCGCGGTCATGCCAATTGTGAAGGAGCACTTACAGGAGGCTCAGGCCGCGCAAAGCGGCCGCTACAATAGACAAGCCACCGTGCGGACCTTTAAACCCGGGGATCGGGTGTTGGTATTGATCCCCACGGCGGAGAGCAAATTCCTGGTTCAGTGGCAAGGCCCCTACGAGATAAAGGAAAGAGTAGGGGTGGTTAACTATAAAGTATTGCAGCCCGGTAGGCGGAAACCTGAACAAATATACCATGTCAACCTATTAAAACCTTGGCAGGAACGGGAAAGCCTGATGGCTGTTTTTTCCCCACCTCCCTCCTCTTCGGGTCGTTCACATCCGGCTCCAGCGACCTCCGGAGAGGACGAACCGGAAGTAAGGATTGGAGAAGCCCTCACCAAGCAACAGAGGCGAGAGGCCAGACGGTTGGTTCAGCAGAACCCCGATGTCTTCTCCGAGCTGCCCGGTAGGACCAGTCTGATACGACATGATATTGTCACCGAGCCCCACCTGAAGGTACGCCTGAAGTCATACCGGGTGCCGGAGGCTCGACGACAAGCCATATCGGAGGAAGTAAAGACAATGTTACGCCTGGGGGTCATCGAAAAATCCCGGAGTGAATGGGCTAGTCCGATTGTCCTAATACCAAAACCCGATGGCTCCTTAAGGTTCTGCAATGACTTTAGGAGATTGAACGAAATATCCAAGTTCGATCTCTACCCCATGCCCCGGGTGGATGAGCTGATTGATAGGCTGGGACAGGCGCGATATTTTACCACGCTCGACCTGACCAAAGGGTACTGGCAGGTGCCACTAACGGAGTCCGCCAAGGAGAAAACAGCTTTTGTTACGCCGGAGGGTCTCTTCCACTATGTTGTCTTGCCTTTTGGGTTACATGGCGCTCCGGCCACGTTCCAGAGGTTGATGGACTTAGTGCTGGAACCCCACCAGGCGTATGCATCAGCGTACCTGGATGACATCATTATTTACAGCTCCGATTGGCAGACCCACTTGGAACAGGTACAAGCGGTGGTGGACGCGCTTCGAACAGCCGGATTGACAGCCAATCCCAAGAAATGTGCATTGGGACTCACGGAAGCCCGCTACTTGGGCTACGTGATAGGCCAAGGAGTGATTAAGCCCCAAATTAACAAGGTTGAGGCGATCCAGAAGTGGCCTAGACCCCTGACCACGAAGCAAGTTAGGGCCTTCCTGGGTATCGTGGGGTACTACAGGAGGTTTGTAAAGGATTTTGCGGGACTATCAGCCCCCTTGACGGACCTTCTCAAAGGCAAGAAGTCCGTCATGGTGCGGTGGACTCCGCAGGCCGAGGACTCCTTCCGGGCCCTGAAGGGGGTCCTGTGCGGACAGCCCGTTCTGGTCAACCCTGATTTCCGGAAGGAGTTCATAGTACAGACTGACGCCTCGGAGGTCGGCCTGGGGGCAGTGCTGTCTCAGGTGGTTCAGGGGGAGGAACACCCCGTCACCTTCTTGAGTAGGAAGCTCACCCCTCCCGAGCGGAATTATAGCGTAGTGGAGAAGGAGTGCCTGGCGATCAAGTGGGCCTTGGAGTCCCTACGCTATTACCTGCTGGGACGGCAGTTTCGCTTGGTGACGGATCACTCTCCACTGGTCTGGATGAGGTCCGCCAAGGAACGGAATGCCCGGGTTACCCGGTGGTTCCTTTCTCTGCAGAACTTCCGGTTTACGGTTGAACACCGGGCCGGTAGGTTGCAGGGCAACGCCGATGCCTTGTCCCGCGGCCCGTGCTTGATGGCTGGAGTTCAACCCCGCACGCTTGAACTGAGGGGGGGGTATGTGAGACTGTGACCGGGGTTATCTATGACGGCCGGTATATCTCGCCCAGGTTGTGCTCACTCCATGATAGAAAGTAAATCCACTATAGGGTTAATACTGTTTCCCTACAGGCTTAAGGAAGGGTTAAAAGGAAACAGGAACGAGGGCAGGTGTGCCGGGTGTGGGGGAAGTGACCAGAACTTCCTGAGCCCTCTGCTGGAGAGGCACATGTATTTTGTTATGGACTTTTTGTTTGGACATTAAACACCGTGTGCTGTGAACCTTGATGCCTGGATCCCGTGTCTTCTGCTGCGCAGCCGACCGCGCTACCTCACAACAGCTATGGGTCTCTACAGGTTTTCTCTAAACAGCACACTATATAATAGAACATCATCATTGTAGACCATACATGCACCTTTCATTCTGGACATCTATGTGCACTTTGTTTTCCACCATTGTATGATTGAATGTCTCATTGCTGACTAGGTGATCCCAAACACTAGACCATAGGTGTTCAGCTTGCAATGTCACATGAACTGGCCCTCATACGACTCCTGGCTGCAGTGCTTGGTCCTCAAAATCGTTTTTCTAGCGGTCGGCCCTTTAATTTTTCTATAGAGCCCTATAATTTTTCACTCTCATTAATGAACACCGTAGCACACAAGCAATACTGGATGACGTCGGACACTAGCCAGTGTCAGGAAGCTCTGTGTGGGCAGGCTTAGATCACGCTGCACTCCAGTGTTTGAGATGTAAGCAGCAGAACTGTCTGTTAAGTAATGTGCTGCATTCATCAGTCTCTCTGTATCCTTTGATGTATGCAGCAGTCTGTGTCTACTAATAGAAAAAAAATCTATTAGGAATTATTTTACTTCTGAGCACCACTTATCACAGTCAAGCCAGGTTTTACCGATAATGTCAGTATCTCCTATGTGATGTACACAATAGTATCAGTGTATCCTATGTGTTGTATACAGCAGTCCTGATGTCTTCTATGTTGTTGTATACAGCAGAATTGGTGACTCCTTTGTGATTTAGACATGTCAAATACTGCTTGCAACAGTTTCTGTATCCATTGATGTAAAAAGCAGCCTCATGTTTTCCTATGTGATGTATACATGTGATGTATACAACAGTATCAGTGTATCCTGTGTGTTATGTACAGCAGTCCGGATGTCTTCTATGTTGTATACAGCAGCGTTTGTGTCTCCTATGTGATTTATACATGTGAAATACTGCACCATTGTCTAGGAGGGTTGATTCTACTGCAAGATACTCTTTAAGGCTTCTTCAGTAATGTAATCTTAATAGCCCATCCTTAAAATAATCCATCAGTTTCTGATTGGTGGCATTCAGCCTCTGCTGAAAGCGATCATTGCACCCAAGCAAATATTCATAGCTGCTGATGCGGTGTTGAAATTAGTAGGGGAGTGAGTGTATTTTTTTTATCAATGTTCTGTCTTAAGTAACTTCACTTAAAAAGACAGACAAACATTGTAATCCAATATATACAATGTGCAATACAGGGTAATATTGTGGTACCGTGTTAGCCTATAAAGGTATCACTCCTAAAATACTTTTGTCATTCTTGGGACGTAGTATTTCAATTAACCCAATATATAAAGTTTTTTGTGCTGTTGATTTGTAATACTCGATAATTCCAACTTTCTCCCAGGTTGCTGCTGGACTTTATAGAAAGTGTCTCTGTTTCTTGAATTCTGCTGTGAGAAAAGCTGAAGAAGAAAGACAGTCTCACTCAGATGACTGGACTGGTAATAAAGGAGTCGTCAAAGCTTACATGACCTTAGTGGATTTTTGTGACGCCCATCTTCGGAAACTAGAGGAAGGCTCAGCAGGTAAGTTGTCTTCAGGATAAAATTACATTTTGTGATATTTGATTTGTACTTCCAGCTATAAGGTAACTTGAGGCTTTATGTAGCTGCAAAAGACATTTATTCCCTTTTTATCTTACATATAAGTGCTCTTATATCGAAGATGAACGTTGACTAAGCCCACTAATTCTTATGAAACCGCCATCTAATATGTATGGTAGTGTTCCCTATCCCAGTGGGAAATGTCTGTGGATAATGCTCACGCCTTTGTTTTTACAGGCAAGTCTGTTAGCGGCTTATTACAGCTTCCTATTGAACTCACATACATGCTTGAGCAAATCAAGCATTGTCGATGGTGGTTTCGGTAGAATAGCTGTCACCAAATAAGCATTTGGTAACCTTCTATCTAGGTGTATTGTCATTTTTAGTTTAGTTTTTATTTATGTTTATCTCACTGCATTATGTAATAAGATCAAGGACCAGTAGACTCTGTGAACATTATGAGTAGAAGTTTAGACAGAGAGATTTGCTAAGAATAATGTATTTAATTGATGGTACAAATTGCTGCAGAAAAGTGAAGTATATGTCTAGTGACCTGGAGATCAGAGCTGTATCCTTACAGTGGCACCCCTGATCAAAATTAATTATTGTGAACAGTTCAGCAAATTGAAGATGAAATAACTGATTTCCTTTGTATTTTAGGGGGGGGGGGGGTGGAGAAATCATATTTTACATTTTTAAACGTACAAAAAGGAAATTGGAGATGCAAAAGTTTGGACACCCTTGGAGATTTGTGTTTGCTGAGATACCTTTGACCAAGATTTCAGACCTTAATTAGCCTGTTATGTTTATATTATCATTGGGAAAGGCCAGTGGATGCACATTTCATAGTTTTATAAAAACCCAGCCTCCTCTAACCTTGTGCCAAAAAATAGCAGCCATGGATTCTTCTAAGCAGCTGCCTAGCACTCTGAAAATAAAAATGATAGAGGGCCACAAAATAGGAGAAGGGCTATAAGATGATAGCAAAGAGTTTTCAAGTTGCCCTTTCCTCACGTCAAAATGTAATTAAGAAATGGCAGCTAACAGGAACAGTGAAGGTCATGATAAGGTCTGGAAGACCAAGCAAAATTTCTGTGCGAGCTGCTCGTAAGATTGCTAGACAGGAAAATCAGAACCCCTGCTTGACTGCAAAAGATCTTAGCAGATTCTAGATTTGTGGTACATTGTTCTACTGTTCAGAGACATCTGCACAAATATGGCCTTCATGGAAGAGTCATTAGATGAAAATCTCTCCTGCATCCTCAATATAAAATTCAGCGTCAAGAGTATGCAAAAGAACATGTAAACCAGCTGATGCAATATGGAGACAAACCCGGTGGACCGATGAGGTTAAAATAGAAAAATAGAACTCCTTGGCCGCAATGATCGAACATATGTGTGGAGAAAAAAAGGGCACAGAATATCAGGAAAAGAATATCTCGCTAACCATTAAGCATTGGGGTGGATCAATCGTGCTATGAGGTTGTGTTGCATCCAATGACACGGGGAACATTTCGTGGGTAGAGGGAAGAATGAATTCAATGATATGTCAACAAATTCTTGATGCAAACATAACACCATCTGTAAAAAAACCTGAAGTTCAAAAGAGGATGGCTTCTACAAATGGATAATGATTTTAAACACATGTCAAAATCCACAATAGACTACCTCAAAAAGCTCAAGCTGAAGATTATACGATGGCCGTCACAGTCCCCTGATCTGAACATCATTGAAATCTGTGGCTAGTCCACAAAAGAGCAGTGCATGCAAGACGACCCAGTAGCGTTGGAAGACTTTTTCTAGGAAGGATGAATGAAAATCCCACCAACAAGAATTGAAAGACTCTTGGCTGGCTGCAAAAAATTTTTACATTTGTGATACTTGCCAAAGTGGGTGCTACTTGCCTAGGGCTAGCATCAGCACACATGGGTAAATGCCGGGACCCTGGAACACTGCGGGCCCCACTCGGTGGCGGCGGTGGTGATTAGCTTTCTGTGGCCCCGGGCCAAGTTCCGGGTACTGCAGTTCTCAGGCTGCCAGCCGCAAGTTCCTGTCTGGCAGCCCTGCACTTTTTCCCCACAGCGTTCAGCTGCGTTGTGTGCCTGTGCATAAATGTTCATCTGTGCGCGGAGCTAGCATGCCGTTCACTCCTGCCCACAGATGAAGTGATAGAGGAGCCGCAGTGCAGCATCACCAGGAAGCAGACACAGAGCTGTAAACTGTATGTGCCCCCCCCCCCGCTTCCCCCTAGCTGTATGGGCCCCCAGATCTGTATGAGCCAACCTCAAGAGCAGTATGGGCCCGCTGAGCAGCATGAGCCATCCTCCCAGAGCAGTATGGGCCCCCAGACCTGTATGAAACACCCTCCCAGAGCAGTATGGGCCCCCCAGACCTGTATGTGCCAACCCCCAGAGCAGTATGGGCACCTGCATGACCCACATGCTGATTGTGGCTTAAGGTTTATGATCTCTGGCTTAGTGAGTAATAAAAACCTGAAAGAATAACACCAATGCTGTACCATATGCACTTTTCTTTATAAAATGTTTCTAACTTTTATTGCAACTTTACTAGTATAGTAACTATAGCTGCACTTCTAGTTCGCTTCGATATGAGCCAGCAACTGTCTTACGTGTTTCAAACAAAATTTTTTAGTCATAGCACTTAACGAAATATATAGCAGGGTATTTTCTATGCCGGTCTGTTATACATCAGTTTTTATCAATATACAAACAAGCCACAAAATGTTCTGCATTCTTTTCACGAATAGTGTTACACGCCCAAGACTGCAAACAATTCCCTGAAATTATAGTGGATAAAATGATTAAGGCATTAAAGCTGGAGTCTAAAGAAGCTCGGCTAAGATTTCCAAGGCTGCTTCAGATTATTGAACTGTATCCCGATGAAACTTTGGACTTGATGACCAGAGAGGTGAGTTAAACACACCAACAACTAAACTGACATGAAATGCAATGTATTTTCTGGATGTCTGGTTAAATATCTAATACAAAAATAAATGTAGGAGGAGTCCAAAAGCGGTGTGATTATTTTTTTTATTTTTTTTCCTTTCTCTTTATGGCATTTACTGTATGGGTCACCCTCGGGCTATTTTTCATTTTTGTTTTTTCCTCCCCTTCTTAAGAGAGATGTAACTTTTTATTTTTCCATTATTCTTGCCATATGAGGGCTTATTTTTTGCGGGACGAGTTGGACTTTTGAATGAAGCCATTAGTTTTATCATATCGTGTGCTTAGAAAACGGGAACAAAAAATACCAAGTTCAGTGTAATTGCAAAAAAAGTGCAATTGCGCGATTGTTTTTAGTGGTGATCATAGTGTTCACTATATAGTAAAACTGATGTGTCAGTATGATGCCTCACAGCGGTACAAGTTAGTAAATACCAAACATGTATACTTTTACTTTTATCTAAGGTGTTAAAATTCAGAACTTTGTCCAAAAAAAGAGAAGTGCTGTTGTCGCCATTTTCTGAGACCCGTAGCGTTTTCATTTTTTGGGCTCTATGGCTCAGCGACTGCTTTTTTGTGTGTTTTGTGCTGACATTTTTATATATGCAATTTTTGTGCAGATGCTATCTTTTAATCACCTGTTATTGTGTTTTGAAAAAATTTTGCAGCGACCAAAAAAACGTAATTTTGGCATTTGGAATTTTTTTTCTCGTCACGCAATTTGCCAATCAGATTAATTAATTTTATATTTTGATAGATCGGGCATTTTTGAACACAGTGATAAAAAAATACCTATATTTGGTAACAGTTTTATTTTCAATGGGGCAATTTGTGGGTGGTTTGAACTTTTAAGCTATGTGCGCACGCTGCAGATTTACCGCGGATTTTACCTCAGACTTGCTGCAGAAAATGTTTCTAACATTTCTACAGCAAAACCTATGGGTATAAAAAAAATGCTGTGCGCACACTGCTATTTTTTTATACCTGCGGATTTACTGTGGAATTTCCGCTGTGGAATTAATGAGCATGTCACTTCTTTTCTGCAGGTGCCTGTGGTTTTTGCCATAGATAATGGTAAAAATCTGCAAGGACCAACCTGCGGAAAATCCGAACTTAACCGCGACAAAACCGCATGCGGATTTTGTTGCGGTTTTGGTGTGTTTTTTTTTTACCGAAGGCAGAGGGTCCGGTTTTTCCTTAAGAAAAAGTAAATTTCTAGTGCGCACATAGCCTTAGGTTTTTTTCTTCCTAATTTTAAAAACATTTTTTTTTTACATTTTTATTTATTTTTCTAGTCCCCCCCCTAGGGAACTTTATCATTGCACAATCCAATCGCTTGTTCATTTCTGCTGATCAGAGCAAGTATCGCTCTGATCAGCAGGAATGTAGTGTTCCTGTGAGTGCTGGCGCTCTGTCAGCTCTCACAGGAAGTTTGTCATGGAAGCGTCGGGTCATCAGCTGACCCCGCGCTACCATTTCAACACATTAGCTACCCGTGATCACGTCACTGGGCCGCTGATGGCGGTGGGGAACAGCACAATCCCCGTCATAGCCATTTAAATCGCGCTGTCAAATACTGTATCTAAAGGGTTAACTGGTGCGGGTGGATCTGCGATGTACCTGCGCCTGCTAGCCACACTTGTCTGCTGATCAGATCAGCAGAGATGCGTAGAGATTACTGTGGCCTTGCCGCTGGAGCTCGCAGTAACCGTGGGGAGGCGACCAATGACTTATCAGTACGTCATTGTTCATGAATGGGTTAATTTTATTTATTTTTTTCCTTTTTTATCTTATGGACTTTTATTGTTGTGGAAATACATTTTCTTTATCGTTCGTTATGGGAGACCCAAACCATGGGTGTATAGCTTCTGCCTCCGGAGGACACACAAAGTACTACACTAAAAGTGTAGCTCCTCCCTCCGAGCATATACACTCCCCGGATGACAAATCCAACCAGTTCAATGTTTTGTGTTCAGGAGGTCACACACACACATGCATCCTCTGATTTTTGATTTTTGATTTCAAAGATTTGGAAGAAAAGCGGGTCCAATCTGGACTCCCGGCATGTCCCTTCTCACCCCACTGTGTCGGCGGTGCTGTTAAGGTTGATTTCAGGGCTGGAGCCCTTTTCATGCCGCGCTCCTTCACCATCCCTTGAGGCTCTGGCTTGAAGTGGGAGCCATCACGGTTCTCACTGCTTTGCAGGAGACCGGTCTCCATCCGCAGCCCTGTTCAGGATCCTGCCGGACGGAGCGATGACCCCCCAGGGACCTGGCACCTGCGTCTCAAGCTAAGTACTGAGACGTTATTACCACAGAAAGTGGTCTTTCTAGGGGTCCCTTGTACTTTATGGGGGACCCATTTTGTGGGGGAGAATGTGTTATATGTATGTTTTAACATTTCCGGCCGGTTCTCCAGTTCTCACTGGAGAACCGCGCCGATGGTGCCTGCACGCTGGCCGCATGTTTAAATCTAGGCCCCGGCTTCGCCTGAGGCCTAGTTTCGATTCTATGTCAGTCAGTGCAGTGAGACAGGGTGGCTCCGCCCACCGGCTGCTCAGCACAGGGAAGGGACACTCCTCACTGAGGAAAGCTTCTCTCCCCTGTATGCCTCATTGGCCCTCCGTCCTGCTCTGAGTAGGCCCCGCCCCTTCTCCTCGCTGCGGACGCCATTTTCTCAGCGTTCTAGGGCACAGAGATCAATGTCTGCAAACACATTGTGACAAATGGGGGCCTGGGACAGAGCCCCCAGTTCTGGGGGATCTGGAGGGCACAGAGATGCCCCTATGTTAAACAGTATGGCAAGCCACAACCTCCGGTTGTGCAGCTGCTTATACACTCTGTTTATATACTCTGCTGGGGTTTTTTTTCCGAAAAGCCCCCACTTCTGGGGAATCTGGAGGGCACAGAGATGTTATGTTATACGGTCTGGCAAGCCACAACCTCTGGTTGTGCTGCTGCTTATATACTCTGTTTATATACTCTGCTGGGGGTCTCTCTGGTCAGAGCCCCCACTTCTGCAGCATGTCTCATATCAGTGCAGGGCTGCAAGGCTGTTTTTTATTATGCACCGCATGTTGACTCGTACTGTCTGTACCGAGCACATAACCACATTGTGATGCCTGCTCTGACATAGTGGTGCCTCAGCCTGGAGGCTTATCCCCAGTGGTTCCTCCGGCTGCTCCGACTCCGGGGTAGAATCCCTCTCTCCAGGGGACAGCTGTCCCGGACACTGCTGAGCATGCATCAGCCCCCTTCTCAGGGCGCTTCTGCTGCTACGGCTCGCTCAGCAAAGCTCACAGAGGATTCTTCATCTGGGAGCCCGTCCTCCTAAAATGGAGACGCAGGGTCCCCTTTCCCTCCTCGCCCCGCGGCTCTGGTTCACGAGCTGACTCGCAGGACAAGGAGGATGCCTTACTGGGGGCTCGGACGCTCTCCATGTACCCTATTGATCTGTCCGAAAGTGACGCAGATGCTAATGATTTGATTGCGTCCATTATATTTGTACTGGACCTCAATCCGCCTGTATCAGGGGAGCACCCCTCTTTGGCAGAAAAGCATCAGTATATCTTGCCTAAGAGAACAAGGAGTGTGTTCCTTATCCACTCCAGCATTCAGGTCACTGTGACCAAGCCCAGAGCCTGTCCTGACAGACTCTTCCCAGAGCGTGGTTCTGATGACTGTTTCCCCCTTCCACCAATGGTGGTCAAGGAGTGGGCTCATTCACCAAGGGTGGACCCTCCGGGGTCTAGACTTTCAGCCCGGACAGTTGTATCAGTGGCTGACGGCACCTCTCTGAGGATCCCACTGTCCGCCAGGTTGTCCTGCTGGCAAAATCTATATATGAGGCGGCAGGGGCCTCGTTCTCCCCATCTTTTGCAGCAGTGCGGGCTCTCAAAGCCATCTCTGCTTCTCGGGAGGAGATGCATTCCCTCACCAGGGCCTTTATGCCCGAATTGGTTGCCTTAACTTCCAGGCTTCAGTCTTTTCATCCTATAGCTGGAGACTGTCACCGCACTGCGGTGGCCTCGGCTACTTCCCTCGCTATCCGCAGGTTCCTGTGGCTTCGAGATTGGAAGGCAGATGCTTCTTAAGAAGTTCCTTGCTGGACTCCCTTTTGCTGGGACCAGTCTATTCGGTGAACAACTGGATGAAATTATTAAGGAAGCTTTTGGCAGGAAGAGTACTTCCATGCCACAACCCAGGAAACCTTCCAGGGCAGGAACCATTCGAGGTTTCGTTCCTTTCGTTTCCTCTAACTGGTCGTCCTCTAAGCCCTCGGCCTCGTCCACTAACTCAGCCAAGGTCCGTAAACCAACTGGCACATGAAGCCGCGTCCTAAGTCGGCAGGAGCTGCTGCCACCAGGGCAGCCTCCTCTTGATTATCTGGCCGCGCCAGTAACGTCCTTGGTCGGTGGCAGGCTCTCCCTCTTGGGCGACGTGTGGTTGCAACACGTCTTCGATCAGTGGGTGTGGGTTACCATCTCCCACGGCTACAGAATAGAATTCTATCCAGCCGCCAAACAGATTTTTTTCTGACAACTCCCCCCTGCTCCAAGGCCGCCGCCTTCTCACAGGCCGTGGCATTCTTGCAGGCCAATGGAGTAATTGTACCAGTTCCCGACTGGGAACGGTTCTGAGATTTCTACTCAAATCTCTTCCTAGTCCCCGAAAAGGACGGTGCTTTCCGACCTGGATCTCAAGCTTCTCAACAAGCATGTTCAGGTGCGGCAATTTTGCATGGAATCTCTGCGATCAGTCAATGACCCAAGGAGATTTCTTAGCATCCATCGACATCAGAGATGTCTCTCTGCATGTGCCATTCGCAGTTTCACACCAGCGTTGGCTACGTTTTGTAATCGGAGAGGAACATTTCCAATTCGTGGCTCTCCCCTTGGGTTAGCCACGGCCCCTCGTGTATTCACCAGTTGCGGTTCTGCTCCTCCAGGGGTTGGTAGTGATTCCTTACCTGGACGCCCTTCTAGTCAGGGCTTCATCCAGTGCAGACTGTCAGCGGAGTGTCTCGCTCACTCTCGCCACGCTTGCAAGTCCACTCTGACCCCGACCCAGGAACTTACGTACCTAGGGATGCAATTCGAGACTCTGCTGGCACTTGTGAAGCTGCCCTTAGTCAAACAGCAGTCTCTTCATCTGGCGGTTTGCTCTCTGCTGAGGCTCCGCCGTCATTCCATCAGGCACCTCATGCAGGTGCTGGGTCAGATGGTGGCGTCAATACAAGCGGTTCCCCTTGCCAGTTCCATCTGCGTCCCCTGCAGCTGGACATTTTCCGCTGTTGGGACAAGGGACTTCTTCCTTGCACAGGCTGGTGGCTCTGTCGCCACAGACCAGGAGCTCTCTTTAAGTGGTGGCTTCGGCCCCTCTCTCTGTACCAGGGACACTCCTTTCTGGCCCCGTCATGGGTGATTCTCACCACGGATGCCAGTCTATCCGGCTGGGGAGCAGTGTTTCTCCACCACCGAGCACAGGGCACTTGGACTCCGTCCGAATCAGCCCTCTCGATCAATGTGCTGGAAATCAGGGCTGTAGTCCTAGGACTCGCAGCCGCCTAGCAAAGTTGGAAGTTCAACATATCCTTCAGTGGACGGAGGACTCCAAGTCCACCATATCCGCAGTCCACATCCCAGGCGCAGAAAACTGGGAGGCAGATTATCTCAGCCGTCAAACCGTGGACAGCGGCGAGTGAGCCCTGCATCCGGCAGTGTTCCGGTCAATTTAGCAGGCGGGGCACTCCGGGAGTGGATCTAATGGCATCCCGGCACAACAACAAGGTCCCGGTTTACGTGGCTCGCTCCCACGATCCTCAGGCCTTGGCAGCGGACGCGCTGGTTCCAGATTGGTCCCAGTTCCGTCTGGCCTACGTGTTTCCCCCTCTAGCTCTCTTGCCCAGAGTCCTGCGCAAGATCAAAATGGAGGGCCGTCGGGTCGTACTCATCGCCCCAGGCCCAGGCGATCTTGGTTCCCAGACCTGCTCCGTCTGTTCGTAGAGGTGCTGTGGCATCTCCCGGACCGGCCAGACATTCTCTCAGAGGGTCCGTTTTCCACAACAATTCTGCGGCTCTCAGATTGACGGCGTGGCTCTTGAGCCCTGAATCCTTACGGCTTCAGGCATTCCTTCCGAGGTCATCTTCACTATGACTCAGGCTCGGAAGTCTTCCTCGGCCAGGATTTACCTCAGGACTTGGAGAATTTTCCTGTCCTGGTGTCGTTCTTCCGGCCATGCTCCTTGGCCGTTTTTTCCTTGCCGACCATCCTGTCCTTTCTACAGTCCGGCCTGCAGCTAGGTCTGTCCCTCATTCCCTCAAGGGACAGGTCTCGGCTCTGTCAGCGTTGTTCCAGCGGCGTATCGCCCGACTGGCCCAGGTGCGCACCTTCATGCAGGGCGCATCTCACATCATTCCGCCTTACCGGCGGTCTCTGGATCCCTGAGACCTTACTCTGGTCCTCATGGCCTTACAGAAACCCCCCTTTGAGCCTCTTAGGGAGGTTTCGTTGTTTAGTCTTTCACAGAAAGTGGTCTTTCTGGTGGCCATAATTTCTCTCAGGAGAGTCTCTTATTTGACTGTGCTCTCTTCGGAGTCACCCTTTTTGTTTTTTTTCACCAAGACAAGGTGGTTCTCCGTCCAACTCCGGGCCTTCTCCCTAAGGTGGTGTCTCCTTTCCACCTTAACCAGGACATTTCATTGTCTTCCCTTTGTTCGGCCCCTGTGCATCGCTTTGAGAAAGCGTTGCATGCTTTAGATTTGGTGCCTACGCTCCGGATCTATGTGTCACGCACCGCTGTTTTTTTTTTAGGCGGTGCACCTCTCTTTTTGTGCTGACCACAGGTCAGCGCAAGGGTCTCTCGGCTTCTAAACCGACCCTAGCTCATTGGATTAGGTTGGCCATATCCGATGCCTACCAATGTTCTCAGATGCCTCCCCCGCCGGGGATTAAGGCGCACTCGACCAGAGCTGTCGGTGCCTCTTGGGCTACGGCTCAGCAGGTCTGTCAGGCTGCCACTTGGTCTAGTCTGCACATCCTTTCGAAGCACTACCAAGTGCATGCTCATGCTTCGGCAGATGCGAGCTTGGGCAGACGCATCCTTCGGACGGCTGTCGCCCATTTGTGAAGTTAGGTTTCGCCTACTTCTCAGTTTCTGTTTATTTCCCACCCATGGACTGCTTTGAGACGTCCCATGGTTTGGGTCTCCCATAAGGAACGATAAAGAAAAAGAGAATTTTGTTTACTTACCGTAAATTCTTTTTCTTATAGTTCCGACATGGGAGACCCAGCACCCTCCCTGTTGCCTGTTGGCAGCTTTCTTGTTCCGTGTGTTTTCACCGGCTGTTGTTGTAGACAGAAGTTCCGGTTATTCCGGGTTTTACTCTATCTCTACTTATGGGTGGATGTCCTCCTTCAGCTTTGGCACTAAACTGGTTGGATTTGTCATCCGGGGAGTGTATATGCTTGGAGGGAGGAGCTACACTTTTAGTGTAGTACTTTGTGTGTCCTCCGGAGGCAGAAGCTATACACCCATGGTTTGGGTCTCCCATGTCGGAACTATAAGAAAAAGAATTTACGGTAAGTAAACAAAATTCTCTTTTTTATTTATTTTTAATGTGGGGAAAAGCGTTGATTTGAATTTTAAGCTTTAACGTTTTAAATATTTATTTACTTTTTTTCTTTTACTCCTCTTTAAGTTTATTTTTTAGCATTCGTAGGGGACGTGACCCTACAATAGTTTGAGCGCTTATACTATAAGCTTATAACTGAGCTTCACAGGAGCACCAAGTTGTCAGTAGCGGTGGCTGCCATAGTTTCCGATATGTACATTGCTATTGCATTGTGAGGGGCCAGTGAGAGCACCCCCTGGGGTGAAGCAAAGGTCCCCTGCTGTAAGAAACAGCAGGGGAGATCATTTGAAAGCCGTTGCTATGGCCACGGCAATCAAATGAACTTTAGGCAGTAAAATTACATCCCTGGTCGTTAAGTCACGTTAAAATAGGACGTAATTTTACTGCCCGCGGTCGTGAAGGGGTTAAGACATTAAATTGCGACTGCTCGAGCATGAATTCCTCTGCTGTGGAACAAAAAAAGACTCAATCTCAAAAGTTCCCCTATGATTTTCTAAAATTAATGAAGTGATTAGTGGAGAAACTTGCCTCTACTGTCAATACGTCCTAGGATCGTTTTTACAAAAACTAGTTTGATTGGCATGAATTCTTTTCCCCTGCTGAATATCTGGCCTCTATTGGAGAAAATGTAATTGGTAAACACAGGACCTCATGCCTGCTCACCTCTTCCCTCATCTCTCCTCAATCCCTCCTGCTCATCTTTTTGCTTCTCCTCCTCTTTTCTTTTCTCTGCTCTTCTCCTTTATTTTTCTGTTTATCCTTTTTATGGTTACAATCTCTTACTCAATTTGTGTTGTCATGGAGGCTTAAATGCTGTTTCATTAATGCGGAACTTGTGCTTTTGCCTTAGATTGCCTTGATGGTTTTACTGTTAAGATATTAATTCCTGTTTTTTATGATAGTTGTTACATAGGTTGAAAAAAGCTCTAGGTCCATCTAGTTCAACCTTCCACCAATTCTACATTTTGTCCCTAAGTTACTTATAACCAACAATGTTGTGTGTATTGAGAAAATCATCCAGCCCTTTTTTTAAAAGCTGTTATAGTATCTGCCATTACTACCTCTTGCGGTAGGGCATTCCACAGTCTGACTGCTCTAACTGTAAAGAACCCTTTCCTATTTAGCTGCTGGAATCGCTTTTCTTCCACTTGCAGTGTATGCCCCCTGGTCCTTAGTATTGTCTTTGGAAGTCATGTGCCAGTCCTTTATGTTGACCACACATGTATTTATACATATAAATGAGATCTCCTCGGAGACATGTTTTTTGTAAGCTAAACAAATCTAACTATTTCAACCTCTCATCATATGTGAGGCCTTCCATTCCTTGTAGTAGTCTAGTTTCCTGCCTTTGAACTGACTCTAACTTCTGAATGTCCTTTTTAAAATGTGGAGCCCAAAATTGGATCCCATATTCCAGATGTGGCCTTACAAGTGACCTACAGTTAGGTCCAGAAATATTTGGACAGTGACACAATTTTCGCGAGTTGGGCTCTGCATGCCACCACATTGGATTTGAAATGAAACCTTTACAACAGAATTCAAGTGCAGATTGTAACGTTTAATTTGAAGGTTTGAACAAAAATATCTGATAGAAATTGTAGGAATTGTACACATTTCTTTACAAACACTCCACATTTTAGGAGGTCAAAAGTAATTGGACAAATACACCAAACCCAAACAAAATATTTTTAATTTCAATATTTTGTTGCGAATCCTTTGGAGGCAATCACTGCCTTAAGTCTGGAACCCATGGACATCACCAACCGCTGGGTTTCCTCCTTCTTAATGCTTTGCCAGGCCTTTACAGCCGCATCCTTCAGGTCTTGCTTGTTTGTGGGTCTTTCCGTCTTAAGTCTGGATTTGAGCAAGTGAAATGCTCAATTGGGTTAAGATCTGGTGATTGACTTGGCCATTGCAGAATGTTCCACTTTTTTGCACTCATGAACTCCTGGGTAGCTTTGGCTGTATGCTTGGGGTCATTGTCCATCTGTACTATGAAGCGCCGTCCGATCAACTTTGCGGCATTTGGCTGAATCTGGGCTGAAAGTATATCCCGGTACACTTCAGATTTCATCCAGCTACTCTTGTCTGCTGTTATGTCATCAATAAACACAAGTGACCCAGTGCCATTGAAAGCCATGCATGCCCATGCCATCACGTTGCCTCCACCATGTTTTACAGAGGATGTGGTGTGCCTTGGATCATGTGCCGTTCCCTTTCTTCTCCAAACTTTTTTTTTCCCATCATTCTGGTACAGGTTGATCTTTGTCTCATCTGTCCATAGAATACTTTTCCAGAACTGAGCTGGCTTCATGAGGTATTTTTCAGCAAATTTAACTCTGGTCTGTCTATTTTTGGAATTGATGAATGGTTTGCATCTAGATGTGAACCCTTTGTATTTACTTTCATGGAGTCTTCTCTTTACTGTTGACTTAGAGACAGATACACCTACTTCACTGAGAGTGTTCTGGACTTCAGTTGATGTTGTGAACGGGTTCTTCTTCACCAAAGAAAGTATGCGGCGATCATCCACCAATGTTGTCATCCGTGGACGCCCAGGCCTTTTTGAGTTCCCAAGCTCACCAGTCAATTCCTTTTTTCTCAGAATGTACCCGACTGTTGATTTTGCTACTCCAAGCATGTCTGCTATCTCTCTGATGGATTTTTTCTTTTTTTTTCAGCCTCAGGATGTTCTGCTTCACCTCAATTGAGAGTTCCTTAGACCGCATGTTGTCTGGTCACAGCAACAGCTTCCAAATGCAAAACCACACACCTGTAATCAACCCCAGACCTTTTAACTACTTCATTGATTACAGGTTAACGAGGGAGACGCCTTCAGAGTTAATTGCAGCCCTTAGAGTCCCTTGTCCAATTACTTTTGGTCCCTTGAAAAAGAGGAGGCTATGCATTAGAGCTATGATTCCTAAACCCTTTCTCTGATTTGGATGTGAAAAACTCTCATATTGCAGCTGGGAGTGTGCACTTTCAGCCCATATTATATATATAATTGTATTTCTGAACATGTTTTTGTAAACAGCTAAAATAACAAAACTTGAGTCACTGTCCAAATATTTCTGGACCTAACTGTATAGAGGAGTAACAATATGTTGGGCTCACGGGATCTAATCTCTCTTTTTATACACCCTAAAATCTTGTTTGCTTTAGCAGCTGCTCCTTGACATTGAGTGCTGCTGCTTATCTTATTTGTAATAAGAATACCCAAGTCCTTCTCCTGTTCTGTAGTCCCGAGTTTACTTCCATATAATGTATACGCAGCTAGAGGATTACTCCATCCTAGGTGCATTACTTTACATTTATCAACATTAAATCTAATTTGCCAATTATCTGCCCATTCTGACATCTTATCCAGATCTTTTTGTAATATTGTACTATTGTACTATCAAGGTCAGTTTTTAATATCCTACATAGTTTGGTGTCATCAACAGAGACTGACACTTTACTATCAATCCCATCCACAAGGTCATTAATATAGAGATTAAAAAAGAACCGGTCCTAGCACAGATCCCTGCGGCAACCCACTGCTGACTATAGCCCATTTAGAGAATATACCATTTATGACTACTCTTTGTTTCCTATCTTTTAGCCAATTCCTTACCCAGTTGCATATAGTTTCCCCTAGTTCCTGCTTCTGCAGCTTCAGTATAAGGCTATTATATGGTATAGTATCAAATGCCTTTGCAAAGTCCAAATAAATCACATCAGCTGTATCACCAATATCCAGATTTGCACTTAACCCTCATAGAGCCCCAATAGGTTGGTTAGACACGACTTATTCTTCATGAATCCATGCTGTCTGTCAGTTATTATATTATTTTCTGCAATATATTTGTGCATGTCATCCCTTAAAATGCCCTCAAAAACTTTGCATACTACTGATGTCAGGCTTACTGGACGGTAGTTGCCTGGATCCACCCTCTTACCTTTGTTATTCATACTACTATTATGTTTGATATTGATACTACAATTTTATAGTTCTTGGTTGTCTTCAGAAGCTGCGTCAAAATTGCTGATAAATGTACAGCTTGTGTTTACAACTAGTAACTTTTTTAGTGTGCCCTGTTTACACTAGACATGCAACTTTTTCTATTTCTATGCAAATAAACTGAGAAGGAATTGATCTTTTAGATTAGAGCCTTCTTAGCATATATTCAAAATATACATTCATACCAAGGTTTTTTTCTTATTCTTATATATACAAAATACTATGTAACCTGCAGGTTTCAATCAATGGCAGTTATTTTAAAAACATGTTGAAATTATTAGGGGGTTCCATAATGATTTGTTTTTTTAGTAGTTCACTTTTACTTGGCATTTATAGAATACCAATATTATAAAGATCACTTTTTCTAGTGAATAAAATCACGTATCTGTTTTAAATTCTGAGCTGATTTTTGAGAATAATAGAAAAATTGAGCAGTTTTTGTTAATGAAATATATTGATTTTCAGGTCAGTTCTGTTCCATGTTGGCTGTTCATTGGCTGGATAAGTCAAATGATGGCAATGCTTGATAAAAAGGAATCTCTAGCTGTACAGATTATCATAGATGAAATCGCTAACTACTACCCTCAATCTCTCGTGTATCCCTTCATGATCAGTGGACAAAACTATAACTTTGAAGACACGGTTGATGGACACAAGAGTAAATCGTTTGTGGAAAAGTAAGTAAATGGAAATTGGAATTTGATAATTTTGCATCCTTTTCTTAATTTGAAGGTGCTCTCCAAGGTTAAAAAAAAAACAAACAAAAAAAAACATGGCTGCTTTCTTTCAGATACAGCACAATGTCTGACCATGTGTTGTGCATGTTATTACAGCTTAGGTCAATACTCTTCAATTTTAATTTAATTTTATTTTTCCGGAGGGGGGTGGTCATTATAAATAACATACCATTATTCATTTCATTATGACAATACACATTCATATGGATTTTTTATTTTTTGCTATAAAATATTTTTTTAAATATTTATTTTTGTGTCCCCACGTTGCAACACCCATAGCATTTTTATTTTTTCTTTGGCATCCAGTAGCTGCATTATGGATACTTTTTGTGCGACTAATTAAAGTTTTTATTAGCACTATTTTGGGACGCATATGACTTTGTGATTCCATTTTTCTGTGGTCATTGAGAAACCCCAACCCCCAAAACTGTAATTCTGTCTTATTTTTACAGTGCTGACTTTCCAGGGTGTCCGTTTTTGTTATTATGGATGCAACACTACAAAGTGATAGTTTTAAAATCAAACTACAATGCAAAATTATGAACTAGGAAATTATGCAATTGGCTTGATTAATCTACAGCAAACGTGGGAAATTGATATTTCCCAAGGGGCTTCTTAAGGGACCCTGACAATTGTGGAGGGCTGAACCAACCAACTGAACTTAATTCTGAATATTATTATTTTATATTTTTATCACTTAATATTGAGCAGAATGCAGTATTTTTTGCAGCATTTACAGAGAATACTGGTTGTGAAAGGTTTTATTGTAACATTAATTTTTACCTGTAACAGTTAATGAAAACCATATAATTTGCTGCTGTTTATAAAATTTATTAAAACTAACTGCTCATTCAGCCGTAAATGGGTATTCTCAAGTTGTCTCTTGAGCAGCTCAGAGCAGTGCAGTTTCCTTACTTTCTGGTTTCCAGAATCACAGGCTTTCTTTCTTGAGCAACGGATATGGTGATGTGTAAATGCCCCCATACATGTTAACCATCAGCCAACTGAACCCCCTGATATTGACAGGATTGGCATATGGTCTAATGTGTATGGGGGCGCAGGCTGAGTGATGTTCAAGAGAAATATTGATTGCATATGTCTGATTTTGGACTTTCAATTACATTGTTCTCCCTGAAATAATCCTTGTCAGTTGGCGGCTTTCTCATAGAGAATACAAAAGTGTTCTGCTGAATGAGCGCTCCTGTGAATGGAAGTGTTGGCTAAGATGGATTGTCAACCAAAGCATGGTTCTGTCATCTGCCATCTAATGTGTATGGCCAGGTTAAATCTATAGCATTAGTAGAACTATCAACCTCTGCTTTAACACTAATAGTTTGTTCTAAAGGCCCTGTCACACACAGAGATAAATCTGCGTCAGATCTCTGCTTCCAGTGAAATCGGGGACATTTTGTTCCATTTGTACACAGCCAAAAACCTGGCACTGATTGTCCACAATTTCACTGCAACCACAGATCTGCCGCAGATTTATCTCTGTGTGTGACAGGGCCTTTAGTCTACACTGCTATCACTATGTTTACACATAGAAATAAGGCATTTCAACAAGGTCACATCTCCACAGACAGGAATAACAGAGAGCCGTGATTACTGCTAGAGACTGGGAGACAAAAAGGCGCAATAGGGTCTTACCCGGTATATACCGTATAGAAGGGTACACTCACCTGGTAAGGTTGTGCCAGTCACAACTCCTTGATGAGCATGTGAGTGTCCGCGTGGTTCAAGCAGCAGCCCCGTGTACAACGTGATATAGATATAAAATAGGAAAACGGGTTTTAGCCGCGCTAAAAAACCACTGTTGGCAGGATATTAACAAAATCTCTTTTTATTTCAGCATTCCAACGCGTTTCAGAGACAAAAAAGTCTCCTCCTTCAGGGTAAAGAGAAATCATACACACAGTTTGCAGACCGGTTACTTATAGAGGAGTCTATACTGCCACGTTGATATCTATGACGTCATTGCTCACATGGTAACGGAGTGACTCATAGACACGTGAAACTGCAAAGGAGGAGTGTTTTCCATTTGCACATAAAAATAAACAATAAACATGAAATAAATACATAAAGGCATAAATGAAAATACTGTTTGATTTTTTTCAGAGCGCGTCAATATGTTAAAAACATACATATTTAATACAATTTGCGAACCTGAAAAAAGGGGGGAGATCATTTGGTTTTACATGGGGTGGCTAGTAGTTAACCATTACTCCAAACTAGCCGGTTTGAAGGAAATGAATGAAGTAATGAATATTGAGAATATTTCTCTGGTAGAACGGGAAAAAGAAACTTCAGAAAAATGCCTACGCAAAAATGGGGGAAAGAACGTGAGAAAAGGAAGTAACATGTGAAAATATTTTATACAGAAATCTAGTGCGAGGAATTGATAGAATGTGCACACCAGAAGTGTGCTAAAAATATAAATATACACTTATATAAAAAAAATTATATACAATGAATCCATAGCCAAGATGCTAGAAATGTTCCTAGAAAGCAGGAGATAGTGTGGATGAGCAGAGGGGGTAAAAGAGCGCATGTGTGAAGAGACTGAGCAGGTTTCAGAGCGAACCGAGGTGAAATGAGTTCAAAGCGTGGGAACTAAAAAGAAAGCGCACGTGCAGAACAGCAAAGGTATCACAGTGGAGGTGACTCAAGTTCAGGCCGTGGGAAAAACAGCCCAAAGCAGGGTCCTGGTTGTGGAAGGAGGACCAGCATGAGATACATAGAAAAATAAATCGTGTGAAAAGAGGGAACATGAGAGAATAACTAAATTAAATAAAAATTGAAAGTGCGGTGCAGAGTGAATAACCATTACTCCAAGCTAACCGGTCTAAATGAAATGAATGAAATAATGGGTATTGAGAAGGTTTCACTAGTATCACAGGAAAGAAGTTTAAGAAAGATGCCTAAGCAAAAATGAGGAAAAGATGTGAGAAAGGGGCACCATGTGAGAGTATGTGAAAATATTGTGTCCAGGAATCCAGTGAGATAAGTTGATAGAAAAAGCGTGTGCACATTAAAAGTGTGTTAAAAACATTATATATATATATATATATATATATATATATATATATATATATATATATATATATATATATATATATATATATATATATATATAAAATTGCCTCTGTCTGTCTGTCTTGCTCCAAAATTGTGTCCTTACGGTGACACAAAGCTGATTGGCCGCTGGGCTAGCCATGGCCCCGCCCCCCGCACGGATTGGCCGCTCGCTCAGGCTGCGCTCCCGCACGGATTGGCCGGCCGCTCGCCCAGGCTCCGCCCCCCCCACAGATTGGCCTCTCGCCCCGGCACCCTGCAGGCATTGGCAACTTGGCCACGCTAGCTCTGGCCCCGCCCCCCCCCCGCATTCCCCGAACCGACACGGTCACGGAGCCACGACTACCAGGTGAGTACTGTACCCCTGGGAGCCCACATCAGCGTACGCCGCCAAACCAGCCGACACATACCCTCGCATTGCTGGGGCTGGCCGGCGTATGCTGGTGTGGGCTCCCGTGCGAGCGGGGGACGAGATACGCTGGTAACCATGGTAGCATAGTTACCAGCGCATCAAGGTCCTGCAGCGGCGGAAAATACACACACGCACACACATAACAGCACACACACACACATCAGATCACACTCACTCTCACACACACATCAGATCACACTCACTCTCACACACACATCACATCGCATCCACATACTCACAACATCCTTGGATATCGCTTGCTTCTCGGCGGCGATATTGTGCTGTGAGCTTCCAGGACCTGCCGGAGGATCACATGGCCAGAAGCATGTGGTATCTCCGGATGTTGTGAGTATGAGCGCGTATGTGCAATATCGTCAATGTGTGTGTGCGTGAGTGCATGCGATCGGGTGTGTGTGTGTGAGTGTATGCGATCGGATCTGTGAGTGTCGGCAGAGGAGCACGGCGTGCTGAAGGAGGCTGGGAGGAGAGAGGCTGATCCCGGGGAAGGCTGGGATGGGGAGGCTGAGAGAAGAGAGGCTGATGCTGGGGGAGGCTGAGGCTGGGGTAGGCTGGGAGGAGAGAGGCTGATGCTGGGGACCGAAAAGGCATCAGCTGGGGACAGAAAAGGCTGATGCTGGGAGGAGAGAGGCTGATGCTGGGATGAGAGAGGCTGATGCTGGGATGAGAGAGGCTGATGCTGGGATGAGAGAGGCTGATGCTGGGATGAGAGAGGCTGATTCTGGGAGGAGAGAGGCTGATGCTGGGAGGAGAGAGGCTGATGCTGGGAGGAGAGAGGCTGATGCTGGGAGGAGAGAGGCTGATGCTGGGAGGAGAGAGGCTGATGCTGGGAGGAGAGAGGCTGATGCTGGGAGGAGAGAGGCTGATGCTGGGAGGAGAGAGGCTGATGCTGGGAGGAGAGAGGCTGATGCTGGGAGGAGAGAGGCTGATGCTGGGAGGAGAGAGGCTGATGCTGGGAGGAGAGAGGCTGATGCTGGGGACAGAGAGGCTGATGCTGGGAGGAGAGAGGCTGATGCTGGGATGAGAGAGGCTGATGCTGGGAGGAGAGAGGCTGATGCTGGGAGGAGAGAGGCTGATGCTGGGATGAGAGAGGCTACTGCTGGGATGAGAGAGGCTACTGCTGGGATGAGAGAGGCTGATGCTGGGAGGAGAGAGGCTGATGCTGGGAGGAGAGAGGCTGATGCTGGGAGGAGAGAGGCTGATGCTGGGAGGAGAGAGGCTGATGCTGGGGACAGAGAGGCTGATGCTGGGGACAGAGAGGCTGATGCTGGGAGGAGAGAGGCTGATGCTGGGAGGAGAGAGGCTGATGCTGGGAGGAGAGAGGCTGATGCTGGGAGGAGAGAGGCTGATGCTGGGATGAGAGAGGCTGATGCTGGGAGGAGAGAGGCTGATGCTGGGAGGAGAGAGGCTGATGCTGGGAGGAGAGAGGCTGATGCTGGGAGGAGAGAGGCTGATGCTGGGAGTAGAGAGGCTGATGCTGGGAGGAGAGAGGCTGATGCTGGGAGGAGAGAGGCTGATGCTGGGAGGAGAGAGGCTGATGCTGGGAGGAGAGAGGCTGATGCTGGGAGGAGAGAGGCTGATGCTGGGAGGAGAGAGGCTGATGCTGGGGACAGAGAGGCTGATGCTGGGGACAGAGAGGCTGATGCTGGGGACAGAGAGGCTGATGCTGGGAGGAGAGAGGCTGATGCGGGCAGAGAGGCTGATGCTGCGGGTAGAGAGGCTGATGCTGGTGCAGCATGGGGGATGGAGCACGATGGGGGGTGCGCAGCATGGGGGATGGAGCACGTTTGGGAGTGCGCAGCATGGCGCATGGAGCACGTTTGGGAGTGCGCAGCATGGCGGATGGACCACGTTTGGGAGTGCGCAGCATGGCGGATGGAGCACGTTTGGGAGTGCGCAGCATGGCGGATGGAGCACGTTTGGGAGTGCGCAGCATGGCGGATGGAGCACGTTTGGGAGTGCGCAGCATGGGGGATGCAGCACGATGGGGAGTGCGGAGTATGGCGGATGGAGCACGTTTGGGAGTGCGCAGCATGGCGGATGGAGCACGTTTGGGAGTGCGCAGCATGGCGGATGGAGCACGTTTGGGACTGCGCAGCATGGCGGATGGAGCACGTTTGGGAGTGCGCAGCATGGGAGAGCACGATGGGGGGTGCACAGCATAGGGGATGGAGCACGATGGGGGGTGCGCTGCATGGGGGATGGAGCACGATGGAAAGTGAACACCTTCCCCCCAACACACACACACGCACGCACGCGCGCACTGCACAACACACCACACACACACACTGGGAACCACAAACAACTGCCCTACATAGACACCCACACACACAGACAACGCTGCACACACAAATATACGCACATACCGCACAACACACACATTGCACAAAACATACCTTCCCCCAAAACACACCACACACACACAAACCGCGCAACACACACACAGCGCTCCACAAACAACGCAACACACATACAACACCGCTCTCACCCCCGTCACACCCAGACAACACCCAGAACATGTACATCGCCCTACACAAACACTTGGTAACTACACACAACAACATCTATATATATATATATATATATATATATATATATATATAACAAAAATCATACATGAACTACACAATACGTAAATTCTAGAATACCCGATGCGTAGAATCAGGCACCCTACTAGTATATATATGTATGTATGTATATATATATGTGTGTATGTGTATATGTATATATATATATATATATATATGTATATATATATATATATATATATATATATATATATATATATATATATATATATATATATATATATATATATATATATGTATAATTACAATGAAACCATAGCCAAGATGCTAGTAATGCTAAAAATATTCCTAGAGAGCAGAGAATAGTGTGGATAAACTGCGGGGGTAAAAAAGGAAAGGGCACATTTCACCTCGGCTCGCTCTGAAACCTGTTTAGTTTCTTCACACATGTGCCCTTTCCTCTTTTACCCCCGCTGTTTATCCACACTATTCTCTGCTCTCTAGGAATATGTTTTCTCACATCTTTTCCTCATTTTTGCTTAGGCATCTTTCTTAAACTTCTTTCCCGTGATACTAGTGAAACCTTCTCAATACCCATTATTTCATTCATTTCATTTAGACCGGTTAGCTTGGAGTAATGGTTATTCACTCTGCACCGCACTTTCAATTTTTATTTTATTTAGTTATTCTCTCATGTTCCCTCTTTTCACACGATTTCTTTTTCTATGTATCTCATGCTGGTCCTCCTTCCACAACCAGGACCCTGCTTTGGGCTGTTTTTCCCACGGCCCTGAACTTGAGTCACCTCCACTGTGATACCTTTGCTGTTCTGCGCGTGCCCTTTATTTTTAGTTCCCACGCTTTGAACTCATTTCACCTCGGTTCGCTCTGAAACCTGCTCAGTCTCTTCACGCATGCGCTCTTTTACCCCCGCTGCTCATCCACACTATCTCCTGCTTTCTAGGAACATTTCTAGCATCTTGGCTATGGATTCATTGTATATATTTTTTTATATAATTGTATATTTATATTTTTAGCACACTTCTGGTGTGCACATTCTATCAATTCCTCGCACGAGATTTCTGTATAAAATATTTTCACATGTTACCTCCTTTTCTCACGTTCTTTCCCCCATTTTTGCTTAGGCATTTTTCTGAAGTTTCTTTTTCCCGTTCTACCAGAGAAATCTTCTCAATATTCATTACTTCATTCATTTCCTTCAAACCGGCTAGTTTGGAGTAATGGTTAACTACTAGCCACCCCATGTAAAACCAAATGATCTCCCCCCCCATTTTTTCAGGTTCGCAAATTGTATTAAATATGTATGTTTTTAACATATTGACGCGCTCTGAAAAAATCAAACAGTATTTTCATTTATGCCTTTATGTATTTATTTCATGTTTATTTTTATTTTTATGTGCAAATGGAAAACACTCCTCCTTTGCAGTTTCACGTGTCTGAGTCACTCCGTTACCATGTGACCAATGACGTCATAGATATCAACGTGGCAGTATAGACTTCTCTATAAGTAACCGGTCTGCAAACTGTGTGTATGATTTCTCTTTTCCCTGAAGAAGGAGACTGTTTTTTGTCTCTGAAACGCGTTGGAATGCTGAAATAAAAAGAGATTTTGTTAATATCCTGGCAACAGTGGTTTTTTAGCGCGGCTAAAACCAGTTTTCCTATTTTATATCTATATCAGAGAGCCGTGATTGGCAGACCTGCTGTGAAAGCTGCTGGGTTGATGATGTCTCAACAAAGGGAATTGAACAGAAACTGCTGTATAGAAATCAGTGGGCTGGAGACAGGTGGCTGGTATGTTAAGAGTTAACCTCTATCCTGGAAAGTAACTTGTGCACACTTAGCCTGGCTCTAAAGGCTAGCTTTCATGGAAACTAGTTCTGCACTAAAAAAAGACAAAATCTCTTATTGCAGGAGAATGACACCTGGAAAAAATAGAAAGTCAATTGCAAAGTTGACTATTTTCATGCTGTCTAATTTAAGTAATGTAAGTAGTGATGGGCGAACCCGGACTGTAAAATTCGGGATCTGTGCAGGATACCTAGTATCTATGCACCAATCCCAGGCACAGATTTCTTAGGGAACTCTGTGTAATTATCCGGATCCGGCCATCTTGATGATTAAAAGAAATAAAGGAAAAAGAATGAAAATAGGCATAGCAGGAGCGTTATAGTTAAAGTTTCCCGCGCGTCTGTAACGCTACTTCTGAGGTCATCATTACCCTCATACATATTCAGTGCTTCCCCTGCCCACCATCAGTCCTGGCGTCTGTATTTGGTTGCAGTCTGACGGCACCTCCACCCTGTGTGACAGCGTGTGTGACTTCTTGGAATCGCACACGCTGTCTACATGTCTATAGTGGTGTAAAAATAAATTCTAAAAAAAATTGGCATATTGTCCCCCATATTATGATACCCAGCACAGATAAAGCATACGGCTACAGGCTGCAGCCCCCAGCCATGTGCTTTTCTTGTCTGTGTATCAAAATTAGAGGGACCCCATGCGTTATTGTTTTTTATAATTATTGAAATAAATAATTAAAAATAAAACAGCGTGTGAGCCTTACTGTGTTTTTTACTTTTGATCTTCGTGTAATAGTGTCATCCTATTTTGTATGCTCTTTCCCTCCGCAGATTTTATAACACACACATGTACAGCATTTCATAATAACACGTGTCTATCTGCCACCGCACAGCCACGTGTCTGATTCATCATACCTTTGGTTTGATTATCATGACTCTGATGGCGGGTTCCCTTTAAGTCAGCGCTAATGAAAGCTGTATGTTTTTGTGACCCACATAGATCTGATATGGCAGCTTGCCATATCCTACATATTTTTTTTCCCCATGACTTTTTTGAGATACTTTCAGCTTGTACGTTTCTATTTCAGAATTCAGAGAAAGCTGGATAAAAATGAATTAATTAAAGATTTTATTCAAGCCTTGGAGCAGCTGTCAAGTCCTGGATTGGTTTTACAGGTGAGAATAATGGACTGAGATATCCATTGTTATATTGTTATTTTAAGCAAATCATTTACTTTTCTCTTTTTTGTTTCTTGTTGTATTCATTTTTATTTATTTTCATTTCAAATGGAGTATGCAGCCCACCAAGAGTGTAAACTAGGCACATACCCTCATAGGGGCTATAACCCTAGAAAAATTAGACTTTTAATGTTCTATCGCTGCCTCTGTTCTCTGTGTTGCCTCTTCAGAAACTGAAGTTTAATCACACTTGCTAATGGGTTGCTCTGTGCTCCTTTGCTGTAAGAAGGTCTGCAGGGGCAGACAATACCATTCGTACAACTTGTGCAGCTGCACAAGAGGTAAGAGGGCCCACTGAAAATTTCAAAGTAGGTGTGATTGTGCATTATGATGAGCTGTTTGAAAAGCTGACTGGAGACCACAGGTAAAGGCTGGACTAGTCCAGCGTAGCCTCCGAGTGACTTTTCCCCACCCCACTCCAGTTGATTGACAAAGTCACTCCCTACAGAGACCTGTCAATCAAATTCAGCAGTGTGAGGAAAAGCATTATAAAATGGAACCTCGGTTTACGAGGAACTTGGTGTGCGAGTATTTCGCTATACGAACAAACCTTGCTGTAAATTTGTAAGTCCGTTTACGAGCAACCTTTGCTGTACGAGCAAATACTCACCACACACACTTCCCGTTCCGTACTTTCACCGTGCTCTGACCCGCTGCTCACAAACACGCACAAACACACGCGCACACACACACACATATTATGCTTACCTTCACCTTCCGTTCCCTCGCCGGCCTCCTGGTTCTTCTAGTCTGCCGGTACAGGATGTGTATCGGGTAACCATCGTGACAATGGAGGAACTTCCGCTGTCAGCCGCTTCTCAAAGGCAGCGCGCTGACCAATCGGAGGCAGGCGGCTCATGCCTTTGACGTCAGCGCAAGCTCCGACATCGGTGGCGATAGTTACCCGATACATATCCTGTACCGGCGGACTACAAGAACCAGGAGGCCGGTGTGGGAACGGAAGGTAAGGTGAGCATAATATGTGTGTTAGTGCGTGTGTGGAATGGCACAATAGGGGACCAGGATCGGACATTGAACAAGTTGTGGAACGAGTTGTCTGAGCTTGCATTATTTCCTATGGGAAATTTTTGCTTTGCTAGACGAGTAACTTTGTTTACAAGCACACTCCCAGAACGGATTGTTCTCGTAAACCAAACTGCATTGTTTTGGCAGTGGAACCAGCCATTTTTCCCAAGTGTCACAATAGCCATTTTTCAACACCGCAACACCAGAGTGTTGTATGTGCTAATGTAAGCAGCCAGTGTGACCTAAACATGCTGACATTGCCTCAAGTGCCCAGTC
Organism: Anomaloglossus baeobatrachus; assembly: GCF_048569485.1. Taxonomy (NCBI): domain Eukaryota; kingdom Metazoa; phylum Chordata; class Amphibia; order Anura; family Aromobatidae; genus Anomaloglossus; species Anomaloglossus baeobatrachus. Next base: position 146,850,195 of record NC_134358.1, read on the forward strand.
CTTGTCTGCCATCAAACACTTTTTGGATGTCATTTTATAAATATTAATAATAATAATAATAATAATAATAATAATAATAAAGGGAGCTGTAAGCAGAGGATCTTGATGATTTTCATGCCGAGGTGCATTCAGTATGGCAGAATATCCCTCAGAAAACCGTTAATAATCTCATTGATAGCAGCCAACGCGTATAAGTGCATGTATGTCTGCATAAGATGCTCGTAATCGATAATGAATATTTTGAGATGTTTTGAAAAGTTTGTTTCCATTTTTCATGAATTGCATATCATTAACAATTCTAACGATTCTGTGATTTAATTTATTTCATGACTTTTCCTTCTTGTTATTGTATTGTTAGTGTTGATGGTCGTATAATAAAACAATAACCAGGAATAAATAGCTGAGGTATACACACAACGACTTTTAAATTCAGCCAAAGCGCCAAGTTTTTCAAGGAGAAGATGCTTCAGGCAACTATTGCGATTTATTTTCCTGAAATGTCTTTTGTGTCATTTTTTTTGGTCATCTCTTGAGTAGGGATGGGCGGACCTGGACCAATTACCATGAGCCACCCCAGCCTGAGAATACCAGCCCCCAGCTGTTGGTTTTTTTCATGGCTGGGTATCAAAATTGTGGGGGAACCGCACGTGTTTGTGTTTTTGTTTTTTTTTTTAAATAAAAAAAAAAAAAAAAGCATCATGCTGTTCCATGTCTTATGATATACCGCCAAGAAAACGCTCATGGCTGGTTGCTGCAGCCTGTAGCCATATGCTTTATCTGTGCTGGGTGTCATAATATGCAGGTACCCTACTCCAATTTTTTTTAATTTATTTATTTTTACACCAATCTAGACGAACTCAGCGTCTGTGATTGGTTGCAGTCAGATACGCTGTCAAACAGGCTGGAGATACTGTCTGACTCCAACCAATCAAAGACTATGGGACCAGCAGTGCATATGCATGAGGATAATGAGCGACTTCAGAAGTAGCGTTACAGCCGTGCTGGAAACTCTGTAAGTAGAAGAGTGATAAAATTCTTGTTTCTGCAAGGAAAGTCCACAAAGGATACTCATGGTGATATGTCTCAGACATTGTGGGATCAATGCCCTTCAATTTCCACAGTTAAGAACTGGGTTGACAAATTTAAAACGGGCCACTTCAGCACTAATGATGAGGAACGTCCTGGATGACCGAAAGTGGTTGTTGTTCCGGAGATTGTCGATGCTGTGCACAACCTCATACTGGAGAATCGACAAATTTTAGCTAAAGCAATAGCAGACATCATGGGGATTTCCCGTGAATGGGTTTGTCATTATCCATGAACTTTTGGACATGAGGAAGCGATCTGCAAGCATGCGAGTGAAAACTTCCCGGTCCATTTGTCAGTGTTTCTGCACTGATAAGAACTTCCTGTATTGTCTGGTCACTGTGGATGTGACCTGGATTTATTTGCATGACCATGAAATCAAGCAGCAGTCAAGAGTAGAGGCACAGTGGTTCTCCTCGTCCAAAGAAGTTCAGGGTGCAAAAATCAGCCACTAAGGTGATGGCATCTGTGTTCTGGGATAAGGAGGGTGTGCTGCTAGTGGACTACCTTCAAAAGGGTTCCACCATCAATTGAACTTTTGGACCAATTGAAGGCAGTTCTGAAGGCCAAAAGGCATGGCAAGCGGTCCAAAGGAATCTTGTTCCTGCAAGACAATGCCTCCGCTCACACTGCACAAGCAACCAGGGCAAAACTGACAGAGCCTTTGCTTCCAGCTGGTTCATCACCCACCTTATTCACCAGATCTAGCTTCTTCCAACTATCATCTGTTTCCAAACCTGAAGAAACGCCTCAAGGGTACCAAATTTCACACCATTTATGATGTCATGGCTGCTATGGACGCCTGGTTTGAGGCACAACCGAAATCCTTTTTGCTAGGTTTACGGAACTTGAAATACCGATGGAAGAAATGTGTTGACATCAGTGGAGAGTGTGTGGAATAAATGTAAAGTTTCATCATCCTATCTCGTTTCTTTCTGGGTAAATCCAAAGACTTATCAGCAGCTCCTCGTAGCCTGTAGCACCTTAGCACCTGAGTTTTATTTTTTTTATTACTGGGCGTAATGCACCCCAGTCCCTTTTGAATGTGTTATAGATTATAAGAAGTCACTGTAATGTGCAAAACCTGTGTAAATGCATTCAGCTCCTGATCGTATACTTTTAAAACTTTTTAAGCTCTATTTTAATTTTTAGTAGGGTGCAAATTATATTGTATACCTAAAATGTTTTGACCCACATTTATCAAAAATTGTGTAATTTGCTCTAAATTGTTTGTGTATGCCAACTCCACCACTCCATATTAAAACAATTTTGCACTTTAACCCCTTCAGCCCCAAGCCTATTTTGACCCTAAAGACCAGGCCATTTTTTGCAATTCTGACCAGTGTCACTTTATGAGGTTATAACTCTGGAACGCTTCAGCGGATCCCGGTGATTCTGAGATTGTTTTTTCGTGACATATTGGGCTTCATGTTAGTGGTAAATTTAGGCCGATATTTTTTGCGTTTCTTTGTGAAAAAAGCGGAAATTTCGCAAAAATTTGAAAATTTTGTAATTTTCAAACTTTGAATTTTTATGCTCTAAAACCAACGAGACATATGACACAAAATAATTAATAAATAACATTTCCCACATGTCTACTTTACATCAGAACAATTTTGGGAAAAAAAAAAATTTAAGGAAGTTATAGGGGTTCAAAGTTTATGAGCAATTTCTCATTTTTACAACAAAATTTACAAAGCCACTTTTTTTAGGGACCACATCACATTTGAAGCGATTTTGAAAGGTCTACATGACACAAAACACCCAAAAGTGACACCATTCCAAAAACGGCACCCCTCAGGCTACTCAAAACCACATTCAAGAAGGTTATTAACCCTTCAGGTGCTTCACAGTAACTAAAGCAATATGGAAGGAAAAAATGAACATTTTACTTTTTGCAACAAAAATGTTAATTTAGCCTCAAATATTGCATATTCACAAGGGTAGCAGGATTAAATGAACCCCCAAAATTTGTTGGGCAATTTCTACTGAGCACGCAGATACCTCATATGTGGCGAAAAACCACTGTTTGGGCACACGGCAGGACTCGGAAGGGAAGGAGCGCCATTTGACTTTTTTGAACAGAAAATTAGCTGGAATCGTTAGCCGCACCATGTTGCGTTTGGAGAGCCCCTGAGGTGCCGAAACAGTGGAGCTCCCCCACATGTGACCCCATTTTGGAAACTAGACCTCTCATGGAATTTATCTAGATGTTTATTGAGCACTTTGAGCCTCTGCGGGCTTCACAAAAGTTAATAGAGTTGAGCCGTGAAAATAAAAAAAATTTGTTTTACCACAAAATTGTTACTTCAACCAGGTAGCTTTTTTTTCACAAGTGTATCAGGAAAAATTGCACCATAAAATGTATTGTGCAATTTCTCCTGAGTACACAGACACCTCATATGTGGTGGAAATAAAATGTTTGGGTGCACAGCAGGGCTCGGAAGGCAAGGAGCGTCCTTTGACGTTTCAAACGCAAAATTGTCTGGGATATTTAGCGTATTCCATGTTGCGTTTGGAGACCCCCTGAGGTGCCGAAACAGTGGAGCTCCCCCACATGTGACCCCATTTTGGAAACTAGACTAGGGTGGGGGCGGATGGGAGAGGGCGCAGTGGATGCAGCAGCGGCAGAGGATGGGGGGAGGGGGGATGGGTGGGAAGGGGAGTGGGAGGTGAGATTGGGGATAGTTACCCTACAGGATGGATCTAGGCAGCTGGATCACAGGAGATGAAGGAGGCAGCAGATCGGGGAGGGTGAGAGGTGGGGGAGGGAGCGCAGCGCAGATCACGGAGGAGACAGGTGAGCAGAGCACAGATCACGGGGGTGAGAGGTGAGGGAGAGCGGACAGCAGATCACGGGGGTGACAGGGGAGGGAGCACAGATCACGGTGGTGACAGGGGAGGGAGCGCACATCACGGGGGTGACAGGTGAGGGAGCGCACATCACGGGGGTGACCGGTGAGGGAGCGCACATCACGGGGGTGACAGGTGAGGGAGCGCACATCACGGGGGTGACAGGTGAGGGAGCGCACATCACGGCGGTGACAGGGGAGGGAGCGCACATCACGGGGGTGACAGGGGAGAGCGCACATCACGGGGGTGACAGGGGAGGGGGTGAGAGGTGGGGGGGAGCGGGCAGCACATAACGGAGGAGAGGGGGCGGGGCCGGGCAGCACATAACGGAGAGGGGGCGGGGCCGAGCAGCACATAACGGAGGAGGAAGCGGGCAGCCGATCTCGAGTGGAGGGGGCTGGCAGCACATCACGGAGGTGAGGGGACGAGCAGCCGATCACGAGGGAAAGGGGCCGAGCAGCAGATCGGGGGGGACCGGCGGCACTGTATCAGATGGAGGGCGGCGGCAGCGGATTGGGAGGTGTGGGGGTGAGGGCGCGGGCAGCAGATCGGGTGGCAGATCGCGGAGGGCAGCGGTGGATCGGGAGGTGTGGGGGTGGGGGTGCGGGCAGCAGATCGGGTGGCAGATCGCGGAGGGCAGCGTCGGATTGGGAGGTGTGGGGGTGAGGGTGCGGGCAGCAGATACGAGGGGTGGGGGTGCGGGTGGCAGATCGCGGAGGGCAGCGGCGGCGGATCGGGAGGCCGGTTTCATACAGTGCAATGGCAGCGCGGCAACTTCCGGGTCCCATGCTCCAGTCACATAACAGCATGGGACCGGAGCTTGCCACCCTGCCATTGCACTGTGTACACTCACTGTGCTGGCGTGCTGCAGGGAACGGGAAGTGAAGCTGATGGGGCGGTCACCGGCAACAGGTCCACTGTGATTGGAGACAGCGGTCACAAGGCCGATCTCTCCAATCAGAGCTACTGGAGCTGGGGGAGGGTGATCCAGTGAGGTCACCCAGCTCCAGCCAATGGCCAGTGCTATAGCTGCACTGGCCAGGGCTGGATTTCAATGTTTCAGTCACTTTAAGTGGCTGGAACATTAGTGGCTGTGATTGGTTGACCGGCGTTCGTCAGCCAATTACAGCCTCCGTAGGTCCGGGGAGGAGGCACCACCCCTCCTGAGGTCAGGTACAGGTCCCCTCCTCCCCGAATCTGCGGTTTATGCTAACTTTTCGCAGTCACCGGAGGCTCCGGTGCCGCGATTACGCCATGACGGAAAGATCCGTCCTTGGTCGTTAAGGCCCAGGGCACCATGACGGATCTTTCCGTCCATGGTCGTGAAGGGGTTAAAGGGAACCTATCACCAGGTTTTTGCTCCTCCATATGACAGCAGCATAATGTAGAGACCGAGAACCTGATTCCAGCGATGTGTCACTTACTGAGCTGTTTGCTACAAGTAAAATATATCTTTGTAGTATTTATGGCTAGAACAGCTTGTCCCCCTGCCATAGAGATAGTTCTGTTTCATATAACTTGTTCTTTTTTTTTTTTTTTTTTTTTTTTACTGCACTATTCTAAGTCCTGTTGTGTATAAATACGTGACTCTTCAGATTTTGTGTTATACCATGCCTGATGAAGAGACCTGAGTAGTCTCGAAAGCTTGCAATTATTACCATCTTTTCAGTTAGCCATTAAAAGGTATCAACCACTGAGGACTCTCTGTTCTTTTAAACAATTTTTTTGAGCTGTTTGCTGTCATTTTGATTAAATCACTTGTTTCTCTGCTGCAGATCTAGCAGGTATTTGAATGTGGTCCTCTATAACCTCACCCAGACCACTGACTGGCAGCTTTCTGACCATATACAATGTACACAAAAAACTGCCACACAGTGGTGGGGGCAGGGTTACAGAAAGCTCATGAATATGCTGGACTACCTGGCAGCAGGCCAGGTAGTACTCTAATGATAATCTCCCACTGATTAAACTGATTATATCAAAACTACACCCCAGGAAGTGAAATATTTTTGAATTCAAAATCTCTTTACCTACGTTATGCTGCTCTCAGATTAGGTGGCAAAAACCTGGTAACAGATTCCCTTTAACTATAAATTTGTAAGCATAACAGTATATACATAGTTGCGTACTTCTCTTAAGTTAAGTAAGAGCAGGAAATTAATGTGTCAGATGTCACACTGTAAGGTAGAATTTTGCACTAGTTCACTTCATTTTTAAAATGGTTGCATCATAAATTTATTTTTTCAACTCCTATTTTAATGCCATTCATTACCTATGGTGTACTGGTACATCAGAGGTTATGTCCCTGCCTTTGATGTGGGCTCACATGCCGAGCCTACATCTTTCCCTACACGTTGGCTGGTCTAATCGACCATCATGTGCCTCAAACAGCCACGGGTGGATCGGACATCCACCTGCAGCTGTTAACCAATTAAATCTCGCTGTCATTCTCTGACAGCAGGATTTGACATGCGCTGACGAGAGCATCATTCCCTGCTCCCATCGTCACTACCATGATGTCATCGCGGAGCGCTGATGGGTTATTTTAACAGCTGGGGGTCAGGTGACTGTCCCCGGTATCTGTCTTGAAGATCCTCCTGTGAACGCTGGCTCAATGCAGTCATTCATAGGAGATCATGATTTCTCTTGTACAGAACAGTGCCAATGCTCATCTCATGCACTGCTCTGTATAGCACAAGCGATCTGATGATCGCAGCTTCAAGTCCCCTAAGGGGACTACTAAATACAATAAAAAGTGAAAAAGAAAAGTTTTAAAAATGATGAAAAAATTAAAAACCCACAAAAGTTCAAATCAACCCCCTTTTTTAATTTACCCCTCCACTAAAAAAATAAAACAATATAAAAATACACATATTTGGTATTGCTGCTCTCAGAAATGTTCAATCTTTCAACATATAAAATAAATCAATCCTATCAGTAAACGGCGTAACGGAAAAAGAATTAAAAATGCCAGAATTACGTATGTTTTGGCCACCGCAACTTTACAATAAAATCCAATAATAGGTGATCAAAACATCGCATCTGCCCAAAAATTCAGTAACAAAAACCATCAGATTAGGGCGAACACAGCCCCTGCTTCCGAAAAATAAAAACATTACGGGTCTAATAAAATGGCACCAAGTGCGATTTTATTTATTTATTTTATACAAACGTCTGAATTTATTTCATCAATTAAATATATGACACACCATACATGTTTGGTATCTACGTAATTTAAGTAAACTGGAGTATCCTATTGTCAGGAACTTGGTAAACAAAAAAAACAATTAGGGAATTGCATTTTTTATTTTTTTTTGTAATTTCACCGCATTTTTATTTTATTTTTTCATTTCTAGTACACTGTATGGTAAAATTAATGATTTTGATCAAAATACAACTTGTCTCGCAAACAACATGCCTTCATATGGCTATTTTGACGGAAAAATAAATAAGTTCTGGTTCTTGTAAGAAGGGGAGGGAAAAAAAAATGAAAAATTGCCGTGTCGTGAAGGGGTTAAGATTAGAGATGAGCGAACCCGAAGTTCGGTGTTGATACCACACACACTTTCCCAAAACAAAATACAGAGTGAGTTTGGGTGTATGCAAACCACTCGCGTGAGCATCGCTGTTCTCTGGTACACTCGATGTGCAGCCCAGTGCACTTGCAGTGTTTGATTGGCTCGCACTGGGGGTAACAACAGCATAATCAGATGTACACTTTGAAAAATAAAAAGAGATTGTGCACCGCACTGCTTACCTAAACTGGAGGTAGTGTGATATTTCTGTCCACAGCGCAGATCAGTGTGAAGTTTCCTTGATTATATCCAGATGTCACAGGAAAATATTTTTTCTCATCTTGATGGATTCAAACAAAATCCCTTACCGAGGTGCTATTGCCCAATTTAACAAGTATGCACGTGCTCCCCTCCCTGCATTCCCTCATGTCCGTCTCACCTGTCAGCATCGAAAAATAAAATAGTCCTAGTTTATCGGTGAGTGCTGCCCTGTCTCTCTTTGTTCTATGGGCATAATCAGATGTAGTGTGCAACAAAATGGAAAAACCCTGTCCACCACCCCTGGAAGTGATCTGTGTATAGCTGGCTGCATGTTGGTGAAAACTCAAACTGCACAATTATTGACTTCAATTGGGGTTTACGTCAAGTCTGGGTCTTAAACCGAACTTTATCTAAGATTATCGAAGTTGCTGAACCGAACTTCAACAATGTAATAAATGATGTAGCAAAACATTACTACATTTGACTTGGTTATTTATGACAATGAAATGCCGCACTTTAGGCCAGAAAATTGGCACTAATACAATTATAGAAATCTCGCACTGTGTCCAATTTGCAATAATAGAAATTTTCAAGATCTTAACAGCAGCGCAAAACCGCAGAGCTTATCGCAATTCTGGAGTCATTATCTTTCCAAGTCTTATTCATCCTGCTCCTGCATATTGTTTTTAGAACAAGTGCAATTATAGCTTCATTTTACAATATAATTGTATGCTTTGTCCCATTTAGGACTGGAAAGAGGAAATGTGTAAAGAATTGGATAAACCAAAATCCGATAAAAGCAAAATTAAGAAAATGTACAAGGAGATGCATGAAAACATTATGAATGCAAAAAATCCGAAATTTGGGACATTTAGAAGAAGGCTTGCAGAGGTATATATTTGCTGCCTGAATAAAAGCTGATTTTCTGTTTCTTTGTTAGAAGACACCGAGTTCCCTTGTTTTATACCAGTAAATAATTGAGAGAGTGTGTGTTCTAAGCAATAAACTGTAAACTTTATCTTGGGCAAAACATTATATATTTTATACATGTAGAGGGGTTAAATGGGTGTTTATATGTCTACTCTCTGTGAACTGTTCTACAATGTGATATTCCACTAATGTTATTAGTCACATTTTGTAACTGACAGTTAATGATTTAAAAAAAAAAAAAAAGTTACCTTTTTAGTATAACTTAAAAGGATGAAAGCCCTTATCAAGTCTCATTTCACTAAGTTCCTATTTCTAGTTTTTTTTTGTTTTTTTTTACTTCAATTTTAGGACCACATCCTTTAGGAGTGGCCTGTGCCCCTAGACAACTATGCTCAATGGCTCTTTCCAGTGTTGGCTGCATGGTCTTCTCCAGTTACACCATATTGTTCCTCTTTCTCACCCACCAATTCCACGTGTTCCCTCTCCACCACCCGAATTCATTACAATGTCAGGTCTTCTCTTCTCTCATACACCAAATTCATTGCAAATCCAGGTTCTCCCCACCCTCATCCCTGCACAATTCATTCCAATTCAATATCTGTTCTTTCCCACCACACCTCTAGTTTATTATAATCCATGGTTTCTCTCTTCCCCAATAAATATCATTAGCATGCCCTCTCTTCCCACTTCCATCAACTTCCATCAAGCTTTTCCTCACTGTGTTAAAGAAAAGAAAAGAAATCGTCTACCCATCCAGGCGATTCCCCCGCTAAAGTGTTTCACTTCATGGCATTGGTATCAGGTAGCCAGGCACAGGCTAAAGACACAACCAGCGCTATGACACCATTGCCCTAAGTTATAAAGGAAGCATCAGGCAGTAAGCGGAGAATGTCTTCTTGTAGTCACTGTGATTTGCTTTTGCTGACAGAGCTTCAGGAACTCTCCCTGCCCAATGATGTATGCAGCCAATTGTGAAGAAAAATACTATAATGAGGGCAGTATGGCCATGAGCTTCCCTGGAGCCTCGTGTCTTAGGCCCTCACCCAGATTGCTCACATTATAATCTGTTCCTGTCTGCTGGCCCAAAAAAATTGCATTGTGGGCCACTTGTTTAAGACCCCTAATTTATATGCTCTCTGGGCAATAATTACTGAATCTATCAAACATTTGTAGTTCGATTCCAAACTCCCCAGTTGCCATGTTTCCTTGGTTTTTAAGGTTGTCGTTATGACATAATTGTTTTACACTATATTTCAGAAATATTCAAAGGAGTTTGACAGAGTTTGTGGAAAAGATGGCTCACTTCTTAGTGGAATGAAAGCTAATGAGTTCCTTAAAAGCTTTGGAGAACTTGTGGATAAAATAAAAGGAGAGCGCGAGCCAGGAAATTTAAAGGAATATTCTCCATGGATGAGTGCATTCAAACCAGAATTTGCAAGAGATGATCTTGAAATTCCTGGCCAGTATTTAATATAGACAGACAAATATATATATTTTTTTTTAAAATAAATTTAGATTTACAGAAAATGACTATATTTAAATCTCCTTCCAGGTCAGTATGACGGTAAAAGCAAGCCATTGCCAGAGTACCACATAAAAATCTGTGGATTTGATGAGCGGGTAGGTGTTTCTCCCCGATCAGTAAAAATTAGCTATTTTCTTATTTTGCTTTTTAATAAATATAGATGAAACACAAATTTTATGTATAGATGTAGCAGAGCTGAAGTGATGATTTAATCTGTTGATGTTGTGTTATTTGTGAAGTGGAATGAATACCAGGTTTTCTTGCAGTCCCACCAGTGATCTGCTGAATGTGATAATTGGTGCAGTATTGTGTGTTTTTGTAATTATTGCTTCTATTATTTATAAAAGGTAAAAGTTATGACATCCATAAGAAAACCCAGGAAGATTGTCATTCGTGGAAATGACGAGAGAGACTACCCATTTCTTGTCAAAGGTGGTGAAGATTTACGCCAGGACCAGCGAATTGAGCAGCTTTTTGACATCATGAACATAATCCTTTCCGAGGATGCTGCTTGCAAGCAGAGATATATGCAATTGAAGACCTATCAAGTTATTCCTATGACTACACGGTCTGAACTTCCCTACATTACCTTGTACATAAAGGTCTCCTGACTTTTATATGAATCATCATAATTATGTCTCCTCTTTTACAGAATAGGCATCATTGAATGGTTGGAGAACACATGCACCTTAAAGGACTTCATTTTAAGCACTCTGACTGAACGAGAGAAAGAAGACCTCAACGGGTATTGCAGCTAATGACTGATATACTTTACTAATCAGCACAGTTTAACTAATGTATAACTTATTTTATCCAATTCGTAGACTGTAATATAGAAGGGTACATGTCAGGTCAGACATGTCCTGCACATCGAGCAATTCGTGAAAAAGAAGAGTGTTCATTGCTTTCTTGTAATTTTTTTATGCACATTCACTTCATGAAACTGAACACGGTCTAATGAAAAATATTACATTTCTTTAATATACTGTGGGTGAATGTAAAGTGTAAATATTTCAGAAAACTGCTAAACAAGTCAGAAGTCTTAATCTACCCCTATAATTTTTTACATCAGATGACAGCCCCACAAAATATAGAATATTGTCCTCTTCTCAGTGAAGCAGAGGGGTCATAAGAATGTAGAATAACCCGGTACCTAAACCACTTGGAAAGCAATTTGCAATTCATTTCCTTATTATGACTGGCTATTGTTAAGGCATTGGATTATTTTCTTTGTTGAGCATCATCATTGAGTGGTTAATTTAAGTTAGCTCCCCAGTAAATCCATAAAAGGAGGATACCCTAGGTTCGTCAAAAATAAAAGTATCCCATAAAAAGAGTGAAGGTCAGGGAAGTATATTGGATGAGAAAAATAAATGAATAGTTGTAAAATGATATTCCAAATGCTAGAGTTAATTATAGGAGTAAATCGAGGATAGCATGTGTATTAAGTATCAGTTTGTATCATACTTGTCTCTAGTCTATCCACAGGATTTAAAATGGGTTAATAGTTCCTTTAAAACTCCCATCTACTCTGTGGATATTTTATAAATGTATGTAATGCTAAAGGTGGTCTCCTGACTTCATCTACTGTATATGACAAAAGTGAGTACACCCCTCACATTTTTGTAAATATTTTATTATACTTTTCATGGGACAACACTGAAGATACAACACTAATACAACGTAAAGTAGTCAGTCTACAGATTATATAACAGTGTAAATTTGTAATGTCCGCTAAATAACAACACACCCCCATTAATGTCTAAACCACTGGCAACAAAAGTGAGTACACCCTTAAGTGAAAATGGCTAAATTATGCCCAATTACCCATTTCCCTTCCCTGTTGTCATGTGACTCATTGGTGTTACAAGGTCTCACGTGTGTATATGAGGCAAATGTGTTCAATTTGGTGTTATCGCTCACACACACTCTTAGGCCTGTTTCACACGTCAGTGATTCTGGTACGTTTGTGCTTTTTTTTTCTACGTACCAGAATCACTGACATACGCAGACCCATTCTAATCAATCAGTCTGCTCACACATCAGTGATTTTTCACTGAACGTGTCTCCGTGCGGTGTACACGCATGTCCGTGATTGCCGCATGGAGACATGTCCATCTTTTTCTGGCATCACTGATGTCCCACGGACCACGCAGTGGTGTGATCCGTGAAACACGTGCCAGAAAAAAACATGCATATCAAATAAAAATCATTTTTACTCACCCGGCTCCAGCGACGCTCTCTGCAGCCTGTTCTGCCTGCTGTTTCGGAGCCGGCTCATTACTGTCGTGCATATTCATGAATCCACGACACAGCCGACCCGGAAGCAACTGCTGCGGAGGTCAGCGCCGGCCGGATGCTGCACCGCGGGAGCGTTCAGCACCATGGAGAGCGGGAACGGGCACAGGTGAGTTAATCTCTATGTGCTATCACAGACCACGGAGAACGGAGCCCGGATTGCACTCAGACAACCCACGTGTGCCGTGAATCACGGCACACGGAGGGACATGTGCGTGTTTTACACGTCAGTGAAGAACGTCAGTGTTTTTCACTGACGTGTGAAACGGGCCTTATACTGAACGATAAACTGAAGGGGGGGGAGCGCAATAGAGTCTTATCCAACAAACATGCAAAAATGATAAGGGAATGTGCTCACCCTACAGGGCTGTGCGTCACACAACCCGATCCAAAGCATGCAATCAGCTGCTGCAGAATCCACGCGCTTAGCAAGCTGAAGCAGATCAGGAACAAAGCAAATGTGGAGCTATCACTGCGCTGCCGAAGATATGACATAAATCCAAAGAAGATCAACTGAAGCTGGTTTTATTCCACACATTTCGAAGTGTCTCCCCACGTCCTCATCAGGAAATCCACCAATATCAGAATTGTTGCTCTGCATGGAACCATGAATGCAAACATGTACTGTGACATACTGAAGCAGAGCATGATCCCCCTTCCTTTGGAAACTCTGCCACCGGGCAGTATTCCATATGACGACCTCAAACACACCAACATGACGACCACTACTGTGCTGCTGTGGTAAATATAAAGTAAGGGTAAAAGTGCTGGACTGCCCAAGCATGTCTCCAGACCTAAACCCTGTTCTGTGGGGCAACCTCAAACAGAAGGTGGAGGAGCGCAACGTCTCTAATATCCACCGGCCCTGTGATGTCGTCATGGAGGATAGAAGAGGATTCCAGTGGCTCCTGAGACGATCTAGTAAACTTCATGCCCAAGAGAGTTAAAGGGGATTTAAAACGAACAAAGCTAATTTGAATCTATAGGTTATACCACATCTCCTGAGCTGGGGAGGAAGAAAAGAAGTATACAACCATTACAGCACGGGATCGCAAATAATTAATTCTTTGAGGTAAAACATTTTTTAAAAATAGACCGGGAAATGTTTTACCTCACAAAAATAATCAGCTATGATCCCGTGCTTTATTGTCTTTATACACGTTTGCATCCTCTCCTGCCCAGAAGATATTGTATGATCAGAGCATACACTGTTATACAAGATAAAGAAAAAAAGTAATTTGCAGCTCACCCTGCATGAAAGTGTTGAATACATCCACAGAAGGTGCAATTAAAGCTAGTTTCGGATGCAATGCAATACCATCCGTTGCTATCCGTAGCTTATAGAAGTCTATGAGGAATATAACGGTTTCCTGCAACGGTTACCGTAATTCCTCAAGGCTGTGGATAGCAACGGAAGCCGTCCAACGCAAGTGGGAAAGTACCCTAACCCGGGTGGTGCAGGGATCAATGGATACCAGGAATCCAGTGCATTCACAGAAAAAGGGCAGGTAATCCAGCAACACTCCGTGCTTGGGGATAATGAGGTGTATAAAAACTGCACAAAGATCTCACTGAAGATATTAGAGGAAAACTTGAAAAAAATTTCAAAGAAGGTGAATCCATGGAATTTATCAATAACAAACAAATGGAATTTTAACCCCTATAGCCAAAAACACCATTATTCCATGCACTCTCTAAAGTTCATAAAGGGGTATTTCCACCCACCTTCTGGCCAGTAGTGTCTGGCATAGGCTCACTTGTGGAAAATATATGTGAATGGCTAGATACAAGACTCCAACCACTTGTAACGAGGTCACAGAGTTATATCCGAGACTGCAAATATGTATTGAATATAATGAAAAATCTGAAATGAAGAGCGAACTATATGTGGCTCACCTGTTGCATTATACTTATCCATACAGCATGACCTGGCGATTATGGCTCTAAGTGATCAGCTGCAACGTTATACAAAGTATACATGGGAATTTCAAGAATATATTCTGTCAATGACCTCCTTTCTACTAAAAAACAAATGTATTTTTTGTAATACATTGTATTTACAAATGCATGAATGTTTAATGGGAGCCAAGGTCTCCCCATCCTTAGCAAATATCTTTTTGAAGTGGTGGGAGGAGTCTAAGATCTATAATTCTAACAATCCTTTTCTTCACCACATTGAATTTTTTGCTCGATTCATAGATGAGATTTTGATAATTTGGAAGGGAGAGGAATGCAAAGCCATACAGTTCATGGAATATCTCAATGGCAATACTGAGAATCTCAAATTCACGTCACATGGATCGGAAACAAATCTCATTTTTGGACATTCTCCTGATAGGTAATTATCAAAAATCTGAAGTGGAAACGGAGATGCTGCAGTACTGAGGCTTCCTATGAGGAAGAATGCCACATTATAGATAACCGATGAGTGCAAGAGGCTATCCGAAATACCTTCTGGATAGAGGAAAAAACATCAGCAACAAAAAAAAAGAGAAGATTTACATTACAGTTCCTGAAATAAAAATCAAAATGAATACAAAAAAGTGGCTTCTCAACTCAGTACAATAACCAGTATGGAGAAATAATAATAAAAATAATCAAAAATAATTTTCCTATTCTCAAAACAGATAGTTACTCAAATCAATACTGGATAGGGGCTGTAACTTTATACCGAGGAGAGGTATCACCTTATCTAATTTATCACCAAGGGATCATACAAACAACAAAACATCCACTGCAACTAACTGGTTGTCCACCACAGGATCCCACAAATTTGAACAGAGTATGTAATCTGTGTGGCTATATGTGAAATATCAAAAAATTCAAGTGTACAGTGACAAAGAATATGATATCAAATCCTTTATAAATTGCAGCAGCACCTTTTATTATTTACCTGATCACTTGTGAGTCCTGTCAGATGCAATATGTCAAGAGTACAAACCCGCACATTAAGAAGACGAATATCAGAGCATCTCTATGATGTATATAATAGGAATACGAGCCAGTCAGGAGCATCACAGCACTTTATAAACTGCCATAATGGCGATGTCTGATCATTTAAAGTCAATGCCATCGAGAAAATTACGGTATCAAAGAGAGGGGGTGACGGAACGTGGCGATTGCATACCCGAAAAATAATGTGGATTCTCAAATTAGGAACGGGAATTCCAAAAGGGAGGAACATTAAAGCAGACTTCTATTTATTACTGATGATACAACAGCATTAGGTTAATAATTCTAATATGTTAAAAGTCCCAGTATGTTAATTTTTTCATGTTATTTCCTCCAATCCTTCTTCTTTTTTTTTTTTTGGGGGGGGGGTGGGGGGGATTTCCTGTCTGTCATTTGGTATAAAAGGGTTTGATGTTAGTCTGCAAGTACACTAGGAGTAAGGACTGTATAGTCCGAAACGCGTAAGCAATCCCTACCCTGGGGCATGGACTAATATTTTATCATTTACTAAACCTTTTTCACGTATGGATTAAAGAACTGTTTTTATCACTGGACGTGTTGCTGCATTACCTGCCCTTTTACTGTTATACAGGATGTACACAAACTACTTTACATTGTACCAACATGTCCTATCTTCAGTGTTGTCCCATTTAAAGATATAATAAAATATTTTCCAAAATGTGAGGGGTGTACTCCCTTTTGTGGTTCACTCTTCATTTCTGCAAGCACTCTGTGACTGCAAATCGCCTAATCCTAAAAGTGTGCAATGTATACACTGTCACCTGATCTCGCAATCATCATGTGATCGCAGCTATGTGATTTGCATAGTTGCAGTCATTTGCCGACTTGATTCACATCCATTTCAATCAACAGAACATTGGGCGGAGCAGGGAAAGATGGTGATCTTGAACATAGACTATGCAAACTGCATACTTGTGATTGCATGATATTGAGAAGGCAACCGATTCAGCGATATTCAGTCTTGAGTGACTACAAAAATTTTGCTGAATCCCTGAAAGACTACTTTAATGATTTTCTGTGGGTTTTTAATAAGATATTTTACAACCACTTGAAGATGAGCAATCCAAAGGTTTCTTTTAGCTGTGTTATCTATATGTATTTTTTTCTTGCATACAATTTTCTTTTGTCATCATTATACACATGGATTGATTGGCATTTGCTTTTTAGTCTGTTAGAAATATTTGTTTTATTGATCGTCGTTCAACTATTTAAACTATTTAAAATACTAGGAAATCTTTGTGATGAGAAAATTAGCTGTTTTGCTGTAGTAACAAAACACCTTATATACAGTATTATTAGAGATCTTACATGTATATTGGTTATTAAAAAAACATTTATCTTTATATTTGATGTTGCAGAAGACATAGTCCAGAAAAGCATTACAATGCCTGGCTGGACAAGAAGAACATGATTGGAAGTGCACAACAACACATTGACTCCTATGTGTAAGTTGCTTTTTTTTATATAGTTACATTGCTGTTTAAGCGATTGGATGATCTCAGATTTAAGTCTCCTAAAGGGATTAACAAGTAAAGTTAAAAAAAATAAAAATGTATAGAAAAAAAAGTTCAAATCAGTCCCACTTTATCTCCCATTTTAAATTAGGAAATAAAAAATATAAAAAATAAATTTCATTGATATAGCTGGTTTCATAAGAATCCAATCAATCAAAATTTAAAAGAAATTAATCAGATCGGTAAATAAAAAAAAAAAACCCTCAAAACGTCAGAATTGCAGTTTTTCAGCCACTGCAACAACACAAAACAAAATGTAATAACAAATAATAAAAACATCCTCTGTACCCCAAAATGACATCACTAAAAACATCACTCCGGGTGCAAAAAGCAAGACCTCACATAGCTTCATATCCTGAAAATTGATAACATTACAGCAGTTGGAAAATGGGGACGCAAGCCAATTTTTAATTTATTTTTATAGTTTCTGAAATTTATTAAAAAAAAATAAAAAATTTTTTTCACCACTTGCGTAAAACAAAAACTGTACATATTTTGTATGGGCATAATTGTGCTGACCTGAGCAATCATATTGCCTGGAGCGAAGAAAAAAACATTCATCCAGCACTTTGAGATATAATATCCCAATTTCACGATATTCACGGACTTGATAAAAACATAATCAGTTTTATTGGTGTACACAAGTACAAGTAATTAAAAACACCGCGTCTTACACATTTCAAGCCGAACAAGGGCAATTGATTAAGAGCCCTTGTTCGGCTTGAAACACGTAAGACGCAGTGTTTTTAATTATTTGTACTTTTGCACACCAATAAAACTGATTATGTTTTTATCAAGTCCGTGAATATCGTGAAATTGGGATATTATATCTTCAAGTGCTGGATGAAATGTTTTTTTCTTCGCTCCATTAATTCCGGGATCCGGCCCGCTGACTGTCCGTGCACTGATCTCTAAAACCGGCCACAACAAGCTTTGAGGTGAGCTGATCTTGAAACAATTTCTCTCTCTTCTTATAATCATATTACCTGGTCAGTTTCACAGTAAAATGAACATTGTAAAGTAAAACCTCAAAAAACTATTGCAAAATTGTACTTGTTTTGCTATTTTGCAACACTTGGAATTTTATTCCTACCCTGCAGTATGTTGCATGATCAATTGGATGGGTCATTCAAAAGTAGAACTCGTCCCGCAAAAAACAGGCCCCTTGGGTGGCGGGGCGATTTAGTCGAGCAGAGTGGATGTATGTGAAAGGGGCTCCCGGTAACATGAATAATATTCTGGCCAGCATACCTGGCTGCCTGCTTTCTCTATCTCACGCACCGGTTCCTGCGATAGGGAACACCATCTGGAGATCAGTGGTCCCACCGGAGCTGTCCCCCAGCTCCTGGTACCAGACGCCGCGCCATCTGTGGCTGGAGAGTGAGACGCGGCGGCCATCTTTCCTGCACGACGCCCTGCATCCTCACAGCATGCAGCGCCTCGTGGTTCCAGCGACTGGCGGCTGGCTCATCAGCGGAGGGAGAAGCAGGTGACGGCAGCAACATTAATCTGTGGAGCTACACTGGAGGGGAGACCCGGAGAGCGGTGAGCACAGGCTGCGGACATTATCATCAGCCGCGCCGCTGGTGGTCAGCGGGCGGCACATCAAAGGGCCAGCAGCGGTGAGGGTAAAAATTAACCTGTGAGGTGCTAGAGTGTCTGAGGTGTGTGCCTTGAAACACGGGCCCCTCGGATCTCCCTTTGGCACTGAAGTAATGCACGGAGGACATATATAAAGGCCCCCATGCATTATAGGCCCCACTTCTGCAGATTACACATGAAGTGCTGGGCAGGCCCGTGACTCTCCCCTTGCTATTGTCACATAAAATGCAGCTGCTCCCTGGTTGCCTGGACTGAGCGGAGAGTGGAGGCACGTATACTTATTGAATACACATCATAAAGGCAGAGGGGCAGGGAGCATAACCAGCAAGCGCCCAGTGACCCAATATGAGTCCTCCTAAGCAATCTGGAGCCATTGATAAACTCAAGGAGTTTTCAAGGGGGGGGTGGCCAGGCAGACACTCCTAAAGCTAAGAGGAATGCCTCTTTCAGGTTCCAAGCACTAACAGATGAGGGAGGTGAAGATCAAGATGATTTAACCCTGAGACTTATACGAGCAACTCATGCAGGCGATATCTACATGTAGAAGATCCCTTACGGGAAATATTGAGGAGGTATTTTCAGAAGTTGGCCTCCTACGACAGGATATGCAGACCCTGAGGGCTCGTACTGCAGAGGTTGAGACAAGAGTGTCTGAGCTGGAGGATAAAGTAACACCACTGACAGCCAAGCTGACCAAGGTGGCCGAATCTATTAATTCGTTGCGCCAGAAGGCGGACGATCTGGAAAATCGTATGCGGCGAAAGGACATACGGCTCATAGGCCTGCCGGAGTACTCTGAAGGACAGCACCCTTAACGGTTCTTAGAGCAATGTGTGAAATCTACCGTAGGGGATGAGTTATCCTCGATGTTCATGGTGGAAAGGGCACACAGACTCCCAGCGAGACCCTCCCCGCCAGGTGTGCCACCTTGACCCTTTTTGGCGTGGCTACTAAACTGTAAAGACAGAGATGCAGCTCTTCGTCTGGCCCTGCAGAAAGGTCCCTTTTAAATGCAAGAATGCTGCTCTCTCGATCTTCCCCGACTTTTCTGTAGATCTCCAGAAACAGAGAGCCCACTTCATGGACGTGAAGAAGAAATTAAGGGAGCAAAACATTGTATATGCTATGTTGTATCCTGCTTGGCTTCACATAGTACATGAGGGGTCGTCCCTGTTTTTTACTACACCTGCTGAGGTGGAAGATTGGCTCCAACTACATCCAGGGCCTAAGGGACAGAGGCGTTGAGAATGGGTTTCTGTGAGAGGTATCTCCTGTGCCCCTCAGCGGTCTACTTCCTCCCCCCACTGTTTGTTGTCCTCTTTGGAGGCGGCTAGGACATCAATATGCTTTTGACGACGGAGAATCTGGCCGGGGATTGGCACCTGTGGAATGGGGGCCCTGATTCTTGCGTCCCTATACCATCTATACCAGGACACTGCGTTCAGTGATGGTATCCCCAGTGGTATTTGAAATGTTTTGCGGGACTCTGGGAGGTGGTCCCGAGGTTACTTGATTGTTGTGTTGAAGGCTACATATGTACTAACCCTATTTCTTTGCAGGGACATGCACAATACCGCTAGAATACTCTATTGCAGGGTTGGAAGCAGTCACAGGGGAACTATGGAAGAGGCTAGAGGCGGGGGGGGGGGAGAAACACTGGTATCAGGATACAAGGTCTGCCCCTTTTCCACCTGGGTTCCTGGTTCAATTTCTAGGAGTTGTAGAATATGGGTTCAGAACTAGTGTTTATGACCTGGAACATTACAGGTCTCAAATCTCCCAAAAAGCAAATGAATGTATTTTCCCTAATTAAACGCGCTAAGGCCCAATTGGTGGTATTGGTCGAAACTCATCTTACACGGGACACAGCTAAGTTGGTTAAAAAACCATGGGTCTAGTGGTTTGTACACACCTTACACACCGGTTATTCCAGAGGGGTCTCCCTTTTAGTTCACAAGTTTGTTCGGTAGGAGGTGAACGTGGTCAGAAGGTATCCGGAGGGGAGATTTGTTTTGTGTATGCATCCATCGATTTCAGAGACTATGTCCTATTATGTATATATAACCCTCCGCCAACTCATACATGTATCCTTAAACAAGCACTGAGCTTTGTCCTTACTTACTCGGATGCATGTGTCCTATGCATGGGAGACTTTAATCTTGTGGTCGATGAGGAACTAGACAGGGTTAGGCTGGACGACAGGGGACAGCGCCTGCCCTCAGGCCTGAATAAATAGCTGCAATGTATCAAGGGAGGCAGGTAGGTCAACTACGTGGAAGTTTACTTGTCATTTATCTACGAGATGCACGCTGTCACGTTTAGATTATATTTTTGGATATAGTAATGTGGCAGCTTGGGTAGGGGATGTGGTACATGGGGTGTGGGGTATATTTGACCATTGTCCAATGATTCTCTCAAATTCGTCCGGAATGTTAGCAGGTCCCCCTGGTGGCTAAAGCCATTTTAGCTTAAATTAATTGATCAAAATGACATGTCCCTGGCCCAATTGGAGGACTTCTTAGTGGCTCACCCTAACCCCCAAAACAATAATTTGGTATGGGATACTCTCAAAACCTATGTCCGGGGATGCTTAACTTCGACTATAACACATATCAAATGACTGACTAGGGAGGAAGACGACACAGTGGAAAAAGGACTTAGGGACTCGGAGGCAAGATATGTTTCTAATCCAACGGATGGAAACAGGGCGAGTTGGTTACGCGCATATAGATCATATACACAATACGCTGAGAATAAATCTAAGCATAAATTGTTCTTCACCCGGCAGTCATATTTTCAGCTGGGAAACCAGTCAAGCAAATTACTGGAATACATGGTTAGGCAACATAATGCTTCAAACACAGTTCTGGGTATACGGGAGGATGGCTGCTCGGTTGTTATGACCCTTGATAAGATCTTACAATGCTTCTACACATTTTACAAAAGTCTATATAGTTTTAGAAGTGTCCACGCGATCCAGGATTGTTTGGTGTATCTGTCAGACTTAGAGTTCCCCACCCTTAGTCAGTCACAAGGAGAATTCCTGGAGGCAGACATTACAATTGAAGAAGTAACAACAGCCATCTCAGGTATGGCTAGGGGGAAGTCTCCGGGCTCAGATGGCTTTCGTATAGAATTTTACAGGAAATATTGTGAAGCCTTGGCCCTGGTTCTTTTGGATTTCTTCTCACATTTTTCAATAGGAAGTTCCCTGCCCGCTTCTCTATATGAGGCACATATTATTGTGTTGCGGAAGGAGGGAAAGGACCCACTAGATTGTGGCTCGTACCGCCCTATATCACTGGTTAACAATGATTATAAAATCTTTACCAAGATACTGGCGTCCCGGCTAAATTTTGTTATATTAAACATAGTGCACCTGAACCAAACCGGATTTATGCCTGGGAAAAACACTTCTATAAATATTAGACAGGTCCAATCTATTGTGCAATACAGTATATTGGTGCCGGAAAGCAAGTGGGCCTTGGCCTCTCTGGACGTGGCCAAGACATTTAACTCGGTGGCGTGGCCCTTCCTGTCTGCCTGCCTCCAGAGATTTGCTTTTGGTCCTAAGTTTAGTAGCTGGATTTACATGCTATATAGATCCCTGGTAGCCAGGATTATAGTTAACAGCGTTTTGTCAGCACTTTTTTCTCTTGGGCATATGGCAGGGGTGCCCTTTGTCTCCAGTCCTGTTTGCCCTTTTTATTGAGGCCCTGGCAATTAGAGTCCGATCAAACCCTTCTATTGTTAAAATAGCTGATCACACAGATATAATGGGATAATACGCGGACGATATGGTTGTCTTTATGGACAAAGTGCGGGAAACCCTACCAACGGTTATAGATAAATTTGGAGAGTTCTCAGGCCTACACATTGATTGGGATAAGTGGGCCTCAATGCCGTTGATGCACAGCTCCGGGGCCCTGCTTGATGGCCTGTCGCCCTTGCCGTTTGTATCCAGCTTCAAGTATTTAGGTATTCACGTACAAAAGGACCACACACTAGACCTCCAAATGAATATTACACCACTTCTGGAATATACTAACCTTAAATACAGCTTATTGGGTAAACTACCACTCTCGATGGCTGGCAGAATAAACCTAATTCAAATTCTACTGCTCCCTAAGCTCAGTTACACTCTACAGCACAGTGCAATCCCGGTACCCAAGTCTTTCTTCTCATCGCTTACTTCGCTCACGTCTTCCTTTTTATGGGGGAAGTCTAGGCCCAAACTCTGCCTGTCTACTTTACATAGATCCAAGACATTAAGGGGGGTGGCGCTACCGGAGTTTTTTGTGTACTATTTTGCAGGACAGCTTAAAGTGTTAAGCCCCTGAATGTCGAATTGTCAGTTACCTAACTCTGAGGACGATATATCGCGTGCAGTTGGGACCAAATGTCTATTGGCCTTCCTGGAATCTGATAGGCTGGGGGTGCCCAGGCTATTACCTATCCTTAGGTTGACGCATTTGGTGTGGTGGCAGATTAAGAAGATAGCGGGCTTTGAAGGGGTGGTGGCGGAACTTCCGCTCTGGATAAACAGTTATTGTCCTACTCTAGTTGGTCATCCCTCGGCTCAGTTCTGGGCCACTCATAATGTTCTTGCACTAGAAGAGCTCTTTACTCCAGGAACCAACCTCTTTAAGTCCTTTGGGCAGGTCCAGGCTGAATATGACGTCCCAAGATTCCAGTTTTTTAGATATCTTCAGGTTCATACGGCAGTCCAACCTCAAGTGCAAGGAGGTGGAGGGAGCTGATATCTTCATTTCCAATGATAGGTATTCTGAAATCACAGGGACCCCGGGGCCGGAGATCTGTTATATATACCTATCTGTTATCAATGGGGGTGGAGTCGGTAGCCCTGCCAGTTCAGGACAGATGGAGGCGTCTGATCCCTTCATTACAAGGAAAGGAGTGGGAGGAAATATTGGAATCGCCAACTACAGTGTCCCTATCCGCCAATAACAGATTGATTCAATGTTACATTGTTCAACAGGCATATCTCCTATTCGTTTGTTTAATATGGGCCGCTCATGCACGTTAAAGTGCCCACGATATCATCTCCCAGGGGCCAATTTTATACTCATGATATGGAGCTGCCCTATTATCTCGGTGTTTTGGCAGGAGGTGATCTCCCTACTATCTTCTGTCATGTCGATTCCTGTTCCAATCGAGCCTCTACTATGTCTGTTTGGGGTAGTGGAGGAGGAGACATGGGACCACTACATGAAAATATTTCTTATAGAAACCTTGTTCATAGCTAAGAAGTTCATAGCCCTAAGGTGGATGGGAGGTTCAGATCCGACTGTATGGTCCTGGTTCAAACTGGTTATCGCAATTGTACCCTATGAAAGGGTAGGGTACTACAACAGGGGGTGTGCAGAAAAATGTAATAAAATTTGGGGCCTGTGGAACTCCTCGCTGACACACTCACAAAAACGTAATCGTGGCACTGACCGATCCCTATGCGTGTTAGTATGCAAAATGCTATGCAGCGGTATACTGTGACATTATGTAACTATTATTATCTCGTGGTTTTTTTTTTTTGTTTTGGTTATTTTAGGCCATATTGTTAGCGTGTCTGTATGCTTAGTACAACTCCGTTGAATGTATAAATATCTGGAAGTACAGACAGTATTGTTACTGTGCTCCAGGTATAGCTGGCGTCCTAGAGGCCACATAATAGGTCATTACCATATTTAAAGTTACCGTAGTTTTTCATGTGTCAGAATTGTATAACCCCGTTTATAAAGTCAGCTGTACCATGTATGACTTGAATGTTAATAAAACACAGTTTAAAAAAAAACAGGCCCTTACTTGACTCTGTCAACAGAAAAATAAAAAGTTATGGCTCTTGAAAAAAGGGGAGGGAAAAAACAAAAGCGCAGAAATAAAAAATCGCCTGGTCCTTGAGATAATTAATGAATATGTATATAACATAACATTTCCGCCTTTTTAAACTTTCCCCACTGCTGGGATTCCAGCAAAGGAGCTTTTATAATATACTAGCTGTAGTATAAAAATTCCCCAGGAAACCTCAGCTAGTTTCCCTTGCACAATCCTTTTCAATTACAATGGATGAGAATGGGAATGCCAGGATGAGATGCATGTCTCCACATAGTTGGAAATATCAAACACTAAAGATAAGGCTGTCGGGCGAGACGTGTCACGCAGAACCTAAATTGCATAGTCACATTATGACATTGCATTTAATGATTCCCTATGTCTCATTGTGAACTACTGCAACATTCATATTTGTTTCCAAATGTGTTGGATTTTCTTTCACTGGTCGCAAACTCTGGATGCGACTCACTTGCTATACACTTCAATTTACAGTACTATGCAAAAGCTTTATGCATTTTGTGGAAAAAAATACAAAGTAAGAATGCTTTAAAAAAAGAAAAAAAAGGGTTAATAGTTTATTTTTATAAAGAAATATCTACATCTAACCTATATATGATATGACCATCCGGTGCCTTGAAGACAACAACAATTCATCTAGGTAAATGTACATGCAGTTTAAGTAACTTGATAGGGAGGCTGTTCCAAACATCTTGTAGACCTAACCACAGATCTTCTTAGACGTAGTATTGTGCAAATCCTTCTGTGAAATATGTTCAATACAAAGGAGAACAACAAATCCTGGACGCGATGATGTGGCTCCCACAGAGCTGTGATTTCAACATCAGCTGTCTGTCTGCGATTACGTGAAGCCTATATCCACTGAAGATGTGTGGTTATTTTTCTAGGATGTTTGAAACAACCTAACCGCTGAATTTCTTCAAGAACTTTGTACATTTATATGTAGAACTCATGCCTTGATGCTGTTTTGAAGGTAAAAGGCAGTCACACCAAATATTTGATTTGATTTAGATTTCTCTTTCGTTCATTCACTTTTCATTTTATTAATTCATAAAATTAAACAATCAACACTTTAGTATTTGAAGGTATTCTTACTCTGCAGCATTTTTCCATATCTGCCTTAAAGTAAGTCGCTGGCATGTGACTTCCCTGCAATTGGGCATGTTTTGAGAGCAAAATTGTGGCTCTAAAATTGTGCAACTTGTCTAAAACATTGTGCTACTGATATTTATAATCACTCAAATTTTCTCATCACTGCTGTCCTGCAACACATATTGCCATTTAGCCCCAGCCTAAATTAATTCTGTATACTTTAAACAAACCATAATAAAGGTTATAATTATTACTCACACTGTTATCCTTTCCCATCCTTACCTTTTATATGTACATTTTACTATTAGTGATGAACATTTAGTGTGAGGATTTTTATTATTCATTCTGTTTTAGTTTGAAGAACTAACAACTTCAATTTCGCTTTTAAAAAGTAGCACATAGTGACAATTTTAGTCATACAGACAGACCAGTATTTAATGTGTCATATCCTAGAAAGTTGTGCATTGTCAGTTTACATTTCAAAAAAATTATAATAAATTGTGATCAATATTTCTGACACAGTTATGCAAGTCGCGATTCAGCTGTCAATTCATTCAAAGAAAGAGAAGCCCTTGTTCCTGGAGACTTGTTGAGGTGAGTAAATATACCCAGTTTTCTTGCCTGGGGGGGTGGGGGGCACTTTATGTAGGAATTGTGGACAATGTAAGAAATACTTTCAAGATGTAATGGCAACAGAATTCACTCCTCATGACTCTGTGGATGGTAATTGTAGACCTTCTCTGCCTTTAAGGTTATGTGCACATAATATAATTTAGACACATGCGAAGCCGGCAAGTTTTTCAGAACACTCTAGTATTGTATTCCTCTACACTGCACAAAAGCTAATACTGAAGTAATACTGAGCTGTTCTGCATTTGTTTGTACTAATGCTGTACTGCAGCGGATTTGGTCACTTTTGGAATGTAGTTAAGTTGCACTGAATTTTTGGTGTGAAACAAAGAGGCTGGTTTTGATGGATATATAGATCCCTTCGCTGCATTCTTAAAGCAGTACTCTGGAACATTCTACAAAGTTCAACAGTTTAGTTTGGTAGGAGGACAGAGCACTTCAGCTGAGAGTTCTAGAGGGGGGGGGGGTATCCTAGTTTTTGGGGTTGCCTGGTAACTTTTGACAAGGAGTTTTCTGCCTTACATTGGAACCTGCACATATTAAATCTCTCACATACATTGCAGGAGGGCCTTTATTAAGATGAGTGCAACACCTGAAGCATTTTTGGCTCTTCGCTCCCATTTTGTCCGATCTCATGCTTTGCTGTGTATAAGCCATTGGATTCTTGGCATTGGAGATCGCCACCTGAGCAATTTCATGGTCAATATGGAGACCGGCGGAATGATTGGCATTGACTTTGGTCACGCTTTTGGCACAGCAACTCAGGTAACTACAATACAGTAATTAAAGACTTTTGTTGAGGAGTATTGTAATTGAATTTGAGGTAAGGAGGGAATTCTTCTTAAAGAGGAGCAACCACCAGAATTTTGCATCTAAAGGCAACACCATACTGGCACTAAGATGCTGAATCCAGACATACCTGATGCTTGGTTCCAGAAATATCTTTAATCAAAGTTGCAGAAATGCACTGCACTTTGATTGACAGTAGCGGGCCTTTGTAGGTCGGGTCCATGTTGTAAAGTCCTCCTCCAGTTTCCTCTATGATGTACCCCCTTTTCATTATTTGAATCTTGCACCGCGCCGCCATTGCTGTTGGCGGCACGTGTACGTTGACACAGTGATTCTGTCTTCACTAATATGGCACCAGAGTCTGTGGTTCGCGCATGCACAGTCTCTGGCGCCGTTTTATTGAAGACACTGGTGAAGACTATACAGGTATGCCTGGATTTAGCATCTTACTGCCTGTACAGCACTGCCATTACCTCATATTTCAAAATTCTGGTGGTTGCTCTGTTTAATGCAATTTCGAATGCAGTGAAGAAGTTTGTAATTTAAATACAAATTTTATTGATCCCACAAGACTCCTAAACCCTCCTCATATGGCTGGTAAAAATGTACCCCCATGAAGCAACAGTTCTGTATAACCTCTCCTTTAAATAAAGGGGGGGTAGCTGATTTCTCTGCGCTGCTGATAGGTTCAGTAATGGTCCACAATATGCAGATATAGTGGGGGGGTTTTTCATTGTCTATGCATTTTAAAGTCCTACTGACTTTTTCCTCAGGAAAAACCACATATACAAAAATACACTGGGACACATGCCCTTAAATACAAGACAAAATGGAGGGAGTAAGGTTGAGGGTTTTTTTTTTATAAAGTTTGTTGTACAAGAAGGATTTTTTTCACTAGACGCTATTAAGCATGAATATAGATGGGAATGAAGATCCCTATAAGTTTGAATCCAATTTCATAACAATGTACATTTCTAACAACAAAGAAATAAGAGCTATACTACAGGGATACTGGCATATTCTTCTGGCTGATCATATATTCAGAAAGAGATGGCATGGCTAAAATTCCCGGTTCTAACACACTGAACTAGATTTCTACTGTAATGTAGTCCAAAGGGGAAATCCCTCTTCTGAAACTTTTCCACGCTTGTGCCTTATTTGAAAGATTTGTTGTTGTTTTTTTTTATCTCCTTCACCATAGCCATGTTTTGTTGTTTTGGAAGCATATTTCTACTGACCATTATTCTCAACAAGAAATAGGCCCGATGCTACTGCATCGCGACTCGTGACTTGAACATCTGTCTATGCTTATTGGTGCTGACAGGAGCAGTGGACTTGTGTCACACTGTTTGCGCTTTCCAACATATCTGTTGTATGTCATCTTTCCGCATTTGTGTATTGTATGTCTTGCATTATTTGACGTCTTTCACCCTTGGTATCTGGTGTTGTGTTTCTTGAGCTGTGCTGTGTGTCATCTGTGTGCATGTGTGTGTGTGTGTATATATATATGGCTGTACTCTGTGTGTACTTGTCTGTGTACATGTGTGTGTACTGTATATGGCTGTATGCTGTGTATACTTGTCATCTGTGTGTATATGGCTGTACGCTGTGTGTACGTGTCGTCTGTGTACATGTGTGTCTGTGTGCTGTGTGCACGTGTCTGTACGTGTGTGTATATGGCTGTACGCTGTGTGTATGTGTCATCTGTGTACGTGTGTGTGTGTGTGTATATGGCTGTACTCTGTGTGCGTGTCTGTGTACGTGTGTGTATATGGCTGTACGCTGTGTGTACGTGTCTGTAAGTGTGTGTCTGTGTGGCTGTACGCTGTGTGTATGTGTCATCTGTACGTGCGTGTGTGGGTCTGTCTGTCTGTACGCTTTGTATACGTGTCGAATGTATGTGTGTGGCTGTACGCTGTGTATACATGTCGTCTGTACGTGTGTGTGTGTGTGTGGCTGTACGCTGTGTGTACGTGTTGACTGTGTACATGTGTGTGTATATGGCTGTACACTGTGTGTACGTGTGTCTGTGTGGCTGTACGCTGTGTGTGTTTGTGCATGTGAGTGGCTTTACGCTGTGTATACGTGTCGTCTGTGTGTGTGTGGCTGTACTCTGTGCGTGTCGCCTGTGTACATGTGTGTGTATGGCTGTACGCTGTGTTCGTGTCTGTCTGTGTGGCTGTACGCTGTATATGTCTGTGTACGTGTGTGTTTGTGTGGCTGTACGCTGTGTGTATGTGTCGTCTGTGTACGTGTGTGGCTGTACGCTGTGTATACGTGTCGTCTGTGTGTGTGTGTGTGGCTGTATGCTGTGTGTACGTGACGTCTGTGTATATGGCTGTACGCTGTGTGTACGTGTGTGTATATGGCTGTACGCTCTGTGTATATGGCTGTACGGTGTGTGTGTGTGTGTGTGTGTGTGTGTATTCTCTCTCTCTCTTTTTTCCCCCTCCCCCTGGAGAAAACACGGGTCTTTTAAATAAAAATATGTTCTATATTTACCTGTATCCAGCGATACTGTCTTCGGCTCTGCTGCCTCTCCCTCCTGACCGCTGCTCATTATACTCCCTGAATATTCACTGCACCAAAGAGCTGGAAGCAGGAGCAGCGCTGGGGAGTTCCGTGTCGGGGACCGTATTGCTAGTGTGGCGCCCCTGACCTGGCCAGGCACCATAAGTACTGCACCCATTGCTGGGGCAGTGCTTCCAGGTAAATTCTAAGGCCAAAATGGGGTGTGTACACACAGACACATAGCAACCAGGTCTCCAACACCATTAGATGGGACCCTTGGGCCGTCCCCAAAAGGGGGCTGGCTTACAATTCTTGTCAAGGGGTGGAGTGGAGAGGCTGGGAACTAGTTTTGCATAGGCAGTCAGAAAAAGGAAGTGGAGCGAGCCAGTCTGCTAGTGGAGTGCAAAGAAGCTAGGCAGACCCTGCAAGTGTAGTAGCTTTTGGCAGGGGAGAACAGGTACCTATGAGTCAGCCAGAAAGACACCTGCAGAGAGGTGGCAGAGTACGGGGACTGCTGGTATCCAGGCACGCACAGGGAAACGGGTCCCTAGAGTAGCCTCAAGTGTAACTAGCTACTAAACCTGCCGGTGAGGGTACTTGCGGTACCTCACCAAACACACAGAGTCCGAGCCTCAGCAGTAACAAGGGGACCCATAAGGAGACAGTGCCAGAAGCCATCTCACCAAGGTTCACGCTGTTGGCAAACAGGCCAGAAAGAGGAGGAAAGGCAGTAGCGACTTTTCTGGATGAATTTCACGATACTGCAAGTAAGGGGTTATCCGAAACAAAAAGAGTGCTAGGAAGGCGAGTTGACAGTTACCCTTAATTCGGCCAGAAGGAGTTCCTGGTTTCACCTGGTTATCTCAGCATCGCCCGGGTTACCTCACAGAACACCCAAAAAGTGAATAAACAAGTTAAAAGACTTTTCGGACTGTGCTTGAGTTCTTCTGCGACCTGTTGTTCCCCACGCACACACCCGAGCACCTGAGGCCAGCCTCACTCTCGGGAGGCTCTACCATCAGACTGCAAATACCACCAGCCCCAGACGCTCGTTAAACTGCAGTGGCGGTCGTCCACCCCTGACCGCAAAACCGAGAGTTGCGTCACGACTAAGATAGTAAAACCGAACCTACCTGTTGTCCTGCTGAAGGAGCACTGTGGCGTCCCCGAACAGGATCAGCGCTCCTGGGGCATCACACTAGGGACAGGTGAGTATCCAGCAGTGTGTGTGTGTGTGTGTGTGTGTGTATAGGCATGTGTGTGTCTGTGTTTAGTGTATACATGCATTGTGTGTGTGGGAAGAGCGGTAATGTCACCACTACTTGGGCATGCGCAGTTCGTGCAGTTCGAACTGCGCCTGCGCAACTGACAGTGCCGCGGTGCATGCTGGAATAAGGTTACAGACATAACTGGCAATTACGTATGTAGATTAACTGCTTAACGACAAATGACTGACATAGAAAATTATGAGCAGGTGTCAGTTCCCACATCATGATATTCTATGTTCATCATGGATTTAAACTGTCACTGTGTGGAAGCACACAGTGACAGCTCCGTGCCAACAACAGTCACTGACAGCTGACCGGAACAGGAAGAGATGCGGTCCCTGCATATGACTTAATGACCTATCACAGCATGATCGTTCGGGAGGTGCTGAAATATCAACATTTCCCTGCACAATCGCTGCCGGAGCTCGACTTAGCTGACAGACGAGCTCCTGCAGTAATAGCTAGGTCCAGCGCGCACCTTCCAAACGATATCAAGCGCGGCATTTGTAAGGCTGTAGGAGGGAGGGGCTCTCTTTTTTCCCCTCCATCGACACTGCCATGATAAAATCACAGGGAGCTGATGGTTGTCATGGCCCCCTGTGGACAAACAATGACCACCTGGGATGGTGGCATGTTAGATCTAGCCATAGGCGAAATGATGAAAAATGAGAAAAGCAAACTAATAAAGTACATATATTTGGTTTCGTTTTGTCCAGATTGGCATGATCTGTAAACTTGTCACACTATTTATTCCTTACATTGAACACCATAAAAAAAATAAATTAAAAACGTGGCAAAAAAACTATGCTTTTTCATCATACCGCCAAAATAAAGTGGAATAAAACGCAATAAAAAAGACTAATGTAAATTAAAATTATATCGCTAATAACGTCCTCTTGTCCTGTAAAAAAAACAAGCTGGCTGCCATACAAGCCCCATCAGTGGAAATATAATAAAAGCTTCAGCTATCAGAATACAGCAATGCAAAAACAATATGCTCTCTACAAAATTGTTTTTATTGTGTAAAATTGGCAAAACATAAAAAAAATCTATAAATGGGGTATCACTGTAATTGTACTCACTCGAACAATAAAGTTGTCTTTTCATTTTTACCCCATGAGATGGTCGCTCCCCAAAAAAAATGATCAAAATTGCTGTTAATTTTAATTTTTATTTTTTTTTTTAAAAAAAAAAAAAATGTGCCCGAAAATGGTACCAATCATGTCAACTGCAGGAAAAATATATATACATATGTTCCAGCTCACTCTTCTTCACTCCTGAATCCACCGCCGATGCACAGAAAACGCCCTGACCCAAGCGGGAACCAGCAAAATTTAAGAAAGCGGAAAAATCCAGCGTCTCATGGAGAATGAAGAGATTAAAAAATTGAAAACTTTATTGTGTCCATTAAAAATTTGCAGAAGAAACAACACACGAGAGAGACATAGGAGCAGGACAGGGGACTTTTGCTATGCGTTTCAACCTATGAGGTCTTATTCATGGATTTCATAGGTTGAAAGGCGTAGGAAAAGTCCCCTGTCCTGCTCTTATGTGCCTCTCGTGTGTTGTTTCTTCTGGAAATTTTTAATGGACATAATAAAGTTTTCAATTTTTTAATCACTCATTCTCCATGAGATTCTGGATTTTTCCTCTTTCTTGAATCATGCCAACTCATCCCACAAAAAACAAGCCCTCACTTGACATTTTCAGCCGAAAACTAGAAATATTATAGCTCTCAAAATAGGGTGATGCAAAAAAGTTTTTTTAATATAAAAAAGCGTTATTTATTGTGATAGTAGCCAAGCATAAAAAATTATATAAATTGGTTATCGTAATCACAGCAGCTCGAAGAATAAATCTGCCTTATTGCTTATAGCGTACGGTGAACAGAGTAAAAGTTTATTCTGCCACCCAAAGATTGCAGTAAGGCTCAGCTCATATTTATCCTACGATCTACAATGAGTTCTTACAGCGGGGATTATGTGTAGAGCTCTGAAATACAAGATTCAAAATGAAACCCAGACAGAAGATACCCTATATACACAGCAGCTCCGCCGGCCGCCGCACACAGCAGTTCCGCCGGCCGCCACACACTGATGCTCCGCCGGCCGCTGTACGGAGCTCCTGCCTCCTGTGACCCCTCTTCATCACCCCCTGTAGGCTACATTCGGATTTTAAGACGCACCCCTCATTTTCCTCTTCAATTTTTGGGAGGAAAAGTGTGTCTTATAATCCGAAAAATATGGTCTGTGTGTGTGTGTGTGTATGTATAGGTATGTATGTATGTATGTATGTATATATATATATATATATATATATATATGTATGTATGTGTATATATATATATATATATATATATATATATATATATATGTATGTGTATATATATATATATATATATATATATATATATATATATATATGTGTGTGTATATATATATGTGTATATATATGTGTATATATATGTATATACATGTGTATATATATGTATATACATGTGTATATATATGTGTATATATATGTGTATATATATGTGTGTATATATATATGTGTATATATATATATGTATATATATGTGTATATATGTGTATATATATGTATATATGTATATATGTATGTATATATATGTATGTATATATATGTATGTATATATATGTATGTATATATATATATATATATGTATATTATATATATTATAGTCTGCAGAAAAGAATAGTAAATCACATAAGTCAGTATACCCCTCACATTTTTTGTAAGTACTTCCTTATATCTTTTCATGGAACAACACTGGAGATATGACATTTTGATACAATGTAAAGTAGTCAACGTTCACCTTGTATAGCGTAAATATAGTGTAAATTTGGTGTGCCCTCTAAATAACGCAGCACAGCCATTAATGTCTAAACCGCTGGCAACAAATGTGAGTACACCCCTAAATTAAAATGGCTAAATTGTGCCCAAAATGTCAACATTTTGTGTGGCCACCATTTTTTTTTTCAAGCACTGCCTTAACTCTCTTGGGCATGGAGTTCACTAGAGATTCACAGTAGCCACTGGAATCCTTTTCCATTCCTCCATAATGACATTAGAGAGCTGGTGGATGTTAGAGACCTTGCGCTGTTCCACATTCCATTTGAGGAGGCCCCACAGATGCTCAATAGGGTTTAGGTCTGGAGACCTACTGGGCAAGTCCAGCTCCTTTACCCTCATTTTCTTTGGCAAGTTGGTCTTGGAGTTGTGTTTGGGGTCATTATCATACTGGAATACTGCTCTGTGAACCAGTTTCTGAAGCGAGGGGATCCTGCTCTGCTTCAGTATGTCACAGTACATGTTGGTATTTATGGTTCACTCAATGAGCTGTAGCTCCCTACAAGTGGTAGCACTCATGCAGCCCGAAACCATGACACTCCCACTACCATGATTGACTGTAGGCAGGACACACTTGTCTTTGTACTCCTCACCTGGTTGCCACCACCCACACATGACACCATCTAAACCAAATAAGTTTATCTTTTTCTCATTAGACCACAGGACCTGGACATGGTTCCAGTAATCCATGTTCTTGGTCTTCTTGTCTTCAGAAATCTGTTTCTGGGCTTTATTGTGCATCATCTTTAGAAAAGGTTTCCTTCTGGGATCACAGCCATGCAGACCAATCTGATGCAGTGTGCGACGTATGGTTTGAGCACTGATAGGCTGACCCCCCACCCTTTTAACCTCTGCAGCAATGCTAGCAGCACTTGTACATCTGTTTTGAAAAGACAACCTCTGGATATATGACACGGAGTACGTGCACTCTTTGGTCGAGCGTGGTGAGGCCTGTTCTGAACTTGTTTTGTTAAACTGCTGTATGGTCTTGGCCCCTCTACTGCAGCTCAGTTTCAGGGTGTTGGCAATCCTCTTATAGCGTATGCCATCTTTATGTAGAACAACAATTATTTTTTTCAGATCCTTAGAGAATTCTTAACCATGAGGTGTCATGCTGAATTTCCAGTGATCAGTATGAGTGTGTGAGCGATAACACCAAATTTAACACACCTGCTCCCCATTCACACCTGAGACCTTGTAACACTAATAAGTCACATGACACCAAGGAGGGAAAATGACTAATTGGGCACAATTTGGCCATTTTCACTTATGGGGTGTACTCACTTTTGTTGCCAGCAGTTTAGACATTAATTGCTGTGGGTTCAGTTATTTAGAGTGCACACCAAATGTTTTACAAGCTGTACACTGACTACGTTACATAAAAAAGACTGAATGCTGTCTCACATGCAAAGACATGTCAATAAAGTATAAGGCTGTGTGCCCACATTGCGTATTTATGCACAGATAAAACATGCGCTTTTATGTGCAGATTAACAGGAAAAAAGCATGTGAAAAAACAGCCATTTTTTATTGCATTTTACATGTTTTTTCACATACATTTTTCAGTGCTTCTTTTCGTGCGTTTTATAATCATGGTGACTGTGGGGGGGTTCAGGTGCTGTACCTCCACAGTTGATGTTACAGTCGAGACCCGGTTCTCTCTTCTCGGAGCGGTGCCTGCACCGCTCTTTGCAGCTAAACCCCCTGAGTGCTGCAATCAGTGTGATCGCAGTATTCAGAAGGCAGGTAGAGGGATTGCTTAAGTCTCCCTGACAATCGGGTCCCTGGAATGCAATCACAGGGACCCAATCGCTGTCATAGTAACCCTGTGTCATCACCATGACGACCCCAGGTTACCGAGCTACGGAGAGCCCCCCACACCATGCTGCATACATAGTGTGTGAGGCGCAGCACTGCACTATAGTCCCCTGTAGTGATAAAGCCCTTTCACGGAATTATAGAATAAAATAAATGCAGAAACAATTGACATGCTGCTTCTTTTTTCAGCAACAAAATCTGCAAGAAAAAAGAAGCAGCATGTGCACAAGAAGTCACTATTCTAATAGACTTTGTTGGGATGCTTTTTCCTTGCTTTTATTGATTAAAAAAAGCAAGGAAAAACGCTAGAAAAAAATGAAAAAAAAACACCACGTGCAGAAGGCCATACTTTGAGTTTGCATATTTATGCACCTACATTATTTTAGTTCATTATTTTTTTTTTTCCCACCAGAAAGGATTTCACATTGTTTTTCAATTGAATAGTACACATAATGGGGATAAAAGTTATGAAATTATTCTTTTTTTCCATGAAGGAAGTCTGGCTTTTTAACAGGGATAGCAGCAGCATATTCTGTAGGACTTTAGAATTGGTAGAGGACTTGTACAGACAATAAAGAAATGACTGAATAACATATAGGTCAACAGTCACAGGAGGCCCTGCTCACAAGCTTACAATCTGTATAAAATTAGGGGGAACAACAATAAGTACAAATTGCTTATCGTGTATGGTCCTGCCATAATTAGAATAAATAGTGGTTTTCATATAAATCTGCATGAGTTGTCATCAGCCAGTATCTGTCCAAGTAGAGTTGCCAAGTGCTATGGAGTGCAACTGGGGAACAGGGAAGAGTTATATTAGTGATGATAGGCCTGTCTGTAGTGTCTTTAAAGCGCTCTTAAAAATGTAGGGACAAGGTTATTTATCAGTTTGTCTGAGGTAGTGCATTCCAGAAAACTGGCACGGCATGAGGGAAAATTTGTATTATTGAGCAAATATATAATGTGCATATATGTAGATATACTGTATATAGATACATATAAAATTTATATCTATATATCTCCCTGTATGTATGTATATGTGTGTGTATCTCTCTCTCTATATATATATATATATATATATATATATATATATCTATATATACAAATATATATATATCTATATGTATACATATATATATATAATGTGTATAATACCTCCACCTTCGTGACTTGGCTTTCGATTGGAATATTTTAATAAATCAAACCGCAGAAATAATCCTTAATGTGCTCATTAATTACCAATATTCCCTTTCCTACATAATCACCAGACAATTGGATACACTTCTGCCAACGATGAGCAAGTTTTATGAAGCCGTTACGGAAGAAGTCTACACTCTGTTTCCGCAAATGCCAGTTATGCTTGCAATTTCTCTGAGTGATAGGACGATCATCCTGAATCTGTCTCTCAACGTTTTGCATGTTTAAAGGTACCGTCACACTAAGCGACGCACCAGCGACCTGACCTGGCAGGGATCGCTGGTGCGTCGCTACATGGTCGCTGGTGAGCTGTCAAACAGGCAGATCTCACCAGCGACCAGTGACCAGCCCCCAGCCAGCAGCGACATGTGGAAGCGATGCTGCGCTTGGTAACTAAGGTAAATATCGGGTAACCAAGAAAAGCACTTCTCTTGGTTACCCGATATTTACCTTAGTTACTAGCGTCCGCCGCTCTCACGCTGATAGTGCCAGCTCCCTGTTCCCTGCACTCCTAGCCAGAGTACACATCGGGTTAATTACCCGATGTGTAGTCCAGCTACACAGCTACATGTGCAGGGAGCTGGCACTGGCAGCGTGAGAGCACACCGCTTAGCGCTGGCTACCTGCACTCCTAGCCAGAGTACACATCGGGTTAATTACCCGATGTGTACTCCGGCTACGTGTGCAGGGAGCCGGCACTGACAACGTGAGAGCGGCGGACGCTGGTAACAAAGGTAAATATCGGGTAACAAAGGAAAAGGCTTCTTGGTTACCCGATGTTTACTTTGGTTACCAGCGTCCGCAGAAGCCAGCTCCCTGCACATTCAGTTGTTGCTCTCTCGCTGTCACACACAGCGATGTGTGCATCACAGTGGGAGAGCAACAACTAAAAAATGGTCCAGGACATTCAGCAACAACCGGCGACCTCACAGCAGGGGCCAGGTTGTTGCTGGATGTCACACACAGCAACATCGCTATCAAGATCGCTGTTGCGTCACAAAAATCGTGCCTCAGCAGCGATGTTGCTTAGTGAGACGTGGCCTTAACTGTGTGGTTGATTTCACAGGACAACCAACTTTTTCTTTGTCATGCAAGTTAGATGTTCCTGCCTCACCAGCTTTAAACTTACTAACCAATGATGCACAGTGCTCACATCAACACAAGCACCATAAACAGCTTACATTCTCTGATAAATTTCCTTTTGGGTGACACTTTCTGCTGTCAAGAATTCAATGATTGCACATTTCCTAAATTGCATTTTTTACACTGTAAGAACATAGCCGTTAATTGCTAAGGTTCCCCGCCAACTGGAGCTGTAGAAGAGAGTCTACTGAACAGTCCAGTACCTGCCAACATACCATTGCCGCCATCTGTTGAGGAGTTCCGAAGGTGGAAGCATTACTTTTCATTCAATGTGTGTGTGTGTGTGTGTGTGTGTGTGTGTGTGTGTGTGTGTGTGTGTGTGTGTATATAAATGAAATGGGTTTGCTACATCTAGTCAGTAATATTACTGCTTGTCTGATGTGAGTCTTAATACGTTTGGAAAAAAAATGCAGCAAATAGAATGTCGTCTTCTTCTGTAAAGTGTCTTTCCTAGAAAACTTATGAATAACTTATTGATAATATTTTGTAATTCACATATTGTTACCACAATATGTGTTATAAACATATTATTTTTGTAAAATTACTAAAGCTATATATTATTTGTCTTGTTATTCAGAGCTGCACCCCCAGGACTTTGCATTTGCTGGTGGTGAAATATAAATTTCTTCAATTCTTGTACTTCTTTCTTTAAGTTTTTACCTGTGCCTGAACTGATGCCTTTCCGCCTGACACGTCAGATAATAAATCTGATGTTGCCCCTGAAAGAAACTGGTTTATTTGACTCTGTGATGGTACATGCTTTACGAGCCTATCGGGCGGATCCCGACCTCCTCATTAGTACAATGGATGTGTTTGTAAAGGAGCCTTCACTGGACTGGAAGGTAATACTAGATGTTGATTTTCTTTCTACCAGTGTGACTTTGATTACCGTGAAATTAAATTTGTTCACTAACCCTGAAATAATCATCTGAGAAATATTTAATTTTAATTAGTCAGCAAACTAAATCATATTTCCTATATGGATGCGTACATACCGATACATTTAGGAAATAATATGGACAATAATATATGTATAATGGGGAAAGCATATGTAGAAGATATTTCTACAGCATCATGCAACCATTGTCTGTGATCCTAGAAGCAAACAGGTTTCATTTTGTGGGTGTACTTAAAGGGGTATTCTCACCTCCAAGATCCTATCACAATATGTACTAGGCGTAACAATAATGATAATATTAGCACATACTTCCAATTAGAAATGTAGTATAGTTCTCCTGATATAGCCATGTCTCTTACCTCATGTGCAGGGCATTGCAGCTTAGGTATCCATGGTTCTGATCCAAGCAATTAACTAACTGTACTATATAAGTGGACATAACCATGGATACCTGAGCTTTAGTTTAGAGACATGGCTATATCAGAAGAACTATCCTACATTTCTAATTGGAGGTATTGTATTTGCTAAAATTATTATTGTTATTCTTAGTACATATTGGGATAAGATTTTGGAAATGGGAATACACCTTTACATACACCCATAAAATCGGCGCATGCGCAGATTTTTATTTTTCTCAGCGCATGCGCTGCCGCTCTTAATCGACTCCACAGTGTCCTCATTGGAATGGCACCGGAGATTGTAGTGAACGTGCTTATTCCGGCGCCATTTTATTGAAGAGTTGGAGAAAAACTTGAAAATAGTACTGCACATGCCACGGGCATAGCTCTATTCGCAGCGGCAGAGGGGAGAAATTTAAATAGAAGGGAGGCAGGCAGCCAGGGGAGGAAGCCATACAAAAGCATCAACCCACAAAGTCCCACCCCAATGCTCAAGGCACTGCACGAAATACATAATTTTTGGATGTTTGCACATAGATTTTTCTGCAATCAAGACGTGGATTTATAAGCTAAAGGTATCATTCTAATCGGCATCTTAGCTCCATTATGGCAATGCCTTTAGTTTATACGGCAAAAACCTGATAGTTTCTCTACTTAAAGGGAACCAACCATCAACACCACTTATTGGAAGGTTACTAGAAGTCAGCCAAGCCGAATATTGGGGCCACTCACAGAAAGCAATCCAAGGAGACCACTTGTGTAGCCAATCAGAGAATTTAGCTGATTTGTATGCAACCATATTTTCTGTTCTGTAAATTTGTTTAAATTCTTTCACCTAGACCAGTCAGGATGGGGTTAAGTCAGATTTTTAGTATCGAGAATTACATTGAGAATACCACATCTCATCATTTTCTTTGCACCCAGAAGCATAGATAACAGAACCGCCTAAGCTTTCCAGGACAATGGCGTGTATTTCTAAAAAAATTCTCTGCTGCCATATTTTTATGTCTGGTATGACTTAGTTTCCATTATATAATTTCTAAAAATATTAGTATAAAATGTAAATGTAACCTTGTCAGTTATGTACTAATTAATATATTTGCTCTTTAGAATTTAGAGGCAAAACAATTGAAAAAGGGAGGAGACTGGGTAAAAGACATAAATACTACTTCTGAGGACTGGTATCCTGCACAAAAAATCAATTGTGCAAAACGAAAGTTAGCTGGTGCAAATCCTGCAGCAATCACTTGGTAAGTATTGATAGGATGCATCCATTTTAAATTTTGTCTGAACAAAAAGTAGCCAAAAATACATGAAAATGAGAAAAATTATTTCATCTTCTGTATTCACTGCAGCTTCTGA
The DNA here is from genome assembly GCF_048569485.1 of Anomaloglossus baeobatrachus. Classification (NCBI taxonomy): domain Eukaryota; kingdom Metazoa; phylum Chordata; class Amphibia; order Anura; family Aromobatidae; genus Anomaloglossus; species Anomaloglossus baeobatrachus. Next base: position 146,890,591 of record NC_134358.1, read on the forward strand.
TGCAGTTTTTGAGTCAAATTCAGGAGTGGATTCTAAGGGAATTGGAAATATAAAGGAAGAACCTAAAATAAAACCAATTTTACTGCTTAGACAGTTTTTAATGCTTAATAAAGTTTATATATAGTGATGGGCGAACCCGAATTGTAAAGTTCAGGGTCTGTACCAGACACCTAGCTTCTGTGTATGGAACCCAAACACAAACTTCTCAGACCTCAGTCCCTGCCTTGCTTCAGCTGGATGTGTGTCAGAGGGCGCACATCCAGCTGAAATGCCTCGCATCTCAGAGAGGACGCCGCGCGATGTGGGAGTAAAATGTTTTTTTTCCCCTTTTGCAGTAGACAAATATACGAGTAGAGGCCCAGAAAGGAGACATGTATGTATATATATATATATACATGAAGGAAGACATATATACCAGGAAGGGGACACAAACTAGGAGGGGGCTATATATACAAGGAGCCCAGGAAGGGCGACATATATGCCAGGAGTACATAACGTATATACCAGGAAGGGCACAAAAAACAGGATGTGGACATATATACCAGAATGTGCCCAGAAGGGGGATATGTATACCAAGAGGGTCCCAGGATGGGATATATATATACCAGGAGGATGACATGTATACCAAGAAGGGGACAGAAACCTGGATGGGGACATACATACCAGAATGTGCCCAGGAAGGGGATATACATACCAGTAGGGGCCCAGGATGGGATATATATACCAGGATAGAGACCAATAAACCATGATGGGAACATATATAGCAGGAGAGGTCCAGGATTGGGACATATATATCAGGATGGAGACAAATAAACTATGATGGGGACATATATACCAGGAGAGGCCCAGGATGGGGACATATATACCAGCAGGAGGACATGTATGGTAGGAATGGGACAAAGGATGGGGACAGGAGGATATTATACAGAGGGGCAGTGTGGGGGGATAGTATACAGAATGGTAGTGGGGTGAAATACAAACGGCAGTGTGTGTGGGAAGATATATATATACAGAGAGAGAGAGCTTGTGTGGTGGGATAGTATACATAGGGGCAATATGTGTGTAGGGGGATATTCTACAAGGGAACACTGAGTGTGGGGGAATATTATACATGGGGCAGTGTGGGAGAGATTATGGAGAGGGGGCAGTGTAGGGGGTGTATTATTCATTTTCTGAGGGAAATATTTCATTTTCTGGAACAACTTCAAGGGTGCTAACACTTTTGGCTATGACTGTATATTATACACACTTTTTTTTCCAAGCGTAGCGGTGAGACTTTGGAAGATTTGAGAGGTGGAGGCGAGCTGGGGTGAAGCCTGGGCGGAGTCTCAAGGGGGCCCCAAAATGTTGCCAGTTTGGGGCCTTGAATTTCCTAGTGGTGACCCTGCTGACCCCTTCTTGAATAAAATCCCCTTTTGAAGTTTGGCCACATGGGACCTTGTAATATTATGTGTCTCACACATGCAATCTCACTTTTCCAATTCTCCTTCACTTCAGAAATTTGGGCCTTAAAGTCCTCTGATAAAGGGACTTCAATACCCTCCTCAATTAATAATATCCCACAAAACATAATAATAAAATCCGGTACATGTAATCATTCTCAACCGACCAAGAAAATGCACTGGATAAATAATTTAGTTCATGAAAATGTTTATTTAAGATTAAAAATAGATTAAAATATCATACAACTATGGTTTTAGAATAGAGCGAGTATACAGGTGAAACGATTTTCCTGGGTTAGTCCTATTAAAATTAATTACATTGTTGGCATGAAACACGGAGTATAAATGTAAGAATTTAATCCTTTTAAATAACAGGTGTAACATCAAATTCATTCATCTGAGGGATTATATCTAATTACTAACAAATATTTAATAAATACATAAATAAATAGGTACCGTATTTTTCGGACTATAAGACGCACCGGACTATAGGACGCACCCTGGTTTTAGAGGAGGAAAATAGGAAAATAAAACTTTAAGCAAAAAAATGTGGTCATGACACACTGTTATGGGGCGAGGATCTGCTGCTGACACTGTTATGGGGGTAATGTCCCCAAATTCTCTACTAAAGGTGCCCCATCCTGGTAATGATCCTCCTGCCTTGTATATGCTCACATACTCCCATCCTGTTCATATACCCCATCCTGTTCATATACCCCCATCCTATTGATATACCCCCAATCCATCCTGCTCATATTCCCCCATCCATCCTGCTCATATACTCCCATCTTGTTCATATACCCCATCCTGTTCATATACTCCCCATCCATCCTGCTCATATTCCCCCATCGATCCTGCTCATATACTCCCATCCTGTTCATATACCCCCATCCTGTTCATATACCCCCATCCTGTTCATATACCCCCCATCCATCCTGCTCATATACTCCCATCCTGCTATATGCCCCCATCGTACTCATATACCATTCTGGTATATGGCCCGTATCCTATAGCACAGAGAAAAAAAATAAACGTTTATACTTACATTTTCTTCACTCCCTGCAGCACCGATCACCTTACTCTCTACGCCACTGACCTGTGTGTGTGGAGCCGTTCCCCTGCAGCATTGCGATGTCTTCCTGTCTGTGCCGATCAGCTGATCAGCACAGATCAGCTGACCGGCACAGACAGGAAGACATCGCGTGCTGCAGGGGGACGGCTCCACACACAGGGACGGGTGAGTACACTGCACCCCGTGCTGATGATGACGCACTGGGAGCAGTGAATACAGCCGCACATGATCACTCCAGGCTGTAATTGCCAGGGGTGATCATGCGGACCGGCTCTTTACTATGCGCGCGTCCCCGCTCGTCCTCCCGGCCACCTATCAGCGCCGGCTTCTGCGCTGAGAAATGGGCGGGAGGATGGGCGTGCATATGTAATGAGCGGGCCCACGTGGTCACAGCAGGCTGCTACAGCCTGCTCGTGCCCCCGATGACCCGCTCCACCGCAGCACCCTCATTCCCGGCCGCAGCCCTATAGTCAGACCATAAGACGCACCCCAGCTTTCCCCCAAATGTTGGGGGAAAAAAAAGTGCGTCTTATGGTCCGAAAAATACGGTAGTTATTTAATGCTGTAATTAGATATTGTAATACCAGATACAACCCCATATGAAGTTTATACTGTTGTTTAAAACGATTATAAACAGTAGAGACTAAAAGTTTGGACACATCTCATTCAAAGAGTTTTCTTTATTTTCATGACTCTGAAAATTGTAGATTCACATTGAAGGCATCAAAACTATGAATTAACACATGTGGAATGAAATACTTAACAAAAAAGTGTGAAACAGCTGAAAATATGTCTTCTATTCTAGGTTCTTCAAAGTAGCCACCTTTTGCTTTGATTACTGCTTTGCACACTCTTGGCATTCTCTTGATGAGCTTCATGAGGTAGTCACCAGAAATGATTTTCACTTCACTGGTGTGCCCTGTCAGGTTTAATAAGTGGGATTTCTTGCCTTATAAATGGGGTTGGGACCATAAGTTGTGTTGCGCAGAAGTCTGGTGGATAAACAGCTGATAGTCCTACTGAATAGACTGTTAGAATTTGTATTATGGCAAGAAAAAAGCAGCCAAGAAAAACGAGTGGCCATCATTACTTTAAGTAATGAAGGTCAGTCAGTCTGAAAAATTGGGAAAACTTTGAAAATGTCCCCAAGTGCAGTGGCAAAAACCATCAAACGCTACAAAGAAACTGGCTCACAAGGGGACCGCCTCAGGAAAGGAAGACCAAGAGTCACCTCTGCTTGCTGCTGAGGATAAGTTTATCTGAGTTACCAGCCTCAAAAATCGCAGCTTAACAGCAGCTCAGATTAGAGACCAGGTCAATGCCACACAGAGGTCTAGCAGCAGACACATCTCTAGAACAACTGTTAAGAGGAGACTTTGTGCAGCAGGCCTTCATGGTAAAATAGCTGCTAGGAAACCACTGCTAAGGACAGACAACAAGCAGAAGAGACTTGTTTGGGCTAAAGAACACAAGGAATGGACATTAGACCAGTGGAAATCTGTGCTTTGGTCTGATGAGTCCAAATTTGAGATCTTCGGATCCAACCACCGTGTCTTTGTGCGACGCAGAAAAGGTGAACGGATGGACTCTACATGCCTGGTTCCCACCGTGAAGCATAGAGGAGGTGTAATGGTGTGGGGGTGCTTTGCTGGTGACACTGTTGGGGATTTATTCAAAATTGAAGGCATACTGAACCAGTATGGCTACCACAGCATCTTGCAGCGGCATGCTATTCCATCCGGTTTGCGTTTAGTTGGACCATCATTTATTTTTCAACAGGACAATGACCCCAAACACACCTCCAGGCTGTGTAAGGGATATTTGATTAAGAAGGAGAGTGATGGGGTGCTACGCCAGATGACCTGGCCTCTACAGTCACCAGACCTAAACCCAATCAAGATGGTTTGGGGTGAGCTGGACCACAAAGTGAAGGCAAAAGGGCCAACAAGTGCTAAGCATCTCTGGGAACTCCTTCAAGACTGTTGGAAGACCATTTCCGCTGACTACCTCTTGAAGCTCATCAAGGGAATGCCAAGAGTGTGCAAAGCAGTAATCAAAGCAAAAGGTGGCTACTAGAATAACAACCTAGAATATGACATATTTTCAGTTGTCTCACACTTTTCTGTTAAGTATTTCATTCCACGTGTGTTAATTCATCGTTTTGATGCCTTCAATGTAAATCTACAATTTTCAGAGTCATGAAAATAAAGAAAACTCTTTGAATGAGAAGATGTGTTCAAACTTTTGGTCTGTACTGTATATATATATATATATATATATATATATATTAGTATCAATAAAGTGTTAAATGCTAATTTTTAATATGGAATTACTATATAAGGATACACTTGGGAAACATGCAGTAATAGAATACACAGCATATGAAATAACCCAGAATAATTCGGTAATTAGTAATTACTGAACATCACTAACAATGGCCGAAAGATTTTAGTACATACCAGGGACCCCAGGGATGCTCGCAATGTGCGTTTCGCCATCTTTCTCAAGGGAAACGTAATGTGTACATGTCTCCTATTTATCTTGAAATGGCGCTAATGAAATCAAAAGTGCGGCGTTTGACGACACATCCCGTCCTGCGACCGCATTCAGAATGAGTTATTTATAAGGATTAAATTCTTTCATTTATACTCCGTGTTTCATGCCAACAATGTAATTAATTTTAATGGACTAACCCAGGGAAATCTTTTCACCTGTATACTCTCTCCATTCTAAAACCATATTTGTATATGTATTTGTATGATATTTTAATCTATTTTTAATCTTAAATAAACATTTTTGTGAACTAAATTATTTATCCAGTGCATTTTCTTGGTCGGTTGAGACCCTCCTCAATGAAGAAATATTTATCTCGTCCTCATCTGAATGAGTAAGGGATGAGGTCCAACCGTCTAAAATGTCTTTCTGGCAAGAGCTTCACTCTACTTGACTTTATTTTGAGGTGTATTTTTTCAGTCTGGAGGCCAGTTGGGATGTGATAGGGTTGGTGCTGCATTTAACCTATGTTCAGGAGGACCTGCTGTAGAAAAGTCTGTTGGGCCTCTGCCCTGTGAAGCAGGCCCCATATTCACCAAATCCAGTGCAACCTGTTGGGTCTTCTCCCTGATATAAGCACTATCAAGGTTGTAGATGTAAGGTCTAGACCACCTACTTCCTCGTCTCTCCATCCCCCAGTGTGTGAGCAGAGAGAAGGGTAGGAGCCACTGCAGGCATGCTAAAACAAGAATGCATTGAGTGCTGTTGGCGGGTGTGGGGCTACTTGCAACTGCATGGACTTTAGGCTTGTGAGGAACCATCTGGTGAGGTAAGCTGGCTGGTATAGTGCCGAGAAAGCTATTCAAGAGTAGCAATTGACGGGAACTCTTCTCACACGTGTCCTCACTCATCAGTGTCTTGGACATATCCCCAAATATTTTTTTTAAGACTCATTTCTGACTTAAACACTTTGCTTAATTGTGGCTTAAGAAATAATTTATATTAACAAGACTACATGTTAGTGCATGAAAAAAAAATCTGTATAAAATTATGTGCATTAAAAATCTAATATTAATGCTCTAAGAACTGTATTTTTTACTCATCTAATTTTGTACATATATTTCTTTCCTGTATGATGCAGTATCATATGTAATTGCTTTTTTAGGAATTTATACTTAACCCCTTAACGACCGCGGGCAGTAAAATTACGTCCTAAATGACATAATGTTACTGCCCACGGTCTGCCGGCGGCAGCATGCCGCGATCGGCGCACATCTCAGCTGATTTTCACAGCTGAGATGTGTGCCTGCTAGGCACGAGCAGAATCGTGCCGATTAACCCCTTAAATGGCGCTGTCAATACGTGACAGCGCCATTATAAGCGCGATCGCGGTAAAGTTTTACTTACCGCCCAATACCGGAAGTCACGTGACGCGATCACGTGACTTCCGATAGTTGTCATGGTAGCACAGGGTCATGTGATGACTCCTGTACTACACCTGACTTGCTTGTACTTTCGCTGTGCCAGCGGCACAACTAAAGAGAAAGAGAGCGTATCTGCTGTTTACAGCCTTGTAGCTGTGATCAGCAGATACTGCAGAGCGATCGGAATGCTGATCGCAATAGCCCCCTAGGGGGACTAGTGAAATAAAAAAAAAGTTAAAAAAAGTTTTAAAAAAATTAAAAAAACAACAAAAAAACCTAAAAGTTCAAATCACCCCCCCATTCGCCCCATTGAAAATTAAAGGGTTAAAAAAATAAAAAATATACACACTTTTGGTATCACCGCGTTCAGAAACGCCCGATCTATCAAAATATAAAATCAATTAATCTGGTCAGTATACGGCGTAGCGGCAAAAAAATTCCAAACGCCAAAACGACGTTTGTTTGTCGCCACAACTTTTGCACAAAATGCAATAAGAGGCGATCAAAATGTAGCATCTGCGCAAAAATGGTACCGTTAAAAACGTCAGCTCGAGACGCAAAAAATAAGCCGTCACTGAGCCATAGATCCTGAAAAATGAGAACGCTATGGGTCACGGAATATGGCGTAAAACGTGCGCCACTTTTTTCGGACAAACTTCCGATTTTTTTTTTTTACCCCTTATATAAAAGTAAACCTATACATGTTTGGTGTCTACGAACTCGCACTGACCTGAGGCATCACACCCACACATCAGTTTTACCATATAGTGAACACAGTGAATAAAATATCTCAAAAACCATAGTGCTATCGCACTTTTTTTGCAATTTTTCTGCATTTGGAATTTTTTTGCTGTTTTCCAGTACACTATATGGTAAAACTGATGGTTTCATTTAAAAGTACAGCTCGTTCTGCAAAAAATGAGCCCTCACATGACCATATTGACTGAAAAATAAAAAAAGTTATGTCTTTCAGAAAAAGAATGGCGAAAAAAAAAACGGAAAGCGAAAAATCGTCCGGTCGTGAAGGGGTTAAAATATTTTAATGAGCAATTAGGCATGAGAGTAATAATGTCTACTATGACTCAAAAACATAGATTTGCTATTATAGGAAATAAATGTTTACATTATCTATTTCAGTGAAGAACTGCGTCTGGGACACGCAAAGTCTAAGGCGTATAAAAAATTCTGTGATGTTACACAAGGAGATAAGACATATAATATACGAGCACAAGAACCTGCTGATGAACTTTCTGAGGAGAAGCAAGTAAAATGTCTTATTGATCAGGCTACTGACCCCAATATCCTTGGCAGAGTATGGAGAGGTTGGGAACCTTGGATATGAAAATGCAGCTTCAGACAACCAAATCTGTTCTAGATTCAATGATTTCTTAATGGAATCAAAGATGGGGTGGAATTATTAATTTATTAATGTTTCCTCAACATTGTTTACCTTTATAAGTCCTGTATAAGTGTGTGGTGTAAAAATCTTAAGAAACCAATGAAAATAAACATTTAACAAGCTGATCTTTTACAAGCTGTAAGCATGTTTACTTATAAAGGTGTGTCCACACTGCATGTTTTTATGCCTTGTAAAGAACAGTTTTTCAAATACTGCTTTTGGGTCCAAAAAAATACATAAAAACACATTTGGGCACCTTCTGTGAATTATTTTTTTTTCCCCCATTGACTCGCATTGTAATTTATTGATTGTCGTCCAAGTGTAAAATGCCAGCAAAAAGGTTTGGCATCTTTCAAAGCCTGGAGTGTTTAAAAGAGGCTCAAAAGCATGTACATGTAATGTGAACAGCAAGTGGCTTTTACATAGAAATGAATGTTCATTCTTTTGGGCATGTTTTTTGCAGTGTTTTCTGTTTGGGGTAAAAGATGCAGTGTGAACACACCCGAAGTAGTGAACTATATATTATTTCAGCTTCATAAGGTACTCCACAGCAATATGCTCCATATTTAACTATTCTCTAATGATATACCAGTTCAAAACTGAAATGAGTTAGATTTTTCTATTATTGAAAAACAAGTTTTTGTAACACTGTCTCTTGTATTTTTTGTAGCGTAATAAAGCTAATAATTCAGATTCCTATACTCAGCACAAGTGAACTCATTGATCAGGTATTTTGTATCTGCCATATTGTCTATGTTTATGCATAAATTTAAAGACCAAGGTAGATTTGTCCCATACGAAACTGCTAAAGTTACGCTCCAGTAAAATACCTGCCTTCTCTTATTTCCCTCTGTATATTCTGACCAGAAGAACATTAAAACCACCTGATTAATAATCCCCCCTCATGTTACCAAACCAGCTCTAAACCATCAAAGCATGAATTCCAGAAGGTCAAGTATAATATCCAACACCATGATATTTTACGTTCAATTTATTTTTATTGAAGGTAACAACACGTTATTGTACAATAATGCAAATCAACATTGTTAAATTGCGCAGTTATATCAGTGGCCATACACAACTCAAAAATCAGTTTGACAAATGGTTATCACAAAGCATACAATTTTGTTTACAAGCACCACTATACACCTTCAACAAAAGAGAGGAAACCTCAAAAAAGAAATCACCTCAGTAAAAAAAAAGAGAATAAAAAGGAAAGATGTAGGATAATAGTAAATAGGAAGGCAAAGAAGGGTTGGGGTGTAAAGGGAAAGAACCATTAACATAATATATTCCGACACAAATCCAGATGCTTTACGTACGCACTTCATTCGCACGAGCATCGTTGTGCTCAGGTACGCTTGGTGCTGAACCCAGCCCAGTGTGAGCTGCCTACAGTGTTTGAACGGCTCTTAGTGGGGGTAACAACAGTGTGATTAGATGTAGTGTGTAAGAAAAAAAAATTGAAAAATCCTGCCCACCCTCCCCCGGAGGTGTTCTGCTTATGGCTGGCTGTATGTGGGCGGAGGAGACTCAAACTGCCTATTAGTGATTTGAATCAGGCTCAGGCCAAATTCGAACCAGTAGAAGTTCTATTCGACTGCTGCCAGTGAACCAAACCTCTAGCTTCTTTCAATAAACAGTACTTTGATAGGTCAACATTTCTAACCCAAGAGACACTTAAAACCTGTTATTCACTCAGGGGTAGACCATTTTCTGATAGGAAAATTAGGCCACTCTAAAACCCTTTTTCTTTGTCGCTCCATTGGGAGACCCAGACAATTGGGTGTATAGCTACTGCCTCCGGAGGCCACACAAAGTATTACACTTTAAAAAGTGTAACCCCTCCCCTCTGCCTATACACCCTCCCGTGCATCATGGGCCCATCAGTTTTTAGCTTTGTGTTGAAGGAGGCACACATGCAAACAAGCTCCACATTTTAGTCAGCAGCAGCTGCTGATTATATCGGATGGAAGAAAAGAGGACCCCCACGGGGCCCCCGGCATGCTCCCTTCTCACCCCACTAAGTCGGCGGTGCTGTTAAGGTTGAGGTATCCATTGCGGGTACAGAGGCTGGAGCCCACATGCCGTTTTCCTTCCCCATCCCTTAGAGGCTCTGGGAGAAGTGGGATCCTAACCGGTCACCATTCACTGGGACCGAGCTCCATCCGCAGCCCCTGGGGGAATCTGACGGACAGGAGCCTGGATATCATCAGGGACAGGCCCTGCATCCAAAAGGTACTCTGTGTCCCCTGAGGGACGGGGCATGCAGCGCCTGTGTTGCAGACGCCGCAGCGGCTCCTGTGTGGTTTGTGAGACCGGGACTACCGCGCCGACCGCGCTTGTTTGCCGGCCGCGTTTTTAACTTTAGTCCCTGGCTTTTACGGCCTAGTACCATATACTCCCGCCCCCGGGCCTGCCAGTCAGGGGTAAGGGCGGGACGGCCGACTGGACGTCGGCAGTGAGGGCTGGAGCATACTTTGGTATCCTCCTCCCCCCTCACTGAGCACTGTGGGGCACTAGTTTCCCGCACTTTATTAGGCACGCCCACGGCTCCATCCTCCCCTCAGAACGCTGGCAGCCATTGTTATAATCACTGCTGCCGGTGGGGGATTTCAGAACGAGCTCCGCAGTTCTGGGAGTAGTGGGATCCTAACCGGTCGCCGTTCACTGGGACCGGGCTCCCTCCGCAGCCCCTGGGGGAATCTGACGGACAGGAGGCTGGATATCATCAGGGACAGGGCCCTGCATCCATGAGGTACTCTGTGTCCCATTAGGGACGGTGCAGGCAGCGTCGGTGTTACAGACGCCGCAGCGGCTGCTGTGGGGTTTGTGAGCCGGGACTACCGCGCCGACCGCGCCTGTTGGCCGGCCGCGTTTTTAAGTTTAGTCTCCGGCTTTTGCGGCCTAGTACCATGTACTCCCGCCCCCGGGCCTGCCAGTCAGGGGTGGGGGCGGGACGGCCGACTGGACGTCGGCAGTGAGGGCTGGAGCATGCTTTGGTATCCTCCTCCCCCCTCACTGAGCACTGTGGGGCACCAGATGCCCGCACTTTATTAGGCACTCCCACGGCTCTTCTGCCGGTGGAGGATTTCAGAATGAGCTCTGCAGCTCTGGGAGTCCCAGGCAGGGAATCTGGTGGACGCACCACCGCTTGGGGCGGTTGGTAAGCCACACCAGTTGTCAGGTGCTGGCCCCCCTTGGGTACAGAAGTGTGTATGTATATATATATATATATATATATATATATATATATATATATATATATATATAAATATATATATATAATTTTGTATACTTTTTCTCTATTCGGCAGCATTATTTGCTTTTGGCTATATCTCTAAGAGGAGACAACAGCATGTCGTCCGCAGAAAGCAAGGGTGCCAAGGCACAGGCTTATTTTGCAACCTGTACCTCTTGTGCGGCTATGTTACCTGCAGGTTCCACCTACCCTCATTGTGACAATGCTCGGCCCCTGTGGCACTCACTCAGCCGGAGCCTCCGGCACTGGTGGGACCCTCGGCTCAGGTGGTACCGCCGGTTTCCACTGCACAGATGGAAGGGACAGAGTTTACATTTTTGACTGAGAAACTCTCTGTCGCCTCACATTCCATGGCTCAGTCTATGGACAGATGGTCGGCTAAGATACTAGAAGCTTGGCAGCCCAGACCGGTAACACAGGGCTAGGGCACTGTGAGTTCATCGCCCCCAGGCCCCTCTCGGTCGGTACAGCAAAGGGCTCCTGGGGTGGCACCCAGATCCGACACGGACCGCAGCCTCAGACAGGCTAAGCGGGCTTGCTGGGAACCTTCCCCGACTTCATCACGCGGTTCGGGGTCTCAGCATGAGGACTCTCTGGAGGATGAAGCGGAGGTCGCAGCTCAGGGCTCTGATCCTGACGTTGCTCTCATTCTGGATACACCTGAAGGGGACGCCATAGTAAATGACCTTATAACGTCCATCTACCAGGTGCTAGTCCTTCTCCCCCAACTCCACCTATAGAGGAGTCGGCTTCACAGTAGGAGAAACACCAGTTTAGGTTTCCCAAACGTACCCGGAGTGCTTTTTTCGATCACTCTAACTTCAGGGATGCTGTCCAGAAGCACGGAGCATTTACGGACAAGCGCTTTACTAAGCGCCTTAATGACATTACCCTTTCCCCCCTGACGTAGTTAAGGGTTGGGATCAGTGTCCCAAGGTGGATCCTCCAGTCTCCAGACTGGCGGCTAGATCCGTAGTATTAGTGGCAGATGGTTCATCGCTCAAGGATGCCACTGACAGGCAAATAGAGCTCCTGATGAAATCCATCTATGAAGCCATAGGCGCGTCTTTTGCTCCGGCCTTTGCAGCCATGTGGGCACTCCAAACTATCTCAGCCTGTCTGTCTGAGATTAATGCGGTCACACGTACCTCTGCTCCGCAAGTTGTGTCTTTGACTTCTCAGGCGTCAGCCTTCTCGTCCTACGCCATGAACGCTGTCCTGGACTCTGCGAGCCGTACAGCGGTAGCATCCGCCAATTCGGTGGCAGTCCGCAGGGCCATGTGGCTACGCGAATGGAAGGCAGACTCTGCTTCCAAGAAGTTCTTAACCGGTTTGCCATTTTCTGGCGACCGTTTGTTTGGCGAGCAATTGGACGAAATTATTAAACAATCCAAGGGAAAGGACTCGTCCTTACCCCAGTCCAAACCAAACAGAAATCGAGGTTTCGGTCCTTTCGGCCCTCAGCCAAGTCCCGTTCCTCCACGTCCAACAGGTCAGAGAAGGGCCAGAAGGGCTCTTCTGCATGGCGCTCTAAGTCACGTCCTACAAAGACCGCCGGAGGAACCGCCTCCAAGGCGGCCTCCTCATGACTTTCGGCATCACCAAACCGCATCCTCGGTCGGTGGCAGGCTCTCCCGCTTTTGCGACGCCTGGGGGCCACATGTCCAAGACCGATGGGTGACAGACATTCTGTCTCACGGTTACAGGATAGAGCTCAGTTCTCGTCCTCCGACTCGTTTCTTCAGATCATCTCCGCCCCACGAGCGAGCCGATGCACTTTTTCAGGCGGCGAACACTCTGAAGGCAGAAGGAGTTGTGATCCCCGTTCCCCTTCAAGAATGTGGTCGCGGTGTTTACTCCAACTTGTTCGGGGTGCCAAAAAAGGACGGATCATTCCGTCCCGTTCTGGACCTCAAACTGCTCAGCGGACACGTCAGAACCAGACGGTTCCGGATGGAATCTCTCCGCTCTGTCATCGTCTCGATGTCCCAAGGAGACTTCCTAGCATCAATCGACATCAGGGATGCTTATCTCCATGTGCCGATTGCACCAGAGCATCAACGCTTCCTGCGTTTCGCCATCTCCGACGAACACCTTCAGTTCGTGGCACTGTCTTTCGGCCTGGCGACGGCCCCACGGGTCTTCACCAAGGTGACGGCATCAGTGGTGGCGGTCCTACACTCTCAGGGCCACTCGGTGATCTCTTACTTAGGCGATCTCCTTGTCAAGGCATCCTCCCGGGTGGCATGTGAACACTTCCTGACCATTGCTCTGGAGACTCTCCAGAGGTTCGGGTGGATCATCAATTTCCCAAACTCAAAATTGACACCGACCCAATCACTGACTTACCTCGAGATGGAGTTTCATACTCTCTCAGCGATAGTGAAGCTTACGCTGGACAAACAGCGTTCGCTGCAGACAGGGGTGCACTCTCTCATTCGGGTCCAGTCACACCCATTGAGACGTCTCATGCACTTCCTAGGGAAGATGATGGCAGCAATGGAGACAGTTCCCTTTGCGCAGTTTCATCTGCGTCCAACTCAATGGGACATTCTTCGCAAATGGGACAGGAGGTCGACGTCCCTAGACAGGAACGTCTCTCTTTCACTGGCAGCCAAAACCTCTCTTCAGTGGTGGCTTCTTCCCACTTCTTTGTCGAAGGGAAAAATCCGTCCGGCCCCCATCCTGGGCGGTGGGCACGACGGACGCGAGTCTGTCAGGGTGGGGAGCGGTCTTCCTCCACCACAGGGCTCAGAGAGCCTGGACTCCGACAGAGTCCTCCCTTCAGATCAATGTTCTGGAGATGAGGGCAGTGTATCTAGCCCTAAAGGCGTTCCAGAGGTGGCTGGAGGGCAGGCAGATCCGAATACAGTCGGACAAGGCCACGGCGGTCGCGTACATCAACCACCAGCACAGAGCGCTGGCGGCGGACGCATTAGTTCAGGACTGGTCGCAGTTTCGACTGCCTTATGTATTTCCTCCTCTGGCACTGCTGCCCAGAGTTTTACGCAAGATCAGGTCCGTCTGCCGCCGCGCCATCCTCGTTGCTCCGGACTGGCCGAGGAGGTCGTGGTACCCGGGTATGTGGCACCTCACGGTGGGTCAACCGTGGGCACTCCCAGTCTGACCAGACATGCTGTCTCAAGGGCCATTTTTCCATCTGAATTCTGCGGCCCTCAACCTAACTGTGTGGCCATTGAGTCCTGGCTCTTAGCGTCCTCAGGGTTATCTCTATCACGCCTTTCGCAGAAGGTGGCCTTCCTAGTGGCAGTCACATCACTTCGGAGAGTGTCTGAGCTAGCAGCATTGTCATGCAAAGCCCCCTTCCTGGTGTTTCACCAGGATAAGGTGGTTCTGCGTCCGGTCTCGGAATTTCTACCTAAGGTGGTATCTCATTTTCATCTCAATCAGGATATCTCCTTACCTTCTTTTGACCCTCATCCAGTTCACCAATGTGAAAAGGATTTGCACTTGTTAGATCTCGTGAGAGCACTCCGGCTCTACATTTCGCGCACGGCGCCCCTGCGCCGTTCTGATGCGCTCTTTGTCCTTGTCGCTGGCCAGCGTCAGGGGTCGCAGGCTTCCAAGTCAACCTTGGCTCGGTGGATCAAGGAACTGATTCTTGAAGCCTACCGCTCTTCTGGACTTCCGATTCCTTTAGGGCTGAAAGCCCATTCTACCAGAGCCGTAGGTACATCCTGGGCATTGCGGCACCAGGCTACGGCTCAGCAGGTGTGTCAGGTGGCTACCTGGTCGAGTCTGCACACTTTCATGAAACACTATCAGGTGCATGCCTATGCTGCGGCAGATACCAGCCTAGGTAGGCGAGTCCTTCAGGCGGCGGTTGCCCACCTGTACGAGGGGGCCGTTTTTCGGCTCTTTTTTTATCAAGGTATTCTTTTACCCACCCAGGGACTGCTTTTGGACATCCCAATTGTCTGGGTCTCCCAATGGAGCGACAAAGAAGAAGGGAATTTTGTTTACTTACCGTAAATTCCTTTTCTTCTAGCTCCTATTGAGAGACCCAGCACCCGCCCCTGTTCCCTACGGGCTGTTGTTCTTTTGTGTACACATGTTGTTCATGTTGAATTGTTCTTTTGGTTCATGGTTTCAGTTCTCCAAACATCCTTCGGATTGAATTTACCTTAGACCAATTTATATAGTTTCCTCCTTCCTGCTTTGGCACCAAAACTGATGGGCCCGTGATGCACGGGAGGGTGTATAGGCAGAGGGGAGGGGTTACACTTTTTAAAGTGTAATACTTTGTGTGGCCTCCGGAGGCAGTAGCTATACACCCAATTGTCTGGGTCTCCCAATAGGAGCTAGAAGAAAAGGAATTTACGGTAAGTAAACAAAATTCCCTTCTTTTCAGCCTGGATTTTGTGTAACTCTTCTTTGCTGGGGGGCATTGGAGAATATCAATTTGTCTCAGGTGCTTGAAGATAGTAAGTTAACCTCATTTGTTTGCTTGCAGGAGCAGTCCCCGTCCAGAAGATTACAGTGGTTTGAGTATTTACAGCTACAGTCATTTTTATCATCCCACAAAATGTATAGTCTCTCTGTCCATTCCCACCTTTTCTTTTTTTTTTTTTTTTTTAAATTCGTTTAATAAACAGTAGAAAACATTTATCAAATACAAAGCAAAAGACACATAAAATATGCACATATAAATTGGCTGAGTCGCTCAAATAGGCTCACTAAATAGACATAGTACTGTATTATTAAACCGGTGTTTACTTCAAAACTGCTATAGTGTCTTACGGTCAAAGAAAAAAGCTGATTACATTGCATTTGAGTGTATAATAAATCCTACAGACAAACAAAGAACCAGGAAACAACTATTAACTAGCTCTGCTGACAACGTTATCCCACACATTCTAAATTTGTATCCTTCTATAATCACTGTTGTTGTATTCAGTGCTGGTAGAGACATGTGGAGATATTATTTTCAATCAGAGTCAAAGGGGAGGAACTCCACATTTCCCATATCCGGTTGAACTTCTCCGGGCACTTTCTGTTTTGATATACTGTCCGCTCATACGGGAGCATTTTGTTCTCCAATTCTATCCATGCTCGCACCGTAGGAGGAGAACTGCCCATCCACCGCATGGCTATGAGTTTCCGGGCCATAAAAAGGGATTCCCGCAGAAATATTTTGTGATAGTGTGACCATGTCGCCTTCGTCCATAATCCCAAACAGGCAAAGAGGTTGTTCAAGGGGTATAGGAAAAAGAGCCAGAGAGGACAAGACAGAGATAACCTCCTTCCAAAAGGTTGCAATCACCGGGCAGTCCCATACCATGTGAAGGAAATCAGCATCCCCTCCATGGCACCGCGGGCAATCGGGAGTCGCCCGGTGTCGTATTTTGTATAACCTTGAAGGAGTTAAATACGCTTGATGTATGATATATAGTTGGGTCATTCTATTATTAACCGAGGGTGATACCTTCGTTGGGGATTCAAGAATCTCCTCCCAGTCCTCCTCCTGTATGTTCGGGGTTAACAGTTCCCACCTCCCTCTAACTGCCAGTGGATGGGACTCGTTTCCCACAGACAGTAAATGGGTGTACAGAGATGAGATCAGTCCTCTAGGGCCTTGGGATCTCAGAATTCCAATTAAGGGGAAAGAGAATATAAGGGTAGCTCCCGGCCTACTCTGCATATGATGTTGAATTGCTGATCTAAGTTGCAGATATCTAAAGAAGTGACATCTAGCCACTTTGAATCGGGAGTGAATTTGTTCGAAGGACAACAGAACATTTTGTTCATAGATATTACTCAGAGTGAGTGCGCCATGTGAGCTCCAAAAGATGGAGGACGGGTGTTCTAATAGCATAGGAAAATGTGTTCTGCCATAAGGGCATCTCGGCGATAATGTCCGAAAAATTCACCACCCTTTTAACCTGTCTCCAAACCCGTCGCGCCAACCTGAGTAGTGGCAGAATCCTTGACAGGCCAGTTCCAT
This sequence comes from Anomaloglossus baeobatrachus, assembly GCF_048569485.1. Classification (NCBI taxonomy): domain Eukaryota; kingdom Metazoa; phylum Chordata; class Amphibia; order Anura; family Aromobatidae; genus Anomaloglossus; species Anomaloglossus baeobatrachus. The sequence continues at coordinate 146,907,648 of NC_134358.1, forward strand.
CCAGTTCCAGAAACCCAAGTAAGCACCTTGTTTCAGCAGCATGTGCAAGGTGAATCTCTGAGTTCGGAAGGTCGGATCCTGGCATCCATGAGGACAGCGCCCTCAGCTGGCCCAACAGGTAATATAAGTAGAAATCCGGAAGAGCAAGTCCCCCCTGTCGCTTAGATCTGTGTAGTTTGGTCAGTTTCAGTTTAGGTCGTGTGTTGCCCCCGATGAACCCAGATAATAACGAATTCAGGGAAGGGAAGAAGGATTTAGGAACTGGAACCGCACTGTGCTGGAGGAAATAACTAAGTTTGGGAAGTATTCCCACCTTTTTTGAGAAGTTGTTTTTACAAATTTCTCTGTCTGAAGATGTGATATCTGTGATATACAATGGATTTATCAGAGAAGGCAACAGCAGTAAATTCAGTTTTTAACAGGCTTGGGAACATGAATTGGGATTTGGTTTGGCCACATTAGCTTGGAAGAAGGGATTCCTTTTCCCTCATAAACTATCCATTGCTTGCTCTGCCCCGTAAAATTTTTTTTACAAGATCCTTACCAGGATTATCCTAAGTTACATGCCATCTTCCAATCAGTCAGTGACATATTCTGGCGGTGAGTCTGAATCTGGTTCAGTGCTTCATATCTGATGTGAATCTGCTAAGATTAAGCCCTTTGGGAAGAAAGCATTCTCAAACTATCATTTGATTATTGAGAATAGGGCTGTAGAGAGTAGAGTTGAGTGAACCTTTGGAATATATTTCAGTGGAGTAGACAAAACCTTCTGCTCCAAACCAACCCATTGTTTAGCAACCTGGTTGGAATGCAAATTTATCAATCTGACTAGGATAGCAGCATGAAAGTCGCTTTTAAAATTAGGAAGGCCTGCCCCTAACAATGATTTAGGATGAATTAAGAGTTTGCATTACAATTCGAGGTCTAATCCTCCCCCAGACAAACTTGACCATGGCAGATCGCAGAAAAAACTATGTAGTAAAGAAATAGAAATATATTGACATAAATATAGAAAATGAGGCAATGCATCCATTTTACTAGTGTTCATCATACCGAACCAAGACATTTTCCGCTTACTATATGACATAATTTAGTTCAAAAAGTTTAGAGGAATCAGAAGGAATGAGCACTCCCAAATAACAACAAAGGAAATAAGTCTGCTAATTAAACGTTTGTCAACCAAGTCTTTGTATATACCCAAAAAGCTCTGTCTTAATAAGTAAAGAAATACATGTAAAAATTATTACTTAATCAAGAAGAGTCTGCATCAATAATCCTGATTTATTCTGCTACATCTGTAGAGAGTACATGGTTGAAAAACAAAGAAGAAATATCACAGACGTTTTGAATCGCGTATACCTGGCTTATATTGGAGTACAGCTTGCAGATCAGGATAAGTCATGGGCTCCACATATGGTTTGCAAAACGAGTTGAAGAACTTATGACAATTTACAAATGGTGAAAGAAAAAGTTTAAATTTTTGTGTGCCAATGGTATGGAAACAAAAAAACCACTATGACGATTGTTATTTTTGTATTGTAAAGATTAAAGGCTTTAAGCGTTACAGGAACGCCCAGTGGGATTATCCTGATTTGGAATCTGCAAGACAACCTATTCCACATGGCAATGACGATCCTATACCAGTGTTTACCAGACCATTTACTGACAGGCTCTGAAAAGAGGCAGGAATTAGAGTGTATGGTAGGTAGTAACAGTGTTAAGTATTAGTGAATTTGAGGGAAGTTCTTCGAAGCCTCAACTATTAAGCCAATAAGAACTCAATGACTTTGATTCGAATCTTAAAGGGAACCTGTCACCAGTTTTTTCAGTATTGAACCAAAAATAGCACCTTCTGCAGCCCCTGACCTGCCTTCTATGAAGGTGCACCTTGTCCCCTGGCAGACCCCAGAAATACCTTTTGTAAAATTTGCTGCCACATATGTAAATTAACAGTTCTGTTCAGATGGGCATCCTTTTCTTGGTCGGATGGACGTCCTTTTTTCAGCTCCTGTTCCTCCTTTTGCCATCCTCCTTTGATGATTGACGTGGATGATGCCTCCGTCATCATCCATGTAGCTGGGCTAAATAGTGTCTGCGCAGTCATTCCTGACAACTGGCACTTCGCTCTGCCCCATTGAAAACATAGGTGCACTTGTGCGAGCCGGTGAGTTCTCTGCGGAAACGCGAGATTGTGAGAGAGCTCACTGGCTCACGCAAGCGCACCGAGGTTTTTGGCTCTGCCCATTATGGGGCAGAGCGAAGTGCACCTGCTCAAACCGGGAATGATCAGGCAGGCTATTTAGCCCAGCTACGTGGATGATGACTGAGGCATCATCCATGTTAATCATCAAAGAAGGACAGCGAACAGTGGCAAAAGGAGGGACAGGAGGCGAAAAGGAGGACAACCATCTGACCAGAACGATTCATATACATACATGATGGAAGATTTTCTAAAGGTATTTGTGGGGTCTGCAAGGGGAGTCCGGGCACAAGGTGCACCTTCATAGAATGCAGCCCAGTAGCTGCATATGGTGCTACTTTGGGTTAAATACTGACAACTGGTGACAGGTTCCCTTTAAATCTGTCTAAGGCCTCTATCACACGTTCGTGCCTCCGGTACGTGTTTGACAGTTTTCTCACATACCGGAGACACGTACACACGCGGACCTATGTATTCCTAATGGTTTGGACACAAGTATTTTGGAACGGAACGTGTGTCCGTTCCGTACTTACGTATGTTTCTCACGCCGACATGTCCGTTTTTCTCTGGCATCACGAGTGTCACACGGCCCGCACCCGTACCACACGGATGTAGTGTGGATGCGGTACCGTGTGACATGCGCCGGAGAAGCACGTGTCATTATTTTAAAATAAAACACATACTCACCTCCATAAGTCCTGCAGAATCTTCCACTGCAAACAGTTGGTGGTGACCGCCGCTCATTATGAGCATGTTAAGGAGAGGTGGGCGTGATGTCACGGGCGCTAATCTCCGCCCCTCCGCTCGGCCAGAAGCATCAGCGGGGAGTGGGCGGGCCTGGAGCCGAAGATCAGTACCCTGGACAGCAGCAAGGACCACGTGAGTATTCAAATTACCGGTTTTCTGCGTGTTATCGCGGATAGCACACATAGAACACACGTGGCCCGCACGTACCAGAGACACGTACTTACCAAATGCAACACACAGGGAAAATACGTGAAAATCACGCACGTGCCGTGAGACACATATGTGTGACAGAGGCCTAAGCAAGCATCTGAACTTTGAGTCTAGACTTAATGAACGAAATCTTATAAAAGGCAGATATTAAAATTACAGCCTATCAGACAAGAGAAGAGAGGTGTCTCTCATAATTCAATGAAGACGAAGAACTTGTATAATGACATCTCAGAAATTGTACTCCAATTGGGACTGATGGAATATCGACTAGAAGACTGGTGGCTTTTTATAGACTGCTCCTTTAGAAGCGTGAATTGTGTTCTCTTGCACAATGGTAATATTTATGCGTCTCTTACCATTGCTCACTCAACAAAACTTAAAGAATATGAAAATGTGAAAATTGTATTACAGAAAATCCATAATCATGAACATTAGTGATTGATTTGTGTTGATCGGAACATGGTGAACTTCTTGCATGGACGACAATCTGGATACACAAAATAGCCATTGCGTCATGTGTCTCTGAGATAGCAGGGCAAAGCAAAATCAATGGACAAAAGTGTCATGGCCTACATGGGAAGAAATGATTTTTGGCACTGCAAATATCCTCAACAAAGCCACCGGTGGATAAGAACAAAATCATTCTCTCACCACTTCATATTAAGTTAAGATTAATCGAGCAATTTGTTAGGGCTTTGGACAAATCGGGTAATTGCTTAAAGTACATTTGTAGATCATTCCTGAATTGAGCATGGAAAAACAATAAGCTGGAATCTTACATGGTACTTATATTTGTAAACGTCTGAACATTTCCAATTTTACCACATGCATAAATTATACTGAGGCTTCAGCCTTTAAGAGTTTTGTCTTTGTGAAGAACTACGTGGGTGATCATAGAGTACTACTTGGGTAATTAATTATAAAGAATTGGTACAAGATATGCTCACTAACTTCAGAAATTTGGGAGTTACAGACTGCTGGCCCTTTCTCTTGCTAAATTCTCCCAAAAAGGGGCTGAAAGGCCGTACTTACGAAGCGCTCACTGATATGCTAATCCGGCACGAATACTAAGATTCTTTATAGCAAGATACTATTTATTTTAATACAATTGTGAAAAGAAAAAGACATTGCATATAACCGCACAACCCAATTAATAGTATAGAAAACCTTTATTCAATGCACTTATACATGTTAAAACCAATTAAAATGTAAACTCCAACAACCTAGCACCCACAAAGTTGCACTACAATCAATGCATATCCATACAATAGGATTATACAATACCCAATTATGGGAGGCATATGTCACCTAGCTGAACAATTCCAGCTACAATCCCCAGTAAAGCATGTCATGACCATATATACATATATCCTAATAAGGGACAAAATATGTCCAAAAGTATCAATTGATCCCAGAGGACCAAGAATACATATACAGGGTACAATTGGATATAATAATCCCAAGATCTCCAAAAGGGACATGTAACCCGGCAAGATTATTTAGATGGAAAATCATATACCAAGAGGAGTTTTTCCCCCGGAGCAGGGAGAGCGGCCAGTGCAGCATAAGCCACCCTTGCAAGGTTGCAGAGTAACCGCTCACCCCACCAGCATAAGTAATGGTACTATCTCACCAATGGCTCCAAGCAAGTTGGCATCAAGAACCATAAGTCATGGGATAAGTAGGACACAAGCCATAAGCGCAATTGTGGGTGCTTAGGAACCCCACGCGTATCGCCGCCGCTGCGGCTTCGTCAGGGAAAGGTAAGTGCAGTACATTGAGTCTAGCAGGTTTTTAAAGGTAGGAACAGTCACCTGAATCATGACGCCAGCGCGGTCCGGACCATGTGCGTCATAATCAGTCAGGGCGCATGCGCAGAAGGAGTCGGACGGTGAGTCGGAAGTTCATATGTTTAACCACCGCACCGCGTTTCTCAGCGCATGCGTGTATGTCAGTCTGAATAATCTGCAGCAACAAGCGCTCACACTCACCCATGTCCTATAGAAAGTATCCTGTTTGCGTTTTTAGTAAGTGATCAAATATAGGCAACACACATATCACAGGTACGCACGGTAAGCCATATCATGCAATCGCCCGCACACCAATCAATAAATTTATGTATATATACATGTGTAGTCCGCTGTGCACTATGTCACAACGCAATGCCATTATAGTGGCAAAACATGCAATGAGCCACAATGCCAATTGCACACTGTGGCAGCATATTGTGCCCTATACCCTGACGCAGTGCTATTCCAATTGCAAACTGCGCGCAGTGGTAGCATACTAGGCTTGCGCTATAGCACAATCCAACATAGGACAGTTGCCCCTGCTGAGTGCGCCTCCAGGATATACACACAACCTGTTGTGCAGTGCGCCATATCACAATACCGTCCCAGTAACATATTGTGGCGGCTAACTAGGCATGCTTTGTAACAGATTATAGTGCAGGGCAATTACCCCTACTGGGTGCATATCCGCCAAAGGGCAACGCCAAAATCAACCCCCAGTGGGATGGAAAAACACATTCCCGGTGCATGCGGTATGCCCGACAATCCTATTGGAATCGGTACAATTGCCCTGCAGTTGCCTATGCCACATATGCCACCACAAGTTCATGTATTGCCATATATGTATTTTGCAGGATATAATAAGAACAAGGCTACACCCCTAAACACCTAAACAAGACCCCAATCAATCCCTCCCAATGCAAGAACCATTGATATATTGACATCCACAGCCGATCGAAAAATATCCCTATGGGGACACATCTCATGTGACCCTGTACATGTGCTTCCAAGGGATTGATAACCTAAAAGCATACCCCAATGAAAAGTATCACATCCCCATCACATGTCCACAGCCAATAAGGCATATTATTCAATTGGAGCATCCGAGATAAGAGTCAGAACACATCAGAGTTAGTTCCAAATACCAACGAAGATAGAGTCCATTCAAGGGGTCTCCGGAAGGGTCCATCTTTCAGTAGGGGAAATGCCGTCAAAAATTAGAAACAGTCCGGCCATCAATATCAGAGTTCCAACTTATAAGGGGGACTCCATAGGGCTGGCCCATCGTCGTGAACTCCGGAACATATATCCAACAAGGCATATGAACAAACTGGCAGACCAATTGCCTGAAAAGAGGAATTTTCTTGGTGGCTCCCAGGAATTCATTTTTTTTTCAGACCGCATGCATGATTCTTTTCTCATAGATTTATTGGATTTTGTACTGAAGCACAATTACTTCCTATTTGATAGGAATTTTTACAGGCAAGTTTCGGGCGTTGCTATGGGGGTTCGCTGTGCTCCGGCCTTCGCAAATCTATTTTTAGGTTGGTGGGAGGCCACTCAGGTTTTCCCACTGGATACCTTTCGCAATAGGATCAGTCATTGGTATAGATATATCGACGATATATTCTTTGTATGGTCTGGGTCAAAGGAAGAGTGCGATGAGTTCATCACAACCTTGAATGTGAACACCTATAATATCTTTTTGACCCATCAGGTCTCAGCTTCCAGAGTGCCCTTTTTGGATTTATTGATTTCAACCAAAGGAAGCCATCTGTCAACGACCCTATTTAGGAAGCAAACCGCTACCAACAGTCTGCTGGAATTCCACAGTTTTCACCCACATCATGTGAAGAGTGGGGTACCAATGGGTCAGTACCTGCGCATAAGACGCAATTGTACAGATGAGCAAGACTTTAACCAACAAGCGGCTTTACTCACTAACAGGTTCCGTGCCCGAGGATATCCCAGGAGAGTGCTATCTAGAGCTTACCAACGGGCCGCATCTGAAACACAGGCATCCCTGATCAAAACCTCCTCAAAACACATGGATGGTAAGGTGAGGTTTATTACCACCTTTAATGATCAGTGGGGAGAAATAAGGAGTGTTTTGCAAAATCATTGGTCGGTGTTAACCTTAGATTCACAAACATCAGATATGGTGCATCAGTATCCACAAATGACAGCCCGACGGGCCCCTAACTTAAGGGATCTTATCACAAGGAGCCATTTGGTGAGACCCTTGACTCGGCTTAATCGAGGTGTGGTATTGAGAGGGTCGTTTCCATGTGGGGAATGCAATATCTGTAGCCATATGCTGCCCACCTCCAATACTTTTAGTAACCCTCACGACAACAAGAGTTATGCCCTCACGGGCTATATAAACTGCAAAACACGGAATGTGATTTACTGTTTGATATGCCCATGTAATCTGGTATATGTGGGACAGACCACGCAAGAACTCCGTAAGAGAATCCAAAAGCACTTCTCAACTATTAACCTTGCTCCATCAGACATAAAGAAGGGTAAATCCATTACCCCAGTCGCTTCACACTTTATGATGCACCATCGGAGCAAGGTGATAGGTACACGTATCCTCGGGCTGCAGAAATATTTTGGAAACGGTAGGGGTGGATCATGTCACAAATGGTTACTCCAACAGGAATCTAGATGGATTTTTAATTTACATTCTGTTTCCCCAGCAGGCCTGAATGAGGAGTTGCTGTTTACAGGATTCCTGGGTTGACATCTTGAATGAGGTCCCCCGTGCTATTGTGGACGTCCTGGTTGCACGAATCTGCCATTTATAACATTACGTCTGGTATCCTGCCCCCAAAAAAATGAATTCCTGGGAGCCACCAAGAAAATTCCTCTTTTCAGGCAATTGGTCTGCCAGTTTGTTCATATGCCTTGTTGGATATATGTTCCGGAGTTCACGACGATGGGCCAGCCCTATGGAGTCCCCCTTATAAGTTGGAACTCTGATATTGATGGCCGGACTGTTTCTAATTTTTGACGGCATTTCCCCTACTGAAAGATGGACCCTTCCGGAGACCCCTTGAATGGACTCTATCTTCGTTGGTATTTGGAACTAACTCTGATGTGTTCTGACTCTTATCTCGGATGCTCCAATTGAATAATATGCCTTATTGGCTGTGGACATGTGATGGGGATGTGATACTTTTCATTGGGGTATGCTTTTAGGTTATCAATCCCTTGGAAGCACATGTACAGGGTCACATGAGATGTGTCCCCATAGGGATATTTTTCGATCGGCTGTGGATGTCAATATATCAATGGTTCTTGCATTGGGAGGGATTGATTGGGGTCTTGTTTAGGTGTTTAGGGGTGTAGCCTTGTTCTTATTATATCCTGCAAAATACATATATGGCAATACATGAACTTGTGGTGGCATATGTGGCATAGGCAACTGCAGGGCAATTGTACCGATTCCAATAGGATTGTCGGGCATACCGCATGCACCGGGAATGTGTTTTTCCATCCCACTGGGGGTTGATTTTGGCGTTGCCCTTTGGCGGATATGCACCCAGTAGGGGTAATTGCCCTGCACTATAATCTGTTACAAAGCATGCCTAGTTAGCCGCCACAATATGTTACTGGGACGGTATTGTGATATGGCGCACTGCACAACAGGTTGTGTGTATATCCTGGAGGCGCACTCAGCAGGGGCAACTGTCCTATGTTGGATTGTGCTATAGCGCAAGCCTAGTATGCTACCACTGCGCGCAGTTTGCAATTGGAATAGCACTGCGTCAGGGTATAGGGCACAATATGCTGCCACAGTGTGCAATTGGCATTGTGGCTCATTGCATGTTTTGCCACTATAATGGCATTGCGTTGTGACATAGTGCACAGCGGACTACACATGTATATATACATAAATTTATTGATTGGTGTGCGGGCGATTGCATGATATGGCTTACCGTGCGTACCTGTGATATGTGTGTTGCCTATATTTGATCACTTACTAAAAACGCAAACAGGATACTTTCTATAGGACATGGGTGAGTGTGAGCGCTTGTTGCTGCAGATTATTCAGACTGACATACACGCATGCGCTGAGAAACGCGGTGCGGTGGTTAAACATATGAACTTCCGACTCACCGTCCGACTCCTTCTGCGCATGCGCCCTGACTGATTATGACGCACATGGTCCGGACCGCGCTGGCGTCATGATTCAGGTGACTGTTCCTACCTTTAAAAACCTGCTAGACTCAATGTACTGCACTTACCTTTCCCTGACGAAGCCGCAGCGGCGGCGATACGCGTGGGGTTCCTAAGCACCCACAATTGCGCTTATGGCTTGTGTCCTACTTATCCCATGACTTATGGTTCTTGATGCCAACTTGCTTGGAGCCATTGGTGAGATAGTACCATTACTTATGCTGGTGGGGTGAGCGGTTACTCTGCAACCTTGCAAGGGTGGCTTATGCTGCACTGGCCGCTCTCCCTGCTCCGGGGGAAAAACTCCTCTTGGTATATGATTTTCCATCTAAATAATCTTGCCGGGTTACATGTCCCTTTTGGAGATCTTGGGATTATTATATCCAATTGTACCCTGTATATGTATTCTTGGTCCTCTGGGATCAATTGATACTTTTGGACATATTTTGTCCCTTATTAGGATATATGTATATATGGTCATGACATGCTTTACTGGGGATTGTAGCTGGAATTGTTCAGCTAGGTGACATATGCCTCCCATAATTGGGTATTGTATAATCCTATTGTATGGATATGCATTGATTGTAGTGCAACTTTGTGGGTGCTAGGTTGTTGGAGTTTACATTTTAATTGGTTTTAACATGTATAAGTGCATTGAATAAAGGTTTTCTATACTATTAATTGGGTTGTGCGGTTATATGCAATGTCTTTTTCTTTTCACAATTGTATTCAAGTTCCGTTGCAATTCCAGCACCCCTTGATGACATTATATATATGTATGCCGTGGTGGTGCACTCTTTTCCTCCCCCCCTTCTTCATATATACTATTTATTTTAATAGCACATGAATAATCAATGGTACATAGGCATTAGCACTACTTTATAGTCATAGAATCTTATACAATAACAGAAATATGCATCAACATTACCGTATGTTGTAGCACTTAATTTCTCATCGGAGAGACTCGATTAGTGAGAAGGAAAACAACCCAGCCTCTGCATCACAGGAACAGTGTGTCCACTTTGAGCGTCCTGGAAATGTCCCTATCACACTAAGCGAGCCCTGTATTTTTATACCAAATTTAGTACATTGTGTTCGTCGTGTGCACAGAGTATTACAATTGTGACCAGCATGTGATTGCTGAGTCAAGGTCATGTAACCTGACCACATGCTGCTGTGGGCACCAGTAGCTTCACCTGTTGCCAGCTGACCACTAATTTCCTGCATTTATTGCAATGAGCCGGGAATTTTACATCACTAACTTCCTACACCTGTTTCTAACTAACCACGGTTTCCTGCATATGTTAAACTGTAAGCGTTCCTTCCTCATAAGTGGTTTGTTCAAGACCTGTACTCTTCATCATGGTGAAATCGGGTCAGCCAGAGGACACCTCTCTGATACTGAGTTTTGGATGGATCAAATAATACCTGTGATCACTATCTTTTGATTAGGATTCCTATCTAATCACACACATTTTTCAGTCATATCACATTGGTATCACATCTTTTTAAATCCCATTTGCTATGCGAGGACGCGCACGCAATTGCGTGTGCCTACCATGAGGTCCTCAGTCTGCTCAGGGCTTACCTTGTGGGCAGGGTAAGTTGCACTCCCGTCCCACAGAAGAACTAGAGGAGCAGCAGCTTTACTGGCCACTCTGCTGTACATGCCTCCCAGACCTGTGGTGTGTTTTTTCTCCCCCCCCCCCCGTGTTCTGAGCCTCAGCCTGCAACCAAGTCAAGTGCTGTGTACCCCCTAGTAGTGTGTGTGTGTGTGTGTGTGTGTGTGTGTGTTATGTGCCATTCCCCAGTGCTGTGTGCCCCCTAGTAGTGTGTGCCATCCCCCAGTTGTGTGCCAGCCCCCAGTGCTGTGCCCCCTCAGTGCTTTGTGCCAGCCCCCAGTGCTTTGTGCCAGCCCCCAGTGCTGTGTGCCCCCTCAGTGCTTTGTGCCAGTCCCTAGTGCTTGTGTGCCCCCTCAGTGCTGTGCAACCCCCACTGTTTTCCTTACCCCCTAGTGCTGTTCGTGCCCCCTTGGTGACGTCTATGATCCCCCAGTACAGTCCGTGACTCCCAGTCCTGTCCGTACTCCTCTAGTGCTGTCTGCACCAACTAATGCTGTCCATGCCACGGTCAGTGCTGTCTGTGACCCCAGTCATGTTCTTGCCCCCTAGTGCTATCCATGTTCCTCAACGCTCTGAACCCCAAGTGCTATGTACCACCGCCAGGGCTGTGTACCTGCCACTGTTGTTCGTGCCCCCCCCCCCCATTGCTGTCCATGCCCCAAAGGTGATATCTATGTTTTCCCAGTGCTGTCCTTGTCACCACCAGTGCTGTCTTCAAAACGAGAGCCAAGCTTCACCTAAAAAGTAAAGTATACCTTTCAATACCCAAAGAGACCAGACCACTGGGCAATAATAAAGAGGATATAATTTGATCCATTTTGTTCACTCTTTCAACCTAGAAGGTTCAATATGTAAGAGTTAGCCAGGTGGCCTGGAAGCCAACTGAATATTGAAAGTAGAATTCAGTTCAGGCAAGTGACATGTGGTCACTCCATCTGGTATATTGTAGCAAGGGATGATAAAGGGTGATTACATTATCTTGAAAGTTGCAGCAGGGGATGGTATCCTTCCATAGAGAGCCAGTTAAGGATAGGATCCAGATCAAGGAATTTGAAAGGAGCAAAAAGGTCTGTGTCTCTTTTGAGGTAAAAGGTGGAGCAGTCCGTTTTTACGATAAGATAATACAGGTGACTCCATCTGTAGGATGCGCCAACCTTTCGGAACTTCACCCTAAGTGGTTGCAATAGACGTCTCATATAGAGCATATGTCTGGGAGGAGCTTAATCGCTAAGCCACCCATGGGTAGAGAGTTAGCTGACAAGACACAGCGAATGATATCCTCGTCTGTGTAGTATTGATGCCTGCATAAAACATCTCTTGGGTTGTTCGGGTCTAGAGGGCCCATTAAATTCTGGCCACCCAATGCACTTTGATGATGACATAAGAGGTATTTTTTTTTTTTAATCAGATAAATTTTTATTGCATTTTAAAACTTTCATAAACATAAATTGTGAGGGTAGTCCTCACACATACCCCCTCCCCCTCCCCCCACCCTCTTCCGGTCGACAGTCTCACCCCTCCACTCTCTACATCCCTCTTTATTCACATAATGACCTGCCCTCCTTATTTCTCAGCCTCTGCGATCTTTCCTTTCCTACCTATAGTCTAAATATCCTATCTTTCAATAGATCAAATGACGCTAATCCTGGAAAGTCCAGCCACTTGCTCCAGATCTTCTCATATTGAGTTTTCCTTCCCCTTTTAATATAAACATTTTTCTCCATATAAATATAATTCACCTTTTCAACAAATTCCTTACGTGTCGGTGCTTTTTCAGATAGCCAATACAAGGCAATTAGTTTCCTTGCTGCATACAACAATCGTGCCACTGCCAGTTTCTCTTGTTCATCCACCCCCACTTCATCCACATACCCCAGCACACACACCAGCGGGTTTCTGGATAGGTCCACTTGCATCACTGAATTAAATTTAACACTGTGATCCAGAACCCTTGTAAACACAGGCATTCCCACAACATGTGCATGATCCCTGCTTCCTCCACAGTACATTTTGGACACTTGGAATCTGTTCTCACTCCCACTTTGTTCATCCACACGGGGGTTCTATATACTCTGTATATAACATATAACTGCGATAGCCGTTTTGCCTCGCTCAGAGATATTTTGATGACATATTGCAAAATAGACTCCCATTTCTCCTCCCCAATTTCTCCCAAATCTTCCACCCACCTTGCATATGCCCCAATTTGTTGCCTCCCAACCGATATGAACAGAAGTCCCCCGTAGACCATCGATATACATCCTGCCGTCCCTCTCTGCGTCCCTAATATATTAATTACACTATCTGATTGTATAACAATTGGTGTTATTCTGTTCTGCGATTCAAATGCGTGACGTAGCTGCAGGTATTTATAAAACATACTATGTCATGTCCCAGTGGGAAGTCTTTTAGCAGTACTTCAAAAGTCTTAAATATGTTTCCATCCATCACTTGGGAGAGGTACCAGATACCAATTCTCCTCCATTGCCCAAATTCTTTAAGGGATAAAAATTCCGGAATGTTCGGGTTGTCCCACATGGGGGTATATCTAGTGAACCCGGTTACCTGTCTCATCTGTTTGATCTTACCCCATACTTTATCTATCAACTGTATAGTAGGATATAATGCAGAGTGTGGACGAAACTTTCCCGCCTCCAGACTTGCCAGCAGAGGACCTTTTCCGATCACATACTGTAATATTTTCCCCACCGAGGTCTCCAAACCTGTCACACCCCACCCCACCATGTGTTGGCTCTGGGCAGCTAAGTAATAGCACCAAGGATTAGGTAGAGCCAGTCCCCCTTCGTCTTTTGGTCTCTGTAAATATTCTAACCTCATCCGTGGGCGCTTCCTTCCCCAGATTAAACCTCGGAAAATAGAATTTATTTTATAAAACCTATTTTGTGGTAGCCATACCGGGGCCTTATGGAGCACATAGAGCAGTTGGGGCATTAGTATCATTTTAGCTAAGTTGACTCTCCCCACCACCGAAAGGTACAGTTTGGACCAGGCCAGAATCTTTTGTTTGAACTTAAGTAAAAGGGAGGTGAGATTAAGACGTTCATACTCAGCCAGTTTATTGGATATCATAATTCCCAGATATTTAAACTCTGACACCACCTGAACCGGAGCAAAAGTCACCACTACATTGGAAGGTGTTTCATCTAGTGGCATCAAAACCGATTTGTCCCAATTTATCGTGAGCCCTGATATCCTTCCAAAGTTAGATATGACCCTCATTACCGCCTCCAAGGAACTCCCTGCATCTGCCAGAAACAATAATAAATCGTCCGCATATAAGGCCACTTTCTTCTCCACACTCCCATATCGGTAACCCACTACACCAGGATCCCGCCGCAGTGGTTCGATAGCGATAGCAAACAGGGGGGACAGTGGGCACCCCTGCTTTGTGCCCCTATAGAGAGAAAATCTATCTGACATGCTGCCATTTGCCCTAATTCTTGCCGTAGGAGCAGAGTACAACAGCTGCACCCACCTAATATACACTTCCCCAAACCCCATTGATCGCATCGTAGCCCATAGGTACCCCCACTCTACGCTGTCAAAAGCTTTGGCCGCGTCTAGGGAGAGAATAATCCGCCTCCCCTTATTTTCCGCCGGTATCTGCATATTCAGGTACAGTCTCCTAAGGTTAGTTGTCGTGGATTTGTTGGGTATAAACCCTGCTTGATCTGGGTGTATTAGGGATGTAATGACTTTGGTGAGCCTATTTGCAAGCATCCTAGCCAGGAGCTTTACATCTACCGTCAATAGTGAAATCGGTCTGTAAGAGGCTGGCAAACCCGGGTCTTTGCCTTCTTTAGGGAGTACCACAATTATTGCCTCCTGCATAGACGGCATCAGCTCTCGTCTCTCCAGACATGAATTATATACCTTAAGCAGCACCGGCAGTAAAACCTCCCTTTGTTGCTTATATACTTCAGCCGGAAACCTATCTACCCCCGGCGCCTTATCATTCGCCATATCACTAAGAGCTAGCTCCAACTCCTCTAAGTCAAATGGCTCATCTAGTAACTCTCTAGATTCCCTTGAGAAGACTGGCACCTGAGCTCTGCCTAGAAATTCATCCACCTCCCCCGCCTCCGGGTGCACCTTGACTGAGTATAGATCAGAGTAGAATGTTTCTAGTACTTTTAGGATCCCCGAGGTGTCCGTGACAACTGCCCCATCTACTGACTGTAACCGTGCAATATATGTCGATTCCCTCTGTGCCGCAGCTATCACTGATAATAGGTGACCCGCCCGTTCTCCATTCTCAAAGGACTGCATGGTTTGGAACATTTTCTTTCTCTCCGCTGCCTGTATGGTCAATCTATTAACCATCTTTTGAGCTGCCTTCATCCTAGCTTTTGCCGCCGGCGTGGGGTCTGATATTAAAGCATCTTCCGCCTCCCCCAATTCCTGAAACGCAAGCTGATTCTGCCTTCTTGCCTCCGACTTTACCTTAGATATACCCCTTATATACAATCCCCTCAAGTACGCCTTCATTGCCTCCCAAACCATTCCAATAGATGCTGATCCTTCATTGAACCTAAGGTATTCCCTTAAACTATCACTAATACCCCCCCCCCCCTTTCTTCCACTAATTGTAACCAAAAGGGATTTAATTTCCATAAGGGTCTATTTTGGTTTTGTTGTTCCCCCAGGTCTATTTCTACACACAGGGGCGAATGATCTGATACCGTCATGGGGAAGTATTTAGTACCCACTACCAAACCTTGCATTGCTTCATTGCCCAAGGCCAGATCAATGCGCGACAGGGATGAGTACGTAGCCGAATAACAGGAGTATTGATACACTTCCGGATGTCGAGTCCTCCACAGGTCAATCAGCGCCGTTTCTTTAAGTAAATTACCGAATGGTGTACAGTTACTCTCCATTTTTCGTACCTCATGTCTCCCTTTGTCCAAATGTGAATTCGGAATATTATTAAAATCTCCCATTATCATAAAGGGAACCCCTGGAAAGTCTGCCAATAAATTTATCAGACTGTGAAGTAGTTTGCTGCAATATGGCGGAGGTATGTATAGGGATATAATTACTACGGCTCTTGTCCCCAGCCTACAGGAAAGACATACATACCGCCCATCTTTATCCACGATAACCTTTAGAAATTCAAACCGTGCGCCTGAGCAGAATAGTATACTGGCCCCTTTGGAGTATGCAGAATATGTAGAATGATACCCCACCCTGAGCCACCTTCTATCCAGTAGATGCAGCTTCTCTGGTGTCGTGTGTTTCTTGCAAGCAAATTAGGTCAGGTTTTTCTGTGCATAAAAATTGAAATACTGCTTGCCTTTTGATGCTAGAGGCTAAGCCCCTAACATTCCAACTAATTAGCTTAATGCGTCCTGCCATATGATTAATTGACAAATTCTCGTTCTCCCAGAGCTCCTTAATAGGCCAAATGAGACTGTCGACCCCCCCCCCCCCAACAATAAACATAGTAACACATCGTTGCCACCAGTCCCCTTTGTATCAGGGACGGAGGGAATACAGTTAGGTCCAGAAATATTTGGACAGTGACACAAGTTTTGTTATTTTAGCTGTTTACAAAAACATGTACAGAAATGCAATTATATATATAATATGGGCTGAAAGTGCACACTCCCAGCTGCAATATGAGAGTTTTCACATCCAAATCGGAGAAAGGGTTTAGGAATCATAGCTCTGTAATGCATAGCCTCCTCTTTTTCAAGGGACCAAAAGTAATTGGACAAGGGACTCTAAGGGCTGCAATTAACTCTGAAGGCGTCTCCCTCTTTACCTGTAATCAATAAAGTAGTTAAAAGGTCTGGGGTTGATTACAGGTGTGTGGTTTTGCATTTGGAAGCTGTTGCTGTGACCAGACAACATGCGGTCCAAGGAACTCTCAATTGAGGTGAAGCAGAACATCCTGAGGCTGAAAAAAAAGAAAAAATCCATCAGAGAGATAGCAGACATGCTTGGAGTAGCAAAATCAACAGTCGGGTACATTCTGAGAAAAAAGGAATTGACTGGTGAGCTTGGGAACTCAAAAAGGCCTGGGCGTCCACGGATGACAACAGTGGTGGATGATCGCCGCATACTTTCTTTGGTGAAGAAGAACCTGTTCACAACATCAACTGAAGTCCAGAACACTCTCAGTGAAGTAGGTGTATCTGTCTCTAAGTCAACAGTAAAGAGAAGACTCCATGAAAGTAAATACAAAGGGTTCACATCTAGATGCAAACCATTCATCAATTCCAAAAATAGACAGGCGAGAGTTAAATTTGCTGAAAAACACCTCATGAAGCCAGCTCAGTTCTGGAAAAGTATTCTATGGACAGATGAGACAAAGATCAACCTGTACCAGAATGATGGGAAGAAAAACGTTTGGAGAAGAAAGGGAATGGCACATGATCCAAGGCACACCACATCCTCTGTAAAACATGGTGGAGGCAACGTGATGGCATGGGCATGCATGGCTTTCAATGGCACTGGGTCACTTGTGTTTATTGATGACATAACAGCAGACAAGAGTAGCCGGGTGAATTCTGAAGTGTACCAGGATATACTTTCAGCCCAAATTCAGCCAAATGCCGCAAAGTTGATCGGACGGCGCTTCATAGTACAGATGAACAATGACCGCAAGCATACAGCCAAAGCTACCCAGGAGTTCATAAGTGCAAAAAAGTGGAACATTCTGAAATGGCCAAGTCAATCACCAGATCTTAACCCAATTGAGCATGCATTTCACTTGCTCAAATCCAGACTTAAGACGGAAAGACCCACAAACAAGCAAGACCTGAAGGCTGCGGCTGTAAAGGCCTGGCAAAGCATTAAGAAGGAGGAAAGCCAGCGTTTGGTGATGTCCATGGGTTCCAGACTTAAGGCAGTGATTGCCTCCAAAGGATTCACAACAAAATATTGAAAATAAAAATATTTTGTTTGGGTTTGGTTTATTTGTCCAATTACTTTTGACCTCCTAAAATGTGGAATGTTTGTAAAGAAATGTGTACAATTCCTACAATTTCTATCAGATATTTTTGTTCAAACCTTCAAATTAAACGTTACAATCTGCACTTGAATTCTGTTGTAGAGGTTTCATTTCAAATCCAATGTGGTGGCATGCAGAGCCCAACTCGCGAAAATTGTGTCACTGTCCAAATATTTCTGGACCTAACTGTATGTTTGCCTTGGCAAGTCTGCCAAATACCGCGTCCATCGTTTGTCGTGTTTCCTCTTTTATGACGGACAGGGCCCTATCAACCATCAATAACACCAGGACCTCCAGAAGGAGGGGCGGACCCCGCCTGTTTGTCGTGCACGGTATCCAGCTGTCCATCTGATCAGTATTGCAGTCCTGCCATATTCTCGCAATGCCCTTTTTTTTTTTTTTAAAAAAAAGGGGGAAGAACGAAAGCAAGTTACGGGAAAGAAGGGGAAAAAAAAGGGAGAAAGAAAGAGGGAGGGGAAGTGGGTAAAACAAAGAAGAGAAAGAGAAAAGTAGTATAAGAAGAAGACAGAGGGTGGAATAAGAGGAGCGAGAGGGAAGAAAAAGAAAAACAAAAAAAAGAGGGGGGGAGAATAAAAATTAATTCAGTATTTATGCATTGCGAGTCCAGTATGAGTTGGAAAGTCCCTTTCCATAGCCA
Organism: Anomaloglossus baeobatrachus; assembly: GCF_048569485.1. Classification (NCBI taxonomy): domain Eukaryota; kingdom Metazoa; phylum Chordata; class Amphibia; order Anura; family Aromobatidae; genus Anomaloglossus; species Anomaloglossus baeobatrachus. The sequence goes on from NC_134358.1 coordinate 146,926,039, forward strand.
GGATTCCATTTCCTCCCATCCTCAGTGGTGGTTGCAGACCCCTTTCCTCTAGAGTCCATTAAATGTAGATTTAAATTTAGAATGCCGAGGTAAACAAAAAAAAAAAAATAAAAAATGTTTTTTAAAATTTTCAAACAGGAACTCCTCTCCGGCAACCATAGCATAGTATTTTTCCTCTACACCACTGCATGCGATGAGAGGTAGGGTGTCCCCAAAAGTCAGTCTCCAGCTTCCCCTTCACGACCCTCCTGCCGCAAGCATTGTTCATTGCTATCCAGCCATCTTAGTGCTTCCTTAGTATCCAGGAAAAAGTGCACTATTCCTCCAGCTACCACTCTGAGTTTCGCCGGGTACATCATGGAGTATACCAGATTCAGGTGTCTCAGCCTTCTCTTGATGTCAATGAACTTGGCTCTTTGCTTTTGCACTTCCATGGAGTAATCTGGAAAAATGGATATCTTGGAGCCATTGATGATCAGGTCCGGGTGTCCTCTGGCATGCTTCAGGATATTATCCCTGTCTCTGTAGTGCAGTATTTTGGCCAGGACAGGTCGCGGTGGGTGTCCAGGGGGCGGGTGGGAACCCTATGGGCTATTTCCACCGCATATAGAGGGGTGAGATGCTCAGATCCAATTTTACTTTTCAGCCATTCCTCAAATAATTCAGTTGGGGATGTACCTTCTACTTTCTCTGGGATGCCAATTATTCTCAGGTTGTTACGCCTTGATCTATTTTCAAGGTCATCCGTTTTTGCTAGGAGTGCTGCTATTTCCTGTGCTGCACGCTGCCCGTCTCTTGTCAGCTCCTGCCATGCGGTCCTCCATGATACTGACTCTCTGCTCAACTTCTCCTGTTCTCTTTCACTTCATGAAGCTTGTGCTGCATGGATGCCATGTCTTCTCTTAGGCTCCCCAGCTGCAGGGTCACCTCAGTAATAGATGCTCTGCATCGCATTACTGCTATGAGGATGTCTCTGTGTGGGCTCTTCAGGGACATTCTGTGTCAGCTCCCCTAGCTGTGCTGCCTGAGATCTGGGATTTGTCTCTGCCATGCAGGCCTGAGCTCACTCACTGCTCTCACCCCTCACCCCTCCTTCACTCAGCACCATGCTGTCTGCAAGTCCCATATTCATCTGTAGCTCACCTCTCACTGTCTCTCTGTGATGGGCACCGCTCTCCTGCCTGGCAAAACGCTCCAGCCGTGTTGCAGCCTGTCTTCTGGTCTCCTCAGCGTCTGCACCATTATCTTTTCTCTGCTCCATGCTGCCCACGGCACCATCTTGATTCTGCTCCTCCACTTCCCCCACCTGCTTTTTCGGCCCCCTCCTTGTCATATCTGTGCCAGTAAGCAATGCAATCAGGTCAGGGGGGTCAGAGGGTCGTCCAGCTGCAGCCTGTGACTTCTGAGAGTGTTTTTTTGGGTTTCTTCCCTAGGGATTTTCTAGATGCTTGGCAGGAGCTACAGGATCTGCTTCCACTCACATACTGAGCTAGGCCATGCCCCCAACATAAGAGGTATTTGCAGGTGTTTGTGTAACTTTAATAAATAAGGAAATGATCGTAGCTTAAGGTCCTCTTGACCAATGTTCTTTGGTAACCCCTTTATACAAATGTTATATTTTTCCGTCTCCTATTTTCTTAATCATCAAGTATCAGGGTTAGGTTTTGTACTTGGGAGTTAAGTCTCTTGCTTACCCACAAGTTTTTGAATCCACTCAGGTCTTTAGAGATGTTTTCCATTGCTGTTGTCCTACAAGAAAGCAGAGTAATGTCCTCCTGTAGTGCAGCAATAGCCTGTTGGAGGGAGGCTTCGATTCTCTAGGCTAAGGAGTCCATGTCTTGTTTTGTTGACAGTGCTTGTATAAAAGCCCGTAGTGCCAGGAAATCTGAGTGAATCAAGGGAATGATGCTTCTGTGAGGGAAGTCACATGACTTGGTGGACTTGCCAGGGATGACTGTGATGTGTCTGTTCTTCCATGTCAACTGGATCGGGGAGGGTCTCCACTGAGGGGTAAGGTGAGGCATCCTTCAAGAAGGAAGAACGTCATACCTTCTGTGGTTGCTGGAGAATTTGTTATTCCTGATTGATTCAGATCTGGACCAGGGTGGCTCCGTGCACCGACAAGTTCCTACAAATTCTATTTTTTCTTAATCATTCAAGAAGGTGATCTTTGTGGTCTTACAAGGAGTCTCCTTAGCTCTCCTAGGAACTCCATGCAAGCCTGCTGGTGGGTTAGGCATTGGTGTCATTTTAGCCAAGAAAGTGTGGGTCCCGTCCGTGATAGCAGGTGTGAAGAACAGCCCTATCGCTATGAAGTTTCTCTGCAGGTCTCTGGAGCATAAACATGATGGTGAAGATCTTATCATCATCTTGGCATTCCCAAGGGTGTAGGTAGTGAAAAAAATTCATGACTGGTGTCTGGATCCATAAAGAACAAAGAGTGCTTATTCTCACTCCATCATGTTTGAGCCAAGTACCCAAGCTCACACGTTATCAGACCAAATGTACTAGAGCCTATCAAGCGACTAGGACTGCTGGTGGCTGGCCAGATAGATTAACAAAAAAAGCTGGTAAGTGCATCATCTTTAAACTGTTATAACAGCCGAGGACCACAAGGCCTTTATATTAAGTAGTGATGTACTGATGGTAGACGTTTGAGACTTGTTGTAATCCACTTTGACCAGTAGATGGTGGTGGAGGGCCAGACTGGTTTATTATAAAGAAAATCTTGTGCACTTTAGCAAATGGCAAGGTGTCAGTAGCTTAAGGCTATGTGCACACTCTGCGCTTTTTTGACGCTGCGTTTTTGTGCGTTTATGGCCGCTAAAAACGCATCCGTGGCAAAAACGCATGTGTTTTTACCGCGATTTGGTGTGTTTTTGGCTGCGATTTGCTGCGTTTTTGATCTCTGCGTTTTGCTGCATTTTTCCAATGCATTGCATGGGAGGAAAAAGCAGTAAAACGCAGGAAAGAATTGACATGTCCATGTTTTTTTTTTTTTAAGCTCAAAAACGCAGCTTAAAAAAAAAGTTGTGTGCGGACGGCAAAAATGAAAACTCATAGACTTTGCTGGGGAAGCAAAGTCATGCAGTTTTGAGGCCAAAAACGCCGCGAAAAACGCACTGTGTGAACTTACCCTAAGGCTATGTGCGCACAGTGCGTTGTTCGTGGCGTTTTTGCGCGTTTTTCGGGTGCGTTTTTGCCTCAAAACTGCATGACTTTGCTTCCCCAGCAAAGTCTGAGTTTTCATTTTTGCTGTCCGCACACAACTTTTTTTTTTAAGCTGCGTTTTTGAGCTTGAAAAAAAAAATGGACATGTCAATTCTTTCCTGCGTTTTTCTGCGTTTTCCTCCCATGCAATGCATTGGAAAAACGCAGCAAAACGCAGAGATCCAAAACGCAGCCAAAAACGCACCAAATCGCGGTAAAAACGCATGCGTTTTTGACGCTTTTTTTGACGCGGGTGCGTTTTTGTGCAATTTTAGCGGCCAAAAACGCAGCGTCAAAAAAACGCAGTGTGTGAACTTAGCCTAAGAGATATGCCAGCAAATTAACAGAAGAGGCCTGCTCAGGGAGATTAGGCAGAGCCTGTGGCCCTGAATCACCAAGGCCTCTCAGGAAAACATTGGCATCCTCCAGTGATAATACACCATGATCCCCAGCATAGGCAAGGCCGTGCTAGGGATTCCCCCCTGGGAAGCATGATCTCCCTAGGGAGTGGAAAAAGTGCCCACCGAGCCAGAGGAGCCTCCACTAATAGTGGTAGGAGGGCGGGGGAGATGAGGAGGTCGCCTCTGCTGATAGGAAATGCAGCACTTAGCAGGAGCCACGAGGGTCACAGTGCGTGAGGCAGGCTTGGGCCGCACTTCGCCAATGGGGGTTTTTACCCGATATGGGTATCGAGCGGTTTTCCTACATTGAGGTCTTTCCGTCAATGACTAGGGACTTACCACCGGAGGAGATCAAAGGAGTCCCACGCACTTCACGTATGTGGTGTCCCCTAGGAAAAGCTAAGGCCAGTTTCACACATCCGGCTTTTTGCCGGTTTGCCGGATCCGGCGCTCTCCCGTACAGACAATACAGTACAGTGACAGCGCTGTAACTTCCGGGTCACATGCGCCGGTCACATGACAGCATGTGACCGGCGCTTGTTGCGCTGTCACTGTACTGTAGTCACTGTATGGGAGAGCGTCGGATCCGGCAAACCGGCGAAAAGCTGGATGTGTGAAACCGGCCTGAGGCTTTGGGGTAGGCCTCAGTACATCCTGCTTTCCCGGCTACCAGCCACACCCCTCTGGCTGACTTCAATTTTTGGGGGTTTTTGTTTTTCACAAAGTCTAATTTAGTCTTTATGTTTTTAAGGTTGATTAATGATTTGCAACTTGTGGTGAACTCTCTGTATTTGCTCTTATGAAGTCTTCTCTTTATGGTAGACTGATATATGGTATGCTGAATCACTTTCTTCCTGGAAAGTGTTCTTAACTTGGGCGGATGTTGTGAAGGGGTTATTTATTTCACCATGGAAAGGATTCTGCTACCATCCACCACTGTTGTCTTCCATGGATGTCCAGGCCTTTTTGAGATCACAACCTCAAGTCACCAGAGCACTTTTTTTTTGCTTGCAGAATGTACCAGTCTATTTGGCCACTCCCAATATTTCTGCTATCTCTCTGATGGAGTCCTACTTTTTTTTTCAGCTTAATGATGGATTGTTTTTCTTACATTGAGAGCTCCTTTGATTGCATATTGTGGGTTCACCAGTTTCCAAATTCACATTTCACACTCTGAATCAGCTCCAATGATTGAGAGACTATCCCATGTAGCCTATTTAAAGAGATTGTGAGATAATTACTCAATTACATTTGGTCCCTTGAAAAAGAGGCAGCTACATATTAAAGAGCTGTTATTCCTAAATCAATTCTCCAATTACATTGTGAATACCCTCAAATTAAATTTGGGAGTCTGCATTTTAAAAATCCAAATTGATTCTACACTGTGTGCAGAATTATTAGGCAAGTTGTATTTTGGAGGATTTTTTTTATTGATCAACCTCAATTGATTGATCTCAATCAACCCAAAAGACTCAAATATCAAAGCTTAATATTTTTGGAAGTTGGAGTGGGTTTTTTTAGATTTGGCTATCTTAGGAGGATATCTGTTTGTGCAGGTAACTATTACTGTGCAGAATTATTAGGCAACTTAATAAAAACCAAATATATTTCCATATCACTTGTTTATTTTCACCAGGTAAACCAATATAACTGCACAAAATTTAGAAATAAACATTTCTGACATGCAAAAACAAAACCCAAAAAAATTAGTGACCAATATAGCCACTTCTCTTTATGGAAAGCTACTCCACCTCTCCATCTGTAGTAGCCAATTTTTAACTGCAGAAAGTCCAGGCAATTCCTTTAGGCATAGTATCAGTGTCTGATAGTCAGCGGTGTAGCAGTCTTGTAAAGTAAGATACACCACCTTTCTCCATCTCTATTAGCCAATTTTTAACTGCAAAACGTCCAGGCAATTCCTTTGGACATAGTATCAGTGTGTGATAGTCAGTGGCGTAGCACTACTGTCAAGAAAGCTACCCCACGTCTCCATCTGTAGTAGCCAGGTTTTAACTGTAGCTAGTCCAGGCAATCCCTTGGGCATAGTATCAGTGTGTGATAGTCAGTGGCGTAGCACTGCTGTCAAGAAAGCTACCCCACCTCTCCATCTGTGGTAACCAATTTTTAACTGCAACAAACAGTTGCCAATTTGTTGACATACAAAATGAGTGGCAAAAGGCCAGATGCTGGTGGAAAGGGGAACAGGCGTGTTGAAAAGGGAAAAAAAGTGTGTGTCCGTGGGGTAGGTGGTAAAGCAACAGTAACATCTGCTGAAGAAACACCATCTTCCAGCCAAAATAAGATGTCTACTTTTTTCCGTGGACAATCTGATATGATCCCTTTCTTACGGACACGACCATCGCTAACAAATGTAGATGAGGCACAAAAAGAGCAGGTGCTTAAATGGATCTCAAGTGCTCCATCAAGTGGCCTCTCCTCCACTTCAACTTCATCAACATCCCAAATACGCCAGTCCTCTGAGGTGTCACCCCAATCACACTTGCTTCCTACCAGCACTCAAGTCTCCACCCGCCCTGCTGAGTATGGGGTAACAGAGATGGTTGAGTCTGCAGAGCTATTCAGTCACACTATAGCCTGGGAATCAGAGGTCTGCTCCAAAGCTGCAGTGAGTCCAGACAAGGAAATGATCTGCACTGATGCCCAGAAGCTTTGTGAGTCGGATCCAGGCCCAGATGAAGAAGGTTCTGAGCATAATGTAGACCCTCATTCCCAAACTGTAACTCCTCTTGGTGGAGACAATGAGGAACAAGCTGATGAGACTCAGATACCTGATTGGGATGACAACTATTCGGTCAGGGCAGGAAGAGGTTGGCTCTGAGGACGAGGGGAGTGAGAACACACAGGGTGATGATGAGGTTGTAGATCCCACTTACTTTCAACCCACAGTCAGGCAGTCGATGAGGTCAGCAGAGGAGGTGGAGGAGGATGCTAGTGACGACAAGGTTCGGTTGCGCCTTCCTGAACGGAGACTGATTACTGGAAGCATGTCAACAACTGCAACCTCATCCACAACTCTGCCTCTGAGCAGAAGTGATGGTGGCTCTTCAGGTCGCATGGGCTCTAAGCCTTGCCTAGCCTGGGCCTTTTTTTAACATCGCAAAGGATCACCCAACTCGTCATCTGTAAGATTTGTCACCAATGTCTATGTAGAGGCCAACAACTCACTAGTTTAAGTACTTCGTCCATGAACCGTCACATGGATATGAAGCATAAGTCACAGTGGGAAGCTCACTGTGCTACAATGCGGCCTAGAGGGGCGGGCCAACCACCGTCTGCCCCATCAAGTGCATCCGCGCGCTCTTCATCCTCTGTGACTGTGGGGACAGCAGTCACACATGCTTTTCGACGCAGACCTTCCACCTCTTTACCCGCAACAGGCAGTGCGATTGGCAGGTCGTCAGTTGTTTTGGAAGTGGAAACAGCTGCTGGTGTTGAGCTCTCTGACACCGAGAGCACCACCTTTGGATGAAGGCAACATTCTATCTCCGCCTGCACCTTCCTCACCAACCAGCAGTTTGCCAGGGACACCCTACTCAATGCCGTCTCAGCACAGCAGCCAGTCCTTAGTCCCTCAGATGTGGATAAGTAAAAGACCATTTCCTGCTAGCCATGACAAAGGTAAGAGGTTGACTTTCAGCATCTGCATGCTGTTGGCTACAGAAATGCTACCTTTCCACCTGGTGGACACACAGGATTTTCGAGACCTTATGTCAGTCGCAGTGCCCCAGTACCAGATGCCCAGTCGCCACTACTTCTCCAAGAAAGGTGTGCCTGCGCTACACCAGCATGTCGCACACAACATCACCGCTTTCTTGAGAAACTCTGTGTGTGACAGGGTGCATTTCACCACAGATACTTGGACCAGTAAGCATGGACAGGGTCGTTTCATGTCGCTGACTGGGCACTGGGTAACTATGGTGAGAGATGGAGAATGGTCTGCTGTACAAGTCTTGCCGTCCCCCCCGAGTTGTGCGTCAATCCTCTGTATGTAGTTCTTCCACTGCTTCTGCCTCCTCAACCTCGTCTCAGTCCTTCACATCTGCCCAAAGCCTGTCTGGTAAGGCCATCCACATACCTCCTTACTATGCTGGCAGCAGAGCTCAACGGCATCAGGCGGTCTTTACGTTGAAATATCTGGGAAATGTGAGTCACACAGCTGAGGAGTTGTGGTCAGCTCTGGAGACCGAGTTTCATCAATGGTTGTCTCCACTCAACCTGCAGCCAGGGGAGGACGTCTGCGACAATGCTGCAAATGTGGGTGCGGCCCTTCGCCTGGGCAATGTGACACACGTGCCTTGTATGGCTCACGTGTTGAACCTTGTTGTCCAGCAATTTTTAACCCACTATCCCAGCCTTACATGGGCTTCTGCAGAGGGCACGGTCACTATGTGCTCACTTCCGCCGTTCACACCCCGCAGCTAAACGACTTGCATCGCTGCAGAAGTCTTTCGGCCTGCCGGTTCACCGCTTGAAATGCGATGTGCCGACACGCTGGAATTTGACTCTCCACATGTTGCAGCCCTGCTGAGCCCAGGTGCAATACGTTATGACGTATAGCCTGGGCCAACGAGATCCAGAGGTGGGCCAGATCATGCTGCTGGAGTGGTCTCAGATCAAGGACCTATGCACCTTTCTGCACAGTTTCGACATTGCGAAGAAGATGTTTAGCGCTGAAGATGCCCTTTATCAGCATGACAATTCCAGTCATTTACATGCTGGAGCACACTCTAAACAGTATTTGGAGTCAGGTGGGGGGACAAGAGGAAGGGGAGGAAGTACAGTCATGGCCAAAAGTTTTGAGAATGACACCAAAATTATATTTTCACATGATCTGTTGCCCTCTGTTTTTTAATTGAGTTTGTCTGATGCTTACATCACATACAGAAATATAATTGCAATCATATTATGAGTACCAAGGGGGCGTGGCCTGGACATGGAGCCGACAGGAAGCACACTATAGGAGCTCCTCACCAACGGCTGCAAACACCACCATCCACCAGCGATTAAAGAAGCTTACCGGAGCCAGATGAGAGGGAAAGCAGGTCTCAGGTCGCAGACACCTGCCAGAGGGACTTCCAGCCGCGGGGGGCAAGGTATCGTGCCATTCCTGACCGAGTCCCAGCGTTCTCCCAGGCCTGTAATGGCGACCAGGACACGTGCTGCTGCGACCCGGCTGACACAGCCTGAGCGCTTTCCTGCTTCCCCCGCCCGCTCTGCACAACAGCCGGGTGGAAAGTTACTGACTGACCCGGCACCGCAGACCTCTGGAGGGATGACTCCTGGGAGAGACGCCGGAGACCGGCCTGTGCTGGATGATGGGGGAGGGGTGAGCAGTGGGAATATGGCTGCAGGGCGCGCTTCTCCCTCTGGGTCCTCACAGGGCAGGGGATCTTCTGCCTCCCTCCCTGACTGCTCCAGCACACCAAGCACCCTGCGGTCATTCCCTGCCCCACAACACTCACATACCCCAGCAGCTGGCTCAGGAGAGGCCATTGAGCAGAGCTTGCTTGCCCTCCCCTGCCGTTTAAGGGAGAATACAGCTACTCCCCTGCAACATTATGGGGATGAACAAGGCTCAGAAATGTCAGCTCTAAGAGACCAAATCAATGCTATGCCAACCAAAATGGATATGGAGGGATACATTGCCCGCCTGGAGGCTGTTTGTAAAACGGAAATTCGCTCCTTGAAGGAGGATATGTCATCACTGACTAACTCCGTGCGGGCCCTTGAATCGTCCATCCAGGATTTATACTCTCAGCAAAGTTCACAACAGCAGCTTATAGATCAGCAGGCTCAACAGATCCACCTCTTGTTTGACATGATGGAAGATGCTGAAAACCGCAACAGATGAAATAATATACGAATTTGTGGTTTACCAGAGTCAGTCGGGCCTCAGGATCTGATCTCTACACTGCAGAGGATGTTTAACTCCTTGTTGGAACGTCCCCTTGAAACACGCATTGAAATGGACAGAGCACACCGGGCACTGGGGCCCAGAAACCCGGATCCAGAGAGGCCAAGGGACATTATTTGCAGGGTACACTTCTTCCAGATCAAGGAGCATATTATGAGAAAAGCAAGAGATAAAGGTATCCTTGATTTTAAAGGAACTCCCATCCAACTTCTAGCGGATCTTTCCCGATCCACACTTGCAAAAAGAAGAGCCCTGAGACCCCTGCTGGAGGTTCTACGCAACAACAATATTGCTTATTCCTGGGGCTATCCTTTTCAACTACAAGTCAGGAAGGGTCCCAATCTGATCATCTTGAGATCTCCGGCTGACCTGTCAGATTTTCTGTCGGCTCTGGATCTCCCTGGGATAAAGTTACTGGACTGGCCATATACTACACCTCCACCCCAGAGAGTGGCCCGTCGTGGCGGTTCCTTCCCCTTTGATCAACACCGTACTCAGCGACAAAGACCTCAGAAGTCGCCGAGAACCTCATCGGCAGAGACTTGAACTCTCGGGACTTCTGGGTGATAAGTGTTGTTCGAGAGAGGAGTTAGGGTTATCATGGCCTACTCTGATACCTAACCAATATTGCCCAATATCTGCCCCCCCCCTTTTTTTTTTTCTCTCTCTCCCCCCTCCCCCTCCTCTTTTTCTCTCCCCCTCCCCCCCCCCCGCCTGGGCATCACCAATTCTAATAATGTTGGGATTCTCTGTCCCCCCTCTCGGCATGCTCTAATGCTGGGTTGGGGTACTTGAACCCCCCTGGGTATATGTACCTCTCCTAAAAATCTCACGGGATGTGAGTTAGAGGCGGGAGTTTATCTTTATCTCTCTTGCCACATTCTTTACTTTGTTGATGTGATTAATTTACTGAGCCTGAGTTGTTAGCTGTTATATATGCTACTTCTATTTTGGTCGGGTGAATGACCATATGTGATTTTTCTTTTTTTTTCTGCCCTTTTTCGGTATTATCTAGTTAGGTGGTGTAGCAGCCGTTTCTCAGGCGACATAGTTTTCAGTCACCTCCCACATTAGGGTGTGTTCCTAGAACACTGGTTACGAGAATTCTCTCAGTTTTGATAGCCTCTTGAGTCCTAGCTCAAAAGGCAAAGTAAAGACAAGTTTTGATATTAGTCTTTATTATTCTGATCTCTTTTTCCGTTCTACTACTTTCTCTGATTTCTTTTCTTTAATCTTAGTTTCTTTATTCTCCCTCCCCATCTTCTCACTTTTCCCTTGGGTGCCCAGAGGATAGTGCTTCTACGATGGCGAACCTCAACTTATGCTCTCTAAATGTTAGAGGATTTAATGTACCAGAGAAGAGATCCAAGATCCTCTATAACATGCATAAAAAAAGAATCCATATTCTACTGCTTCAGGAGACCCATTTTAAAACAGACCACATTCCCGCATTTAAGCATAGATATTATACTTCCTGGTTTCATAGTACCAATTCAGTCGCAAAATCCAAGGGAGTTAGCATCGCTCTACATAAATCTCTCCCAGCTCAGGTTTTATCAGTTAAGCCTGACCCAGAGGGGCGATTCATTTTTATCAAACTTAAGATCTGTACCAAGTTATTTACCATTGCTAATCTTTATCTCCCCAACCAGGACCCGGCCAGGATTTGCCAAAAATACCTGAACACTCTCTCTGAATTCGCTGAAGGCTCCCTGATTCTTGGAGGAGATTTCAATCTAATCTTTGATCGGGCTGTTGACTCCTCCTCGGGAAGGTTTTGTGTTCCTGCAGTGAAACTGCGAGGTCTCAGGAGTAAATTACTAGACTTGAGGCTCATCGACGTCTGGCGTACCCTACACCCTAAAACACGGGACTACACTTTCTATTCTGCTGTCCATGATATGTACAGTAGAATAGACCTTTTTTTTTTATAAGTCACCACCTACTCTCACATGATCCGGCCTGTACTATAGACCCTATGGTATGGTCCGATCATGCCTCGGTGTCACTTTCTCTCCTTTTGACAGACCTACGCCCTGGGGAATGGTTATGGTCTTTAAACCCACACTTATTAAAAGATCAGACGTGTCAGTTAGCCATCAGAAAGACCATCACAGACTTCTTCGAATTTCATGCCAATGACCTAACACCCTTACCTCTCCAATGGGAGACCCTGAAGGGGATGATTCGGGGGACCTTTATTCAACAGGGAACCAGACTTAAAAGAGATAGAGCCTGCGCAATAGACAGATTACTGACTTCCATTCAACACCTAGAACAGACACAAACGGACTCGTGACCCTCAGATTTTAACAGACTTGCTCAAGGCTAGACTAGACTTGGGAGCCCTCTTAGATGCAGCGTCTGCCCGTCATCGAGATAGAGGTAGGAGATTTATGTACGAATTCTCTAACAAGCCAGGCAGAGCTCTGGCTAGATTTCTTAATCCTCGCCTTCCCTCTACATTTATCCCTACCATTAAATCACCATCTGGACATTCAGCACACAAACCTCATGAAATAGCGGATGTATTCCGAGATTATTATGACGGGTTATACAACCTAGGTGGCCCAGTGGCGGACATGTCCCCAACAACTTTCCAAGCGAAAGTGGACAACTATGTTGATGGTACCCCTCTCCCCCCATTGAACCATGTGGACTCTCTCATGCTAGATGACCCTTTTAGCGAACAAGAGGTCACTGAGGTTATTAAGAGTCAGGCCAATGGTAAGAGCCCCGGTCCGGATGGATTCCTGGCCAACTTCTATAAGCAATTTGCTTTGGAACTGACGCCCTTCCTGACTAAGACCTTTAACTCCATATCCTCAGCTTGCCCCTTCGCCGCGCAAACCCTTGCGGCTACCATAACGGTGATTCCCAAGCCTGGGAAGGACCCGTCTTTATGCTCCAACTACCGCCCTATCTCTCTTATAGGAGTAGATGTCAAGATCTTCGCCAAATTAATAGCTAACCAGTTGTCCCCGCTGTTGCCTGCCTCAATCCATACTGACCAAACTGGATTTGTCCGAGGTAGAGAGGCGCACGATAATACTATTAAAACTCTACTTTTGACCTCACATATGTACAGACAAGGTACTCCAGCCTGCCTTCTATCGATCGATGCCGAGAAGGCATTCGATCGTCTCAACTGGACCTTTCTACGCTCCTCCTTGAGGCAGCTGGGAATCGGCCAAACTATGTTAGAGAGAATTTTTGCCCTGTATCATAAGCCCTCAGCACGAGTTCGAGCCAACAATACTCTATCTTCTCCCCTGCAAATATCTAATGGCACTAGACAGGGGTGCCCCTTTTCACCCCTTCTATATGTAATAGCCATGGAGCATTTGGCTATATCCCTTCGAAACTCTCCCGATATAAAGGGCTTTGATGTAGGTCAGAAAGATTATAAACTTGCCTTATACGCTGATGACCTACTTCTATATCTAACAAATCCGGAAATCGCCTTTCCAATTCTCATCCCGGAATTCCAACGTTTTGGCATAGTTTCTAACTTCAAAGTAAACTACTCAAAGACAGAGGCCCTTAATATTACTCTCCCTACCACACAAGTCAATAGACTGAAATCCGCCTTCCCATTTAAGTGGGAGATCCAATCTATCAAGTATCTTGGGATATCTGTTTTTGCCAATCCAGATGAGTTGTTTATGGCTAATTACCCCCATTGCTTACTAGAACTCTTTCTGATCTAAATAGATATAATCGGGGACGACTTTCCTGGTTTGGCCGGATCAATGCCCTCAAGATGGACATACTCCCGAGGTTCCTTTACTTATTCCAAACAGTCCCGATCAAAGTTACTAAACAATATTTCAGACAACTCCAGAGAGCATGTAGCAGATTCGTCTGGGGGAAGGGGAGACCTCGGATTCGATACGCCACACTGGTGAGACCCAAATCCAGGGGAGGCGCTGGTTTACCTAATTTTGAAAAGTATTACCAGAGTGTCCTCCTCACGAGGGTCTTGGATTGGAGATTTAACGATCTCAATAAACAGTGGGTGGGCGTTGAGTCCCATCTCTCCCTGTTCCCTCTGGCACGGCTTCTATGGGCCCCCCTTCAACAGAGACCGGCGGTTTCGGGATTTCAACCTCTGACTCAGGCGCTCATGCTTTTTTGGGACAGGCATCTGGAGACGTAAAACTTATCCCATAGATCGGGGAGTATGAGCTCACTCTTTAATAATCTCGACTTCCCCCCTGCGTCGGAGAGATCTAGCTTCTTATGTTGGGACTCAGCAGACGGAGTTACCCTGGGACAGGTTGCTAGGAAGCTATCTGGAACGGCGTCTTTTGAAGCTTTGCAGGAATCCTGCCCGGGGAGGAGACTATCCTGGTTGGAATATACTCAACTGACCACATTTATAAAAAGGAAATTTCCGGGAAATGCACTATTATCCAAATCTACACACTTTGAGACCTTAATTTCATTAAATGCCACGCCGCAACATGCCATCGCATTGAACTACAATCTCTTATGTACAGCCCAATATAAAGGTGCCCCAACGTATTTGGAGGCCTGGCAAAGAGAGCTCCAGATTACGTTGTCAGAACAAGATCATCTCAAAATCTTTACACTCTCTCATAAAATGTCCATTTCCTGTAGTGCACAGGAGAAAAATTTTAAAATTCTTACACGCTGGTACAGATGCCCTGACGTATTGCATAAGATATACCCCACAGTACCAGATACCTGCTGGAGATGCGGAGACGAAATTGGTACTATGAAACATATATGGTGGGATTGCTCCTTGATAAGGTCATTCTGGGATTCCATTTTTGAAATATACTTTCAACTATCGGGTATTTGGGTAATTCCTACTCCTCAAATAGCTTTACTGTCCCTAATCCCTGGATCTGTCTCTGTGACCAAAAGAGGTGTCGTACGCTTTCTTCTCATTGCTGCTCGTATGATGATTCCAAGACATTGGAAGACAACTTCAACCCCCTCTGTAAGGGAATTTTTGGAGGAGATGAATATATTGGAGCGTATGGAGTCCTTGATGGCAGATGATGGGGACAAATGGGATAAACATGCTGGCACGTGGTCTTCCTGGCTCCTTTTCCGGGAGACTCCGAGATTTACGTCTTGGCTCAGATAAGGGGCTTTACACAGGTCTTTCCTTCCTTGGGTTCCTTTAGTTGATATTTGCAATCTCTAAGAGGATTCGTTTACCTGACGCCGGAATTCTTTGGACACCCAACCTTCTCCTACCTATCTATCCATATCTTCCCCCCCCCCTCCTCTCATACCCTCCTCTCTTTCCTATACCTATCTTTTTCCTCCTTTGTCTCTCTTTCTAACCTTCACTCAGTCTTTATAGTTAAAATAGTTTCCGTAATACTGCTTTGAGTTGACATGCCATGATACGGTATAACCTGAATTGTCTTGTTTTAACTGCATTATCTGTTATGGTCTCTTATGTGACCATTCTTATCCTGATAAAAGTTCTCTTACAATACAGTGCTACATGCTTGATCCACATGTTTGGATCAACCTTGACTTTTGTTTGATTACATCTTATTCGTGTTATAAGCAATGCTTTGTTCACTTTTTCTTAAACCCAATAAAATTATTTACAGAAATATTATGAGTACCAAAAGGTTATATTGACAGAATGAGTTAATGCAGCAAGTCAATATTTGCAGTGTTGACCTTTCTTCTTCAGGATCTCTGCAATTCTCCCTGGCATGCTCTCAATCAACTTCTGGATCAAATCCTGACTGATAGCTGTCCATTCTTGCATAAGCAATGCTTGCATTTTGCCAGAATTTGTTGTTTTTTGTTTGTCCACCCGTCTCTTGATGATTACCCACAAGTTCTCAATGGGATTAAGATCTGGGGAGTTTCCAGGCCATGGACCCAAAATCTCTGTTTTGTTCCATGAGCCATTTAGTGATCACCTTTGCTCTATGGAAGGTGCTCCATCATGCTGGAAAAAGCATTGTTGGGCGCCAAACTGCTCTTGGACAGTTGGGAGAAGTTGCTCTTGGAGGACATTCTGGTACCATTCTTTATTCATGGCTGTGTTTTTAGGCAAGACTGTGAGTGAGCCGATTCCCTTGGCTGAGAAGCAACCCCACACATGAATCGTTTCAGGATGCTTAACAGTTGGCATGAGACAAGACTTGTGGTAGCGCTCACCTCTTCTTCTCCTAATAAGCTGTTTTCCAGATGTCCCAAACAATTGAAAAGGGGATTCATCTGAGAAAATGACTTTATCCCAGTCCTCAGCAGTCCACTCCCTGTACCTTTTGCAGAATATCAGTCGGTCCCTGATGTTTTTTCTGGAGAGAAGTGGCTTCTTTGCTGCCCTCCTTGAAACCAGGCCTTGCTCAAGTAGTCTCCGCCTCACAGTGCGTGCAGAAGCACTCACACCAGCCTGCTGCCATTGCTGAGCTAGCTCGACACTGCTGGTAGTCCGATCCCGCAGCTGAAACAGTTTTAAGATACGGTCCTGGCGTTTTCTGGTCCTTCTTGGATGCCCTGGAGCCTTTTTGGCAACAATGGAAGCTCTCTCCTTGAAGTTCTTGATGATGCGATAGATTGTTGACTGAGGTGCAATCTTTGTAGCTGCGATACTCTTCTCTGTTAGGCCATTTTTGTGGAGAGCAATGATGGCTGCACATGTTTCTTTAGAGATAACCATGGTTAACTGAAGAGAAACAATGATACCAAGCACCAGCCTCCTTTTAAATTGTCCAGTGGTGTCATTCTTACTTAATCAAGACTGATTGATCGCCAGCCCTGTCCTCATCAACACCCACACCTGTGTTAATGGAACAATCACTAAAACAATGTTAGCTGCTCCTTTTAAGGCAGGAATGCAATGATGTTGAAATGTGTTTTGGGGGTTAAAGTTCATTTTCTTAGCCAATATTGACTTTGCAAGTAATTGCTGTTAACCTGATCACTCTTTATGACATTCTGGAGTATATGCAAATTGCCATTAGAAAAACTTAAGCAGTAGACTTTGTAAAAATTAATATTTGTAGCATTCTCAAAACTTTTGGCCATGACTGTACAGGATTCATATGCGGAAGGGATACCAAGATCTACAAGGTCCAGACGGTTAGCAGCACCAAGGCGGCAGGCATGGGATGGTGGGGGAGAGGGATTAACAAGGGCGCATAGTAGCAGCCAAACTGTTGAGGAAGGTGCAGGAGCCCAGGAAGAAATGGAGGATGAACTGGCGATGGGCATGGAAGACTCAGCAGATGAGGGAGACCTTGATCACATTTCTGTTGTGCAAGGTTGGGGGGAGAGGGCAGAAGAAGGAAGCATGATTCTCACCTCGCCGCCACCAACACAGCAAGGACTTGGTCCTCCTGGATGCGCAAGACACATGAGCGCCTTCTTGCTGCACTACCTACAACATGACCCTCGGATTGTCAGAATTCAAAGTAATGCTGACTACTGGGTTGCCACACTCTTAGATCCCTAGTACAAGTCAAAATTTGGTGAAATAATTCCTGCCATAGAAAGGGATGCACGTATGCAGGAGTATCAGTAGAAGCTGTTACACAATATGAGATTGGCTTTTCCACTAAACACCAGTGGTGCACAGAGTGAATCTCACAGTTCTAACTTGCCAACAATGGGATTGTCAAGTCATCACTCAAACCGTACCAGCAACACCGTATCTGGTGGTAACAGCAATTTAATTGAATCGTTTCATGAATTTTTTAGACCATCCTTTGCAAGGCCACAAGACACAAGAAGTCTGACACATAGTCCATGCCTGGAGAGGATGATACAAAAGTATCTCCAAATGAATATCGATGTAATGACTGTGCAACTGGAGCCTTGTTCATTTTGGGCTTCCAATCTGGAAAAATGGCCTGAGCTCGCCACTTACGCCTTGGAGATCGTCGTGTCCCGCAGCCAGCGTTCTCTCGGAACATGTATTCAGTGATGCTGGGGGTGTGCTGACAGATAAGCGCACGCGTCTGTCCAGTGACAATGTGGACAGATTAACGTTCATCAAGATAAACAAATCATAGATCCGCAAGGACTTTTCTACCCCTGTGTCATGCTGGGGAGAGTAAAGGCTTGTGTATTTTTGAATGTGCTTCATGCAAATCAACATTTTAAGTTTGCAACTGTGGGACAATTAATGTCACTTAAGTGGTGTCTGTGGCCAATTTTTTTTAAAAAATGGAGACTCTTGTTGGAGTCCACTTGCTGTGTTTTACATGATTTTGGAAGGGCATGACATGCCTATATCTGTGTCTTCTCCTCCTTTTACTCATCCAGCTCTTTTCTTTCAGCATGAGTATATGTACTTGTCACTTTTCCATGTGTTTATGGTGTCTTCTGAGTTGTTTGTCACCTTTTGGACACCTTAGAAGGTGTTTCCTGTGTGTTTGTATGTGTTTGCCTGCCATTGTTTTCAATGGGGTTTGATGAACGTTCGTCGAACACACCCGCCATTCGACGAACCGAACTCTAACACTAGGGTGGTGGCTCATCTCTAGTAGTAATACTGCAGCAATTAACACATGCTCCAATAACTGATACCAGCGCAGAGGGGTGGCAGGGTTAAAATTCACTTATATTAACACATTACAATCAAGGATGCCGGGTCAGAGGTGTGGGCGGGGGAGTGAATATTAAGATTCCATTAACGGGTGACCCAATCACTGATGCTAATGTAAAATATAAAACATCTCCTGAAAATAAGCCCTAGCACATCTTTTGGAGACAAATAATGTAAGACTAATTTTCGGGGAAACACGATAGGTTTTCTGTCACCTGTGCTAAGAATTCATTTTGTTCGTGCACACGATCCCAAACACGAGCTTTCCTGAGAAGCTCGTGTTACAGTTCCGGGTCCAGTTCAGGTCCATGGGCTGAAAAAAAAAAACTATTGAAAAACATTCTGATTATACTTACAGGTCCCGCAACGCGTCCTACAGACTCTGTCTCCCGGCCACTTCTGCTTCCTCGTCCGATCATTGCTGTGCCCCCGAGTAACCACCACTGATTAAACGACCTTCCATGACGTCATAGCCATATGACCAGTCTGGTGTGAATGTTGTACAGACATTGGCTTACAGACTGGTTACATGGCTATGTCTTCATGGAATGTCCTGTTACTTTCCAGGGGTATTCATTGCATTGCTCGGCACGCGGCAGCCTTCGGCTGTTGGCCGTATTCGCGGTGATGTCAGAGTTCACCCGAGTCTATGGCTCATGGACTCGATTGAGCTTTGACTGTCACTGTGCGAGTGTCGACACACTCTCCCAACCGGAGCGGGTCGGCTGCATATATTTCCATGCAGCAGAGACGCGAGTGTCAAGCGTGCGGGGTGATGCATGAGTCATACGCAAGTGGAATCATACCCTCAGTGTCAGCCTGCTTCTCACTCTGTAGAGACACTTTTTCTATACAGAGAAATGAAGCAGAGATGACATGGTTCTCTTTGCTTCTTGGTCTGTATAGACATTTGTCAAAAAGCACAAGGTGTGCCATACTCAGGGACATGGCCAAGGTAAGGAAGGCTGAAAAACGACTACCTTTGAACAAGAAACATAAGCTAAAACGTCAAGACTGGGTCAAGAAATATCTTAAGATTGATTTTTCAAAGGTTTTATGGACTGATGAAATGAGAGTAACTCTTGATGGGCCAGAGGCTGGATCAGTAAAGGGCAGAGAACTCCACTTCGACTCAGACGCTAGCAAGGTAGAAGTGGGGTACTGGTATGGGCTGATATCATCAAAGATGAACTTGTGGGACCTTTTCGGGTTGAGGATGGATTGAAGCTTAACTCCCAGACCAACTTCCAGTTTCTGGAAGACAACTTCTTCCAGCAGTGGTACTGGAAGAAGTCGGTATCGTTCAAGAAAAACATGATTTTCATGCAGAACAATGCTTCATCACATGCATCCAACTACTCCACAGTGTGGCTGGCCAGTAAAGGTCTAAAAGATGAAAAAATAGTTACATGGCCTGCTTGTTCACCTCATCTGATCCCCATAGAGAACCTGTGGTCCCTCATAAAATGTGAGATCTACAGGGAGGGTAAACAGTACACCTTTCGGAACAGTGTCTGGGAGGCTGTGGTGGCAGCTGCACGCAAACAGATCAAGCAACTGACAATCTATGGATGGTACGCTGTGGAGTGTCATCATAAACAAAGGTGGCTATATTGGGCACTAATTTTTGGAGTTTTGTTTTTGCATGTCAGAAATGTTTATTTCTAAATTTTGTGCAGGCACTGTATTTTTCGGATTATAAGACGCACTTTTCCTCCCAAAAATTTGGGAGGAAAATGAGGGTTGCGTCTTAAAATCTGAATGTAGTAATCACAAGAAAAGCGCTTGACCAAAGGCACTCACTCCAAATTTAAAGTAATATAATACGATTCTTTATGTATCAAAAAGTTTTAATCCACACATACAAAATACAACACAGTGCAGACATATTAAAAACACCAAGGACAATAGTAATGAAAACCAATCCAAAAAATCTTCTCCAAGAAATATATATTGTACCAGAATCACCATAGTTCAAAATGCAAGACAATACAGATAAAGAGTCAGAAAAATAACCATCTTATAAATAGGTATATACTGAGACAGACATTCTATCTTTCAAGCAGCATTATTACCAAATGGTCAAAACAGCAGCTGCAATGCCTCATAGGGAATCACCATGATAGGAACTCTTTGCCTATCTAAAAATGGAAGTGGAGAACCTGGCCCTAAATCTGAATGTAGCTTACCAGGTGCTGCCGGCGCTGGTCAGTACGGCGCTCGTGTGCATCAGGCGACGCCACTCTGCGCACGTCTGCTCTGTTCTGCTCGGCTCTGTGCGCGGCTGCTCCGGTCTGCTCGGCTCTGTGCGCGGCTGCTCTGGTCTGCCCGGCTCTGGGCGCAGCTGCTCTATTCTGCTCTGACTCACCGCCCCCCCCCACCCCCTCCCACTCCCGGAGCAGAGCGGCGTCACCGGCCCTGGACAGAGCAGAGACTGGGCTTCCCTCTGTAACATTGCCAACATCACCGTACTCCAGTACCGCCCCTGCCTTCTGTGACACCCGCTCCGCTGCTGCCCCCTCTCCCTGGTAAGACCCCACCAGATTATAAAACGGACCCCATATTTTTATTTTTCACCTTTTTTTTTTCCTCCAAATATGGTGTGCGTCTTATAAGCCGGTGCGTCTTATAAAACGAAAAATACGGTATATTGGTTTACCTGGTGAAAATAAACAAGTGAGATGGGACTATATTTGTTTTTTATTAAGTTGCCTAATAATTCTGCACAGTAATAGTTACCTGCACAAACAGATATCCTCCTAAGATAGCCAAATCAAAAAAAAACAAACACCACTTCCAACTTCCAAAAATATTAAGCTTTGATATTTCTGAGTCTTTTGGGTTGATTGAGAACATAGCTGTTGATCAATAATAAAAAAAATTCTCAAATACAACTTGCCTAATAATTCTGCACACGGTGTAGACTCCACACAGTTTGATGGCCCTCACAGTCCCCCCACGAGTACTGACTTAAGGCCTCTTCTCCACTAGCGTTTTTTAAATCACAGCGATACTCGGCTTAAAATGTGAGTCGAGTATCCTGCGTGTGATCTGCGTACAGTGTGTGTTTTTTTCCTCACATAGCATCCGTATGACATGTGAGCGTCATGCGAGTGCTATGAGAGTTTTTAGGTAAGCAGTGTAGGGCTGGCTACGGGAGAAATCTCCTGTAAAACCAGTCCTGGCCGCGGTTACCTGCACTCAGCTCCGGAGCTGTAACCTGAGCTCCAGCGTCTGCCTGATCTGTTTGCAGCTGTGCTGACCTGACCAGCAATTGCCGGGGAATCCATCACTCGGCGCTCGCTGTTCAGGCTGCAGTCTGGAGCTCAGGTGACAGCTCCGGGGTTCAGTGCATGTAACCGCGGCCAGGACTGGTTTTACAGGAGATTCCTCCGGTAGCCAGTCTGACGCGGGATGCAAGTGCCAAGATCCGTGTGACATGCGCGTGCCACCCGGATTCTGACTTGCATGGGGGTGAGAGCGCTGAGAATCGCATCAAATCGCAGCATGCTGCGATTTCAAGGAGAGCCCGTGTATCGTCTGAGAAAAACAGGGAAATGGAGACAGCATCATTAGAAACCATTTGCAAGATTGCAAACCGTTTCTCAATGCAAGGGAATTTGCAGGAAAAAAACGCTAGTGGAGAAGAGGCCTAAAAGAAAATAACGTTGCTCTGTTCCCCCAATATGCTGCTTTGACCTGTACAACATGTGGATTGAGGCTTTGCACAACAGTTGTGATCTAGTGACGTCATCGTGCTCGCTGCCCTGAGATTTAAAAGCACAGGCTGAATGGTGGAACAGGGAGCGAACGTCATCTGCATCCTGAGGATGAAAATACCGTTGAAATTGTGACGCTGGGCAAGAAGGGCCCTGTAGCGGCTGAGTGGTCTGCTGTTATTGGTAGAGCATTAAAGTGACACTAACAGTAAAAGATTAACAAGGTTTTTCTAATCCTTTGTTAGTCACAAAATCATGAATAACGTTGTAACAGAAAATCAGAAATCTTCCTGAATAAAATATTCAACGCCAACACAATACTAAAATAAGCCAAAATTAAATTACAGTGGAGCCCAGTTTAGAGCGGAGTAGTTGAGAGCCGCATTTTTTTTTTATTAAAAAAAACCCCCATCATTGAAATATAACTAAAAGGCAAGTTGGGTGATTGGGTCCTACGATCAGGAAATGAGTGGGGGTCCCTGCATCTATCAGACATTATTCTGCACAGCAACTAGAACCTTTTACAATTACTCAAGTACCTATTTACAATCCAACTAGCTCACTGTATCCACAAGATGGCGCTGACATCACTGTTTTCATTAACAGGAATGTGACATATACAACCATGAAATGGTCAGAATAGCTGGACATTACGACTGCGGGGAATTTCCCTAATAAGAGCGTCAGAAATAACTAAAGAAAACATTCTGGGAAGTTACAAAGGCAAGCGCTTGTTAATTAACTCATGAATTGTACATGTAATTGCTGGCCACTGGTTTCTGGATGGACAAAGAAAACAAATAGCAGGATCTCATTTAATGTAAATCAATTACTAGAAAAGGGACAAATAGTGGAAGTTACTGTTAATGTGAGAATATAGCTGATTTTTTTCCCATTTATGCCTCCTGAATCTAGTATAAGATCTTGTCCTCAATACATCCATGCGGTATAATAAGGGGCTCCGTCTCAATCCCCTAAAAGAAGGATTTAAACAGACTGCAGTGATGTGAACAGATTTGGCATGGACTCTGGATAATCCATTCAGATGGGCACAGAAATGTGGTATAGAGTAAGCAAGCGTGTCCCAATTTTACAAGTATTTTATCTCAAAACAATGGCTGAATATTATTTAAAATTATACAACTACGTGTTGCACATAGCATTGTACAATTACCATTGCATTAGACATACACCACGACACGAAGAAAAGGGCCCTGAAAAGCCACAGAATGTGCTGCTCATGGCAGGAGCCCAATGGCACACACACTGTATGTTCTTTCTATGATTATATACTATTATCCCCTTGTAGGTGACAGGAAAGACTTTGCCCCCTGTACTGACAGGACTCTCCAAAGTAAACTAGTGTAAATCCACAAAAACCACATCTATACACCGGATAATGGCATCAGAAGTCTAGGTTTGCTCTGAAGTAGAGCAGAAAGCATTAACTCCAACTTATAAAGATCTGGATTAATGTGTGAATGATAGATACTTTAAACCAGACATGTTCATAAACAGCAGCAACAAGATACCAACTTGATAAACATGAGGGCAGACATCCCTGGAGAGACTCGTCCTGGCTCTTAGCAGAGATTAGGGGTCAGCAGGGGGGAGCTGTCTGCCATATAAACCAGTGGTCCTGGTGAGAAGCTGTCTACATCTGTTGAAGAAAAAAGAAAAAAAAAAAAGATGCCACAGTAATTGAAGGCGTCACTGTATTAGAAAATAAATATCATTAATATACAGTTACATTTGTATACCTATATTAACCGTTTCAGCCACAGACATTATTTTTTATTTTTTCATAAACATAGCCGTATGAGGGCTTCTTTCTTCAGGACGAGTTGGACTTTTGAATGACTCCATTCATTTTTCATGTGCTGTACTGAAAATTGGATAAAAGTGCGGTGAAATTACAAAAAAAAGTGCAATTGCACAATGTCCCCATTTGCCATTTTCCAAGACCCATAATGTTTTCATTTTTCTGGATCCTGACCTGTGTGAGGGCTTATTTTTTTATGACTTGGGCTGTCGTTCTTTACTGATACCATTTTGGAATAGATATAATGTTTTGATCTCTTCATTGCATTTTATTGCTGGCGGTTTTATTTTTTTCTCGTTACGCTGTTTACCTATCAGGTTAATTTATTTTATATTTTAACAGATCGGATCCACCCGTGGCTGATAGAGGCACTTGATGGCTGATTAATACAGCTCTCAAGTACCGTGAAAGACGCAAACTTAGCGTGTGAACTCGTATCAAAGCTTGGGACCCAGCTGATGACTTACATGTATGTCATCAGTCATGAAGGGGTTAACACTCAGGAGGATCATACATATACAACATATAGGCCATAGGTTATCATCCCCATTATAATAGATATAGGGGTTTTGTATAATGCAAGGAGTATTGGAGCAGATGGCAGAATGTGAATGCACAATCACAGGTACAATATATCGTCGTGCTCGCACTCCTCACCTTCATTTACTTCACAAGGTAGAGCTGGATAGCCATGATGTGTGTTTTCAGCTCATTTAAGGATTGTGTTTTGTGGTGATTATTTTGGAAGCGATGCCAATAATGACAGGCATTTGATTGGTGCTTTAGAAAGTCGAGGAAAAAGTGATTGCGGCAACATTTAGATTCCAACTTCAAAAGCATCATGTATTAGCGTTTATGTTGTACTTAGGGTCTCAGAACAGAAATCTTTTACTTTGAACTGAAGAGCAGGATAGTTAAGAAAAGCGACTATAAACATGAAGCCTGAAGATGGGCTATTCTGCTGGCACCAACAAACCTGGAAGTAGTTTGCTCCCTGCAAAGAGAGGCCTCTGCTCTGAATTACCCAGGGGAGATTTATGGGATCAGTGCCCAGTTTACAGCTTCCTTGCTTTATCTCAGTCAGGAAGTCTCATCTCCAGCACATTATATCACCAGTTATACTGAGCCACTTGCAGGTGGATTATTACGCTCTATCTCAACTGATTATAGCTCTAGAATACATAAAATCCTGAGAATTCTCCAATTTTATTACAGACATTTCCCTCTTGAAATGTTAATCTTAAAAGACAATACACTATATTCAGAGCCTACTGCTCCAAAGAGGCCAATGAGTAGCAGAAATTTCTCTCCCTGAAAACATGATTCCTTTTGTCTGAGGATGTTATTTCTGTAGTGTCTATGGATGTCTGCAAACCTCAATCAGATGAATGAGACAGTCAAAGACGTTTCTGCATGGGATCTGTCAGAGTTGGTTTTCCCTCCTTCACTATCTGACTTCTAAATGAAAAACAGGCCCCCTGGTTAGTAGATGGTCCTTGCTGGTGGTTTTTCACCAATCTGACTTCTCATTTACATCCCTTTACTGTAGTCAATATAAAGAGGTTTATGTGACAGGTGCCACGCATATCCTAAATATTTACAACTGTTAGTTTAACTATCTTGTGAACATAAATTTATTGAAAGTTGCCTGAACCTGCCAATTTTTATTCGGGGGTCCTCAGTCTCCCCCAACCGACGTCAGGAAAGAGGAGCACGAAACGGTTGAAATTTCAATAGCTGATTCTTTTGTTTTCTGGGGAGATGAGGAGTCTCTCTCCCCATTAAAACACATGAACATACAGCAGAGCAGAGCACTCATATGTATAGGGGAATCCAAATTTAGCCAAGTTATCGCATGTGTATCACTAACTTACTTGGACAACCCATTCTCAATTGCTATATTCGCCTGCGTAAAGTACAAACTGCCTATACTCACCTCCAGTGGCTGGCGCCCTTACAGTGACGTTGGATCTTTATCACGCGAACCCTGCAGCTAATCAGCGGACACTTTGCTCTCACTTCCTCCAGACAAAACTGACATTCAGAGGAAGTGAGCCCCAGGGAGACCCATCACCGACACAGGAGGTGAGTAAAGGCTGGATTTATTTTGCATGGAGGAATATAGCAATTGAGAAGGGGTTGTGTGACTAGTGGACAAGCCCTTTAAGTTGAAAGAGTTAACTACTGCTATATGTTTTCTGAGCCTCCTCTTCTTTAAGGAAGAACATGATGTACTTTAGATTATACACACACACCCGTTCAGGTACAATAAAGGTCACAATAGCGCACAGTAATGATTCATATAGAATTTCACTCTGCATACGCTACATGTATATAACATGACTGGGAGGAAAACTACAAGTGAATGTCCACCACTGATAATATTTGCTCTTCTTTCTATTGTCACCCAAGTTAGATATATACGGTAGCATTCTCAACATATACCAATAATGTTAGATCCATGCCTCTGGAACACAACACATGGGAAAGAGTGAGCACAACTACACCAAACATATACTGGAAAATCCAGGATAATGGAATCAAGCAAGAGGAGTCCCTTGTTGCATGCAAAAAGTGTGAAAAAGTTTATTAGTAACACAGAGAAATATTGTTAAGACCATTTAAAAATGGGAAAGATCAAAAGAATGATCTACCCATGAGCAAATTGGCACATCACCAACCAAAACCTCATGAATTAATATAAAGCATACAAGCTCAAAATAGCAGTACCAAAGGACAGTATACAGCAGTACATAGTCACCAATTGTAGGATTCACATAAATATGGTACAGATCAAAGAGAGCTAATACAATACCAGGTAAGTAAATAGTGAGGGAGGTGGTATGGGTGCGCCTGCCCCACGCGTTACGCCGGGTTGAAGCACACTTCCATTACCTATATATATTTAATGGTGGTGCCGTCCCTATTTTGTTCTAAGATCCATGCCTCAGACTGTAGGGGCATATTAGATTCAGTACATCTACATGTACAGGTTCTGATGAGTGGGACAGTCACAGAAATGTCTGCAGAAAATCTGCCAGTCCCCATTACTCCCATGATTGTAGCATCAGAAAGCCACATGATGTTTTGGGGGTTAATAGAGGCAAATCTGTGGTAACTGGACATGCACCTAAATAGGTAGCTGTCAGCTAAACACTTTGGGTGACTGCTATCTTCCTTGAGAACCCCAGAAGTATGGCGAGTCTCAGGGTGGCCAAGCATGCATGCTATTGGATTGGGAATAAGTAGAATGCTGTTTAGTGCTGAACAGAAAATATGTTGAAATCAGAGATGCCCCTTGCTTATTATGTCGTTAAGGGCAATACTCCTTATCTCAATCACAAAAATATCCAACCATGATGTAAATTTTGCCCTTGTTAAAACTGTCCCATAGAAGTCACAGACGATTTTGCTTTTGTAGTGACTCGAGAAAGATGTCAGATTGTGATGAAGTCCTGTTATAAGCTGCTCAATATATTGGTGAAGGCCATAGTGTAGTAGAGCTATGGTTTTACTACTTTAGAATGTTTAAATAATTCCATAAAAGTTTTTTACTATGACTATATCCTAGATAACAGCAAAGTCCCTGTTGGTATAACGCGGGGTCTGTATTCTGCGAAGTGACCGGTCAGTGGAATATATGTAAGAAATGGGGTTTTGCCATCGAAGGTCAAAAAGGTCAAGTACTTGAACCCCCACGTTATGCTTTC
This sequence comes from Anomaloglossus baeobatrachus, assembly GCF_048569485.1. Classification (NCBI taxonomy): domain Eukaryota; kingdom Metazoa; phylum Chordata; class Amphibia; order Anura; family Aromobatidae; genus Anomaloglossus; species Anomaloglossus baeobatrachus. The sequence continues at coordinate 146,953,393 of NC_134358.1, forward strand.
CATGGCACTCACCTTAATTGGAGATGGGAACACCCACGACTTGGATCCCCCTATATAAGGCACCAACAGAAAACGCCATACCCTTTGAGGCAGTCGGAGGCCATCATGTTACCCCAAGGATGTCACCACAGCCTGCCAAAAACAGCACAAAAGGATATGCTTGTTTGTGAAGGGGCAAAAAACAGTAAGGCCCCATATGGACACCTTAGTATTAAGATTTTATATGGTGTCAAGTTGCTCCAAACTGGAAGAAAGTAGTGTTTGTTCCTAAAATGCAGATATGTACACAGTATATCGGTCCCTTACATGTACACACCGGCATGTGGGGAATAAATCTGATGTGTACAGGGGGTCTAGGCTTTTGCTTACAGTTCCCTGAAATAATATAACTATTTTCGCCCCTTAGAAAGACCTGTTTTCATCAGTGTTTGGTCTGTGCCACTTTTTACCATCAGTGATTTCAAAGTATGGATAAAAATAAATGACAAATCTTCTCCCCTTGCAGTGTTAATCACGGTAGTTTGTGATTTTCACAGCCCCATAGTCTTGTATGGGTAATTTTGATTTCTGACTCCGATAAAAAACAGACAAGTCTCTGTGATGTTTTTGTGGAAACAACTTGCAAAAAACTATCAATATGACGCACAGACTAAAAGGGATGCATGTTTTATCCACAGGCGTCTGAAATAGGCCCACTCTGTGCAGCAGCTTCCGGTATATAGGACGCGGGTCCGACCAGCGCTGCGGCTGAATTGTCTGGAGTCATAAATCCTAGAAATAACCTCAAAGGCATGAAAGTGACAATGACACGACGTGTCGGGCGTTGTGCACAATACGTTTCCCACACACAGGGGGCACATTTATTAAGGTGGGCATATTCCTGAAGGGTCTGTGATGAGGACACTACCCAGCTGGCGGATGAACTGCCATAGACGGCCATCTGTATCCCGGCCGATGCTGGCGGATATGGTGTTTGTTTCTTTACCCTTTTTTTTTTCCCCAGTACAATTTTCTGGTGCACTTGCTGTATTCCCTAATTTGTCAGTAATGAACCACAGGATATACCATGGCTGCTCACAAATGCCAGGTTCAGCGCCAGTTATTCTACTCCTCCAAAGCTGAACCACCGACGGGTTAATGAGTAGGTGCGGGAGCCCTGGAACTGCTCCTCTGTCCCTGGAGATGCTCCTCTGTCCCTGGAGATGCTCCTCTGTCCCTGGAGATGCTCCTCTGTCCCTGGAGATGCTCCTCTGTCCCTGGAGCTGCTCCTCTGTCCCTGGAGCTGCTCCTCTGTCCCTGGAGCTGCTCCTCTGTCCCTGGAGCTGCTCCTCTGTCCCTGGAGCTGCTCCTCTGTCCCTGGAGCTGCTCCTCTGTCCCTGGAGATACTCCTCTATTCCTGGAGTTACTCCTCTATCCCCGGAGCTACTCCTCCGTTCCCGCACTTGGAACTGTAGAGTTGCTCCTCTATCCCCGGAGCCCTGGAGTTGCTCCTCTATCCCCGGAGCCCTGGAGTTGCTCCTCTATCCCCGGAGCCCTGGAGTTGCTCCTCTATCCCCGGAGCCCTGGAGTTGCTCCTCTATCCCCGGAGCCCTGGAGTTGCTCCTCTATCCCCGGAGCCCTGGAGTTGCTCCTCTATCCCCGGAGCCCTGGAGTTGCTCCTCTATCCCCGGAGCCCTGGAGTTGCTCCTCTATCCCCGGAGCCCTGGAGTTGCTCCTCTATCCCCGGAGCCCTGGAGTTGCTCCTCTATCCCCGGAGCCCTGGAGTTGCTCCTCTATCCCCGGAGCCCTGGAGTTGCTCCTCTATCCCCGGAGCCCTGGAGTTGCTCCTCTATCCCCGGAGCCCTGGAGTTGCTCCTCTATCCCCGGAGCTGCTCCTCCGTTCCCGCACTTGGAACTGTAGAGTTGCTCCTCTATCCCCGGAGCCCTGGAGTTACTCCTCTATCCCCGGAACTGTTCCTCCGTTCCCGCACTTGGAACTGTAGAGTTGCTCCTCTATCCCCGGAGCCCTGGAGTTACTCCTCTATCCCCGGAGCCCTGGAGTTGCTCCTCCATCCCCGGAGCCCTGGAGTTGCTCCTCCATCCCCGGAGCCCTGGAGTTACTCCTCTATCCCCGGAGCCCTGGAGTTGCTCCTCCATCCCCGGAGCCCTGGAGTTGCTCCTCTATCCCCGGAGCCCTGGAGTTGCTCCTCCATCCCCGGAGCCCTGGAGTTGCTCCTCTATCCCCGGAGCCCTGGAGTTTCTCCTCTATCCCCGGAGCCCTGGAGTTACTCCTCTATCCCCGGAGCCCTGGAGTTACTCCTCTATCCCCGGAGCCCTGGAGTTACTCCTCTATCCCCGGAGCTGCTCCTCCGTTCCCGCACTTGGAACTGTAGAGTTGCTCCTCTATCCCCGGAGCCCTGGAGTTACTCCTCTATCCCCGGAGCTGCTCCTCCGTTCCCGCACTTGGAACTGTAGAGTTGCTCCTCTATCCCCGGAGCCCTGGAGTTACTCCTCTATCCCCGGAGCCCCGGAGTTGCTCCTCTATCCCCGGAGCCCCGGAGTTGCTCCTCTATCCCCGGAGCCCCGGAGTTGCTCCTCCATCCCCGGAGCCCTGGAGTTGCTCCTCCATCCCCGGAGCCCTGGAGTTGCTCCTCTATCCCCGGAGCCCTGGAGTTGCTCCTCTATCCCCGGAGCCCTGGAGTTGCTCCTCTATCCCCGGAGCCCTGGAGTTACTCCTCTATCCCCGGAGCCCTGGAGTTACTCCTCTATCCCCGGAGCCCTGGAGTTGCTCCTCCATCCCCGGAGCCCTGGAGTTGCTCCTCCATCCCCGGAGCCCTGGAGTTACTCCTCTATCCCCGGAGCCCTGGAGTTGCTCCTCCATCCCCGGAGCCCTGGAGTTGCTCCTCTATCCCCGGAGCCCTGGAGTTGCTCCTCCATCCCCGGAGCCCTGGAGTTGCTCCTCTATCCCCGGAGCCCTGGAGTTGCTCCTCCATCCCCGGAGCCCTGGAGTTGCTCCTCTATCCCCGGAGCCCTGGAGTTACTCCTCTATCCCCGGAGCCCTGGAGTTGCTCCTCCATCCCCGGAGCCCTGGAGTTGCTCCTCCATCCCCGGAGCCCTGGAGTTACTCCTCTATCCCCGGAGCCCTGGAGTTGCTCCTCCATCCCCGGAGCCCTGGAGTTGCTCCTCTATCCCCGGAGCCCTGGAGTTGCTCCTCCATCCCCGGAGCCCTGGAGTTGCTCCTCTATCCCCGGAGCCCTGGAGTTGCTCCTCCATCCCCGGAGCCCTGGAGTTGCTCCTCCATCCCCGGAGCCCTGGAGTTGCTCCTCTATCCCCGGAGCCCTGGAGTTACTCCTCTATCCCCGGAGCCCTGGAGTTACTCCTCTATCCCCGGAGCCCTGGAGTTACTCCTCTATCCCCGGAGCTGCTCCTCCGTTCCCGCACTTGGAACTGTAGAGTTGCTCCTCTATCCCCGGAGCTCTGAGGCTGTTCAATTAACCCCGGAAGCCCTGGAGCTGCTCCTCCATCCCCGGAGTCCTGGCCACCGCCTCCTCCCTCCCAGGATTGTGCGGGCGGGGAGGGCGCAGGACGTATATATCCAGCCGTAGCGCGCTCTGCCCTCACTCACTGACAGCAGCACGAACAGCGGCTATACACACTAGCAGCGCCACCAAGCGGCCGGCCAGCGCACTGCACGTTCCTGTGACAGCTGAGCCAGTGACATCTCCTGTGCCATCCTCACCAGTCACTCACATGAGCGCCCTGTCCATGAGTCTGGAGCCGCGCTGTGTGTCTCCCTATGCCGCCTGGTGCATGGAGCCGACCAACTTCTACGAGCAGAGAGTGAGCAGCTCCCCTACTCTCTGCAAGCCACGGGCCATGTGCGATGACTCGGAGCCCCCGGTGGGCGGCGGCGGCGGCAGCCTGGCAGAACTGAGCGCAGCCCCGGCCATCTACGATGATGAGAGCGCCATAGACTTCAGCTCGTACATTGACTCTATGTCCTCGGTGCCCAACCTGGAGCTGTGTAATGACGAGCTGTTCGCGGACTTGTTCAACAACAACCACAAGGGCGGAGATCGGGCAGAGTGCGGCACCGACTACCTGAGCGGCCTCCTGACCCCAGCGCACCCGGGCAAGCTGAAGCGGGAGCCGGAGTGGAGTGACAGCGACGTGTCCTCTCTGCACCGTCAGATCGCCACCTGTGCCCAGACCAGCATGAGCCTGCAGCCCACCCCGCCCACCTCCCCGGAGCCCTGCAGCGCCTCCAGCTCCGCCTGCCCCTCTCCAGCCTCCTCCACCGCCGCCACCAAGGACAGGACCGGCAAAAAGAACGTGGACCGCTTCAGCCTCGAGTACCGGCAGCGCCGGGAGAGGAACAACATCGCGGTGCGCAAGAGCCGGGACAAGGCGAAGAAGCGCAACCTGGACATGCAGCAGAAGCTGCTGGAGCTCTCCTCCGAGAACGAGAAGCTGCACAAGAGGATCGAGCTCCTCACACGGGACTTAACCAACATGCGCCACTTCTTCAAGCAGCTGCCCCCCACAGCCACCGGCGGCAGCTTCCTCTCCGGCCTGGGGGGGATAGATTGCCGGTAACCTGCTGCCAAGTACTAGAACTCTAATGATACCCAACGCTGATACCTCAGCCCAGCCAGCAGAGGGCTCCCGTGAGCAGGGAGGCTGCACAGACACCCATGTGCTGGGACTTTAAGACTGAGCCAACACCAGACTGTTTTCTATTATTATAGTGCAATAATGCTGTGTTGCCAATATCTTGCAGAAGAGACTGGGAGTGTGATGCCCCTTGTGTGCCAGGCAGCGTGATCTCTGGCATTAAGGTATCAATCAAGTGCCAAAGAGCTGGCTTCAAGCATTGCAGGGTGCCAGCGCTTTTCTCTATTACCTGATGGATGTGATGCGGCTTCAGCCTGGCATAGATGCCGGGAGGTACGACCTGTAGCCTGGGCATGGACTGTTTGCTATGGTGCCCTCCCAGTGCCTTGTTATTGTCCTGCTAGAACCAATGTGGAGCCATCCCAGTAGCAGACGCATTTGACATGTTCTGTTGTGCCTTACTTGGGCTGAAGCAGCCTGTAGCTGGAAGTACTGTATGGGGAAGGCACATTTTGGGCAGTGCCAAACAGAAATTGTGCTGGTCTTCAGTTTCTCTAATGAATGTGTGGCCTTTAATCGGGCTTACCCCCTTTGGAAATATAGAACTATAAATATATTATATATGTATTTTCCTCTCTATAAAACAAAGCTAAAACATTTCCCTTCCTTAAATTATTTTTGTAATTTTTGTTTTCTATATCCTGTATTGATGCAGCTATGGTACATGTGTAAAGTGATTTCTGAGATAAGACTTTGTATTGTAGATATTAGGGACAGAGAATGAGCATGCTCAACTTTTTATATGATCATTTTTACAGCATTTTTAAGAATAAAACTGTAAAATGCACCAATACTTGTGTCTATGGTTTATTACTAATGCATGTGGGAATAACGTCTATCAGGAGGGTTCAGATACAGATGTTGCAGAATCGTCATTTGTAGATTCTCCTCCCCGATGGGAGGCCACAAATCACCATTCTTGAAGTCATCCTGTGTTGAGATCATGACAAATGACAAACTCAGGATCTACCTCTGTATACGACACATTTTCCACCACTACTCTGGTTAATCAATAATCTAAAAAGCTGGGTCAGGCCATTCCAGCTGCAAGAAGGTAATCTACCTAGTCCCACGTGATGGGCAGGAATACTTATGTCATACATTGGACTTATACACTGTGCACTTTCTGTGACCAGCATTCAGAGTAAGCAGGGGCACAATGCACAAATCCACTAAAGGTGTGAGTGCAGAGGTTTCTTTAGGGCTCGTGCGCACGTTGCGTAATTGCATGCATTTATGCTGCGTATTGCACTGCAGCGTAAATGCATGCGTCCTGCGTCCCATGCACAATCTATGTAGATTGTGCATGATATGTGCGCACGATGCTTTTATGAACGCAGCGATTTGGATGCCAAAATTTTGACACAAATCTATGCGTGCATAAAATGAGCATGTCAATTATTCCGTGCACTATGGATGCAGCTCCCACTCTGTCTATGGTGGGGGCAGCAGCCAGAGCGCATGAAATTGGCTTTTTTCTATATAAAAAACCCTGCATCCATTATGCAGCGATTTGAAGCGCACATGTGCTGTCAAATCGCTGCAGAATATTCAGCAGGTACGTGCGCATGAGCCCTTAGGTGGTTTTAGAGCAAAAACTCTCCATATCCTCAAACACTTGGTGGGTTCTGCTCTGAAAACTTTGCAAAAAGCCTTAGTGTGCACATACCCAAAGGGTTTAGTTTAAAATGAAAGACAAATGTCACAATTCGTTAGTTACTATCCCAAGCACTATAGTACTGAAATGATAGGGGTTAATACATTTCTTAAAATTTTGCCTCGTTACAAAAATATTGCATTGTTCTCTGGAATCAGCCATTTTATCTAAACAGACTGATGGCAATGTCTTTCAGTGGTGAACAGAAATTAATACAAAACACAAAGCTTCCAATTTATATCAAAGGAGTATTATTTCCTAACTCAGGAGTAATCTGAGTAATAAATTTAAGGACCTTATTATACAGGCAATCCAAAAAATCTAAACTGTAATGTTCCGACTACTATATTTGGGTCTTCATCAGACACAATAGATTCTTGAGTAGGGATATGCCTTTATGATGGTGACACTGTCAAAATCTTCACTCTGCTCTACTGCACCATTATATCTATACAGAACAGCAATCTGATTTATCTATAGATTTGACCGTGATTTTGACAGTGTCAACATCTTACAGCCATATCACTACACAAGAATCTATTGTCACTGATGAAGGCCCAAATGTATGGCTCGAAACTTACTTTTTTTGCATTGTCTGTATAATAAAGTCCTAATATTTATTTTTGGTGTGCCAAATTTTCTTGTATCTAATGACGGGGTTTGAACCCTTCTTGAGCCCCCAGAAGGTGTGCCATAAACCTTATTCTGCTTGTTGCTTCTTCTAATCTGAGTAATAGTCGGTGAGCGCTGCCCTGACTACACATACTTCTGTACATGGGGCATTAATATTCACTGTACCACTCTCCACTGTCATTAGTACAGATTCCATACTTCAGTATATATTCTGGGAAAGCTGGGTGACAACCATTGTAATCACTGACACCACACTTTTCACAAGGGCTGGTTTCACACAATTTTTGTCAGGAAGGAAGGGGAGAAGCTTTATTATACAGCACACAAGCAAGAAAACAATCACAAATGATTAACATAGCAAATGACTTTAATTTATGTTCTTATTTCTGTACACGTAAATGTAAGGCGCTTATAGTCCAAGTACAGGCAAGGTCCAATAGTCAGTGATCTCCACTGGATCCGGCTTGTAGAAGACTGATCTCCTCCAGGCTCACATTGGGGGCCGCACTCCGGACGTAGCCGTGGACCGGGCCCAGTTCCTTCCCCAGGACCGCCCTCACCTCATAGCGCTGCAGATAAAAGCATGTGTACTCAGCAAACAGCACTGTACATTCTGTTCAAAGCCGCACATAACTAAGATAAAATCATGCAGCAAATACCTCTCCCAGTTTATGAGGCTTTTACAGCCCAGACAGTTGAGTACAGGTGAGCCAAGAACCTGCTGGATTATTATACAATGTCTGCTGCTGATAGTCAGATTTTTCCCACATTGCCACACTGCAGCTTATCGGTGAATGGTCATTACTGCTAGCAAAGGTCACACAGCTAAACTCTACATTGTTCATTCCATTATCACATTATCCTACCTCTTTTCCATGTACTCAATGCAGTATAATAACTAATGTGGAATGAACACATCACAGAACACAATTGTATCATATCTCCCTTCACAGTGAGCTGAACGCCGGCTTATCTCTGTGACCCCAATTTTTTATTAGCATAATGACACTGTGATAACGTGTTATATTATTATAGTATCATGCTGCAGAATATTCTCCTATTTAGGCCAGAGTCACACGACTCGTGTGTAATACGCACGAGTCTCGCATCACCTGACGGTCTGCTGCTCTCGGACAGGGGAACCTCAGCTGCATAGAAATACATGCAGCTGACCCGCTCCTGTCAGGAGAGTGTGCGGCCATGCCGTGTGATGTGATGCGAGACTCGCGCGTATTACGCGTGTCACTCACAAGTGTGACTCCGGCCTTATACCGATAATATTTCACCATAAAGCTGATCTGGTAACAGTTTAGTACATTGGCAGAGCTTGGTATGACAGGACATCCTGTTATCTGCCTCCATGATGAACTGCTCAGTTTACAGTATTTTATAAAACTGATGAATATATCCCAGAAGGGCTATAAAGAGTCCCAGTGGGAAGCCGCTTCACACCCTCATGTCTAGAATCATTTTTGCTTTTTCTATATAAAACTCTGCCACAAAGTTGGGAAGATTAGTTCCTAAAACTAGAATAACTCCCTAGATATTATAGGCCAGTGTGAACTTGCAATGCACCATACATCACACACATTATTGCACACATCTTGTGGATTACTATACAGCAACAATGTCAAGTTGTACCTGACACTTTGCACTGATAGATCTACCCAAATGTATGGGTGATGACATCACTGTAACTTAAACATGAAGTTGCCAAACACCCCCACTCCTCACAAAAAAATAAAATACACACTCACAGACAAACTTTATACTGTTTCCATCAACTAATGAATTCTCATTTAACCTTACAAGACTTACCCCATCGTCACTGGTGCAAGAACCCAAAATAGAAGAAATAGTCTCTTCACGTAGCTGTTGAGTAAGGCCAACAAATTAAATATTGGCAATGGGTGCAATGAACATCAGATAACGGTTGTTTGTCCATCAGTTGTAACTGCCCCCACCCCTTTATGCTTACACTTGCACATTAATCATGGGGATGGGAATATGCCACTTTCAGACAGTGGCCTCCCTCGGATATAAAATAAAACAGGTTCAAATTCAACACCCGATCCTTTTCCTTTGTAAAGTGAGAAGAGTTCTGGGTTTATATTTCCTTTATGATATGCTAATGAGCGCAGGGACTACTCGTAAGGGCGTTAGTTCCTGCGCTCCTTCTGCCCTTTAGCATGCCCACAGGGACGTGCTAACATGCTAGTGAAGGCCCATTGCCTAGCATCATCAGCGGTGACAAGGGTACCTGTGTCAGTTATCACCCCATCAGACACCGAGCAGTGGTCATCCGTTGTGCACTGCCTGGCATCTGATGCTGTGACAACGGCTACAGGTACGCACGTCACCACTGATGACGCTACGCAACGGGCATTGAATAGCATGTTAGCACGTCCCTGTGGGTATGCTAACATGCTAAAGGGCAGAAGGAGCGCAGGAACTAACACCCTTGCGACTAGTCCCTGCGCTCATTAGCATATCAGAAAGGATCTTTAGAAATACTTTTTCTAAAGATCTTTTTATCTATGATACTAGATACAGGGACAGTTAGGCAGGGATTAGCAATATGCACAGAGAACCACTGTTAGTTCTGGGTGCATATTACACCTGACAGGTTCCCTTTAAGTTTTCATGTATTCGGTTTTCATGAAATACAGGACAGAATTCTGACCTAAATTCAAATTTTCACAAGAATTCTGGTTTAAAACTGTTTGATAGGTCACAGAATTTTTGTGCAACTTTGTATCATATCTCTCTCATATTCTCCTATTTAGGCCAAAGTGAACAACTGAGAGAGGAGAGAGAAAGAGAAAGAAGGTGAGAGATAGAAAAGGGGAAAGAGAGGAAAGCATAAGAGGAGAGAGAAAAAAGAAAGGAGTATAGAGAAGGGGAGAAATGGGAGAAGCAGCGAGAGAAGAGAGGGGAGAGAAGGGTAGAAGAGAGAGTAGAGAAAGGGAACATGAAGGGAAAAGAGAAGGAAGAGAGGGGAAAGAAGGGGAGAAAAAGGTGACAAGGAGAGAAAGAGAAAAGTAGAGAAATACAATTAGAGGGAGAGAGAGTGACAAACATGAGTCGTTATCAACTTGAAAAATTCATGATTTGTTTCTGTCAGATTCATATGGCATCCTAAAAAAACAAAATCTAAATTGTTCCGTATAAATTCGGAGGCATACAGTATGGCCCAAAAACGGCAATTGGTACTGTATTCCTTAAAGGGAGTCTATCACCAGGTTTTTGCTCCCCATCTGAGAGCAGCATAATGTAGACACCGAGACCCTGATTCCACCGATGTGTCACTTACTGAGCTGTTTGGTGTCATTTTGATAAAAATCAATGTTTTCTCTGCAGCAGAGCTAGCCTTTATACAGAGCTCATGAATATGCTTGACTACCTGGCAGCACACCAAGTGGTCCTCTAATGATAATCTACTACTGACTAATCAGTGACTTTATCAAAACTACACTAAGCAGCCCAGTAAGTGACACATCACTGGAATCAGGGTCTGTGCCCCTACATTATTCTGTTCTCAGATCAGGTGTTAAAAACCTAGTTACAGATTCCCTTTAAGGCTTTCTACAACTCAAAGGCTCGAGATGCAATGCATCCTTTTTTTATTTTTTATTTTAGTCGCTTATGTAGCTCCATTAATTCTACAGCACTTTATAAACACTGTTACCACCGTCCCCATTGGGGCTCACAATCTAAATTCTCTATTGGTATGACTTAAAGTGTGGGTCAAGACCAGAGAACTTAGAGGAAACTCATACAAACATGGGGAAAACTTCCTAACTTGTTTACAAAGTGTATCTAGAGCCTTAGGGTACCGTCTCACTAAATGACGTACCAGCGATTCCGACCACGATTTGACCTGGTCAGGATCACTGGTGTGTCGCTACATGGTCGCTGGTGAGCTGTCAATCAGGCAGATCTGCCAATGTATGTAAAGCGCTATGGAATTAATAGCGCTATATAAATGAATAAATATTATTATTATTATCTCACCAGCGACCAGCCACCAGCGACTCTGCGCTCGGTAACCAAGGTACACATCGGGTTACTAAGCAAAGCGCTTTGCTTAGTTACCCGATATTTAACCTGGTTACGTGTGCAGGAAGCCAGCGCTAAGCGGTGTACGCTGGTAACCAGGGTAAATATCGGGTAACTAAGCAAAGCGCTTTGCTTGGTTATCCGATATTTACCCTGGTTACCAGCGTACACCACTTAGCGCTGGCTCCCTGCACACGTAGCCAGGGTACACATCAGGTTACTAAGAAAGCGCTTTGCTTAGTTACCCCATATTTACCCTGGTTACCAGCGTACATGCTTACAGGCTGCCAGCGCTGGCTCCCAGCACACGTAGCCAGGGTAAATATTGGGTAACTAAGCAAAGCGCTTTGCTTAGTAACCCGATGTGTACCCTGGCCATGTGTGCAGGGAGCCAGCACTAAGCGGTGTACGCTGGTAACCAGGGTAAATATCGGGTAACCAAGCAAAGCGCTTTGCTTAGTTACCCGATATTTACCCTGGTTACCAGCGTACGCTGCTTACACAGAGTAAGAGATGCAAGCCATCAAACACGCCGATGTGTGCTGCACAGCGGGAGACCAACGAGCAAAAAATGAACCAGAACAGTGTGTAACGATCAGCGATTTCACCGCAGGGGCCAGGTCGCTGCTTAGTGTCACACACAGTGAAATCGCTGATGAGGTCACTGGTACGTAACAAAACCTGTGACTCAGCAGCGATCTCGCTAAGTGAGAAGTACCCCTAAGGGTACCTTCACACTTTAGCGATGCAGCAGCAGCGATCCGACCAGCGATCTGACCTGGTCAGGATCGCTGCTGCATCGCTACATGGTCGCTGGTGAGCTGTCAAACAGGCAGATCTCACCAGTGACCAGCCACCAGCCAGCAGCGACGTGCAAGCAACGCTGCGCTTGCACGGAGCCGGCGTCTAGAAGCTGCGGACACTGGTAACTAAGGTAAACATCGGGTATGGTTACCCGATGTTTACATTAGTTACCAGCGCACACCGCTTAGCTTTGCTCTCCTAGCTACAGTACACATCGAGTTAATTAACCCGATGTGTAATGCAGCTACATGTGCAGAGAGCAGGGAGCCGCGCACACTGCTTAGCGCTGGCTCCTTGCTCTCCTAGCTACAGTATACATCGGGTTAATTACCCGATGTGTAATGCAGCTACATGTGCAGAGAGCAGGGAGCCGCGCACACTGCTTAGCGCTGGCTCCTTGCTCTCCTAGCTACAGTACACATCGGGTTAATTAACCCGATGTGTAAAATGCAGCTACATGTGCAGAGAGCCGGAGCCGGCAGCACAGGCAGCGTGAGAGCTGCGGAGGCTGGTAACTAAGGTAAATATCGGGTAACCACCTTGGTTACCCGATGTTTATCTTAGTTACAGCTTACCTCAGCTGCCAGACGCCGGCTCCTGCTCTCTGCTCGCTTCATTTCGTCGCTCTCTCGCTGTCACACACAGCGATCTGTGTGTCACAGTGGGAGAGCGCCTTTGAAGAAAACGAACCAGGGCTGTGTGTAACGAGCAGCGATCTCGCAGCAGGGGCCAGATCGCTGCTCATTGTCACACACAGCGAGATCGCTAATGAGGTCACTGCTGCGTCACAAAAAGCGTGACTCAGCAGCGATCTCGGCAGCGAGCTCGCTGTGTGTGAAGCACCCCTAAGTCTATTTATAAGCCACATGTCTGTAGGTGTCCAGACTCTATCACTGTATGTGCAAAGGATATCAGGGCTTACTTTTAATCTCACTTTACATTGTGGTCTTCCTTGACATTGTAGAAATACTTCCAGTTGCATCCTGATAACCGGAGAGCTTATATCTGAACTGCACTCACAACAGTAGAATTGGCATCTGGAGAAAACAACAAAAAAACAATTACCAAGACATGAAGTCTGAACGTATAAGCAACATTGTAAGAATATAAAATGGTAAGAAATGAAATGGTCATATAAATATTAACTACACTGTCATCATCACTCTCTTGGAAACATAGTTAGCAAAATACATCATTCCATATTTTGACTTGTTAGTTTTGTTTGCTTATCTTACAATTAGGAGCCAATTCTATTGTACATATCACAAAAACATATTCCAAGAATTACATCTGAATGTTAAAGGATCTCATGTTCCTACACTGCAAATAGCCTTTTCTGAGTGAAAGAGGGCATGAACTCTAGTTTCATTATTGGAAGCAGTAATCCTAAAAGTTAAGATTGACCCATTAGAAACTACGCCCCTTAGAGCTCCTGTCAGAGCCTCTCACCCAGTGCAACCAGTACTCCGGCTTTGTACGAATGAGCAGCAAACAACCCAAAAGATGTGTCTGCAAATAGATTTTCTGGTATGGTCTCTTATCCTAAGTCAAGTGACAAGACTTTTTTAACCCCTTCACCCCTGAGTCTGTTTCACCTTCCTGTTCAGGCCAATTTTTTCAATTCTGATCACTTTATGATGTAATAAACTCCGAAATGCTTCAATATATTCCAGTGATTCTGAGAAACATTCTTTGTGACACGTTGTACTTCATGTTAGTGATAAAGTTTGGTTGATATGATTTGCATTTATTTATGAATATATCAAAATTTGACAAAAAAAAAAATGAAGCTTTGATTTTTTATGCCCTTAAAGTAGACCATTATATTGAACAAAATAGTTAATACATGACATTACCCACAGCTCTACTTTACATCAGCACTAGGGATGATCGAATACCTCAAATATTCGGCTTTGCGAATATCCGACGAATAGGTTGCCGCTATGCGAATATTCAGTGCCCTATGTAAGTCTATGGGAAGCCCGAATAGTTCCGAATACTTGTTATTCGGGTTTCCCATAGACTTACATTGCACATCGAATATTCGTGAAAAGCCGAATAGCGGCAACCTATTCGGCAAATATTTGAGAAGCCGAATATTTGAGGTATTGATCATCCCTAATCAGCACCATTTTTTAAACCTATTTTTTTTTTCGTTAAGAAGGGTTAAAATTTATCAGCAATTTCTCATTTTTCCAAAACCAATTTTTATTAGGGACCACGTCACATTTGAAGTGACTTTGAGAGGCCTAGGTGACAGAAAATACCCCAAAGTGACACCATTCTAACAAATGGACCCCTCAAAGTGCTCAAAACCACATTTAAAATGTTTATTAACCCTTTCAGTGTTTCACAGGAATTTAACCTCTTCCCAACCAAGGATGTACCAGTACGTGCTATTTATGGCTTACCCAACAGCCAAGCCCCAGTCCTCACAGGCAGGGACCGTCTCCGCGACGTAACTGGCTGTTTACCCTCCTAATTGCTGTGATCGATATCGATCACGGCACTTAGGGGATTGGGAGAGGGTTCTCGCTCCCTCTCCCCTCCGATCGAGACCCCCGTGCTGTAATCATGAAGGCCCATCATTAACAAAAAATCCCAGCCATGGGGACACTTTAAGGAGGATGTTTCCGCCATCCTGTCTGCTCCGTTTTAGTATACCCAAGGTCATCATGACGACTTCTGGGAAACCTGACTACAGAAAGCCTGAGTGATCATGCCTGCACAGCATGATCACTCAGTCTCTCAGTGCAGCTCTGACTGCTGCAATGTTCTGCAGTGATCAAGCATTGCAGTATATTGCAGCTGCAATCAGAGTATTGTGGGGTAATGTCCCATAAAGGGACTAAGTGAAAAAGTTAAAAAAATAAAATAAATAAAAAAAATCCTTAAATGAAGTACAAAAAATAAAATTATTCCAATAGTTATATTTGAGTAAAAAAAAAAAAAAAGTGTACACATATTTGGTATCGCTGCGTCCAAAACAACCCGATCTATAAAACTGTTACACTAGTTAACCAGTTAACCTCTTCAGTGAACACCATAAAAAAAAATATCGAAATAGTAACAGGAAAAACTATGTCTTTACATCATACATCTGACAAAAAAGTGGAATAAAACATGATCAAAAAGTCATATATACATAAAAATGGTACTTAATGGAAAATAAAAAAACACAGCCTTCAAAATTCAGTGATGCAAAAGACCTTTATTTTTCTTTGTTTTGTTTTTTTAAAACAAAACAAAAACAAAACTTTTTTTATATGATAGTTGCCAAACATCCCTTCTTTACTTCTTCACATTATACTGTGCCTCAAAAGTAATTTTCATTCACATATGGGGTATTGTCATACTCAGGAAAAATTGTACGCCAAATTGTATGGTGCATTATTTCCTGTTACGCTAGTGAATTTGAGAAATTTGGGTTTAAACCAACATTTTTGTTGTGAAAAAAAAGTGTTTTTTCAGTTTCATGGCTCAATTTTATACGGTACTGTGAAGCACCTAGGTCTTCAAGGGGCTCACCAACCATCTAGATACATTTCTTGAGGTGTCTTGTTTCCAAAATGAGGTCACTTGTGGGGAAGCTCCACTGTTTAGGCACAACAGGAGCTCTCCAAACGTGACATGGCGTCCGCTAATGTTTCCAGCCAATTTTGCAGTCAAATGGTGCTCCTTCCTTTCCGAGCACTGCAGTGTGCCCAAACAGTAGATTTCCACCACATATGTGGTATCGCTGTACTCAGGATAAACTATTAAATTGTATGGTGCATTTTTTCTTGATGACCTTGTGAAAAAAAGCTACTCAGTTGAATTAACAATTTTGTGGCAAAAATGTATTTTTTCTTATTTTCACGGCTCAACGTTCTAAAATTACGTGAAGCACTTGGGTGTTCAAGGCGCTTACCAAACATCTACATAAATTCCTTGAGAGGTCTAGTTTCCAAAATGGAGTCACCTTGTAGTGGAGCTCCACTGTTTAGGCACCTCAAGGGTTCTCCAAACATGGTTAGCCCAAGCTAATTTTGCATTTGAACATTCAAATAGCACTCCTTCCCTTCTGAGCCCTGCTGTGCGTCCAAACAGTAGATTTCCACTACATGTGAGGTATCAGGAAACTCAGGAGAAATTGCACAATAAATTGTGCATTTTATCCTGTTACCCTTGTGAAAATGCAACATTTATGGCTAAAGTAACATTTTTGTGGGAAAAAGTAAAAATTTCTTTTTTTCCCTTCTACGTTGCTTTAGTTCCTATGAAGCACCTAAAGGATTAATAAACTTCTTGGATGTGGTTTTGAGCACTTTGAGGGGTGCAGTTTTTAGAATAGTGTCACTTTTGGGTATTTTGTGTCTCCTTGGCCTCTCAAAGTCACTTCATATGTAATGTGGTTCCTAAAAAAATGATTTTGTAGATTTTGTTGGAATAATTAGAAATTACTGATAAACTTTGAACCCTTGTAAGTTCCTAACAAAAAAAAAAATGATGACTCAAAAATTGCACTGATGGAAAGTAGACATGTGGGAAATGTTATTTATTAACTATTTTGTTTGACATAACTCTTGGATTTAGGGGATAAAAATTGAAAGTATGAAAATTGCGAAATTTTAGCCAAGTTTCCGATATTTTCACAAATAAACGCAAAAAATATCGGCCTAAATTTACCACCATCATGAAGTACAGTATGTCACAAAAAAAAGAAACAATCTCAAAATTTCCAGGATCCGTTTTTCAGGTCTGGCAGTTTGCATGGTGGTGGGTGTCATGGCTGGCTTCCGGTGGTCAGGAGGGTTAATCCTTCTCATGCCTCTGCACCCAGGCGAGTCCTTCGCAATCCTAGGCATGCTCTATCTCTCCGTGGGGTCATCCATCGCCCCTCACTGGCCATGAGGGGTGGGGTGTCACCTCCAGGGGGTGGAGCTAGTGCAGGTTTTCTGGCTGTGTTTTGTGCTCTAAGAGACTCACTTCAGGTTGTGGCACTGCTGGGAGGCGAGGTGCTCCCAATGATAATGTGGTGCAGGGGTCCCGGGACGCCGGGTCCTCTAATGTCAGCTGTTGCCAGGGGATATGGGAGGTCAAATCTTCTGGGTCAGCTAGGTGGCGGGAGGTTCTTTCCAGTCAATCTTCTTCTCCCCCTCATTTGTCACTCTGGATTGAAGGTGGAGACTGGGAGTTACCTCAGCAGTGTCAGCTGACCCATGAGAGGAATATTTAAACACACCACATCCTTTGGTCAGTGCTGATTATTTTCAGTTGTGCCTGGGTAGGAAGGTTAGTAGTTTGTGTTGCTGCTGGTTTGCGCTCTGCTGTGGTCTTTTGGTTTTGTCCCTAGACCCCCCTTATACCTGTGTAGTGGTTACTACTTTACTTTCTAGTGTTGGTGCTTTTGAACTGACTGTGGCCTTTGTGCCCAGCCTCCCCGCTATTGTCACCTGGGAAGTGCTCTGCCAAAGCCCCCCCTTCTATGACCGGAAGGCGAGTGAAAATTACCCGTAAGGGTGTACAGTTGCATGACAGCTAGCGCAAAGTATGTCTGGCATACTGCGTTTGCTGGCATACAGACTGATCATCCAATCACTACCCGTGCATTACACATTTGAAGTTCTCCAGAGTTATAACCTGTTAAAGTAACACTGGTCAGAATTGCAAAAAATGGCCTGGTCATTAAGGTGAATATAGGCTCAGGGTGAAGGAATTAAGCTTTTTTGGAAGGAAAAAAAGTTTTAAAATATTGCTTTAGCCCCAAATTTTGCATTTCCACAAGGATAACAAGATTATATAATTTGTTGTGCAATCTCTCCTTAGTACACGGATACCGCATATGTGGTGAAAAACTTCTGTTTGTGTGCACAGCAATGCTGAGAAAGCATCATGTTTCGTTTGATGAGCCCCTGATATGCCAAAACAGTGGAACCCCACACAAATGCCCCAATTTTAAAAACTGCACCCGTGAAGGAATTTACCAAGACGTGTGGTGAGCACTTTGAACCCACGGGTGCTTCACAGTATTTTATAATGTTGAACAGTGAAAATAAAAAATCACAGTTTTCCCAAAAGAATTTTAATTTAGCCCCAACTGTTGCATTTTCATAAGGGTAATTGAAAAAAATGCACCATACAATTTGTAGTGCATTTTCTCCTGCGTATGTAGATATGTGGTAAAAAACTACTTTTGAGGTACAGTGCAAAACTCAAAAGGGAAGGAACACTATATTGGAGTGCAGATTTTGCTAGAATGATTTGGAGTGCAGATTTTGCTGGAATGATTTGGAGTGCCATTTCACATTGGCAGAGCCCTTGAGGTGCCGTTGCCAGAAAAGCAGGGCTCCCCATAAGTTACCCCACTTTACAAACTATGACTGTGACAGCCGGAGCTTGCAATTCACTTACGCAGAGCCCTGGCAGCTCCTATGCCTGCACGATTACTATGACCTACCTATATGTCGCGCCTCGAAGCAGCCGAGCTGCTCGGATCCGGGCGGTCCGTAGGTCCCGGACCCGGGGACACCGAACAGTTTTTAAATGAAAAATAAAATAAAAGTCCGACTAGCCACTCACGGTTTGCGGCCAGGGATAGTAGGGCCGCCGCTGCGGGTTCCCACTGGGGATGATGGATTGGGGCAGCGTGGATGGTGGAGCCCTCCCCAGGGGCAGGTAAAGAGTTAACGTGGAGGCGCTCGGCAATGAAGCAGTCCAGACAAAGGGGGCAGTTCGATGGTGTTTACTCTCCTATGTGTCTCAAGAGTCTGTGGTCCATCCTGACACTCTTCCTCTTTCACTTTCTAATGCAAACTCACTACCACTTCCTGTCTTCTGCAGACTACCCACACTCCCCAGGTCACTATCTCCTCCCCCAGGTCTGGTCTCTTCTTCCCAGTTGGCTGCCTGTTATCTACAGTGCCCAGCCCTGTTATCTGGCTAAGTGATGCTCCCAGCCGGGTACAGCGAGTGTAAATGTCCTGGTGTGCTAGTGTGTGTGTAGTGGCTGGCACAGTTATGTTGGACTTGGGCTGTTACCTTACTTGTTACCTTATTTTTGTGACACCTGGTTACCGCAGGGGCGTCACATATACGTCAGCGATCGGGATCCCCTAGCCGACTATGATGTGTTGGTAGGTCAAATGTCGTGAAGGTGTTAAAGGATTGATATTGACTTTTAGAATTGCTACCTCAAGTAGGTGACACTAGAGTTTCAGTCATCTTCATCCGTACACTATCATACCACTTTAGACAGACAATGGACTATGCCACGGAACCCACAAGTTAGGCGAACCCAGAGTGATCTCCTTCTGTGAACAGTATGTACAGTAAATAGACATGTCTAATGCCTTTACTATATACATGAATTTCTACAGTTCAGTTTGCCACTGAGTCACACAATTAAGGCCAACATCTTGGATGTGCGGTCTTCCTCTACAATGCATACAGCAAGTCACCAACTTTGATCTTATACAAGAGACATCCCTGTAGAGGCACTGGCACCAGATGTATCATGTCATAGTCCCAGTTTGTCTCGGAAAAGCATTAAAGGCTCAAATTCCACTGTTGGGTGATAAACTTGTGCTGCGCTCTCTCTGAACACACAGTACATATTGATTGTTGACTGGATGTTGAACCTGAACATCCTGCAATAAATAATTCACCAAGTCCGACAACAACAATTGATTTTGGGATGGAACAAATAACTAAAGACCACCAGAAAGCAGGCTCAACAGGGTATCAAGATGCTGCTTTGGTGATTATCAGAAAATATATATACAGTTAGGTCCAGAAATATTTGGACAGTGACACAAGTTTTGTTATTTTAGCTGTTTACAAAAACATGTTCAGAAATACAATTATATATATAATATGGGCTGAAAGTGCACACTCCCAGCTGCAATATGAGAGTTTTCCCATCCAAATTGGAGAAAGGGTTAAGGAATCATAGCTCTGTAATTCATAGCCTCCTCTTTTTCAAGGGACCAAAAGTAATTGGACAAGGGACTCTAAGGGCTGCAATTAACTCTGAAGGCGTCTCCCTCGTTACCCTGTAATCAATGAAGTAGTTAAAAGGTCTGGGGTTGATTACAGGTGTGTGGTTTTGCATTTGGAAGCTGTTGCTGTGACCAGACAACATGCGGTCTAAGGAACTCTCAATTGAGGTGAAGCAGAACATCCTGAGGCTGAAAAAAAAGAAAAAATCCATCAGAGAGATAGCAGACATGCTTGGAGTAGCAAAATCAACAGTCGGGTACATTCTGAGAAAAAAGGAATTGACTGGTGAGCTTGGGAACTCAAAAAGGCCTGGGCGTCCACGGATGACAACAGTGGTGGATGATCGCCGCATACTTTCTTTGGTGAAGAAGAACCCGTTCACAACATCAACTGAAGTCCAGAACACTCTCAGTGAAGTAGGTGTATCTGTCTCTAAGTCAACAGTAAAGAGAAGACTCCATGAAAGTAAATAGAAAGGGTTCACATCTAGATGCAAACCATTCATCAATTCCAAAAATAGACAGGCCAGAGTTAAATTTGCTGAAAAACACCTCATGAAGCCAGCTCAGTTCTGGAAAAATATTCTATGGACAGATGAGACAAAGATAAACCTGTACCAGAATGATGGGAAGAAAAAAGTTTGGAGAAGAAAGGGAACGGCACATGATCCAAGGCACACCACATCCTCTGTAAAACATGGTGGAGGCAACGTGATGGCATGGGCATGCATGGCTTTCAATGGCACTGGGTCACTTGTGTTTATTGATGACATAACAGCAGACAAGAGTAGCCGGATGAATTCTGAAGTGTACCGGGATATACTTTCAGCCCAGATTCAGCCAAATGCCGCAAAGTTGATCAGACGGCGCTTCATAGTACAGATGGACAATGACCTCAAGCATACAGCCAAAGCTACCCAGGAGTTCATGAGTGCAAAAAAGTGGAACATTCTGCAATGGCCAAGTCAATCACCAGATTTTAACCCAATTGAGCATGCATTTCACTTGCTCAAATCCAGACTTAAGACGGAAAGACCCACAAACAAGCAAGACCTGAAGGCTGCGGCTGTAAAGGCCTGGCAAAGCATTAAGAAGGAGAAAACCCAGCGTTTGGTGATGTCCATGGGTTCCAGACTTAAGGCAGTGATTGCCTCCAAAGGATTCGCAACAAAATATTGAAAATAAAAATATTTTGTTTGGGTTTGGTTTATTTGTCCAATTACTTTTGACCTCCTAAAATGTGGAGTGTTTGTAAAGAAATGTGTACAATTCCTACAATTTCTATCAGATATTTTTGTTCAAACCTTCAAATTAAACGTTACAATCTGCACTTGAATTCTGTTGTAGAGGTTTCATTTCAAATCCAATGTGGTGGCATGCAGAGCCCAACTCGCGAAAATTGTGTCACTGTCCAAATATTTCTGGACCTAACTGTAGTGTATTCCTATAGAAAAAAATGTGGCTCTTACTGATTTAAGGGTGCTTTACACGAGACGACTAATCGTGCGATGCATTGTCGGGGTCACGGTTTTCGTGACGCACATCCGGCATCATACACGACGTCGTCTCGTGTGAAACCTCTGAGCGACGCAGTATCGCTCACAAATCGTGAGTCGTGTACTCATCGCTCAGTTTCATAATATTGTTTATTTTTACTTGTGCCGGTTAATCATCGTTCCCGTGGCAGCACACGTCGCTCCGTGTGACACCACGGGAGCGATGAACTCTGCTTACCTGCGACCCACGGCTCCCGCCGGCTATGCGGGAGGAAAGAGGTGGGTGGGATGTTTACATCCCGCTCATCTCCGCCCCTCCGCTTCTATTGGCCGACGGCTGTGTGACGTCGCTGTGACGCCGAACGTCCCTCCCCATTCAGGAAGTGGACGTTTACCGCCCACAGCGAGGTCGTCGCTCAGCATGTAAGTACGTGTGATGGGGGTTTCACAACTTTGTGCGACACGGGCAGCGATTTGCCCGTGACGCACAAACGACGGGGGCGGGTACGATCGATTGTGAAATCGCACAATCGGTCGTCCCGTATAAAGCAGGCTTTACTGTTGTCAGCCATAAAAGAAAACTATTTATGCATTCAAACAATATGGTTGCAATATCAAACTGCTTAATGGCACAAAAACCTTAATCTTTATGTAAGAAACTCTATAATACTTGATACATTATTCCAATTTCATGTTTATTAGAGGCTGAAAGAAGTCCTAGGAGAAACAGAATGAAACCCGTGATATATTGGGGAACAGTTCCATGGTGGTTATATGGTCAACTGACAAAGCTATGAAAAAAATTCTGAGAGTCAGCTTTAGAGAGAACATAAATTTAAACGGTAATACATTTTTTTTACAGGAAGGGATTAATATGCATTTATGTAAATGTTGTACTAATATTTTTTGGAAGATTGTGATCTCTACACACTGTGCAGCTCAGCTCAGCTGTAAATTGTACTTGGCCTTTTATATGCAACAAATATTGTTAAACAAAAAAAAAAGGACAAATCAGGTATAATCAATTCTCAACAAAAAAAAATAAATACATATGTACAGGCACAAACAGCATCAGACATTCACTAGAACATCCATTTATTTGATTTTTTTTTCTGCTTGGA
The DNA here is from genome assembly GCF_048569485.1 of Anomaloglossus baeobatrachus. NCBI lineage: Eukaryota > Metazoa > Chordata > Amphibia > Anura > Aromobatidae > Anomaloglossus > Anomaloglossus baeobatrachus. The sequence continues at coordinate 146,975,795 of NC_134358.1, forward strand.
AGGCATTCACCTTTTACCAAATTTTTGACCAATCATTAGCAGGTAGTAACACACTGGAGAAAGAACACAACCTCGCAGTACGTTACAACAGGTATTCTCAGTGTGTGGGACATAATGTCAGACAACCTGCTCCTGCATGATTAGAGCATATTGGGAGTTGTAATAAAGTGGTTTTCCAATAAAAATATCTGTTAAAAAAAGCAAACAATAAAGTGCTGTGAGTAGAGCACAGATGACTTTCACTTTTCAGATAAGGTCCTAACAGTCAGTGTAGGTGGCAGCACAGCTGATAGTAGCTGTGTCACATTACAAACCCATCTATCGGCTCTCCTTATCGCATACCACTGTCATCTCTGCTGTACTGGTCCCTCCCCCACACTGACTGTCTGGAGATGGGATCAAAGTTATCAGTATCACACTTATGTTTGTCATACTCACAAAAACCTATAATCACTCTGCAGTGAGAGCAGAGCAGGCTATTCCTATATGAGACATAATGACAGTCAGCTCTGCTCATGACTAGAGATGAGCAAACCTGAGGTTCGAGGTTTGGGTTCGGAAACAGACTTCCAAAACAAAACAAAAAAAAACAAACAAGATTCGGGTTCGAAGTTCGAGTGCTTTATAAGTGCAATCCACTCAAGCTAGGAGCAGCGCTGTGCTTGGGTATGAGTGATGCTCAGCCCTGTGTAAGCTGCATGCAGTGTTTGAACAGCTTAGATTTGGGGTACAATCAACATGATCAGATGTAGTGTGCACACACAAACAAACAAAAAAAAATTGAAAAACACTGCAGCAAAAAACACGGCAAAAAAATGCATAAACACACCGCAGTTTTTTGTCAGGAGGTGTAGATTGGATGCAGGAATATGGTGTAAAAATTTCAGCACCAAATTTGCATCTCTTGGCCCAAAAAAACTGATTTTCTGCTAGGAGATGTAGGTCTGTGAACTCAGTGACCTCCACCTGAGGTCAGGTTACCTGCGATCACAGGTGAGGGACCATTGGAACCTCCTGCTGTGACCGCAAATTACCTGAGTGACGTCACCGCTCATTGCACAGCTCATTCATTCTCTGGAGCTCACATAGAGCAGTCGTTCTCTATGGCCTCTCTCTGTGATATTCAGATGTAGCAGAGCTGAAACGGAGTGGGACCTCGTGTGGATTAAACCAGACCTGGATGGCTGTGTTGGGGGTTAATAAAGTGGTGAAGGAGGGTGTGCGTTTTGTACGTTATTCCAAATCAAGGATTTTTTTTCTGTGTGTGTGTTTATTTACTTTCATTTACAGGTTTGTGATGCAGGTATCTCAAACGCCTTGTGTTATCACAACCTAGGGCTTAGTAGCAGCTGTGTGCTGCTATTAACCCCTTATTACCCCGATTGGCACCGTATCAGGCCACCGGGAAGAGCCGGTATCGCACCGGGATTGTCACATCTAATAGATGCGGCAATACCGGTCGGCTGTGGGCTGAGAATACCAGCCCCCAGCCGGCGTTCTCATGGCTGGGGATGAAAATTAGGGGGGACTGCACGTTGTTTTTTTTTAAATTATTTATTTAAATTAAAAAAAAGCCGCATGCAGTTTCTCTTAGACCGGAATCACACTTGCGGGGGACTCGCGAGAGTCTGCCATGGCATCACCCGGCAAAGCCTTGAACGTGTGACTGTGGGCACTGGATACACAGCACAGATACAGCCCGACAGCTGGGGCTGCAGCCGCGGGCTATATCTGTGCTGCCGATTGTTTTATTTGTTTGTTTATTTTTTACCACGATACTGACCCGCAGAGACTTGCACTGCTTTTCCCACCCACCGGCCGTCCTGCCGCTTGTGATTGGTTGCAGTCATGTGACACGCTGCTACTCAGGGTGGGGGCACGTCTAACTGCAACCAATTACACGCGCCGGTGGGCAGGCAAAGTAGTGAATATTGAATTGTCGGCTCTGGAAGATAAAAGCGTGACCCGGAAGGAGTTTGCCGCCATGACACCGCCTTGGTGAGTACACCGTGTGCGCTCCTACCCCCCTATCCCCTCCTCAGACGTTTTTAATCTCCGGATTCTTGTGCCCATTGACTTATATGGGCACCGGATTCCGGAGCGGAGAGGACTTATTTTTAAATCTGGCAGTGATCCGCCAGTCCCGGTTTTTGGGGAGTTCGATCAGCTCTACTCATGACCTTATCTGAAAGGTGTTAAGCTGGGTTCACACTAAGCAACAGCGACAACGACGTCGCTGTTACGTCACCATTTTCGGTGACGTAACAGCGACCTTGTAAGTCGCTGTTATGATCGCTGCTTAGCTGTCAAACACAGCAGAAGCAGCGATCATAACATCGCTGTGCTACATGTGCAGAGAGCAGGGAGCCGCGCTTAGCGCTGGCTCCTTGCTCTCCTAGGTACAGTACACATCGGGTTAATTAACCCGATGTGTGCTGCAGCTACATGTCACAGTGCAGAGAGCAGGGAGCCGCGCGCACTGCTTAGCACTGGCTCCTTGCTCTCCTTGCTACAGTATACATCGGGTTAATTACCCGATGCGTACTGCAGCCACATGTGCACAGGGCAGGAGCCGGCACTGGCAGCAAGAGCGGAGGCTGGTGACGAAGGTAAATATCGGGTAACCAGGGAAAGGTCTTCCCTTGGTTACCCGATGTTTACGCTGGTTACAGCTTACCGCAGCTGCCAGTGCCGGCTCCTGCTCGCTTCATTTCGTCGCTCTCTCGCTGTCACACACAGCGATGTGTGTGTCACAGCGGGAGAGTGACGACCAAAAAATGAAGCTGGACATTCAGCAACGACCGGCGACCTCACAGCAGGGGCCAGGTTGTTGCTGGATGTCACACACAGCGACAGCGACGGGACGTCGCTGCAACGTCACAGAAAATGGTGACGTAGCAGCGACGTCGTTGACGTTGTCGCTGTGTGTGACACCAGCTTTAGTCATTCAGCTAAATTCCCAGCACTTTCTAATCATGCAGAAGGTTACAGCATGAGATCAGAGCTGTATCATTACAACTCCTACTTAAAAACCTGCTCTAAGCTATCAGGGGTTGTGTTCTTTCTCCACTGAGTTGCTATCCACTTATGATTGGTCAGTGTAATACAGGGAAGTATACACCTCTATCCTAGTAAAAACTATCTGATAACACTCACTTGGACTTAACAAATGTTAACACATTATTAATAATAATAATAAAAAAAATGTTTTCTTGAGCTCTGCAGCCACTAATACACTGTCTCCAGTACATCATGAAACATTTTGTGAAAGGTCTTCTTTAAAGTGAGATGTGATGCACTTCTTCCAACAAACTATATGGATTTAACCTTGTGAAGGAGGCTCCAAAGCAAATGTGAACCTAGTCTAAGGCTATGTGCACACGCTGCGTTTTTTTGACCCTGCGTTTTTGTGCGTTTTTGGCCGCTAAAAACGCACAAAAAACGCACCCGCGGCGAAAATACGCGGCAAAAAATGCATGCGTTTTTACCGCGATTTGGTGCGTTTTTGGCTGCGCTTTGCTGCGTTTTTGATCTCTGCGTTTTTCCAACGCATTGCATAGGGGGAGAACGCAGAAAAACGCAGGAAAGAATTGACATGTCCATTTTTTTTTTAAGCTCAAAAATGCAGCTTAAAAAAAAAAGTTGTGTGCGAACAGCAAAAATGAAAACTCATAGGCGGGCTTTGCACGCTGCGACATCGGTAACAATGTGTTACCGATGCTGCAGCAATAGTCCCGCCCCCGTCGCACGTGCAATAACTAGTGAAAGCTGCCATAGCGATTATTATCGCTACAGCAGTTTCACACGCACATACCTGCCGTGCGACGTCCCTCTGGCCGGCGACCCGCCTCCTTCCTAAGGGGGCGGGTCGTGCGGCGTCACAGCGACGTCACACGGCAGGCGGCCCATTGAAGTGGAGGGGCGGAGATGAGCAGGATGTAAACATCCCGCCCACCTCCGTCCTTCTCATTGCAGCCGGCGGCAGGTAAGGTGAAGTTCCTCGCTCCTGCGGCTTTACACACAGCGATGTGTGCTGCCGCAGGAACGAGGAACAACATCGCACCTGTCGCTGCAGCGGCATTATGGAAATGTCGGAGGCTGCAGCGATGATACGATAACGACGCTTTTGCGCTCGTTCATCGTATCAAAAAGGATTTGCACGTTGTGATATCGACTGCGACGCCGGATGTGCGTCACTTTCGATTTGACCCCATCGACATCGCACGTGCAATGTCGCAACGTGCAAAGCCGCCCATACACTTTGCTGGGGAAGCAAAGTCATGCAGTTTTGAGGCCAAAAACGCACCCAAAAAACGCGCAAAAACGCAGCGAAAAACGCACTGTGTGAACTTACCCTTATATGTAATGTTGATAAGCAGCAAATTTAATGGTGAGTTACTGCAGCTCACAAATGTTACCTTTCTTGGGTCAAAGGTCGCAGTTTATTGCTTCTACAAAGATTACACACCGGCCAAGAATACGATTCTCTCTCATTTACTCCAACAACTTTCCCTGTAGAAAAGAAAAATTATGTAGATAATTGCTATCTACTTAGATGAAGTCAGATTGTATATCTTAATATTATGTGTGAGTAAGCTTTCATAAAATAATCAAAATCAGGCAAATTAGATGGTAAAATTTATAAAACACAGGAGCGGCAGAGGACAACGGTAAGGCCTTTTGCGCACGCTTCAGTTTTTTTTATACATTTTGCCGAGTTTTTTGGTGAAGTTTGTTGCCCGAATCTAAATGTCCATCCTTATCCAGCAAAGTGTATAAATTCTGAAATGTGCACACGATGTTCCTTCTTTTTTTGCAGTTTTTATAAAAAGCAGCATGTCAATTGTTGGTGCATTTTTTTTCCTGCCTCTTGTATCCCTTCCAACCATTCACAAAAAAACGCACGGCACACATATGCAGCAAAAAATGCATGCTTTTTTGTGCGTTTTCTGCCATAAAATTTCTGCACCTAATCTGCAGAGTGCGTGCATACCCTAAAGGGTGCTTTACACGCTGCAACATCACTAGTGATGTCGCTTGTGATCGCACCCGACCCCGTAGTTTGTGCGTCACGGGCAAATCGCTGCTTGTGGCGGACAAAATCGTTAGTGGGCGTCACACGTACTTACCTGCCTAACTACGTCGCTGTGGTCGGCGAACAACCTCTTTCTAAGTGTGTAGTTTGTGCCGTGTCACAGTGACGTCACCGAGCAGGCAACCAATAGAAGCGGAGAGCAGCCGCATGAAGGTCACTCCCACCTCATTGCCGGAGGACACAGGTACGCTGTTGTTCGTCGTTCCCGGGGTGTCACATGTAGCGATGTGTGCTGCCTCGGGAACGACGAACAACCTGCGTCTCAGAAGATCAACGTCACTTTGAAAATGAACGACGTGTCAATGATGTGGTGAGTATTTTGGATCGTTAGCGGTCGCTCATACGTGTCACACGCAACAACGTCGCTAACGAGGCCAGATGTGCGTCATGAATTCCGTGACCCCAGCGACATCTCGTTAGCGATGTCGTTGCGTGTAAAGCAGCCTAAGTCAACATTGGCACGCTGCAGTTTTGTTGTCACAAAAAAAACTGCACCTTTGAGAGATCAAAACTGCACCTTGTCCTAGAGAGCCTGAAAATGACAAAAAATTCTCAGGGAATTCTGGGTATTGATCCAGATCAGGCACCTAAGAAATAAAAAAAAAAAAAAACAAAAAAAAAAAAACGAGCGTGCTATACTTACCGGCACGGCTGTAACTGCTCTTGCAGCCGCGGATTCTTTTTCCAAGTCCGCTCATTAGGCTCATGCATATTCACTACTTCCCTGGCCCACTGGCATCTGTGATTGGTTGCAGTCAGACAGCGCCATCAGCTTGTGTGAAAGCCTGCCTGATGCTTCTAATCACAAAACCAGTCTGCGGGTCTATAGCGTATAGAAAAAATAAATAAAAAAAAATTGGTGTAGGGTGCCTCCATATTATGATACTCAGCACAGACAAAGACACGGCTACAGGCTGCAGCCCTCAGCCTTGAGCTTATTCTTAGCTGTGTATCAAAATAGGAGGAACTGCATGCAGCTATTTTTTAAAACAAAAAAAAAAAATTAAATAATTTAAAAAAAAAATAGTGTGCAGTCCCCCCAATTTTGATACCCAGCCAAGATAAAATCAGACAGCTGGGGGCTGGTATTCTCAGGCTGGGGAAACCTCCAGCCTAAAAATATCAGCCTGCAGCCACCCAGGATTGTCGCATTAATTAGATGTGACAACCCCAGCATTTTATCCAACTCTTCCCGATTGCCTTGGTGAGTTGGCAATCGGGGTAATAAGGGCTCAAAGTCAACTCAGAGCTGACACTAAGCCCTAGATTAGTAATGGGAGGCGTCTATGAGACCCCCCCATTACTAATCTGTAAGTGAAAAGAAATAAAACAAACACAAATATAAAAAAAACCTTATTTGAAATAAAACAAAAAAAAAAAAACCTTTCACTACTTTATTAACCCCCAAAACACCCCTGCAGGTCTGACATTCTACACAAGGTCTGGCGACTATTACAGTTCTGCTACTTCTGAATCACAGTGCGTGATCCTGAAACATGACCACACTCTGTAAATTCAGGCATGGACTGAGCAGCAATGAGCAGTGACATCACTCAGGTTAGCTGCAGCACCACAGTTGGAGGTTCCCACAGTCCTCCACCTGTGACCACAGGTAACTTGATCTCAATTGATTTCAGTGACCTCACCTGAGTTCACTGAGGTCCCCTGAGGTCAGGTTACCTGCGTTCACAAGTGGAGGACCCTGGGGACTCCCGGCTAACCTGAGTGACGTCACCACTCATCGCAGCTCAGTCTCTGCCTGAATTTACAGCGTGCTGTCATGTGCCAGGACCATGCACTGTGATTCAGAGGTATAGAGGGGATTGATTTGCAAGTTCTCCCATTAACAAACTCTGCTTGCCCTTGACTCTGGTGCCTATTCACTGGTTGTCCTTACTTAGACAAATTATAGTAGCTGTAAACTACTGCAAATTGGGAACACCTCCCACAAAACGTGCCATTTTGGAGATGCTCTTCTAATCACTGCTATTCTCTTGGTTTTTATGTTATGGCCGATTCATGTATATGTTCAAGCAGAATCTTTGATTTTCTTTTTAGTAAGTTGCCATAAGCTGTCCCAGTCTCTGGGTTGCCAACCGTATAGAAATTCCAGAACAGTCTGTAAAAATAGGGCACTTTTTTTTACCCTGTCCGTAAAAAAAAAATAAAATAAGGCATTCATGATTTTTTTTTAAAGGCTGAAGACACACATACAGATTCTTCTTACTGTAATTATCAATCACAGTTTACAGTGAATGCAGCTAATGTCTTCATGTAAGGATTATGGGCAGTATACGTGAATTACTTTTAATAATGATTTTCCAATGTGTCCGTAAAAAGTATTACCTGTCCTTGATGTCCAGAAAAAAATAAGTGAAATTGGCAATTCTGCCTAGTATATACCTTAAAGACAGTCAAAAACACACAGACACATCAACGAAACAAAATGTGTCTCATGTTTATCCTGTATACATGATATGAGGAAAAAAGCTAATTACTGTATGAAGCAAAATGGAAAAGAACTTGCAGTAAACAGTAAGGATGTGTGATTTCTAAGTGTGGTAATTAGCCCAACAAATTGGCACCACACTGGAAGCTCTGCCCTAACACCATTTATCTAACCATTGGTAATTGCAGGTCTGAAATAACATTAAACACAGACGCCAACAAGTAAGGAAAATTATTCTGCCTCAGTAATCATTTTAAAAGTGTCCAGGAAATTGAGCACGCTGATGAACCCCAACACGTCTGCTATTTTTCTTACACATTTATACTGTTTTTAAAGGAAAACTTCCACTCTCAAATATGTGACGTAAATATGTAAGGCATAAACATACAAGCACCGAAACCCCAAGTAATATCTGGCTAAGACATGAGTCATTGTGTTTGGCTTGGTTGCTATAGGTAATAGACAGCCTTGGGAATGCCGGATCACCTTAAACTTGATCCTGTGCTACTTACTCTAAGCACTTGATGATGCAAGGATCTACAATGGTTTAAAGTGGAGAGACAGGTAATGTTAAGTAATGTATTTGGATGTACAGATGTAATGGAACCTGAAATGATGTGATGTCTCTCCATGCTGTTCTCCTCACTACTGCTAGGACAAACAGGACAATTTCAACATTTTTATTTACAAGCTAATATTATTCTGGTCATATTTAGTTAGTTTCACACAGCCATAATTCAGCCACATTTAAACATCTGTTTTACAGACACAAACCTGATGGTTCTGTTGAACCAAAAAATTTAGATCGCTCTATCACTTTATGACAGGCCTGGGCAAATTATGGTCTGCAGACCTCAACCAGTCCTTTAGCCGTAGTGGCCAGCAGATACAGTGGTTTACCACACCATGCGCCCGCCCCCACCTTCTCCACCCATTGTCTAAATTTCAAAGGCGAAGATGTGGAAACAGTTGAATATAATTGAGGTAATGTCAGCCCTTGGCTCCTTCTTCCACTGTTCTCCCTTTCCAACTGAGTGTCAGAGTTGCAAGCATGATGATGTCACTAGATGGGGGTCTGCTGTGAGGAGCCTCAATATACATAAACTAAACAGACCACAGCACTGCTTTGGGGGAACAGAGTTAGGCCTCGCTCCCACTTGCGCTTAATACGGATGAGTGCAATGCGGTAAAAAAAAATCATATTGCACTTACACCACTGTTAAACAATTAGACAGTGCTTATCTGCTTTTTTTTTGTCACGCCGAATCGGCATAAGAAAAAAACTGCAGCATGCTGCGTTTGGTAGAGTATATCAGATAAAACACACCCATATAAGTCTATGGATGTGTGTGTAACATCGGACTGCGCTCGGATGTCATCCGACTGCAGTGTATTATACACAGATACAGGTAAGGAAGAAAATGGAGATTAATCTATCCAACTTCTCCGCACCTGTGATTCGATTCTCGCATGCGAGAGAATCAGGTCACAGTAGAATTACACTCGGCTCACACGCACAGCAGAGCTTGAACTGAGTGTCATTAGCATATCACCTCCGATGCCATTTGGTAATGAGAGCGAGGCCTTAGATGAATAGTTTTATGTATTTATTTTGTCAGTCAGTGTTTGGGGGAAACTGTGGCGCTATCATACTCTGTGTGGAGGACTATAGGGTCCATCATACTGTGTGTGTGTGTGAGTGTGTGTGGAGGGGAGATGGGGGACATCAAACTGTATTGTGGCTATTTGCCCATCATACTGTGTGTGGAGGACTGCAGACCATCACACTGTGTGTGGGGGGTTGTGGGGTCCATAATACTGTGGTGGCAGGGTGAAGATTCATCTTACTGTGTATGGTGGGGCTGATGGGTCCACAATACCATGTGTGGGGGCTGTGGGGTCTATCATACTGTGTGTTGAGGGCTGTGGAGTCTGTCATACTGTGTGTTGGGGAGCTGTTAAGTGGGTGTAAGGAGGTCTATGGGGTCATCATACTGTGTGTGGGACAGTTTGGTGGCATATTGCGTAGGTGGCTATGGAGGAAACTATTGATCAAGGTACAAGAGACGAAAACCGTAGCAGCATGCTTTATACATTTTATAAGAAGCAGTAAACTATATGGTTTTGATTAGCAGTAAATGGTGAGGATATCTGTTACAATAAGCCCTACAATAGCATGTATTAGGCTGAGTTCACATGTCCAGTAATCAATGGTTAGAATGGATCCAGCACCAATCCATTGATAAAAAAAAACCCTGAATCCATTTTTTTAACATTGAAGTCTATGAAAAACGGATCAGTTAAAATAGCCATCCATTTTCTTACATTTGCAATTGATCCAGTAAGCAGAGCACGAATCCTTTTCAAATGAAAGAAAACTGATTATTTTTTAAAATTTGTTTTGAATAGACTTCAATGTTAAAAAAAAATGGATCCAGTTCAAAATCAGATTTTTTACAGCCATACAAAAAAATTGTGTCTGTACAACTTATGCTACATTCACATGTCCTGTAATCATGCCTTAGAACAGAGGCTGTAAAGATCAGTTGGCAAAATGAATTCTGCAGAATCCGTTTTTTTTTTTTTAAAATGGGACTCTATAGACGACTGATATGTTAATGGATTGCTATTCATCTTCCATTTGTAACGGATCCTGTGTAAAAAAGAAACGGATCTGTTGCAAATTAAAGTAAAATAGATGTCTAAATAACAATCCGTTAACAAATCTGTCCTCCATAGATTCCAATGTAAAAAAAACAAAAAAAAAACAGATTAGGCAGACATCAAACAAAAAAAGTTGTGTTTGCAGAACTTTTTGGCCAAGAGATCTCTGCTGGATCCGTTATAATGGATGATTACAGGAAATGTGAATTCAGCCTTAATTTTATCAATGAATTGCTCATAGATCTATTCTAATGGATGAGAACTGAACATGTGTAAAAGGGAGATTTTTGCAGGCATTGTCAACTGCCATGGAGTTGGGATCTGTGGAAACTACAGATTCTGGAAACCTGCCTGCTAATTTCTCTGATCAGTGCAGGGAGACACAGGCATCGACCCCCAGACTAAAGAGGCCTTTCCACGCAACGACATCGCTAACGAGATGTCGTTGGGGTCACGGAATTCGTGATGCACATCCGGCCTCGTTAGTGACGTCGTTGCATGTAACACATACGAGCGACCGCTAATGATGTAAACTACTCACTAAATCGTTGATTGTTGAAACGTCGTCCATTTCCCAAATATCATTCCTTGTTCTGGACGCAGGTTGTTCGTTGTTCCTGAGGCAGCACACATCGCTACGTGTGACACCCCAGGAACGACGAACACATTACCTGCGTCCTGCAGCAACGAGGTGGGCGTGACTTTCCTGCGGCTGCTCTCCGCCCCTCTGCTTCAATTGGACGCCTCCCGTGTGACGTCGCTGTGACGCCGCCGCCTTAGAAAAGGGGCTGTTCGCCAGCCACAGCGACGTTGTTAGGAGGTAAGTATGTGTGACGGGTAGCAGCGAGTTTGTCCGCCACAGGCAACGATTTGCCCGTGATGCACAAATGACGGGGGCGGGTGCTTTCACAAGCGACATTGCTAGCGATGTCACTGCGTGTAAAGCAGCCTTTAGGCATGGTCGCAACAGTTAATCTCTGCAGGGCTGCTTTTTAGTCTCTTTGATCACATGCTGTGGGGGAGCTAGTCACAATCAATCAATACCAGCTTATAGCTTACGTATACTGGTCTGGTGAGGTGTTGGGATCCAGATTTACTGGTTTTGTTGTGCATTATTGCTGTGAGCGGTTGTGGTGTTAACGCTTATCATCTTTTTGTTGCTGCCTTCCTACTCTTGCTTTTCTCCTTAGATTTTTACTGTTTGTTCCTGTGAGTTTACAGTGTGTCTGCGTTTTGGTTTCCCAGTGTCTGTCTTGAGCTCTGTTTCCATCACACTCCAGACCCTTCCTTCCTTCCTTGGAAAAGGGGGTAACAGATTAGATCTGGTCAGTAGAACAGTAAGTCATAGGAATTCAGCGTCTCCACCTTCAGGGTAATCTGGAGGTTAGGGATAGCCTAGGGACCCATAGCAGGAGAAACAGTGTAGGAACCCCTTGTCCCTCGCTATCCTGCAGTCACATTGTGACATTATAGCCGGCGTCACTTTCACTACATTTCAGCATGACCGGGTTGTTGCACTTAGACAATTGCAGACCTTGTCACTTCAGGTGGCTGAATTAAAGAGGGTAATACAGCATCAAGCTTAGTCCACCACACCGATGCAATCTGTTGTGGTCTCAGAATCATCAGAGCTCAAACTGCCTCTTCTTGAAAAGTTTTCGAGGGAGCGCAGCCACTTTCCTACTTTCACAGAGGCATGTAAGTTGTATTTCTGTTTACATCCCCACTCATCTGGTGGTGAGGAACAGCGGGTTGGAATTATTGTCTTTTTTTTAAGTGGGAACTCACAAGTATGGGTCTGTTCCTTGCCCTCAGATTCTCCTGTATTTTTGACTGTAGACGGGTTTTTCTAGGCAATTGGGCTCATCTGTGATGATCCAGATAAAACATCATTAGCCCAGTTTACAATTAGTTCGCTACAACAGGTGATTTGGGCTGCAGAGCAGTATTGCGCTTTCCATCACAGGTCCACGAACACACAGTGGAATAACTCTGCGATGAAAAGATAGTTTTTCCAGGGGTTGTCTGAAAGGTTAAAGGAGGCATTGGTTATATATGAGACCCCTCCTTCTTTAGAATGTGTCATGTCCTTGGTAATATGTATTGATCGCCAATTTCAGCAGAGATCCATGAATCTAAAGCATCTGGGGAGGAGGGTTTCTGTACCTTTATTACCTTCAGAGTCCTCACCCTAGCCCATGCAGAGCAGAGGGACGTCCCATGGGGGAAAAACGTCCACTACACTAAAGGGGAGGAGTCTCTTTTTCCTGTGGCAAAAAGGGACACTATCAGTGCCTGACTCTCGGTGCTCAGGGAAAGATGGCAGTCGGAAAACTCCTAGAACCAGGATGTTTGGGGGATCCCAACCTGGGTCTACATATAACCTCCACAATGGACTTTCAACATTTAATACCCGCCAGTGTTAAGTTTGGGGGCTAAACACGTCCTATTACTGCCTTTCTATACAGTGGTTCAGGGGCAAACATGATTGATGAACAGTTTGCTTGTTCCACAGGGTTAGATTTGAAGGAGTTATCAAATTCTACTGCAATATTTGCCATTGATTCCTTACCTTGCTCGGGAAAAGGGTTGCGGCTTTTCTGACTGTGTAGAGAGGCTGGAACTTCGTATAATGATACTGCATCCTGAGCGGATTTCATGTTATGTTCTCAAGGGCCTTTCTACACAAATAGTCCTGGGGTTTTCCTGGTTAGCCTTACATAACCCCACCGTAGATTGCCAAATTCAGGGGATAATGAAATGGAGCACATATTGTAAAGACCACTGACTAGAAACCTGTACAGTCATGGCCAAAAGTTTTGAGAATGACACCAAAATTATATTTTCACATGATCTGTTGCCCTCTGGTTTTTATTTGTGTTTGTCTGATGTTTACATCACATATAGAAATATAATTGCAATCATATTATGAGTACCAAAAGGTTGTATTGACAGTTAGAATGAGTTAATGCAGCAAGTCAATATTTGCAGTGTTGACCCTTCTTCTTCAGGACCTCAGCAATTCTCCCTGGCATGCTCTCAATCAACTTCTGGACCAAATCCTGACTGATAGCTGTCCATTCTTGCATAAGCAATGCTTGCATTTTGCCAGAATTTGTTGGTTTTTGTTTGTCCACCCGTCTCTTGATGATTGCTCACAAGTTCTCAATGGGATTAAGATCTGGGGAGTTTCCAGGCCATGGACCCAAAATCTCAATGTTTTGTTCCATGAGCCATTTAGTGATCACCTTTGCTTTATGGCAAGGTGCTCCATCATGCTAGAAAAGGCATTGTTGGGCGCCAAACTGCTCTTGGACGGTTGGGAGAAGTTGCTCTTGGAGGACATTCAGGTACCATTCTTTATTCATGGCTGTGTTTTTAGGCAAGACTGTGAGTGAACATATTCCCTTGGCTGAGAAGCAACCCCACACATGAATCGTTTCAGGATGCTTAACAGTTGGCATGAGACAAGACTGGTGGTAGCGCTCACCTCTTCTTCTCCTAATAAGCTGTTTTCCTGATGTCCCAAACAATCGAAAAGGGGATTCATCTGAGAAAATGACTTTACTCCAGTCCTCAGCAGTCCACTCCCTGTACCTTTTGCAGAATATCAGTTGGTCCCTGATGTTTTTCTGGAGAGAAGTGGCTTCTTTGCTGCCCTCCTTGAAAACAGGCCTTGCTCAAAGAGTATCCGCCTCACAGTGCGTGCAGAAGCACTCACACCATCCTGCTGCCATTGCTGAGCTAGCTCAGCACTGCTGGTAGTCCAATCCCGCAGCTGAAACAGTTTTAAGATACGGTCCTGGCGTTTGCTGGTCCTTCTTGCGCGCCCTGGAGCCTTTTTGGCAATAATGGAAGCTCTCTCCTTGAAGTTCTTGATGATGCGATAGATTGTTGACTGAGGTGCAATCTTTGTAGCTGCGATACTCTTCCCTGTTAGGCCATTTTTGTGCAGAGCAATGATAGCTGCACGTGTTTCTTTAGAGATAACTATGGTTAACTGAAGAGAAACAATGATACCAAGCACCAGCCTCCTTTTAAAGTGTCCAGTGGTGTCATTCTTACTTAATCATGACTGATTGATCGCCAGCCCTGTCCTCATCAACACCCACACCTGTGGTAATGGAACAATCACTAAAACAATGTTAGCTGCTCCTTTTAAGGCTGGAATGCAATGATGTGGAAATGTGTTTTGGGGGTTAAAGTTCATTTTCTTAGCCAATATTGACTTTGCAAGTAATTGCTGTTAAACTGATCACTCTTTATGACATTCTGGAGTATATGCAAATTGCCATTAGAAAAACTGAAGCAGTAGACTTTGTAAAAATTAATATTTGTAGCATTCTCAAAACTTTTGGCCATGACTGTATTTCAGCGGCAACCACAAGCCTTCCTGGTTCTCTCTCCAATTTTTATGACATGGTCTCAGAGAAACGACGTCAGAAGATGCCTCCCCATAGACCTTGCAGCTGCACCATAAGGTTGATCCCAGGGACAAAATTGCCCAAGTGTAAATTCTATAATTTGTCTGGTCCTGAGAGATCAGCTCTCTAAGAGTACATTACAGAGAGTTTAGCGAATGCACACATTAGGCCATCTTTGTCGCCGGTTGCTGGATTCTTCTTTGTCAAAAAAAAAGAATGGTGACTTACGGTCATGCCTGGACTTCCGGTATAACAACTAAATAACGGTTCAATTAACCTCTTCCACTCATTCCTGAAATTTTAAATCAGATTGCTGGTGGTAAATGATTCTTTAAACTTGACCTTAGGGGGGCCTAGAATCTGATCTGGGTCAAACAGGGGGATGAGTGGAAAATGGCCTTTAATACACCAGAGGCATACTAAACGGATAAACACCCTTTAGTGCCACATGAAAGGTACTGAAGGGTGCAAGTTTATTATATGTACAAGGATTGGGAAATTATTTGTCTGCAGGAAATGTATGTATTCTCTCTCTTTAACTATCTATTTATATGTTAATATTTGATTACTTTATTATTTCTGAGAACAAGAAAGAAATTACATAGAGTATTCTAAACTGTAAAAGATAATAAAAACGCATTGCATACAGATGGCATACCGATGCTAGGCAAGAAAAAAAATGCACACTGTCATGACATACGAAGTGACACACAAGATACTCGTTCAACTTTTCGGGAGGAACATTGGAGCAATTTTTATTATATTGATGTGAGCGTACCCTAAATAAGAAGAATCCGTATGATTTGTTGTATAGTCTGCATATTATACATTTTTCAGAGTCAAGCTAAGTCAAAAGCAGCCATTCTCAACAGTGTATACAATATATGACTACAATATCTAACTACAGAACACGTAATCTGATATTTTAAAACATTGAAAAGGGTTAGATGATATGTACTTGTTATTATACTTATGTACCAACCTTTTACGGTGCACAATGTATTTGCCTTTGTTGAAGAATCCAGTTCATCTAGTCTGACAGGGCTAGTTAGCTCACTAATGCCAGAAGTGCAGGATAAAGGGGGCTTTTGTAATGAGAGAACTGTGCGTTCAACACAAATGATCCCGCCTGCCAATAAAAACATTTCAATTGGTGCTGTGTACATTACAATCATCCAAAATGACAGCAAGTTAACACTTAAATGATAAGACTACATAAAGACGTAGGAATAGGTGTACTATATTCCTCTTAACCAACTTTTTGCATAATTGACAGTTATTCATTCTGAGATCCATTTTTATAACAGCTAACCCGCACTCTCTAACATTAATATTACTTTTTATGGCCTCCATAAAACACAGCAAGTAATTGCAGATGTTTAAAAAAAAAAAAAAAAAGAAAAATATACAGTCTATATACGGTGTGTGTATCTATGTGTATATATATATATATATATACACACATACACACACACACACACACACACACACAGTGCTGGCCAAAAGTATTGGCACCCCTGCAATTCTGTCAGATAATACTCAGTTTCTTCTTGAAAATGATTGCAATCACAAATTCTCTGGTATTATTATCTTCATTTATTTTGCTTGCAATGAAAAAAAACACAAAAGGAGGATGAAACAAAAATCAAATTATTGATCATTTCACACAAAACTCCAAAAATGGGCCAGACAAAAGTATTGGCACCCTTAGCCTAATACTTGGTTACGCAACCTTTAGCCAAAATAACGGCGAACAACCGCTTCCGGCAACCATCAATGAGTTTCTTACAATGCTCTGCTGGAATTTTAGACCATTCTTTTTTGGCAAACTGCTCCAGGTCCCTGAGATTTGAAGGGCGCCAGTTCTCCAAACTGCCATTTTGAGATCTCTCCACAGGTGTTCTATGGGATTCAGGTCTGGACTCATTGCTGACCACTTTAGTAGCCTCCAGTGCTTTCAATCAAACCATTTTCTAGTGCTTTTTGAAGGTTTTTTGGGTCATTGTCCTGCTGGAAGACACATGACCTCTGAGGAAGACCCAGCTTTCTCACACTGGGCCCTACATTATGCTGCAAAATTTGTTGGTAGTCTTCAAACTTCATAATGCCATGCACATGGTCAAGCAGTCCAGTGCCAGAGGCAGCAAACGAACCCCAAAACATCAGGGAACCTCCGCCATGTTTGACTGTAGGGACCGTGTTGTTTTCTTTGAATGCCTCTTTTTTTTCCTGTAAACTATATGTTGATGGCTTTTCCCAAAAAGCTCTACTTTTGTCTCATCTGACCAGAGAACATTCTTCCAAAACGTTTTAGGCTTTCTCAGTTAAGTTTAAGCAAACTCCAGCCTGGCTTTTTTATTTCTCGGGGTAAGAAGTGGGGTCTTCCTGGGTATCCTACCATACATTCCCTTTTCATTCAGACCCCGACGGATAGTATGGGTTGACACTGTTGAACCCTTGGACTGCAGGGCAGCTTGAACTTGTTTAGATGGTAGTCGAGGTTCTTTATCCACCATCCGCACAATCTTGTGTTGAAATCTTTCTTTTCCTTCCACATCTAGGGAGGTTAGCCACAGTGCCATGGGCTTTAAACTTCTTGATGACACTGCGCACCGTAGACACAGGAAATTTCAGGTCTTTGGAGATGGACTTGTAGCCTTGAGATTGCTCATGCTTCCTCACAATTTGGATTCTCAAGTCCTCAGACAATTCTTTGGTCTTCTTTCTTTTCTCCATGCTCAATGTGGTGCACACAAGGACACAGGACAGAGGTTGAGTCAACTTTAATCCATGTCAACTGGCTGCAAGTGTGATTTAGTTATTGCCAACACCTGTTAGGTGCCACAGGTAAGTTACAGGTGCTGTTAATTACACAAATTAAACAGTGCCAATACTTTTGTCCACCTCCTTTTTTATGTTTGGTGTGGAATTTTATCCAATTTGGCTTTATGACAATTTTTTTTTTCATTGAAGACAAATTAAATGAAGATAATAATACCAAAGAATTTGTGATTGCAATCATTTTCAAGAAGAAACTGAGTATTATCTGACAGAATTGCAGGGGTGCCAATACTTTTGGCCAGCACTGTATATATATAAAAAATATTTACAAATTGCGATACCTCAATATCTGTGTAATGAGTTTGATGATATTCTCTTACAGCTCAATTCAATTTATTTTTATACAGTATTAACAATTCATTCGCACAGAAAAAAATACACGCAGACTTCTTACCATTTTCTTTGACTGCATCCTTGAAAAATATACTGCAAAAAGACTTCTTAGAAAATATATCTTGCAGTGTCTTGTCCAACACACAAGATGGCAAAATGCAAACTTTAAGAATTCTGGGCTTTCTAAGGGTCTCAGATGCCACTTGGAGAGTAGTGTCAGTTACGTACAACCATAACTCTTTCTGCCCTGGAAGGTTACTCTGTATCTAGAATTACAAATGAAAACATTACAACATTGTTATTCTGTATAGGAAGAAAAAACATGGTCACAATACAGGTCCTGGACATGCCGTCCTTGGATAAAAAGTAAAAATGGCATTTGATCTAAAGAAATTAATGTAAATCTCTGAGTGCAATTCTGCAATTTTGAAGAACAATATATGTATGTACAAATGAATTAAACATGTAGATTAAAATAACACTAGTTCTTATATTATTTAAAGGGACTGTCACCAGGTTTTTGCCACCTAATCTGAGAGCAGCATAATTTAGGTGCAGAGACCCTGATTGCAGAAATGTTTCAATTAGTAGGCTTGCGTAGTGTAGTTTTTATAAAATCTCTAATTAGCAGGAGATTATCATTAGAAGTCTTACTTGGCGTGCTGTCAGGTAGTCCAGCAGATGCATGATCTCTGTATAACTGCTAGAGCTGTAGCAGAGAAAACAGGGATTTTGTCAAAATTACAGCAAACAGTCCAATAAATGACATATTGCTGCAATCAGAATCTCTGTTTCTATATTATGCTGCTCTCAGATTGGGGAGCAAAAACCTGGTGACAAATTCCATGTAAGTCTGATCTCACAAATCTATACATTGTTCTGAACTTATTAAAGGTATCTCCAAAAAACACCCCTTGCAGTCTGACCCCGATCATCTGACTGATGCCTATGTGGTCATCCTGTATTGCCAAGGACCACCTGACCATAAACACCATGTAATGCATGGTGCATTAGCAAGAGTCTTCATTTTGGCTCATGGATGGGTTCACAAAGAGGATCCTATGTATGATGTCCTAATAGGGCATATGGAAAGGGATTGGCCTTTTGAGGGTTGTCCTCTTTGAAAAACATAATATAGGACTATGGGCATAATTTATCAAAACCAGCGCTGTTAACACCAGTGTTGATGAGGAGATGGGCTAGAGTCAGATGAATAGGAGTACTTTTTATGAATGACTGAATCAGGAGCGTTGGACAAGTGGAGCGCGCCTCATCACAAATCCCACTTGAGCTCTTGCTGGAGTACGATTTGTGGCATAATGAATGAATTTCCCCCAGTGGAAGATTTCCTATAATGAAGCAGAAGGAGTCATCTTGGACTCTCTCTGGCCTACAATCCTGTGATGTCCATCTTTTTAAGTGTGCACAAAAGCACAGTCAACCAGTTTTGTGCACTACTGAAAAGGACAAGGCTGGTCTAGAGTTACTCCGTTGCCTCAATATAGTGAATGGATTCTTCGGGAGTGTCATCTAATTCACGGTATTCATAGATTTAGATGGAAACCCCGATGTAAGTGTTCATCATAGAGAATAAGATTAATGTGAAAAAAATATGTAAAATGTTCCCAATAAAAGCTTATAGGGGCGATATAGGGGTTTTTCACGCTTCATGTAACTGGCAACACAAAGGTTCTTGAAAAGCGCTATTCCCCCCCAAAGAAAAGAAATCTAGTAAATTCTACACTCCTAAATCCAAATGCCCCCCTCACTACTAAGCATCACAGTGTACCTAAACCACAGCTAGTGTGTACAATTTTGAAATTACTGTAGTGAGGAGAGCCCTCTTAGTTTACAGGGTGCATGTCTCCAGGAGCGCAAGATGGGCACAATGTATGGGCACTATAACGTACTGGGCACTACATTGGTAGATTTGTATTTTTCACTCCGCAACATCCATTGCTGCTCGTTTCTGAAAAACACTAATGGAGTCAAAATTGTCCCTACACCTGTAGATAAATTCCCAGAAGGGTCTCATTTCCAAAATGGGGTTACTTAAGGGGGATTCGACTCTTCTGGCACTTACGCAATCTGTACATGGCGTTTAAAAACTATTCTAGGAAAATCTGTGCTCCAAGAGTTAAATAGCACTCCTTCCCTCCTGAGTCTCACCATGTGATTAAGCAGTACTGTACAGCCACATGTGGGGTATTGCCACGCTAAGCAGAAATTGTGACAAATTTTGGTGTTATTTTTATCCATTTTCCCCATGTGAAAATGTAAAATTTGGGGCCAACACAATTTTTTGGAGGTAAACATGTAATTTTTTTCTTCACCGATCAATTGTTTAAAATTCTGTGACACATCTTGGGTGTCAATATGATCACTGCACCCCGAAATGAATTCATTGAGAGTGCATTTTGTAAAATGGGGTCACTTATGGGAGGTTCTGCTATTCTGGAATCTCGGGGGCTCTGCCAATGTGAAGATGGCACCTGCAAACAATAACAGCAAAATCTGCACTATAATACAGAGCTCCTTACCTTTTGAGTTTTCCCACTTTGCCTGAAAAGTAGCTCCCAACTACATCTAAGGCTAGTTTGTTTCACACTTGCGTTGAACGGTATCCGTTACATTGCGTTGTGTGACGGATGCAACGGATGTGTTGCATATAGTGGCACAACGGATGCAACAGATCGTACAAAACGATGGAATCAGCTTTTTTTTTTTTCTACACACAGTTTCACTGGCGGCAGACTATTGTGAATGATCAGCTGATCGCTCCCAGCAGCCGGTCGCCGGGTGATCAGCTGATCGCTCCCAGCAGCCGGTCACTGGGTGATCAGCTGATCGCTTCCAGCAGCCGGTCGCCGGGTAATCAGCTGATCGCTCCCAGCGCCGGGTGATCAGCTGATCGCTCCCAGCGCCGGGTGATCAGCTGATCGCTCCCAGCAGCCGGTCGACGGGTGATCAGCTGATCGCTCCCAGCAGCCGGTCACTGGGTGATCAGCTGATCGCTCCCAGCAGCCGGTCGACGGGTGATCAGCTGATCGCTCCCAGCAGCCGGTCACTGGGTGATCAGCTGATCGCTTCCAGCAGCCGGTCATCAGCTGATCGCTCCCAGCGCCGGGTGATCAGCTAATCGCTCCCAGCGCCGGGTGATCAGCTGATCGCTCCCAGCAGCCGGTCGCCGGGTGATCAGCTGATCGTTCCCAGCAGCCAGTCGCTGGGTGATTAGCTGATCGCTCCCAGCAGCCAGTTGCCGGGTGATCAGCTGTTCGCTCCCAGCATGGGGGGGGTGTTTAAAAGTTCACTCCCAGCGCCAGGTGATCAGCTGATCGCTCGGCCGCCGAGAATGTGTGCGGGGGGCGGAGTGCGGAGTCGGTGGAGCCGAGCAGGGCCATGGCGCTGAGGACAGGTGAGTGTGTCTGTGTCTATGTGTATGTGTGTATATATATATATATATATATATATATATATATATATATATATATACACACACACATATATATATATATATATATATATATATATATATATATATATATATATATATATACATACATATATATATATATATACACATATATATATACATACATGCGGAGTGAAGTGCGGGAGGGGACGGAGCCGAGCGGGGAAGTGTTGGGCTCCCTGCACACGTGGCCAGGGTAAATATCGGGTAAAGCACTTTGCTTGGTTACCCGATAGTTACCTTAGTTACGGGTGCAGGGAGCCAGAGAGAGCATGCGCAGTGAAATCCTAAGGATTCCGCTGCTCAAAAAAATGTTACATACTGCGTTCCTCCCGCTGGGCGGAAGCAACGCAGCGTCGCCCAGCAGAAGCAACGCAGGTCCTTTTGGCACAATCCGTCATCCATACAAGTCTATGGGAAACAGCGGAATCCGTTAGATTCCGCTGTTTTCCAAAAGGGCGGATTGTGACGGAAAGAAAACAACGCAAGTGTGAAAGTACCCTAAGGAATTAACACAGGCAGGAGAAATTGCACAACAAACTGTGCTGTCGTGTTTCTCCTATTAGCCCTTATGAAAAATAAAAACTTGGGGCTAAAAACATTTTATTTGTAAAAATGTATTCTTTTTAAACCACCCAATGGTATAAAAATCCGAGAGGCACATGTGGTGTCACCATGCTCATTGCATCCCTAGATTAACTAATTGAAAAGTTTAGTTTGTAATGTAACATCACTTAAGGAAGGGGGGGGGTTGCTTTTCTAGCATATCAAGGGCTCTGCCAATCTGACACAGCACCCTGAAACCATTACAGCAAAATCTACACTACAACTTTACACTGTGCTTGAAAAGTAGTTTTCAACCACATATGGGGTATTGCCCTGCTCAGGAGAAATAGCATAACAAATTATACGGTTATTTTCTCCTATAGTCACTAATTAATACTTTGGAGCCAAAGAAACATTTTATTAGAAAAAAATTGGAATTGTTAATTTACTCAGCCCAATGTTATACAATTATGTGAATCGCTTGTGGGTTAAAAATGCTCACTATATTGTTCTATAAATTCCTTGAGGGGTCTAGTTGCCAAAATGAGGTAATTTGTGAGAGGTTACTACTATTTTGGCATGTCAGGGATTCTTGAAATGCAACACTGCTATTTCAGTCAATTTTGCCCTCCAAAGTCTAATGGCGCTCCTTAACTTCCGAGCCCTGACATGCACCCAAACAGAAGTTTCCAACCATACATGAAGTATCGCCGTATGCAGGAGAATTTGCACAACAGCTTGTATGGTCCATTTTTTCCTGTTACTCTTGTGGAAATGTAAAATTTGGGGCTAAAGCAATATTTATGTTGCAAAAGTAACATTTCCATTGTTCCCTCCACATTGCTTTAACCTATTCACGACATAGGACCATCCTCACACATTTCTGCTGATCTGATCAGCAGACATGTGCAGCTGACAGGTGTGGATGGATTGTAGATCCACCAGCGCCTGTTAACCCCTTAAGAAACTGACACCGCAATATAACGCGCTCAGTCAGGGATCATGCTCTTCCCTGCCACCATCAGCGGCCCTGTGACGCGATCACAGGGCGCCAATGTGTTGCCATAACAGTGCGGCGTCAGCTGATAACACCTGTTGCTGCCATGACTCACTTCCTGTGAATGATGGCAGAGCTCTGGCACTCACAGATGATCAGCATTTCTGCGGATCAGTTATGCTGAAGCATCGCTTTGATCAGCACAAGCGATCGGAGCATGTAAGCATAAAGCTCCCTGGGGGACTAGTAAACATATATAAAAAAAAAAAAATGGGAAAAAAGTTTTAAAAATATTAATAAAAACAAAGTTCAAATCAGTCTCCTTTTGCCACATTACAAATAAAACAATAATAAAATATACTTACCGTAATTTTCATTTTATAAGACGCACCGGAACATAAGACGCACCCCACAATTAGAGGAAAAAAAAGGTAAAAAAAAAAAGATGTGTTCTGTTTTATAATATGGTGGTGTCTTACCGCTGTGCTAGGTCTGCAGGCTCTGCTCAGTCTTTGCTATGTGCGGCTCTGCTCTGTGCTGGTTCTGCTCTGTATTGGCTCTGCTCCGTGCTGCAGGCAGTCAGGAACGGGTTATTCTGAAGATGGTGGTGCGGGCTTCAAAGAAATGGCGCCCGGATGCAGCACGTGCGCAGATGAGATGTTTAGCCAAGAGCTCCATCTGTGCACGCGCGGATCCTGGGTGCCATTATTTTAAATCCTCACCGCCAACATCGTCAGAATGGCTCATACCTTGCCGGCCGCCATACACAGCAGCTCCGCCGGCTGCCATACACAGCAGCTCCGCCGTTCATCACACAGAGCAGCTGATAGCCGCAGCACAGCATTGCCCCTGCCTCCTGTGATGGCACTCAATCCCCCCCGGTAAGCTATATTCGAATTTTAAGATGCACCCCTCATTTTCCTCCAAATTTTTGAGAGGAAAAGTGCGTCTTATAATCTGAAAAATACGGTATTTGGTATTGCCTGATCTATCAAAATATAAAATCAATTAATCTGATCGTTACGTGTTTTGATCGCCGCAACAGTGCATTAAAATGCAATAACAGGCGATCAAAACATCGCACCTACGCAAAAATGGTATAGTTAAAAAAGTCAGCTCAAGATGAAAAAAAAAAGCAGACACTGAGCCAAGATCTGAAAAATGAGAACACTAAGTGTCTCAGAAAATGGCGACAATAGCGCAATTCTTTGACAAACTTCTGAATTTTTTTTCATTAAAGTAATAGTATACGTTTGGTATTTACAAATTCATACCGACCTGAGGCATCATACTTACACTTCAGTTTTACCATATAGTGAACATCATAAATGAAAAAACAAAAATGAAACAATCGTGCAATTGCAGTTTTTTTGAAATTTCACTGCACTTGGAATTTTTTTCCCCCATATTTCAAAGCAATATAGGGCAGAATAAACGGGGTCTTTCAAAAGTATAACTCGTCCAGAAAAAACAAACCCTCATATGGCTATATTGATGGAAAAATAAAAACGTTATGGCCCTTGGAAGAAGGGGAGGAAAAAACGAAAAATGGAAAATCGCTGAGGGGGAAAAGGGTTAATTCCTGTGCAGCACATAAATGGTTAACTTCTTGAAAGTGGTTTTGATCACTTTGAGGGGTGCAGTTTTTAAAAAGGTGTGTCTTTTGGGTATTTTCTGTCACATAGGCACCTTAAAGTCACTTCATATGTGATGTGATGTCCCTAAACAAAATATTTTTTTAAAAATTTTATTGGAAAAATTAGAAATTGCTAATTTTTAACCCTCTTAATTCCTAACAAAAAAAGTTTAAAAAATTATGCAGATGTAAATTAGACATGTTTCAAATGTCACAGGTAGACAGAAAGAAAAGTGTCCTTGTGCAAGAACAATATATGGTCCCTTTACAGCCCAAGAACCCATCAAAATGCACAATTCCATCTGCTTTGGAGGTAGAAATGGGCCTCTGTGCGGCCACACAGACTGCTCCAATGATTTGTCCGCCGCTGGCAAATGTTATTTATTAACATTTTTGTGTGATATAACTCAGGTTTAAGGGCACAAATTCAAAAGTTCAAAGATTACAAAGTTTTTTAATTTTTTGGTCAGATTTATGATATTTTCATAAATAAATTCAAATTATATCAACCAAAATGTAATACCATGAAGTATAATATGTCACTAAAAAACAATCTCAGAATCACTGGAATATATTGAAGTGTTCTAGCCTTATTAAATATCAGAAATGTATTTATTATTTATTTAAATCTGCTCATTTGTTATATTAAAAATTATTCCTTTTTTTATACCACTATCACTAAAAAAAATCTTACAAATTTCAAATTTACGAGACCTTATACTAGACTTATATTTCTCATTTTACACATAAAAATTTTAAGCAGCTTCATCATCACAGACAGGATCACAATGAGAGGTTTACATTTATTATAAACCTGATTTAAAAAAAATGCCCCTTTGGGCATTTTACCTTTCTGTGTAACAATCCAACTTCCCTTTTGGAATATAAATACACTGGAGATCAAAATTAGAGAACAATATATGATCACTTGCTTTTTTCAGAAATAATGTAATCTAAATTGATCAACATTTGAAGTTTTTTTGTAAGGGGTACACGATTCCACTAGAACAGTGTTTTACAAAAGATCCACAGTTTATCGAATAACAATGACTAACACAGAGAAAGATAACTAAATTTTCCAAAGGTAACAACAGTCATCAATCAGTAGGAAGTGTTCAGGCCTTTGCTTTGCATGACTTCAGCACATCTGCAGCCACAGGACATGACTAGTCTCTCATATTGCTCTGGTGTGATTTTTGTCCACTCTTCTTCCAGTCTGTTCCACAGTTCTTTGACTGCTGCGGGTTTCTTGGCCATAACTTTGTCACAAACAATTTTCCAGAGGTTTTCTATTGGGTTTAGATCAGGACTCTGGGCTGACCATTTCACTGTTACAATGTTTTCTGTTTCAAGGAACTGCTTTATCCGTTTTGCTGTGTGACATGGGGGGGGGGCATTGACCTGCATGAAAATTGCTGGCTGATTGAGTGATAATCACAAGTAAGGAATCATGTGTTGTTGAAGAAGGTTCTGATACACACTTGCATTTACTCTGCCATGTAAATGTATGGGAGGTCCAACTCCTGCTGCAGAAAACATTCCCCAAACCATTACTCTTCCTAAACTACTTTTCTGTGACTTCTTAACACTAACACACTTTGGGTTTAGTCTTTCCCCAGTTTGTCGATGAACATAATGTTTCCCATCAGACCCAAATCAATTAAACTTGCTTTGATCACTAAAATGCACAGTGGACCACTTCATCTCTGTCCACACAACAAGCTCCTCACTAAAGTGGATCTAGCCTTTTGATTCTTTCTGCTAATGAAAGGTTTGGTCACTGCAGAGTGGGCTTTCAGTCCAAATGCTCTTAAACATTGTGATACTGAATAATGAGCAATTCCAGCTGCAGTGTTGAAACGATTACTCAGATTCTCCACATTATCCTGTCCTGTCTTGCATTGGTCTTTCGAAGGTAACCAGACTTATTGCGGGACTTGAAAGAGCTTATGATGTTGTAAACATGCAATATTCTTGAAATCACAGACTTGGAATGGCCAACTTCTCTTGCTATGGCCGATAGGGTCACCCCTTTGGCCTTCATCTGGACAATCTGCTCCCAGAGTGTTCCAGTCACTTTGTAACAGCACACCATTTTTGCAGTCAGTCGAAACTGGAAAGTTAGGCTATGTGCCCACGTGTGTGCGCTCGCTCTCCACTGCAGCGTACAGTCACTGCATGTCCGCTTCAGAGCGCAGCTGAAAAGCTCCATTCTGAAACTTTGCCGACTGCAGAATTCGTGCGCTCTGAATGCTGCCTCTCCCTATAGACAGAATGGAGACAGCATGCAGAGAGCGCACGAAAGAAGTGACATGTTTCTTTTTAGAACGCAGCGATTTGGCAGCATGCAAATTGCTGCGTTCTAAAATGCAACGTTGGAATGGATTATGCACAATCTTCATAGATTGTGCAGGGGACGCAGGACGCATGCAGTTACGCTGCAGTGCAGAACGCAGCGTAACTGCATGCAATACACACACACGTGGGCACATAGCTTTAGGCTGCCAGTTAAATAAGGTTTGTCAGATAATTAAGGAAATTAGCACCAGGTGCCAGATTAACAGATTAAAGTGTTCTTTATTTTTGATCAGTGTTCTTGTTCATTTATCTAATTTACATTTTTATTATTTGCTTTACAATAAATTCCAATTATAAAATAAGCTTAAAATACTGCTGGTTTACTCGTGTTAGGATATATTCACATAGGACTACACAATGATCTTAACATTTAGGAAATTGTGTGTTGTTCTCTAATTTTGCTCTCCAGTGTATGTGGACGCCACACAAGCCAGTAAGTCAGAGGCAGCATTAAAATAGGTACTGTTGATGTAGAAAGCAATATATAAACACATTCTTTGTCCTCCAAAAGTTCAGCACACAGGTAACTCACACTTTTCTAGAGTGGAAGGAAGACGATAGTTTACAGATACAGTGAGTTAAGTCTCACATCACCTTTCACATACGAGATCTTTTTAAAAATGTAAACTTTTTTCATGAAACTGGATCCAGCAGGTTAACAAAATGATGAAAGCTCCACAATTGTAGTGCAAGGTGAATTGACAGGATGAATGTGGATAATCTGTGAACCATAGCCTCTCCCACTTACATTCCTTCGTGGCTGTTTACCAGTGAACTCGCCCACTCACTGAGATCAGATTGTCAAGGTGAGTTTCATCACCTGCCTCCATACTGCTCTGCTTTTTATGGCATTAGACCGGAAACGATGTCCATCATTTTCTTTGTTTATCTACTAGTATATGAACAGTACTGCAAAAATGTTGGGGGTGGTTAGATAAAGAAAGATTTTTAGAGAGGAAACAGATGGAAATCAGTAGATCAAGACTAGGTTGTGTACGTTATATAGACATTATATGTACAAAAGTATTGTCAAACACCTATTATTCACTGAATTCAGGTTTTTTCAGTTTGTCCCATTAAGGGTAAAAAATTAGGCAAATAGCTATGCAATTTAGCTTTACAAATGTTTGTGATAGAACAGGTCATTCTAAAGAGCTCACGAATTGAAGTGTGGAATTGTAATGCGAGATGCCACTTATGTAACAAGGCAGTTGGTAAAATGTATTTCCTAATAAATATTCGTCAATCTCCTGGAAGTGGTATTATTGAAAAGAGGAAACATATGGGGTCACACCAACTGAAAACATGAAGTGGCAGCTCAAGTAAGGTTACAGAACAGGGTTGCTGAGTGCTGAGGCGTATACAGCATAAAAGTTACTAACGCACTACTGACTAAAGAGATGTAGGCTTCTTCTGGTATTAACATCAGTACAAAAACTGTGCATCAGAAGCTTCATGGCAAGGGGTTCTGTGCCCGAGCAGCTGCACAGATGGACTGATGTAAAGCATGCTAGAAATGGACTATTTTGTGGCCAATTACACTTCATCTGGAATCTGATGGCAGAGTCACGGTTTGGCAAATGCCAGGGGAATGCTATCTACCTAACTGCATTTTGCCAACTAGTACTTTGGAAGTGTAGGAAAATTCTATGGGGTTTTCTAGGATTTGACCAAGCCTCTTTAACTCTATGCAAGGGAAAACGTGAATGCTTCAGCATACCAAGACATTTTGGAGAATTGTATGCATCCAACTTTGTGGGAAAATTGGGGAAGACAACCTACCATTCCAGCATGATTGTGCCCCAGTATGTAAAGCAAGGACCAAAGATTCATTGTTGGATGAGTTGGTGTGGAAGATCTTGACTTGCCCGCACAGAGCCCTGGGCAGAATGCTATAAAACACCTTTGGAAAATACTAGAAAGTAGATTGTGAGCCAAGCTGTCTTGTCCAAACATCAGTGTCTGACCTCACAAATGCTCTTCTGGATTAATAGGAAAAAGTTCTCACAGTCAAAATCCAGAGTATTAAAGACAACCTTTCCAGGCCAATAAGTCAGGGGTTTCTATATGTATATATGACAATCTTTTCATATTAATTAGCATCCAAATATAGTTACTGTTGATGCTGTTAAAGGTGCAAACAATAATTGCTGCTTATGGGCGGCATGGTGGCTCAGTGGCAAGACTGCAGCGCTGGGGTCCATCTGCAAGGAGTTTGTATGTTCTCCCCGTATTTGTGTGGGTTTCTTCTGAGTTCTCCGGTTTCCTCCCACACTCCAAAACATACTAATAGGGCACTTAGATTGTGAGCCCCAATGGGGACAGTGTTGCCATTGTATATAAAGCGCTGTGGAATTAATAGCGCTATATAAATGAATAAATATTATTATTATTATTATTATTATTAATTTCATATAATCACTATTTGGTGTTCCTCAGATGCTAATACAAGGTTAGTCTCACATAGCCTGTACTATATTTACAGCTATTGCTGCTATAGTGGTGGCAACCACTATTGAGGTCTGTACACGCCAGGGCATGGAGGGGGCAGACCTTCAGGTGAAGCTGCATGTACACTGGCTGATAATTCGTCAGATTCTAATGTTAATGACCCATTGCTCAAGCAAATTTTGTAATGGAATTGGTTTAGCAACTGAATGATGTTTAACAAAACAATTATTCATTGTGTATGAAATCATTTAGGCAAGTGAAAAAGCCCTCGTCAACTTTTGAAAGTCCTGTAATTATTTATTTCTTCTATGGCACTTTTCATGTGAAAAGGGGGGGCATACATAGACAAGTACAATAATCATGAATAATACAAGGCACAGACTGGTACAAGAGGAGAGGACCCTGCCTGCGAGGGCTTACAATCTGTAATGTAAATGGAGATTGTTTGCTCATTCAAGGATTTGACCTGCAAAAAAAAGGCGTGAAAATTCAAGTCCTAAACAGGGTTGATCACGTGTCAAGGCAATAAATAATTCCGCAGCAGTTGGAGCATCAGAACAAGTATACATCGGTGATTAAATATTCTTTGTACAGTATTATTGGAAATGTTTGCACAATACTTTATGAATTCATGTAGAGTCATGGCAGAAAGTTTTGGCACCTTTTAAATTGTTTCAATTAAAAAAAAAAACAAAAACAGTATTTCTCACAGAAAGTTTTTGGAGTTGTGTGTGAAATTATGTGCAATTTGTTTTTTTTTATTATTCCAATACAAAAAAGAAGGGAAAAAACATTTTCTGTGAGAAAACTCCATCAGTTTAATATTAGGTTGCACACATTTGGAAGAAATAACTGCAATCAATCGCTTCTATAACCATCAACGAGCTTCTTACACCTCTCAACTGAAATTTTGAACCACTCTTCTTTTGCAAACTACTCCAGATCTTTCATATTTGAAGTTGCCTTCTCCCAACAGCAATTTTAAGATCTCTCCACAGGTGTCCAGTTAGAATACATCCAGACTCATTGCTGGCCACTTCAGAACTCTCCAGCGCTTTGTTTTCATCTATTTCTTGAAGTATGTTTGGAGTCATTGTCCTGCTAGAAGACCCATGACCTAGGATGCAAATCTAGCTTTCTTGCACTGGGTACTACATTTCGACCCCAAATCCTTTGGTATTCTTCAGATTTCATGATGCCTTGCACACAGTCAAGGCACCCAGTGCCAGAGGGAGTAGAACAACCTCAAAACATCTTTGAACCTCCACTATATTTGACTGTAGGTACTGTGTTCTTTTCTTTGTAGGCATCAGATGGACTTGTAACCTTGAGATTGTTGATATTTTTCATCAATTTTGGTTTTCAAGTCCTTAGACAGTTCTGTTCTCCTCTTTCTGTGCTCCATTCTTAGTGTGGCACATGCAGACAATGCAAAGATTTAAAATCAACTTCTCCCCTTTTTCATGACGTCATCACAAGCGTCTAATCCAGGATCCTAGAAGTGGAGGTCAGCTGGGAGGAAGAAGCATGGCTGCTCTGTTCTGGAGGTCTGGCAGTGCCCTGCACAGCTCTATCAGCAGGCATGCACGCCTGGCAGCGGTATCCAGGTCCATGGCATCTAAAACCTCTGTCGGATTCATCGGTCTAGGGAACATGGGCAATCCAATGGCAAAAAATCTCTTGAAACATGGTTACCCAGTTATTGCATATGATGTTTTTCCAGAAGCCTGCAAAGAATTTCAAGATTCTGGTGCTCAGATTGTGGATTTGCCATCCGATGTCGCGGACAAGGCGGACCGAATTATTACCATGCTGCCATCAAGCTTGAATGCAATTGAAGCCTACACAGAAGCAAATGGGATTTTGAAAAAAATAAAAAAGGGTTCTTTACTGATTGATTCAAGCACCATTGATCCAGTGTCAAAAGAATTAGCAAAAGCAGTTGAAAAAATGTTAGTGTAGCACATGCAGACAATGCAAAGATTTAAATCAACTTCTCCCCTTTTTATTTGGTTTCAGGTGTGATTTTCATATTACCCCCTACCTGTTAATTGCCACAGGTAAGTTTGAAGGAGCATCACATACTTAAAACAAGGGGGCGTGGCCTGCACGCTGATGGCGACGGCTGCTTGAAGGAGAGCTCTGTGCTGACAGCAGGATAAACCGGCTCTTATCAGCTCACAGATAGACTATATTACGTACCGGTAATGGGATTTTCCTGAGTCCACGACAGCACCCACGAGAGAGGGATCCGCCCCCTTCAGGACAGGAAACCTACAGATAAAAAGGGGCGGTCCCCCTCCCTCATCAGTTGGTTGCAGAGACCGGGAGAGGAACCGCCAAAGAATTAGTAAATAACACAGATGAAGCCCAGGACACCGAAGCGTGAGAAAAAACAAAGAAAGGGCAGGGGTGTAAAGGGTGCTGTCGTAGACTCAGGAAAATCCCATTACCGGTACGTAATATAGTCTTTTCCTTTCGTCACGACAGCACCCACGAGAGACTTAGAGAGAAGACACACTGAGGGCGGGATAACCACGTGAAGAGCCAAGCTGCCAAATGGAAGGTCAGTGGAAGAACCAAAGGCCAGCCGGCAGAGCCCGGAAAAGTGGAAGGAGAAGACCAGGCCACAGCCTTACAAAACCGTCGAGGAGACATCCGCCACAGCCACCAAGGAGGAGGCCACCTCCCAGGAGAACGATCCGTCACCGAGCAGGAAAGGAGAACAGGCTGCACCACAGACGCGAGGGAAACAGTAACCAACAGCCATCGGGGCAAGAGACGGCACGACACCAGAGGAGCACAGCCGGAACCCTGAAAGACAAAAAACAAAAGACCCATCCAGCCGCCAAGGGGCCGCCGAGCGTCCCAGGGGGGGGGACAGCGCCCCCCCAATCAAGGACGCGAAAGGAAGGAAGGGAGAAAGAGCACACGACAGAGAGGGGCTCGAAGAGCGCAAAGGGTAGGGCGCCCAACCCTAGAGCAAGACCCCAGGGAGGAGAGCCGGTATACGGACCGGCTGGCAGCGGCCCCCAGCCGGAAGGAAGCGCACAACCCTTCAGAACCCGCAAGACGGGATTTAAACAGGGCGCCCAGGGCAGAAACAGGCACCCGGAGAGGACCGACCGAGAGACTCATAACCCTTCCCGACAGGAGAACGGCAGAACAGAGGACAACGGAATACAGCAGATGAGGAGGTAGGAATGGAGGGCAGGAAGAGCATCCACAGCTGACCACAAGGTAGGGTGCGGACTGGCGGCCTACAGCGCAGCAAGGACGGGAAGGCAGCAACACCCCGACAAAAAACACACCGGCAAGGGGAGTTCCGCGACGCGGGGGGAAGGAAGGGACTCCGTGACAGGAGGGCTGGCCGGGACGGAAGAACCTAGGGGCGCTCGAACAAGCACGGCACCCAGGAGAGAGAACCAGGGACGGCAGGGTCAGAAGGGAGCAGCAAGGAACACCAGAAGCGAAGCATGAAGCCCGAGGCGCCAGGCCCGGTGCAAGGCCAGGGAGGCGCAAGGCGGCAGAGGCGGAAGACCAGAACACAGGCCCCTGCGGTCCAAAGGCCAAGAGGCACAGAGGCCCCAAGAGGCACAGACGCACAGAGGGCCAGACGCACAGAGGGCCAGACGCACAGAGGGCCAGACGCACAGAGGCCCAGAGGCACAGAAGCCCAGAGGCACAGAAGCCCAGAGGCACAGAAGCCCAGAGGCACAGAAGCCCAGAGGCACAGAAGCCCAGAGGCCCAGACGGCCAGAGGCAGGAGACACAGAGGCCCAGATGCACAGAGGCCAAGAGACACAGAGGCCAAGAGGCACAGAGGCCAAGAGGCACAGAGGCCAAGAGGCACAGAGGGCAGTAGGCCAGGAAACACAGAGGGCAGGAGGCACAGAGGCCCGAGGCCAGGAGGTACAGAAGCAGGAGGCCAGGAGGCACAGAGGCACAGGGCCCGGAGGCCCAAGGCCGGGAGGTCAAGAGGCCAGGAAGCCACAGAGGTCAAGAAGCCACAGAGGCCACAAAGGCCAGGAGGCCCAGAGACCCGGAAGGCCGGAGGTCAGGAGGCAAGGAAGCACAGAGGCCAGGAGGCCCGGAAGCACAGAGGCCAGGAAGCACAAGACCTGGAAGCACAGAGGCCGGAGACACGAGACCAGGAGGCAACAGCGGCACGTGGCCAGGAAGCACAAGGCACAGAGGCTCGAGGCCAGGAGGCACCTAGGCAGGAGGCACCGAGGCCAGGAGGCACCAAGGCCAGGAGGGAGAGAAGCCCGAGGCCAGGAGGCAGAGAGGCCCGAGGCCAGGAGGCACCGAGGCCCGAGGCCAGGAGGCACCGAGGCCCGAGGCCAGGAGGCACCGAGGCCCGAGGCCAGGAGGCACAGAGGCCCGAGGCCAGGAGGCACAGAGGCCCGAGGCCAGAAGGAACCGAGGCCAGGAGGCACAGAGTCCCGAGGCCCGGAGGCCCGAGGCCAGGAGGCACAGAGGCCCGAGGCCAGGAGGCACAGAGGCCCGAGGCCAGGAGGCACAGAGGCCCAAGGCCAGGAGGCACAGAGGCCCCAGGCCAGGAGGCACAGAGGGACAGAGGCACGAGGCCAGGAAGGACGAGGCCAGGAAGGACAAGGCCAGGAATCACGAGGCCCGGAGCACGAGGCCAGGAAGCACGAGGCCAAGAAGCACGAGGCCAAGAAGCACGAGGCCAGGAAGCACGAGGCCAAGAAGCACGAGGCCAAGAAGCACGAGGCCAGGAGGCACAGAGGAGCGGGACCCCGAAGCACAGAAGCCCGGAGGCACCGAGGCCAAGAGGCACCGAGGCCAAGAGGCACAGAAGCCAAGAGGCCAAGCGGCACAGAGGCCAAGCGGCACAGAGGCCAAGAGGCACAGAGGCCAAGAGGCACAGAGGCCAAGAGGCACCGAGGCCAAGAGGCACAGAGGCCAACAGGCACAGAGGCCAACAGGCACAGAGGCCACAGAAGCCAGGAGGCCCAGAGGCCACAGAAGCCAGGAGGCCCAGAGGTCACAGATGCCAGGAGGCCCAGAGGCCACAGAAGCCAGGAGGCCCAGAGGCCACAGAAGCCCAGAGGCCACAGAAGCCAAGAGGCCCAGAAGCCACAGAAGCCCAGAGGCCACAGAAGCCAAGAGGCCTAGAGGCCACAGAAGCCAAAAAGGCCCAGAGACCACAGAAGCCAGGAGGCCACAGAAGCCAGGGGGTCCGGAGGCCACAGAATCCAGGAGGCCCAGAGGCCACAGAAGCCCAGAGGCCCGGAGGCCACAGAAGCCCAGAGGCCCGGAGGCCACAGAAGCCCAGAGGCCACAGAAGCCAAGAGGCCACAGAAGCCAAGAGGCCCAGAGGCCACAGAAGCCAAAAAGGCCCAGAGACCACAGAAGCCAGGGGGTCCGGAGGCCACAGAAGCCAGGAGGCCCAGAGGCCACAGAAGCCAGGAGGCCCGGAGGCCACAGAAGCCAAGAGGCCCGGAGGCCACAGAAGCCAAGAGGCCCGGAGGCCACAGAGGCCAGGAGGCCACAGAGGCCAGGAGGACACAGAGGCCAGGAGGACACAGAGGCCAGGAGGACACAGAGGCCAGGAGGACACAGAGGCCAGGAGGACACAGAGGCCAGGAGGACACAGAGGCCAGGAGACCACAGGGGCCAAGAGGCACAGAGCCACAGGGGACAGAAGGACACAGAGGCTAAGAGGCCAGGAGTCCACAGGGGCCAGGAGTCCACACGGGCCAGAAGTCCACAGGGGCCAGGAGTCCACACGGGCCAGGCCAGGAGTCCACAGAGGCCCAGAGGCCACAGAGGCCCAGAGGCCACAGAAGGCCACAGGAGTCCACAGAGGCCAGGAGGCCACAGAGGCCAGGAGGCCACAGAGGCCAGGAGACCACAGGGGCCAGGAGTCCACCGAGGCCAGGAGGCAACAAGGGCCAGGAGTCCACAGGGGCCAGGAGTCCACAGGGGCCACAGGGGCCAGGAGTCCACAGAGGTCACAGGGGCCACAGGGGCCCGGAGTCCACAGAGGCCACAAGGGCCAGGAGTCCACAGAGGCCCGGAGGCCACAGAGGCCGGGCCATAGAGGCCGGGCCACAGAGGCCAGAAAAGGCCCCGAGGCCACCGAGGCCAGGAGACCACAGGGGACACAGGGGCCAGGAGGCCCAGCCGCCGGCCATGCGGCAGAATCCTAGCACCAAAGGCCCGCTCCCGGGCCTGAAGCAACGCACCGACCCCGGACGGGTGGCAGGGGGAAGGGCAGGCAGAGACTCTTTAATGATCCACCGTGCACTGCCGGGCCACCGTCGAGGAGACAGAGCGCGGACGCGGCCCCGGACACATCGCACACGCCGTGCAGCCGGAAGGCGCAGCCCGCGACACAGGGAGAGGCGCCGGCCTCCGTGCACTGCCGGCGACAGACAGCAACTTACCGACCATGCCGCGTCCGGCTCAGGAAGGAGGGGTCCACGGGCTTCACTAGGAACCTTCCCGGTCCACTCCCCCGGAAGCGCTCCTGTGCACTTCCGGGACACGGCAGCAGAGAGCGCGCACTGACGCGGCAGGGCCCCCCCTGCCGCGCACGAGCAGAGCAACCCGGAAGAAGCAGGCACGCGCATGTGCAGGCGTCATTTCCCTGGAGGCAAAGCCGGACCAAAGGAAAGAGGACGAGGTGCACCGGAGGACGGAGTCCACGAGGGGAGCTCCACCAACCGTGCTTCTGGACCCTGAGCTCCGCCGTTCCCTCGGAGACCGCACGGACTCAACCGGACCCAGGTACTGTAGGTTCCTCTCCATGCAGGACAGGAAACCAACTGATGAGGGAGGGGGACCGCGCCTTTTTATCTGTAGGTTTCCTGTCCTGAAGGGGGCGGATCCCTCTCTCGTGGGTGCTGTCGTGACGAAAGGAAAAACAGGATTACCAGCTACAGGAGGTGTGAGTAACCCCAGCCCCCAGCTATGTCTAAGGGGAGACCTAAAAAAACTGGCACTCCAGCCAAACTGACAGACTTCTACCCCCAGGATAGGGATCTCTCCTCACCAAGCAAGATGGCGCTGGCTTCTCACTCAGCTTCTTCCCACTCCTCACAAGGAGATACAGGCTGCTTGAGAGGCTGCACAGCCATTCCTCTGACAGAGGAAACAATGCAAGCTCTGCTGAAAACGCTGAGGGCTTCCCTGCAGGCTGATCTCAAAGAAATAGTAAGAGAGCTGAAGGAAGAGATCAGGTCTCTAGGTGATCGCACAGAGCATGTAGAAACTAAAATGGCTGAACTTGCAACATCACATAACAATCTGATAGATGCTAACACAGCTTTGGAAAAGGAGGTGGAGGCACTAAAACTTAAAATCAGCGATATAGAGGACAGATCCCGAAGAAAAAACCTAAAAATCAGAGGGATTCCCTCATCAGTAGCAGATAAAGACCTCCAGGAATACTTCCACAAGTTTCTGCAGCTTATACTCCCTGGATGGGACACCAGAGACCTTTTAGTGGACAGAATTCATAGAGTCCCTAAATCCAAAGGTATAGATCCAGCTCTGCCTAAAGATGTCCTGGCTAGACTTCATTTCTATAAAACAAAAGAAGCTGTGCTTCACACACTGAGGGGAAATCCAGCCCTGCCAGACACTTTCATGGGACTAAAAATCTTCCCAGATCTTTCTGCTGCAACTCTTAATAAAAGAAGAGAATTTGCCCACCTTTCTAAACTCCTTAGAGATCAAGACATCAAGTACAAGTGGGGTTTTCCGGTGAAGATGATAATTTTCAAAGATGGAGGCACTCACATATGTCATACTCCTTCTCAGCTGGGCAAATTGCTGGATGACTGGGGAATAGCCCACCCACCAAACCCTGGTGGGCAGGGGAATCATAGAGGCCCTCCAGACAGGATTAACCCTGAATGGTCAGTAGCTTAGCTGGGACTCCTTCCTGCTTATGGCACCTGCTGTCCCTGCTCCTGTGACAGGGGATGTCACGTAGCCCCCCTGATGTTCTCGCCTATGGCGAGCGGTTATACACCAGGCACCCTACTCGGGGCAAACCGGTGTTGTTGGAATTTTTTTGTTTTTGTTCCTCTTCTCACAAATGTTCCTTAATTTTTTCTGGAAATTTCTCTCAATTCCTTGCTGGTCTAGCCCCTCTCATCCCTGATGGCGTTCCTAGGAATTCAAACCCCCCTGCGGCTCCAATATGAGAATTAAGATATTGTCTATTAATGTGAACGGACTTAACTCCCCAGCAAAAAGGTCAATGATGTGGAGAGAGGTGAAGGCATCTAACTGTGATATAGCGTGCATTCAGGAGACCCACCTTCTTTCCACAGATCATAAACGGCTACTTCATCCAAGGTTCCAACACACCTTTTTTGCTAATGACTCAAAAAAAAGAGGAGGAGTGGCCATTTTAATAAAGAACTCAGTGGCCTTTAAATTGATAAATGTCAGTTATGGAGCGGATGGAAGATATATTATTTTGTCTTGTTATATCAACAGCGTCCCTTATACCTTGGCAACGGTCTACTTCCCAAATTCATCACAATTGACCTTTGCTAGGAAATTTTTCCAAGCATTCAAAGATACTGCCACAGGGGCGGAAATCATCTGTGGAGACTTTAATATACCTGTAATACGCTCCATGGATTTCTCCAACACCAGCATCCCACATGCTAAGGAACTTAAGCATCTCATCAATGAATTCCATTTTCATGACATCTGGAGATATTTGCACGCATCAGAAAGAGACTATACATTCTTCTCTTCCAGGCATCGCTCATACAGTAGAATTGATTTTTTTTTTGGTCGACAGCAAATCTATAAGTAATTGTGTGGCAGCTGATATTGGTTTAATTACTTGGACAGATCATGCGCCGATCTCTTTGTCTGTTCAGGGTAGCTTTAATGTTCAAAATTCACCTAGGTGGAGACTGAATACCAGCTTGCTTGGTAGGCAGAAGGTACATGATGAAGTAGAGTCAGTGTTAACAGAATATTTCAAACTTAATAATAATGGGGAAATTTCTGACGAGACCCTGTGGGCTGCTCATAAAGCAGTAGTCAGGGGGCAGCTCATAAAAATAGCCTCCATCCAAAAAAGGAAAAAAGACGCAGATATTAAATATATATTAACCCGTATTCATCACCTTGAATCCCTGAATAAAGCCAAAGCATCCCCTAACTTGACTAAAGAAATTGTAACTCATAGATTCCAACTAAGATCCCTACTCCTGCAAAAATACGAACATAATCTTAAAAAAAATAGATCGACATTTTATGCTATGGGGGATAGAGCGGGGTCCTTATTGGCAAGAAGGACGAAAAAACGTGAGATCCAATCTAAAATAGAATTCCTGAGGGACCCAAACGGAACAATCACTAGACATCCCATTGAAATAGCAGAAGCATTTGCGAAATACTATGAGGCCCTGTATAATCTACAATATGATTCCAATACGTCACAGCCGACTCAAGTGGATATACAGGGTTTCCTAGACACCCTGGATCTTCCCCGGGTCTCAGATGAGCAATTAGAGGAACTTAATCTTCCCTTTACTACACATGAAATCCTAGGTGCCATCAAAATGACTAAGTCTAACTCTGCCCCGGGCCCCGATGGGCTGCCATACGAATATTACAAACAATTTACATCCACTCTGTCCCCCTTTATGTCAAAAACCTTCAATTTTTGGCAAAATAAAGGGTCAATTTCCCCAGACAACTTAGAAGCGATTATTATCACGCTACCCAAGCCAGGGAAACCTGCAGACACCCCGGGTAATTTTAGGCCCATTTCACTCCTAAATTGTGATGTTAAAATTTATGCCAAACTAGTGGCAGATAGACTTCATAAAGTGATCTCGACCTTAGTGGCTCCAGACCAAGTTGGGTTTGTGACAGGCAGGCAATCTAAGGATGGCACCAGACGGATGCTTGACTTGATTGGACTGGTGGAGATATTGGGTGAACCCAGTGCATTCCTGTCTCTTGATGCTGAAAAAGCCTTTGACAGGGTGCACTGGGGATACCTGGAGAGAGTTCTAACAAAATTCGGGTTCTTGGGGAAAATCAAGTCATCCATTCTAGCCCTCTACTCTTACCCAAATGTGTCAGTGTTGGCATCGGGGTTTCTGTCATCTAAATTTCAAATAAGTAATGGCACCCGCCAGGGGTGTCCATTGTCTCCCACTATTTTTGCTTTAGTGGTAGAACCTCTGGCGGAAGCTATACGAAAAAACATAGCCATTTCTGGTATAAGAGTTGGGGAATTTGAACATAAACTTGGTTTATACGCAGACGATGTGATAATTTCCTGTTCTAACCTTGCAGTGTCGATTCCAGCAGTGGTGAACACATTATCAAACTTTTCTAAAGTGTCGTATTATAAGCTTAATGCGGCAAAGTCTTTGATACTGCCGTTTAATGTACCGGTGGAGGCCAGGAGTGCGCTGGAGGGGGCCTTTCAATTCAAATGGTGCGACATGGGGATACCTTATTTGGGTATTAAGCTGACACCATCGCAGATGTTAATTAAAGAAAATTTGGAACCTCTGATCCAAAATTTAGAAAAGGAATTGGGAAGGTATGAAAAAATATTGTCCTGGATGGCCAGGATACAGTCCTTTAAAATGGTTTTCTTACCCAAAATATTGTATGTGCTCAGATGCCTACCCATCAAAATTTCTCACAAAACCCTGATGAAACTTCAATCGTTGACTAACAAATTTGTCTGGGGTAATAAAAGGGCTAGGGTTGCAGGTAAAGTGTTATACCCCCCATATGACTTAGGGGGATTGGGCACCCCAAACATATCGGCATATTATAAAGCCTTACTAATTGAATCACTAAAGGAATGGTGGCGTCCAGGTAATTCACATAGATGGGCTCAGATTGAAAATTTCCTGTCCCGCCAGGGCTCGGTCAGAAGAATGATGGAAGCAGAATATTTGAGCCGTTCACGGTTCTCCCCGTGTGTTCCCACCATGTCAGCCTCCCTGGAGGTCTGGCGAAATGACTTGATTCATAAGATTCAGATTCCTCTTTCAGAGATTTCCCTCAAGCCGTTGGAATCTCAAATCCCCTTTTTGAATCTGGCCAGGTGGGAGGGATCGGGCATTACAGTGCTGGCGGATCTATACTCTGATTTGGGTGTTAACCCCTTTAATGAAATAGTACGGGAACACCCCTCTTTAAAGGGCTGTTTCTATCAACACATCCAAATTAGTCATTTTCTGGCCTCTAAATTTCCTCCAAAGTCAAATCCTCTGTTACCTACAACAAAGGCTTTGGTATTTAAAAAGATAATTAAATCCAAAGGTATCTCCTCGACATACAAATGGCTCAATAACCCCCCCGAAGAGCAAAAATCTCCTTATATGAATAAATGGGAAGTGGAGTTGAGTGTCTCTACCTCTCCTTCAAACTGGCACTCGGCATCAGCAAATATCCAAAAATATTCCAAGTGTATAAATCATCTGGAGCAACTGAAAAAAGTACACCTGCGATGGTATCGGTCCCCAGCCAGCTTAGCACAGTTCCTCCCAAATTATTCGCCACATTGTTGGAAGGGCTGCCTCCAAAGGGGTACTCTTGGTCACTGCTGGTGGGCTTGTCCCAAGGTTTTCTCGTTCTGGTTGGAGGTGTTTGGCCTGATGGGTGAGCTGACAGGCAATCCTATTAATCCGAATCCAGGTCTGGCAGTGCTAAACGTGGATATAGAGGAGTTCTCTTGGGAATCCAGGGGTTTATTAGTTCACATTCTAGTAGCTGCCAGATATTGCATAAGTTTGCACTGGAAATCCCCAAAGACGCCTACATTAGTTGAACTATA
The DNA here is from genome assembly GCF_048569485.1 of Anomaloglossus baeobatrachus. NCBI lineage: Eukaryota > Metazoa > Chordata > Amphibia > Anura > Aromobatidae > Anomaloglossus > Anomaloglossus baeobatrachus. The sequence goes on from NC_134358.1 coordinate 147,016,873, forward strand.
TAACCGAATTAATCTCCAATGCCAATACGAGTTCTGTCTGGCTCACTCCATCCGCGCCAAAAACAAAATACTTCAGATTTGGGACATGTGGCTAAACTCTGTATATGCATCCCCTGTCAGGCATCTGTTTCCAGGGCAAACTGTTGATAATTAAAAATGGGTCAAATAGGGTCAAAGAGAGTGTTACACAGGGAGTTCACCCATACCACATGTCAATATTTAAGGTGTTTAAATCTCTGTTGTTGTTACTGCTCGGGCTACCCCGAAACGCCATCCAATTCCCTCCCTCCCCCCTCCCCCTCCCTGGTTGCTTCCTTGCAACCATCCATGGTTCTCCCCCTCTCCCCCACCTCTCTCTCCCCTCCCTTTTCTTATCTTCCTTTCTTACTCTCTGGTTCTGGTTGTTTGGATCCCTCGTTTTGAGGATTAAAGAGTAAATTGGTAGGTTGACTCTATACGTATTGGGTATTGATTAACCTAAAAAAAGTTGCAACTTGCATCAGACATGATTGGTGGTGGTGTGACAGCAAATGTGAATCATAATCAAAGGTGATACTACCACATGTTACAGTGTTGTTTTCTTTGTGTATTATTGCCAATGATACCTGAATTTCTCCTTTTTGTAATGTAACTTCCTACAATAAAAAATTGATTGGAAAAAAAAAAACATACTTAAAACAAAGTTGTTTACCCACAATATTGGAAAGGTGCCAACAATTTTGTCAACACCATTTTTGTAGTTTTCTGTGAAAATATGTCAAATTTGCTCGCCCCCCCTCAGATTTTTTGTGTTTCAATACACATAAAAGAAATAAACATGTGTATAACAACACATGTTTAATTGTAATAATTTTATGGCAGAAATACTTAATTTTCTGGAGCAATTTCAATGGCCATGACTCTAAACTAAATACTATCACTTCTGGGATTTGAACACTGAACACATATTGATCTCATATTATCTGTCTGTGTGATCACATTGCACAAGGTAACAATCAACCATTTCTTTCATGATCCTACACTTGTGTGATATCATTTGCTAGTCGTGAATGACAATTGCATCTTTTTTTGTTTAAATGATTATCTTCTCGTGTAAATGAAGCTATCAGAAGTCATACACCCTCCTGCACTGCTATGGAGATGATTTATAGAAACAGGCACAGGCATTTGGCATTGCAGCATGTAGTTGGACAACAAATGTTTGTCATATGATGGTGCTGAGTTCTTAAAGATAAACTTTAGTAGCAATAGCCCATATTTTTTCAGTAACAAGACACCATATATACTCAATAGAATATAAAACAGGGAAAAGTAACAAAATTCTGGAACTATATAATAAATAGCACAACAGCTTCTCTAATAGCCTTTAATATATAAATTATCTGAGCCATGCCAACAAAAATATTGTATTGAATTGTGATACAAAGTCATATGATTTGTACAGGGTTTTCAAATTAACACAGATTTATTTTATTTTTTTAAATGTTGAATTGAAAACTTTTTTTTTTGTGTCAGGGTCTTTTTAGAGGTTTTTTTTACGTCTTTTTAGTGCAATAACAGTAAAACTGTGTTGGGGTGAGAAAGAATTAAGCTTTTTTTTTATTTTATTATGCGGATACTTTGTTCTCACAGAGGACAAGATTTCTTGATCAGGCTACATCCATATTACCCATTTGGAGGCACACACTTTTGCAGGGGTGGAGAAGGAGTGATAAAGAACAGCTGTAGGCAGAAGAAGTTGATAAAGTTGTATGAGTACCTTTCACCTTGGGAACATCTATCTACCTCTCATATTTTCAGCAAACATTTTAGTTTTTTTGGCATCTTCTAAATCTGTTTACAGCAAGCGCAAACAATACTAATTGATACAACAAAAGCGGATATTAGGTGAGGTGATTATGAGCCAGTATGGTCAATAAACCCATTAAATATTTGTCAACATCAGGGATGTATTAACCTATGGCCGACTCCCGGGTGTTTCATGTCCCTTCCAGTATGTCAATATTGTTCCTCAGTAGACAGCCTGACCCTGGTGTGTTAGCTACTAAACCCCAGTACATACAGTAGCTGTATATCTATACTTGGAGATTCTATTCACAATTTTTTCTACAATGTTTTAATGCCCAAGTAGAACTCTCGGGCATTAAATATATATAATATAATATATTAGATAATATAGACTCATATAACCTCAGATTATAATATTTTATGTAACATAGCCTCAAAGCCCTGATGATGTCATGTATTTAATGAAACATTTTGAGGAGGCTAGAAGCTGATTTTTTTTTTAAGCATACATAGTTCTGGGGATTTAATATTGAGGTTAAAATAATTCATGGTCCGCGGCCACATAATATCTTCTTATCTCGCAGTATGTTACTGAGCAATTAGTTTAGCTCTATTCCCCTATGCAGTATGTGGTTCTAAATGTGTGTTATAATAAACAGTGAATTCAGTTATGTTTTAATAGAGTAGTCTTTAGTTAGGGTACCTTGTTGCTTCGGCAATTTGTAATTTTCTATTTAGCTGCTTAGACTTAGAAATGTACAAATATCACCATAGAGGCAAAACAATATGAACATGCAATGAAACAATAGCTCTTTCATCTGCACATAATGAGGACTATGTGAGCATACTACTATTATTTCTATGAAGTCATGGAGCACACCACTGCCTCTATGCCTTCAAAAATAGAAGACATTTTATTACTGTAGTCTGTCCAAGCTAAAACAGCCCCATGTGTCTCTTACGTTAAAAGAGCAAAACAATGAAAGGGCACCAACAAGGCTAGATATACAGACGGCTCTGCGCAGACAGGAGAGACAGTGGTGTATGTCATCATAGTAACTGGATCCCCAGAAGATGAAACATTGGGAAACATTCAACTACAATTAACACATGAACAGGAGAACTTAGTGTGTCTCCGTTTCCTGCTGGACACAGAGAGTCTAAATACCACTTTTCTGTACTATGGCTTCCTTACCTGCAGCAGCATGTGCTTTGTAAAATAATACTGGATAAACACTAAGACACGCGGGTTATCTTAGGCAGGCGCTCTCAAGCTGTGATCCCAAAAGACTTTAGAGGAGGCCAAAATGCAGTTCAAGCATCTCACCCCTGCAGTGCTCAGCTGTCTAGTTTGTTCCTGAGCATTTCTGACAGCAGATCGAACTGATTAATATGTGTGTACTGTAATGAGATATGAGTATATTTACAAATCAATTACGTATTTGCAGAAGATGGATTAGTAACATACGGTAACTACAAAATGATACCTCTGTAGGTTTTTCCCCCTATTCTGGTAGGCAAGGTAAAACTTTCTAATCTACAAACTGTATACATTTAGTAACAGCATGGTATGTCTTATATACATTAACCCAGTCAGCTGGTATATGGCTGTATTACAATGTGGAACAAATCCCTAATACATTGTCCACAGTGTATGGTTACGTATTGTACTTCTGTTTGACTCAGTTTTATTTCTTCAAATTCAACATTAAAGACAGCATCTACCAAAAGTGGGAGATTTGTGGATGTATACTTCTCTAAAAAAAATAATTTTGTAATAAAGCAAACATCCCACCAAGGTCATCATCTGCCTGGAGTTTGTATGTTCTCCCCATGTTTGATTGGGTTTCTTCCGGCTTCTCCGATTTTCTCCTACACGCCATAGACATACTGAGGGAATTTGGAATCTGAGCCCCAATGATAATGTCTCTAAAGCGCTGAGGAATATCATGGTGCTGTGTGAGTAAAATAAAGACGCAGCACCATATCAAGTGCATGGAGGGAAGACAGCCTTTTGTTATTGGCAAGAGACTTTTACTAATGTTTGAGAGGTTAGATGTATGAGAAAAAAATAAATATTCTTCTATCAGCCAAAGAAATATGCATATGGGGAGTCAAGAGAAATATTTAGCTGACAGTGATTTCACGTATATGGCAGGATTTATCATTTGGTGGGCGTTAATAACCATGAAAATGCATTCTAAACCATGGGCACCATGTTCTAAAACATGCGGAGCCGAGTTGATTAATCTATAGTTTTGTGAATAAAGATCCAGTATAACCTGAGTTTTCATCATTTACTCTTCGGTAGAGATGAGCAGATCCGAGGTTTGGTGTTGCTACCAAACACAGACTTTACAAAAAAAAAAAAAAAACAGAGTTCGGGTGCGTTACATATTCAAACCATTCCCATGAGCATCGCTGTGCTCGGGTACGCTCTGTGCTCAGCCCTGTACGGCAGTGTTTGAACGGCTCACACTGGGGGTAACAACTGCGTGATCAGATGTAGTGTGCAGCAAAAATAAACTGGAAAGAGCCACCCACCTGCCCCCAGAAGTGATCTGTTTATGGCTGGCTGCATGTAGGCGGATACCTAAACTGCCCAATTTGTGACTTCCATTGGGGTTCAGGTTATGTCCAGGTCCCAAACCGAACTTTGTCTAAAGTCTGGCTAAACCCACCAAACCGAACTTCCACTGGTCCACTCATCTCTAATTCTCTTCTCTTTCTGGGATTTTTGGTCCAGTGGGCAATCCTATCAGTATGTATAAATGCGCAAACAGAGAGCAGTCAGTCACCGATAGGACCACTCACTGGACCAAAAATCCCAGAAAGAGCAGAGGAATAATTGATGAAAACACAGGTTAGGCCGGGGGCCATACGGGGACTAATGCGATCCTCGCATGACACTCAGCTCACGCTGGCAGCACAGCAGGAGCCGAGTGTCATGCGAGTGTCACTGCGACTGAGGGGGGCGGGCTGGCTCTGAGGGGGGAGGGGCCGGTGCTGCGGAAGGGAGGGAGGGATTTATCTCCCTCTCTCCTCCGTTGCCGGCTATTGCCATTCTCGCCCTGCACTCGCGGAACACCAGTGTACTGCGAGTGCAGTGCGATCTTTCTCTCGCCCCATAGACTTGAATGGGTGCGAGAAAAACTCTCGCATTACAGTTGCAGCGTGCAGCGATTGTTTTCTCGGTCCAATTAGGGCTGAGAAAATAATCGCTCATGGGTGCTGGCACATAGGTTAATATTGGTCCGATTTTCATGCCGTGTGGTTTAGGCCTTATATTGAGTCTTTTCTCAAATAACTCACTTTGCACAGCTCTCCCTGCAGATTGGATATCACTTTCATGTTGACGGGTTCCCTTTAAAATCGAGCTGAGGCTTTGAATAAAGCCATCACTGGACCAAAATAGCACAGGATGGGCAAGGTACATAGTCATGGTGCTTATTTTTCTATGAAGTCCTTGATATACCCATGACAATTTTATGGCATGGTCCTCTGACTTTAATGAAATAGGGAAAACCACACATGAAGTGTTTCTTATAAATTGTTCTAGAAACATTTCCAAAAGCTAACCTCACACTAACATTTAAAGACGTATGATTCTCAATCATGTTAGTATCCCCAGAATCGCTATATAAAGATGTATACAGTATGCTGGGACTTGTGTTTCCCCAACATCCAGAGTGCAGTATACCCTTCCAATTTAGGGTAATGCATAGTGACGTCGGGTGACTGAGAACCTGCAGCTCCACAACAGCTGAAGAAGCTGTTACCTTTCACTGTTGTAGGAAATCATAGCTGTCAACGTGTGAGGTCAGACTTCCTGTAAAACAATTAATTATACATTTTAATGTCTTTTTAATGCAGTGAGAAATGGTTACTGGAGGGGAGCGCGCACTTAGTACTGCATGAGAAATATGTGAGCCATGTGTTGTATTACGCAGTGGGAGAGAAAGCTGCAATCAGTTCAGGCTGTGAGTGCAGCTTTTTAACATTTACATCTTGTTCCCTGTACAGTCCCAGGAATGATCAAACACTGCTGTGTTTCTGACTTTTGACAGTATGGATACTAAACAAATGCAACTTCATGCAGGAGGATCTAAAATTCAATCAATTAAAGTCAATCTGTCACCAGGTTTTTGCTCCCCCATCAGAGAGCAGCATAATGTAGAGACCCAGACCCTGATTCCAGCGATGTGTCACTTACTGAGCTGTTTTACTGTCATTTTGATAAAATCAATGTTTTCTCTGCTGCAAATCTAGCAGTTACAGTCATATGAAAAAGTTTGGGCACCCCTATTGTTAACCTTTTTTCTTTATAACAATTTGGGGTTTTGCAACAGCTATTTCAGTTTCATATATCTAATAACTGATGGACTCAGTAATATTTCTGGATTGAAATGAGGCTTATTCTACTAACAGGAAATGTGCAATCCGCATTTAAACAAAATTTGACCGGTGCAAAAATATGGGCACCTCAACATAAAAGTGACATTAATATTTTGTAGATCCACCTTTTGCAAAAATAACAGCCTCTAGTTGCTTCCTGTAGCTTTTAATGAGTTCCTGGATCCTGGATGAAGGTATATTTGACCATTCCTGTGTACAAAACAATTCCAGTTCAGTTAAGTTTGATGGTCGCCGAGCATGGACAGCACGCTTCAAATCATCCCACAGGTGTTCAATGATATTCAGGTCTGGGGACTGGGATGGCCATTCCAGAACATTGTAATTGTTCCTCTGCATGAATGCCTGAGTAGATTTGGAGCGGAGTTTTGGATCATTGTCTTGCTGAAATATCCATCCCCTGCGTAACTTCAACTTAGCCACTGATTCTTGCACATTATTGTCAAGAATCTGCTGATACTGAGTTGAATCCATGCGACCCTCAACTTTAACAAGATTCCCGGTGCCGGCATTGGCCACACAGCCCCAAAGCATGATGGAACCTCCACTAAATTTTACTGTGGGTAGCAAGTGCTTTTCTTGGAATGCCGTGTTTTTTTGCCTCCATGCATAATTCCTTTTTGTATGACCAAACAACTCAATCTTTGTTTCATCAGTCCACAGGACCTTCTTCCAAAATGTAACTGGCTTGTCCAATTGTGCTTTTGCATACCTCAGGCGACTCTGTTTGTGGCGTGCTTGCAGAAATGGCTTCCTTCGCATCACTCTCCCATACAGCTTCTCCTTGTGGAAAGTGCACTGTATTGTTGACCGATGCACATTGACACCATCTGCAGCAAGATGATGCTGCAGGTCTTTGGAGGTGGTCTGTGGATTGTCCTTGACTGTTCTCACCATTCTTCTTCTCTGCCTTTCTGATATTTTTCTTGGCCTGACACTTCTGGGCTTAACAAGAACTGCACCTGTGTTCTTCCATTTCCTTACTATATTCCTCACAGTGGAAACTGACAGTTTAAATCTCTGAGACAACTTTTTGTATCCTTCCCCTGAACAACTAAGTTGAATAATCTTTGTTTTCAGATCATTTGAGAGTTGTTTTGAGGAGCCCATGATGCCACTCTTCATAGGAAATTCAAATAGGAGAAAAACCTGCAAGTGGCCACCTTAAATACCTTTTCTCATGACTGGATACACCTGCCTATGAAGTTCAAAGCTCAATGAAGTTACAAAACCAATTCAGTGCTTTAGTAAGTCAGTAAAAAGTAGTTAGGAGTGTTCAAATCAAGAAATTGATACAGGTGCCCATACATTTGCACCGGTCAAATTTTGTTTAAATGCGGATTGCACATTTTCTGTTAGTACAATAAACCTCATTTCAATCCAGAAATATTACTCAGTCCATCAGTTATTAGATATATGAAACTGAAATAGCTGTTGCAAAAACCCAAATTGTTATAAAGAAAAAAGGTTAACATTAATAGGGGTGCCCAAACTTTTTCATATGACTGTATACAGAGCTCAAGAATATGCTGGACTACCTGGCAGCATGTCAAGTAGACCAGAAAATTTTTTTTTGTAAAGGGTGTACTCACGATTATTGACCATAGAAAAAAACAAAACCCTTTAAAAATACATTTTATTATTTCATGTTAAAACAATCCCTAGACATACACACAAACAGGACAGACAGTCCCAAATCTGCCAACGTCCAATGGAACCCCTCTGTAATCCTACCAAAAAGGAGCAGGCAAATAAATGGGATAAGTCAAATTGTCCCCTAATGAACAATCAATTCATGCTGTATCATGATAAATCCAGTATCGTGTAGGAGTATCAAGAAAATGATGATAGTGGTGCAACCAGGGTATGGCCCAAATTCCCTTCAAAAGGCCCTACCTACCCGCGGAGGTTGGCACCCTAGACCTGGACGCAATGGCGCCCCCGCTCACCGATGACTCACCCTTCTTTCCCTCCACTGATCTTATGTGCAGCTAATCTGGGAAGAGGAGGGAGTGTGGGGAGGTTGCACCAACAGACTGATCAATAAATGAGGACTCAAACACACACATCAATGATACAGTAGATATTCCATATTACAACAGTGTTAAAGTGGACCAGATCAAAAAAGAGGATCACTTGCAATATCAAAGTACGATTTCTGATCCTGAGTACTAAAAAATTCCCCTAGCACCAATCCAGTAATTGTCCAACAAACCTCCAGGTGGACAAATAGTGAAATACATTAATTGCCTATTCGGTATATTGCATATAGCTTCTGTGTATCATAACCAGATCATACAATAGATGCAATCCCTAAGCTAAAAATCAATGCAAACGGAGGCAAAAAGCTCTTAAGGGGTCACACAAATAAGGTCATTTGATCCCAGAGCAGTCCTCTCTATGAGCTGTTAGGGACCATCCACCAGGTTATATCATAAGTAGGCACTTCACAGAAGGCAATACACATAAACTTTCATAGAAGGCACATTGCTATTGTGTATTTCACAAGAATGCAGTGGGGCACAGCCAGAATCAATCAGGTCCAAGTAACCATACAGCAAATAAATCTGATATGAACATAGTACTTATCTCATCCTTGAAGCGCTATAAATGGTGGAAATACACCTGGGTCCAAGTTGACACCTGTAAGAACTTGCCCAACGCGTTTCCCCCCGATCACGAGTCACATCGGGGTTCATCAGGGGCACCCTATTAGGGTAAGTAGCACTGGCTGCAGTCAGCCACGTGTGCACCTCGGTATCCGTCACCGTCGTTCCAGGATGACGACTCGTGATCGGGGGGAAACGCGTTGGGCAAGTTCTTACAGGTGTCAACTTGGACCCAGGTGTATTTCCACCATTTATAGCGCTTCAAGGATGAGATAAGTACTATGTTCATATCAGATTTATTTGCTGTATGGTTACTTGGACCTGATTGATTCTGGCTGTGCCCCACTGCATTCTTGTGAAATACACAATAGCAATGTGCCTTCTATGAAAGTTTATGTGTATTGCCTTCTGTGAAGTGCCTACTTATGATATAACCTGGTGGATGGTCCCTAACAGCTCATAGAGAGGACTGCTCTGGGATCAAATGACCTTATTTGTGTGACCCCTTAAGAGCTTTTTGCCTCCGTTTGCATTGATTTTTAGCTTAGGGATTGCATCTATTGTATGATCTGGTTATGATACACAGAAGCTATATGCAATATACCGAATAGGCAATTAATGTATTTCACTATTTGTCCACCTGGAGGTTTGTTGGACAATTACTGGATTGGTGCTAGGGGAATTTTTTAGTACTCAGGATCAGAAATCGTACTTTGATATTGCAAGTGATCCTCTTTTTTGATCTGGTCCACTTTAACACTGTTGTAATATGGAATATCTACTGTATCATTGATGTGTGTGTTTGAGTCCTCATTTATTGATCAGTCTGTTGGTGCAACCTCCCCACACTCCCTCCTCTTCCCAGATTAGCTGCACATAAGATCAGTGGAGGGAAAGAAGGGTGAGTCATCGGTGAGCGGGGGCGCCATTGCGTCCAGGTCTAGGGTGCCAACCTCCGCGGGTAGGTAGGGCCTTTTGAAGGGAATTTGGGCCATACCCTGGTTGCACCACTATCATCATTTTCTTGATACTCCTACACGATACTGGATTTATCATGATACAGCATGAATTGATTGTTCATTAGGGGACAATTTGACTTATCCCATTTATTTGCCTGCTCCTTTTTGGTAGGATTACAGTGAGCATGTCAAGTAGTCCTGTAATGATAATCTACTGCTGATTGCACAGTGATTTTATCAAAACTACACTAAGCAGCTCAGTAAGTGACACATCGCTCGATATCTGCCCCTATGTTATGCTGCTCTCAGATTAGGTGTTAAAAATCTGGTGACAGATTCCTTTTAATTCTATATGTTACCACAATTCATAGTGTGGATCATAATGCACGAAAAGCAGCACATGATATGCACTGCGTCCAACGCTTCTGTATCAGATGTCAATAAACTGTAATAGTCTTTCATCAGTAGCATGCTTGGGGCCACATGCCAGGATGAGCTAGACTAGGACTAATCAGTAAGATTCATCTTTCTCACTCAAGGGCTCCAACTCCACAGACAGGAAAGCTGATGTGAGCGCAGACTAGCCACAAGGACAGATAAGGAATGGACACAGTTACAGGACATCAGATGTCAGCGTCTTCCTTTGTGTCTTAAGAACAGTAGCAATACAGTGTTGTACCATGTCAGCAACTGATAAGACCAAGAAAAAAATGCCTCTACTTTAAGCTGGGTTCACACTAAATGACAGCAACAACGACGTCGCTGTTACGTCACCATTTTCGGTGACGTAACAGCGACCTTGTAAGTCGCTGTTATGATCGCTGCTTAGCTGTCAAACACAGCAGAAGCAGCGATCATAACGTCGCTGTGCTACATGTGCAGAGAGCAGGGAGCCGCGCTTAGCGCTGGCTCCTTGCTCTCCTACAGTACACATCGGGTTAATTAACCCGATGTGTGCTGTAGCTACATGTCACAGTTCAGAGAGCAGGGAGCCGCGCGCACTGCTTAGCGCTGGCTCCTTGCTCTCCTAGGTACAGTACACATCGGGTTAATTAACCCGATGTGTGCTGCAGCTACATGTCACAGTGCAGAGAGCAGGGAGCCGCGCGCACTGCTTAGCGCTGGCTCCTTGCTCTCCTTGCTACAGTATACATTGGGTTAATTACCCGATGTGTACTGCAGCCACATGTGCACAGTGCAGGAGCCGGCGCTGGCAGCAAGAGCGGAGGCTGGTAACCAGCGTAAACATCGGGTAACCAGGGAAAGGTCTTCCCTTGGTTACCCGATGTTTACGCTGGTTACAGCTTACCGCAGCTGCCAGTGCCGGCTCCTGCTCGCTTCATTTCGTCGCTCTCTCGCTGTCACACACAGCGATGTGTGTGTCACAGCGGGAGAGTGACGACCAAAAAATGAAGCTGGACATTCAGCAACGACCGGCGACCTCACAGCAGGGGCCAGGTCGTTGCTGGATGTCACACACAGCGACAGCGACGGGACGTCGCTGCAACGTCACAGAAAATGGTGACGTAGCAGCGACGTCGTTGTCGTTGTCGCTGTGTGTGACACCAGCTTTAGTCCAACCTTTTCATCTTCCATCAAAACTCTGATAAGTTAATTTAGGTGCAAATACAGGGGCTCATACATCACACTATAAAAAAACACGGCCACTATGATCAATCCAATTTTCAAAGATTCCCAACATATCCCGATGGCAAAAAATCAGGTTGGTCATATATATTTGTTGTTTGTTTTTTTTTGAAGAACTAAATAAACCCATACAGATTAGACTTAAGTCAGATGAATCCACAAATAACAGCATAATTGTGTGATATTTACATGTGTATGGGGGCCTCTCAACTCTCCCTCAACAGATGATATCTTGGGGGCGAGAGAAAGATCTGGCCTGAGGAATTTTCAAATAATTTTGTTTTTTGTTAAAATAAATATTCCTGTGTATGGAGGAGTAGGGTGAGATACCGTAGTTGTCTGCCGACAGCTATCTACAGTGTATTTAAAGGGAACCAGTCAATAGGTTTTTCCCTTATGAGCTGCGGCCACCACCAGTGAGTTCTTATATAGAGAATTAGAGAATACTGTATATAAAAGCTCAGGTCACTCTGTGTAATGTAAAAAACACCTTTATAATACTCACCAAGGGGGCGGTCCAGTCTGATGGGTGTCGCTGCTCTCGGTCCGGCGCCCCCTCTCTTCTTGCGATCACCATCCTCCTGCCCAGCCCCATGTGCATGACACGTCCTGCGTCATTCACAGAGAGGCCTTCCTTGCGGTCCTGCGCTTGCGCACGGTCATATGCCCGGCTGACGGGAGAGAAAAGTACTGTAATGCGCAGGTGTAAGAAAATGTCAAAGACCTACTGTGCATGAGCACTATATTACTGTGAACAGGATGCGTCATGCCCCCTATGTGAGTATTATAAAGGTGTTTTTTTTTGTTCTACAGAGCTGCCTGGGCTCTTACATACAGCATTCTGGAATGCTGTATATAAGGGCTTACTGATGGTGTCCACAGCTCATAAGGGAAAAACCCAGTGACAGGTTCCCTTTAATGCTGCAAACTGCAAAAACAAAAAAACAAAAAACAAAAACATATCAACAGAGTAAACAGCAACCTAAAGGAGGAACATGATGGCAGTCTCCCCCATGTCTGCCAGGTCGAATGTGCACCCAATTTACCCAGCAATGTAAAATCATTCAAGGAGATGACAAGTCACAAGAGCAGGGCTGCCAGGAGAATCGCTTTAGGTAGTGAGTGATGACAGCAGACTCTTACTGCCAGACTTGCTTTTTTGACAGACAAGAAGTCATTATATTATATAAGTACTATATGTCAGACAGTGGCATAGATATCACACTGAGGTTGGCCGAAACTGACCATTTTGGTGGGACTGGTTGACCATCCAAAAAGTATTAAGGCCCCCATACAAATTAAATTATAAAGTCAGCTGAACCCGCTGATATTGATAGGTTTAGACGACTGTCTAATGTCAATGGGGGCGCTAGCAGACTGATTGTTGGGGGAGATTTCTGACTGCTAATCACACTGTTCTTTCTGAGATGCTGCTGGCCAACAATTCTCTCATAGGGAACACAGGAGCGTTCGGCCGAATAAGTTATCCTTTGAATGGGAGAGTCGTCAGAGATGGCTGTCAGCTGAATGATCGGACACAGCGTTCAGCAAACAGTGATTGAATGTGTATGGCCAGCCTTTGATATTTTACTATAGTTTGTTTGCCTTAAGTCTGGTATATTCCTCTCTTTCTCCATTGAGAACGTGTATGGAGAAGTAGTGGTCTTCTGAACAAGCATTAGGCTTACGATTACACCATATAACAAAAAAAAAATAAAAATTCTGTTCCTGGGTTAAAAGTGTTATTTCCTGTTTAACTGTGCAGTACTTATTTTGGAAAAAGTTGATGTAACCTCAAACTTCGCTTTTGTGGCTGCCACAATGATTTTAGGATACCTATGTAGTCCAATAGTAAACTCACTGTATTCGAATGTCATTGTTCATATGAACTACACATTACTGTCGTTTTATTAGTCTGATAAGATTTGTTTTCTCCTTTCATGGTAACCAAAGTATGAAAGATGTTTAGCCTATCAGGATTCCAGACTTTACATAATTCTAAGCTATTGATACAGATAAGTATTACTCCATAATGGTAACCAGTATCCTTCTCTTCCCCTTGCCCATTCGGCAAAGCTTAAAGAAAACTATGAAAATGTAAGGAGATTGTTAAATGCGATGAAATATGAGAGATATGGTTGGAAAGTAATTTGAGATTTCAAAATTGTTTCGTTCTTGATGGATCTTCAAAGAGGCTATACTAAGCTTACATACTTTGTTTGCCTTTGGGATAGCAGGGACGCTACCAATGACAATATTGGCCTAAATGTACTGAGTTTCCGTGGAGAACAACAACATTAAATGGGAGCCACTTGTAGACCCACGAAAGGTACTAATGCCACGTTTCCACATCAAACTAGGCCTCATGAATCAAGTTGTCACAGCTTTGGACAAGGAATCAGTGCCATTCAAGTATCTATAAAATTTCTTCCAAAAGCCTTCAGAAGCAAAAGTTAAAGCTCGCGTTTTATGTTGGCCCTCAAATCAAGAAAGTTATGGAGTATCAAGAGTTTCCCAAACTCCTCAAAAGAAAAGATAAATGAAGCATGGATCAGTTTTGTTAACATAGTTACAGGCTTTTTTTGGAAATCATAAAGCTTAAAACTATGTTGCATTCGTTGAGACTGGTGAAGCAAAATGGGCTGCACGAGGTCTCAAAGTCAATATCCTTGATGCCCATCTTGATAGACTCAAACAGAAGATGGATTCTGAGGAGTAAGGACAGCGCTTTTATCAAGATAGCAAATTTTAAAATATAGGATGCCAGGGAAACTACAAGGAAAACCTGATGGGGGACTACATTTTGGGATTAATGCGTAAAAGTGATATGACATACCCTCAGAAAGTAAACATTTCTAGGTTCCTTGTCATCAATTTATAGCATTTTGATTAAAATATGCTAATGATTTGAAATATATTGTATTTCATTTTCACTATGAACTTAAACCCAAACATTTGTAATTTTCCTTAAGACTGTATTCAATTTCAACTTGTCAGTGTCCTGACCGCAAAATCAAAGTTTTTGCAGGCTAATACATTTTTCCATGTTTTTATGATAAAAACAATTAAAGAAATGACATTTATTCCCCGGGAACAAAAATCACGTTACATAGTGTTATTAAAGCTACATAGCTAGCTTTACAGGTGATAGTGGATTAAAGCCAAATATTGTCACATTATTGACTGATAATAAAGAAGAGGGATGCACAGCCTAGAGTAAACAAGAGAGTGCTGCCCTATGTGTGAAAAACAGAATGTGTACAATGGAGAAAGAGAGCACACAAGTTGGGCGCACATCAAGAAATAATATAATAAATTCTATGTTAAATATCTTTATTGGGTCAAAAAGTGAATCATAAACCCAGCTATAGAGGAGGAATCATGCTAAAATGAGCAGCAAGTCAGAATTGTGGATCATGCACACTGCTGTAAAAATGATCCTTCAGAGGCAGAGAGTCAGATCCAAAAAAAAAAAAAGTGCAAAGACTGGGATTCACTCAGGGTAAAAAGAGGTCAGAGTGACATCGTTACCAACCAGGCCTGGTATGGTCAAAAAAGCTGCATGCTGGAGTAGAGTAGTATATGGAGAAGTCTTCCCCCGACGAAGCTGCTTGCCAGCGTAACGCGTGGGGCTTTTCTCCATGGCCTCATCCTGCTCCATATACATGACTGAGTCATGATCTTGTGCCCCATTAATTTAAAAATATTAATAGCAATAAAAATTCACAATATACAGTGCCTTGCGAAAGTATTCGGGCCCCTTGAATTTTTCAACCTTTTCCCACATTTCAAGCTTCAAACATAGATAAAAAAATGTAATGTTATTGTGAAGAATCAACAAGTGGGACACAATTGTGAAGTGGAACGAAATTTCTTGCTTATTTTAAACTTTTTTAAAAAATAAATAACTGAAAAGTGGGGCGTGCAATATTATTCGGCCCCTTTAAGTTAATACTTTGTAGCACCACCTTTTTCTGCGATTACAACTGCAAGTCGCTTGGGATATGTCTCTATCAGTTTTCCACATTGAGAGACTGAAATTCTTGCCCATTCTTCCTTTGCAAACAGCTCGAGCTGAGTGCGGTTGGATGGAGAGCGTTTGTGACCAGCAGTTTTCAGCTCTTTCCACAGATTCTCGATTGGATTCAGGTCTGGACTTTGACTTGGCCATTCTAACATCTGGATATGTCTATTTGTGAACCTTTCCATTGTAGATTTTGCTTTGTTTGGGATCATTGTCTTGTTGGAAGACAAATCTCCGTCCCAGTCTCAGGTCTTTTAAAGACTCCAACAGGTTTTCTTCAAGAATGGTCCTGTATTTGGCTCCATCCATCTGTCCATTAATTCTAACCATCTTCCCTGTTCTTGCTGCAGAAAAGCAGGCCCAAACCATGATGCTGCCACCACCATGTTTAACAGTGAGGATAGTGTGTTCAGGGTGATAAGCTGTGTTGCTTTTACGCCAAACATACCGTTTAGCATTGTGCTCAAATAGTTTGATTTTGGTTTCATCTGAGCAGAGCACCTTCTTCTACATGTTTGGTGTGTCTCCCAGGTGGCTTGTGGCAAACTTTAAACAACACTTTTCATGGATATCTTTGAGAAATGGCATTCTCCTTGCTACTCTTCCATAAAGGCCAGATTTGTGCAGTGTACGACTGATTGTTGTCCTATGGACAGACTCTCCCACCTCAGCTGTAGATCTCTGCAGTTTATCGAGAGTGATCATGGGCCTCTTGGCTGCATCTCTGATCAGTCTTCTCCTTGTTTGAGATGAAAGTTTGGATGTATTGCCGGGTCTTGGTAGATTTGCAGTTATATGATACTCCTTCCATTTCAATATGATCGCTTGCACAGTGCTCCTTGGGATGTTTAAAGTTGTGGAAATCTTTTTGTAACCAAATCTGGGTTTAAACTTCTCCACAACAGTAACACTGACCTGCCTGTTGTGTTCCTTGGTCTTCATGATGCTATCTGCGCTTTAAACAGAACACTGAGACTATCACAGAGCAGGTGCATTTATACAGAGACTAGATTACACACAGGTGGCTTATATTTATCATCATCAGTCATTTAGGAGAACACTGGATCATTCAGAGATCCTGAATGAAGTTCTGGAGTGAGTTTGCTGCACTGAAAGTAAAGGGGCCGAATAATATTGCACGCCTCACTTTCCAGTTATTTATTTTTTTAAAAAAGTTAAAATAAGCAAGAAATTTCGTTCAACTTCACAATTGTGTCCCACTTGTTGCTTGATTCTTCACAATAACATTAAAATTTGTATCTTTGTTTGAAGCCCGAAATGTGGGAAAAGGTTGAAAAATTCAAGGGGGCCGAATACTTTTGCAAGGCGCTGTACATGTCATATGCATATAGAGGATACAAATACAGCATAAATAAAATAAATGAGAAATTGCAATTATATGAACAGAGGTTATAAAAAGACTACACACACCCCTGATAAAATGCCATGTTTTTGTCATGTAAAAAAATCATACCAAGAAGAATCATTTCAGAACTTTTTCCACCTTCATTGTCACCCATAATTAGTACAAATACATTGAAAAACAAATAATTTTCAGGTGGAAAAAGAACTAAAATAATGTGGTTGCATAAATATGCACATTCTTAGGCCCCCTTCACACGTCTCCGGTATGTGCTAGGTCCGTGCCCGTATGTACCGGAGACACGGGCACACGTATACCCATTAAAATCAATGGGTATATGTGCACGCACGTGTTCTACCAGTGGCCCGTGCCTCCGTGTGGAGCAGACGTGTGCTGTGTGCTCCACACAGATGCATGTCCGTGTTTCTCTGGCAGCACGGGCCTGCACACGTACCGCACGGATGTAGTGTGCATGCGGGTGCACGTGACACGCGCCAGAGAAACAAGTGTCATTGTAAAAAATTAAAAAAACACATACTCACCTCCACCATACCTGCAGTCTCTGCCGCGGCTGTCCCCTGCATCCGTCCCCCAGTGAATTTGAACAACGCATCTTCTTCACTGGGGGCCGGAAGCAGCGTCAGCGGGGCGTGGCCTGTGCCGGACGCGGTCATTCAGCACCACAGACAGCTCCGGAAGAAACAGGTAAGGCGGGGCTTTCCGTTCTCCGTGTGTTATTACGTATAACACACGGTGAACAGGAATGTGCCACAAACACGGCACACGGGGAGCAAACCACCCCTTTAACACGTACGTGAAAAAACGGATCGTTTTTTTCACGGATGTGTAAAGGGGGTCTTAAACTAATACATTGTTGAAGTAACCTTTGAATTTATGACAACATTCCGTCTTTTAGGTTAGAAGTCTGTCACCATGGCACATCTAGAATTGGCAATCTGCCTACACTTCCTTATAGTAGTGCACAAAATCTGCCAGACTGCAAGGCCATTTCCTATGTACAGCACCCTCTTCAGGTCAATCCACAGATATTCAATTTTCATTCAGGTGTGGGCTTTGGCTGGGCCATCTCAGAATCTTGATCTTTTGGCAAAGCCATTCTTTTGCTGATTTGGAGGTATGCTTAAAATTATTGTGGTTAAAGGTGAAATTCCTCTTCATCTTCTAATTTTTTTCAGAGGCCTCAAAGCTTTGGGGCAAAATTTACTGATATTTGAATCTGTTCCTAATTCCATCCATCCTAAAATATAATGCTACTTTCTTCATGCTTCAGTGTGGGTATGTTGTTCTTTTGGCGATGCACAGTTTTAGCTTTGCGCAACACACCTTTTGGAATTAAGGTCAAAAAGTGGAATCTTGGGCTTATCAGACCATAACACATTTTCCCACATACTTTCGGCAGAAAAAGTATTTTATTTAGCAAAACATAGCTGGGCTTAGATGTTTCTTTGTAATAAATGGTTTCCTTCTCGCAAGCCTACCACACAGGCAAGACATATGAAGAATAAAAGGGATTGTTGTCACAATCAGTGCACATTCAGTACTTGTCAAACACCAGCAGCTCCTTTAATGTAGCTATAAGGCTCTTGTTAGTCTTTGGGATCAATGTTCTGAGGTTTTCATAAATTTTTGAGGGACGTCTAGGTTCTCACACTGTTGTGCCAAATTGAAGTCACTTCTTGATTACTGTCTTCAGTGTTCAATTGCATATTTAATACCTTGGAAAAATATTTTGAAACCTTCTCCTAACTGTTTACTTTTAAAAATGACATCCCTTTACTGTGCTGTAAGCTGTTTATGAACCATGGCTTTTGCTGTAAAATGCAATTAGGAAAATGTCAGTAAAATATTGCTTGAATAGATGAACTTTATATGGGGTTTATCAGAATCACTTTACATGATGACAGGTGTGTACTGACTACAATTTAACATGAATGTAAAAGTGTCTGGCTAAATCTGAACATAAGCACATTCCCAATTATAAGAGGTTTACACAGTTATGCAACCACATTATTTTAGCTATATTTCTTATTTCCCCTCCTCACCCCCCAATTTTTTTTTATAGTTTGTTGGTCAATGGATTTGTGCAGATTATGGATGATGGCAAACGTGGAAAATATTCTGAAATGATTATTCTTGATAAGATTTTTTTTACATGACAAAAACCTGACATTTTATTGGGTGTGTTATATCAACTGTATACTTATGCAGTAATATTTCACAATAAAACCTTTCAATATCTTTACAATGATTTTAACTTACAATGCTGTTAAAAGAATACATTTAAAAAGGTGGTCTGAAGGCCAAAATAATTTTCATCTAGATCTCCATCCATTTAGTGCCATCATCTAAACTAATTTCTAATATACAGTGGAACCTTGGTTAACGAGAACAATCCGTTCTGGGACTGTGCTTGTTAACCAAGTTACTCGTTCAGCAAAGCAAGATTTTCCATAGGAAATCATTGCAATGCAGACAATTCGTTCCACAACTTGTTAAATGTCCCATTCAGGTCCCCTATTGTGTCATTCAACACATGTACAAACACGTACAAACACGCACAAACACACACAAACACACACAAACACACACAAACACACACAAACACACACAAACACACGCAAGCACGCACGCGCACATATTATGCTCACCTTATCTTCCGTTCCATCGCCGGTCTCCTGGGACTTGCTGTTCGCTGGTACGGGCTGTGTATCGGGTTATCATAATGACGAGGGAGGAACTTCCGCTGCCAGAGCGCTGACGTCAAAGGCAGGAGCCGCTTGCCTCTGATTGGCCAGCGCCAGTTGAGTAGCGGTGACAGAGG
Organism: Anomaloglossus baeobatrachus; assembly: GCF_048569485.1. Taxonomy (NCBI): domain Eukaryota; kingdom Metazoa; phylum Chordata; class Amphibia; order Anura; family Aromobatidae; genus Anomaloglossus; species Anomaloglossus baeobatrachus. Next base: position 147,036,518 of record NC_134358.1, read on the forward strand.
AAGTTCCTGCTTCGTCGCTATGGTTTCCAATGCACAAGCCTGGAGTGGAGCGGCGAACTACAGGACCCAGGAGGCCGGCGATGGAACTAAAGGAACACATATTATGCTCACCTTACCTTCCGTTCAATTGCCGGCGTCCTGGGTCTTGTAGTTCGCCGGCGAGGACGTCGCAATGAGCCGGCGGACTACAAGAACCATGAGGCCGGCGGTGGAACAGAAGGTAAGGTGAGCATAATACTGTATGTGTGTGCATGTGTGTGTGCTTGTGTGTGTTTGTACGTGCTTGTGTGTGTTTGTGTGGACTGCAAGTGCGGGTCAGAGCGCAGTGGATGTACGGAACCGGAAGTGTGTGCGGTGAGGATTTTGCTCATACAGCAAAGCTTTCTCGTAAACCGGGTTACAAATTTAAAGAAAGCTTTGCTTGTTAAGCAAAATTCTCGTTAAGTGGGTTACTCGTTAAGCGAGGTTCCACTGTACTTGCATTAAATATTCCCTATCCTTCCCTAACTGCTGTTTGTATGTTTTCCTTACTTCCTCTGTGATGACACTTCGTTTTACAATCCCAGTACATGCTGGTATACTCAAATTCACTGTGCACAATGACAGTGTAGTCTCTGTTGTCACCTCAGATCAGTCAAAACAAGTGTAAAGCAGAGCAGAGCAGACTGTCAGTGCGTATTTGTAGAATACACAGTGTGCAGAGACCAGCGCCACCCCCGCAACTGATATCACTGGTTTCTGTGCGCAGGGTATTTTGCCAATGCGCTCTCTTCTGTTGCTGGCCCTTGACTACTGATCTGAACCAACAACAGAGAGCGCTCTATAATTGTGCACATCGCACAGTGTTCAGCACTCAAACACTATTCAAGCCCCTGAAACGAGCATCATTGATGATGCCTTGTTTCAGAGAGGGTCAGAGGTCACAAGCCTCTGCTCCCTGCTGGTGCTTCATTTGAGTACCTCTGCATGTGACACCCTGGCCTATCAGGTCGTCACAGGGTATTGTGCGATCGGCCCTTCTGCACAGTATCCACCCTCCTTGGTTACGGATCCAGGTCCTTTGGTGTTGCTAACAGCTGAGCCAATCAAAATCCTAGGAACACTTTACCCACCAGACACACTATTGGGGGGCCTGAAGGGAATAGGGCCGCCCACATGGGGAGTTGGTAAGGGGAAAGTGAGGAAAGTGACAGTTGAGCTGAAGTTGAGCTGAGGTTGAGCAAAGGAGAGGAGAGTGAGGAGGTGACTCTCTGAGAGGGAGAGGTCACCGGCCTGGAGCAGGGCTTCTGTAGTTACCAGGTGGCAGACGTTGGTCTAGGCCTGGTAGGAGCTGGATCCCCGGTCGCAGGGGGTAGTGTCAAGGGGCATGGACTGCCGAGGAGGGCGGCCAGCGGCCTTGAGCTATCACCGGGCAGGGGCCAGGGCACGACGGGGTACGTGGACCCTAGGCCGGAATGTAGCTTCACGCGTTCCGGTAATTTATCCGACGGGGGTGAAGACTTCAAGATTCATCCCCAACCCGCTCCAAAATCAGGTTACTAGCGCACCGATGGGATAGGGCTTTCCCAATACAGTAAAAAGAAATCCTACGCTTGAACAGTGAGAGGAAGCTCACTCCGTTAGCCACACGGGTGAGCGGGACCCGAAGAGTTTTATACCCGAGGGTCCAAACAGAGACAAAAGGTGCCAAGGACAGAGACACAGGCTAACAGCAACACCAAGGGCATGGACCCAAGCGTGCTCCCTACAAGCTGCAGTGGTGCTCAGAATTCTGGTTTACAAGCTGTTGGTGTTGTTATTCCTGGACTGAGTGAGTACGCTGAAGAGCCCCCTGTTCCTATCCCCTACGGCACCCAAACACCAACCATCCAACGGGCCCCGGGACACAAAACCCCCCTACCCACGGAGGGGTTAAACATCAGGCTGCCACACCATCGTTACCGGGCTCCCCAACGGCAGCGGTGGTCCCTCACATTACCACACAACCTGGGTGGCGTCATGAACTTGCTAGTACCTTTGTACCTATCCACCCACTTCTTTTAATTTGAGTGTCCGCGCGGACCCTCCCCCGGATCCGAAGACCCCTCGAGCCACCGCAGCTCCGGACGCGAGCGGCTCGACCGCTGACGTGGGGTCGGTACATGCATGCACTGGGATTCTCAAAGGAAGCATCATCAGAGAGTAAGCAAGGAAAACCAAATACAATAAAAGTAAGTGAGGGAAACATAGGGAATATTAGAAATTAGTTTAGACTATGGCACTAAATAGAGAAGGAATTTAAATGAAAATTACTTTGCCTTAAAGGGGTGGTCCAAAGTCCAATCAGTTAATACAACTTTATGTGCTTACATGCATTTATCTTAATTAACTTCCAGTTAAATTTTCATTAGTGTGTGCTTAAGATAGTGAAAATAGATTGTTAGCTCCTATGGAGAGAGGGTCTGAGTGATAATTTAAGTACAAATCAGACCCCATCTTGTTTACTAAGTGACTACATGGAGATATCTCTGCTGTAATATGTACAGAGATGGTGTGATCTCCCCTGCTGACATTTAATACAGCAGATATACATGTTCAAGCTCTCCCTATGTGACTAAAGGCCCAGTCACACTAAACAACTTACCAGCGATCCCAACAACGATCCAACCTGATAGGGATCACTGGTAAGTTGCTAGGAGGTTGCTGGTGAGATGTCACACTGCGACGCTCCAGCGATCCCACCAGCAACCTGACCTGGCAGGGATCGCTGGAGCGTGGCTACACGAGTTGCTGGTGAGCTCACCAGCAACCAGTGACCAGCCCCCAGCCAGCAGCGACGCGTGGAAGATGCTGCGCTTGGTAACTAAGGTAAATATCGGGTAACCAACCCGATATTTACCTTGGTTACCAGTGCAAGCAGCTACACATGCAGAGAGCAGGGAGCAGCGCACACCGGTTAGCGCTGGCTCCCTGCTCTCCTAGTTACAGCACACATCGGGTTAATTACCCGATGTGTGCTGTAGCTACATGTGCACAGAGCAGGGAGCAGCGCACACTGCTTAGCGCTGGCTCCCTGCTCTCCTAGTTACAGCACACATCGGGTTAATTAACCCGATGTGTCCTGCAGCTACATGTGCACAGAGCAGGAGCCAGCACTGACAGTGAGAGCTGCGGAGGCTGGTAACGAAGGTAAATATCGGGTAACCAAGGACAGGGCTTCTTGGTTACCCGATGTTTACTGTGGTTACCAGCCTCCGCAGAAGCCGGCTCCTGCTGCCTGCACATTTAGTTGTTGCTGTCTCGCTGTCACACACAGCGATCTGTGCTTCACAGCGGGACAGCAACAACTAAAAAATGGCCCAGGACATTCAGCAACAACCAACGACCTCACAGCAGGGGCCAGGTTGTTGCTGGATGTCACACACAGCAACATCACTAGCAACATCGCTGTTACGTCACAAAAGTTGTTCGTTAGCAGTGATGTTGCTAGCGATGTTGCTTAGTGTGACAGGGCCTTAAGTGAACCATGTCTGCACATACTGTATTTAGTGGTGTTAATTATGGCAGGACCACAATTCCCTGATGATCTACTGTAGTTTCCTTCATTAATCACATTTATAAGATTTAGTCCCACACTTCTAAACAATCATGTCTCTGAAGCAAAAACATGAACCCCTTACCTCAGGCTGAACATATATCACTGTTGCCCAAAAGCTGCATCGTTGGCTCAAAGCGGCTGCCTAGAAAGAAAGGTGACGAGAGAGAATAATAACCAACAAGGAAAGAAAATGAAAAGATTGATGGATATAGATAAAGCTCTGCATTATGTATCAATGCCATGGCTACAATAAACTATGCAGTAACACAGCCGGGCATGACAAAACAAACTGCCAGTGTATGTATGATGGTGGCACAGGTATGATGCCCTTACTACACTAGTGAAACCTGCAGATCACTTTTCACCTTCTTTTAGAAATGTTCTTATATTTTTTAAATCCAGCTTGTCAGCGGTTACTCTACTTTGCCACTGGATTAGGGGAATTTTATGCAAAAAATATTTATTTTACTGCAAGATCTCATCTCATGTTTACAGAATTACCTGCAAGATTTCTTCAAGACTGTGGCTTACAGGTGGCAGGTACTGATCGCTGATCGCATTTTCTAGCTTTATATTGTTACAACCCTTTTCATGATGCATAGCAAGAACATAACAGAAGCTGGGAGCCGGGAGGTTGTCTGGTGCCTAGAGAAATTGTAAGTGAAATCAATGGCATTAGAGATCTTGGGTTATTATTAGTGAAAAGCAAATAGTGACATTTTCAGGTGCGGATTATTAGTCTTGAATATTTTGTATTATTCGTGTATGTCACTTATAACAAATCTAATGCAAGTCAATGGGAAACTCAATTTTCTGGCAGACCCTCCCAGGATTTCTGGGGGAGGGGGGGCTGTAAAAATGCTAAAATGGATGTAAAAGTGCTGAAATTGAATGAGAAAGAAATTGAAATTGAATGGGAAAGATGCTCATATGCATCTCTGAAACACAAGTCACTTCTGGGAACAATGTTGTCAGAGTATTACGCCACTTTGACATGCGTTCCCCCGACTATTTGTAATAACCAGCGCAGATAAAGTAGACAGCTATGCACTGCAGCCCCCAGCTGGGTGCTTTATCTTGGCTGGTTATCAAAAATAGAGGCTCCCCTACAAATTTTTTTTTTTTTTTTTTTTTTTTTTTTTTAACCCTGCTGTTCTGTTCAGGTTTATTATACACTTATAATGATCCGGTTATTTTTGAAAAAAGTAAACAAAAACAAAAAAAAACCCCCATAGTAAGAACCCCTCAAATGAGGAAAGTCAATTAACCACAAGTTTCAGAACCGCATAATGAATATTTAAAAAAAAATTCAAATTCGTTAATTTTTGACCGAACAGAACAGCAGGTTAAATTTTTCAAATAAATAATAATAATAATAATAATAATAATAAAAAAATTAAAAGACACACATGTGCTCCTGCCCATTTGTGATAACTAGAAAATTAGCATGGATAAAGACAGTTAGCTGGGGACTGGTATTCTCAGGCTGGGAAGGTCAATGGTTGTGAGGCCTTCCCCAACCTAAAAGCCCGCAGTTGTACCACAATCGGTGCATCCATTAGGTGCGCCAATTTTGAAACTTTACTTGTCTCATCCAGATTGCCCAGCTGTGGTGGCAATATATGGGGTTTAATACAATAACATATGTGACCACTTACCGCAGCCTCCAAGACACACTGAGAGCAGCGTAGGAGCTGCCAGAAGTGACCTCAGGTGAACTGAATGCAGGACTGTCGGACTGTGTGTCATGGTAGCAGTGCAGCCCGACAGTCTGGTAGTTGTGAGGCCTGTAAACCTTAAAGGAGCCTTTAAGGTACATTTTAAGGTTCCTGCAGTTTCCAGCTGTTGGGATACCTGGAAGATGAGAAATCTTTAGTTCACCAGAGCTCATAGTCACCGGGTTTCGTGGCAGCTGTCATCCTGGTAATTTTAATGTTCCGGAATTCCCAGGTGCTGGGACATCTGGAGGCTGTGAAGTGTTTCTACAGTTCAAAGCCTCCAGCTATGCCAGCAACCGGGAACTGCATAAACCTTAAAGGCTATTTTAAGGTTTCTGGGCCTCACAGCTGCCGGGAGACTTGATACTCACGAGGCAAATACAAAAATACTTGACAGGTAACATATATCCCAAATATATTCCCTCATTACTAGTTATTGTTAAACGATTGTTTGAATTTCAGAATCTCCCATCTTGCCTCAAAGGTCTGAAGAAATTTAATTATTTTCTCACTAGTTTATGAACATAGAAAGGGAATCTGTCAATAGGATCAACCTTCCTAAGTTGTCCATATGGACATGGGTATCATAGAAAGGTTAAGAAAATGATACCTTGATATCTGTGATAAATTGTTTTACTTTACAGTAATCCAGTTTTTTTTTCTTAATATATAAATGAGTCATTTGGTTTTGTGGGCCGGATGCAGACCTCCCTGAGATTCTGCCTCCATAGCCTATTTTAAATTAAAGGGGACATTACCAGTGTGACACGTAGATCAGGAGACCAGGCTGCCTGTCATTACATGTCTCACTCTGGTAACACCATCTTTCATTTAAAATAAGCTCTGGAGGCAGATCTATGTCCAGCCCATAGATTTTAACAGCTCATTTACATATTAAGAAATATGTGAATTACTCTGGAATAAAACATCGGATCACAGATATCAAGGTATAACTTTATTTAGCGCTCTATGACCTACAGTTAGGTCCAGAAATATTTGGACAGTGACCAAAGTTTTGTTATTTTAGCTGTTTAGAAAAACATGTTCAGAAATACAATTATATATATAATATGGGCTGAAAGTGCACACTCCCAGCTGCAATATGAGAGTTTTCACATCCAAATCGGAGAAAGAGTTTAGGAATCATAGCTCTGTAATGCATAGCCTCCTCTTTTTCAAGGGACCAAAAGTAATTGGACAAGGGACTCTAAGGGCTGCAATTAACTCTGAAGGCGTCTCCCTCGTTAACCTGTAATCAATGAAGTAGTTAAAAGGTCTGGGATTGATTACAGGTGTGTGGTTTTGCATTTGGAAGCTGTTGCTGTGACCAGACAACATGCGGTCTAAGGAACTCTCAATTGAGGTGAAGCAGAACATCCTGAGGCTGAAAAAAGAGAAAAAATCCATCAGAGAGATAGCAGACATGCTTGGAGTAGCAAAATCAACAGTCGGGTACATTCTGAGAAAAAAGGAATTGACTGGTAAGCTTGGGAACTCAAAAAGGCCTGGGCGTCCACGGATGACAACAGTGGTGGATGATCGCTGCATACTTTCTTTGGTGAAGAAGAACCCGTTCACAACATCAACTGAAGTCCAGAACACTCTCAGTGAAGTAGGTGTATCTGTCTCTAAGTCAACAGTAAAGAGAAGACTCCATGAAAGTAAATACAAAGGGTTCACATCTAGATGCAAACCATTCATCAATTCCAAAAATAGACAGGCCAGAGTTAAATTTGCTGAAAAACACCTCATGAAGCCAGCTCAGTTCTGGAAAAGTATTCTATGGACAGATGAGACCAAGATCAACCTGTACCAGAATGATGGGAAGAAAAAAGTTTGGAGAAGAAAGGGAACGGCACATGATCCAAGGCACACCACATCCTCTGTAAAACATGGTGGAGGCAACATGATGGCATGGGCATGCATGGCTTTCAATGGCACTGGGTCACTTGTGTTTATTGATGACATAACAGCAGACAAGAGTAGCCGGATGAATTCTGAAGTGTACCGGGATATACTTTCAGCCCAGATTCAGCCAAATGCCGCAAAGTTGATCGGACGGCGCTTCATAGTACAGATGGACAATGACCCCAAGCATACAGCCAAAGCTACCCAGGAGTTCATGAGTGCAAAAAAGTGGAACATTCTGCAATGGCCAAGTCAATCACCAGATCTTAACCCAATTGAGCATGCATTTCACTTGCTCAAATCCAGACTTAAGACGGAAAGACCCACAAACAAGCAAGACCTGAAGGTTGCGGCTGTAAAGGCCTGGCAAAGCATTAAGAAGGATGAAACCCAGCGTTTGGTGATGTCCATGGGTTCCAGACTTAAGGCAGTGATTGCCTCCAAAGGATTCGCAACAAAATATTGAAAATAAAAATATTTTGTTTGGGTTTGGTTTATTTGTCCAATTACTTTTGACCTCCTAAAATGTGGAGTGTTTGTAAAGAAATGTATACAATTCCTACAATTTCTATCAGATATTTTTGTTCAAACCTTCAAATTAAACGTTACAATCTGCACTTGAATTCTGTTGTAGAGATTTCATTTCAAATCCAATGTGGTGGCATGCAGAGCCCAACTCGCGAAAATTGTGTCACTGTCCAAATATTTCTGGACCTAACTGTACATGCCCATACAGAATGGCTTAAGAGGGTTCATCCTACTGACAGATTCCCTTTAACCAAACATAGTGTGCAAGTTTATGGAGAGTTCGTAGGTCAAACCTATCCATCATAGCATGGCTTTGGGTCCTTCACATTGGCAGTTAAACTTTACCAGAAACAGAACTAACTGTATGATCATTTGTTTCCCTTCACTTTTACTACTGTAGGCCTTCACATACTGCTTATACAGGAGTATAAGCTATGGAAAAAAATATTTCTATCACAACATGCAAGAGACAATTACTAACAAATGGTTTCTTGTTTATTGTTGGATCAGTTTACCCTGGACAATGTTTGAGAATGAATGCCCATTCAGATATTGTCCCCCTCCATACACATTAGATTAAAGTCATCCAAACCCCCCAATTTAAATGGCAGCATCCAACAATCTGGAGTATATGGGGCCCTCCTGACCTTTTTCCCAAAATGATGTTGGGAGAGATCAGGTTTGGCAGAGTCATTTAAATGCCTTACCACTTAGATGTTTGGGAGATAAGGTACCGCCAGAGCGGTTAGTGGCTTTCTCCGTACTTTCCATTGAAAACAGATAAATACTATGCAGAGCCTGAACAATGATGTGTATAGGCCCCTTTACACACTAAGACTTTCTAGTGATCCCACTAGCGATCCCAACCTGGCCGGGATCGCTACAAAGTCTCTGGTGAGTCGATGGTGAGGTGTCAAACAGGCATACCTGGAAAACGACGCAACAGCGATACGGACCTCCAGAACGATCTAGTTAGTCATTGGGGACATTGTAAGCAGCTTTTTGAAAGGGAAGTCGCTAACGAAGTCGCTGTAAAGGCCCCTTTACACACTGAGACTTTCTAGCGATCATGCTGCACAGCGGGAAACAAAGGACCAAAGAATGGTCCTGAGAGATGTGTAGTGATCAGCAACCTCACAGCAGGGGCCAGGTCGCTGATGTGTTTCACACACTGCAATGTCGCTGGGGAGGTCGCTATTACGTCACAAAACCGGTGACGTTACAGCGATGTCGTTTGCGATGTTGCAGTGTGTAAAGGGGCCTTATGGGGGAACTATGAGAAATAGGGGTTGGCTGAAAAACTGCATTTTCAGTAGCATCATAGGTGGGTATCCAGATTTACATATTGAAATAAATACTGTAAATGGTCCCAAATACATCACATCACAATATTGGAATTTTTTTTTCACACACAAAAAAATGCAAAATACAGACTGGCTAAGTAGCAAAGAAGAAAGGCTACAAATATGATAAAAGAGAGAGCCATGTGAAGCTAATATAGATTGTAGGAAAGGAAAGTCCCACAACCAAATATAAGGATCCACTCAACTTATCTAAAGATAGGCGGTAAGGTAAAGCTGGTGTCACACACAGCGACAACGACGTCGCTGCTACGTCACCATTTTCTGTGACGTTGCAGCGACGTCCCGTCGCTGTCGCTGTGTGTGACATCCAGCAACGACCTGGCCCCTGCTGTGAGGTCGCCGGTCGTTGCTGAATGTCCAGCTTCATTTTTTGGTCGTCACTCTCCCGCTGTGACACACACATCGCTGTGTGTGACAGCGAGAGAGCGACGAAATGAAGCGAGCAGGAGCCGGCACTGGCAGCTGCGGTAAGCTGTAACCAGCGTAAACATCGGGTAACCAAGGGAAGACCTTTCCCTGGTTACCCGATGTTTACGCTGGTTACCAGCCTCCGCTCTTGCTGCCAGTGCCGGCTCCTGCTCTGTGACATGTGGCTGCAGTACGCATCGGGTAATTAACCCGATGTATACTGTAGCAAGGAGAGCAAGGAGAGCAAGGAGAGCAAGGAGCCAGCGCTAAGCAGTGTGCGCGGCTCCCTGCTCTCTGAACTGTGACATGTAGCTGCAGCACACATCGGGTTAATTAACCCGATGTGTACTGTAGGAGAGCAAGGAGCCAGCGCTAAGCGCGGCTCCCTGCTCTCTGCACATGTAGCACAGCGACGTTATGATCGCTGCTTCTGCTGTGTTTGACAGCTAAGCAGCGATCATAACAGCGACTTACAAGGTCGCTGTTACGTCACAGAAAATGGTGACGTAACAGCGACGTCGTTGTCGCTGTCGTTTAGTGTGAACCCAGCTTAACTGCATTTAAAGGCAGATATAGATTAGGGAAACATAAAAAAAGATTAGGTTCATTAAGAAAATAATAAATGGCATTATTAGAGCAGATTTGTAATGATTGACTGATACTGAAAGCCTCATTCATATTATAAGGTTTTACATTCTGCCACACTAATAGAAAGGGAATGTTATTGAACCTTCCCAATTTGGATCTAGTCACCTCTGTTCTAGAAGTCTGTGCTATTGATAAGTAAGGGGTGCTTCACACACAGCGAGCTCGCTGCCGAGATCGCTGCTGAGTCACGCTTTTTGTGACGCAGCAGTGACCTCATTAGCGATCTCGCTGTGTGTGACACTGAGCAGCGATCTGGCCCATGCTGCGAGATCGCTGCTCGTTACACACAGCCCTGGTTCGTTTTCTTCAAAGGCGCTCTCCCGCTGTGACACACAGATCGCTGTGTGTGACAGCGAGAGAGCGACAAATGAAGCGAGCAGGGAGCAGGAGCCGGCATCTGGCAGCTGCGGAGGCTGGTGACTAAGATAAACATCGGGTAACCAAGGTGGTTACACGATATTTACCTTAGTTAACAACCTCCGCAGCTCTCACGCTGCCTGTGCTGCCGGCTCCGGCTCTCTGCACATGTAGCTGCTGTACACATCGGGTTAATTAACCCGATGTGTACTGTAGCTAGGAGAGCAAGGAGCCAGCGCTCAGTGTGCGCGGCTCCCTGCTCCCTGCACACACAGCTAAAGCAGTGTGCGCTGGTAACTAATGTAAACATCGGGTAACCATACCCGATGTTTACCTTAGTTACCAGTGTCCGCAGCTTCCAGACGCCGGCTCCGTGCAAGCGCAGCGTCACTTGCACGTCGCTGCTGGCTGGGGGCTGTTCACTGGTCGCTGGTGAGATCTGCCTGTTTGACAGCTCACCAGCGACCATGTAGCGAAGCAGCAGCGATCCTGACCAGGTCAGATCGCTGGTCGAATCGCTGCTGCATCGCTAAGGCTATGTGCGCACGTTGCGTACAAGCCCTGCAGAAATTTCTGCAGCGATCTGAAGAGCACATGTGCGCTTTAGATCGATGCAGAAATGTCCGTAGTGAGCGCCGATTCCATGCGCTCTGCCTGCAGCTCCTGCCATAGACAGAGCAGGAGCTGCCGGCAAAGCGCAGGAAAGAAGTGACATGTCACTTCTTTTTGCGCAGCGCTTCGGCAGTAGCCGAAGCGCTGCGCTCTTAAACGCCACGTGCGCACGGCCCCTGCACAGTCTCAATAGACTGTGCAGGGGACGCAGGACGCATGCAGTTACGCTGCGCTACAAAGCGCAGCGTAACTGCATGTTTTTACGCGACGTGCGCACATAGCCTAAAGTGTGAAGGTACCCTAAAGGCCCCGTCACACTAAGCAACATCGCTAGCAACATCGCTGGTAACGAACAACTTTTGTGACGTTGCTAGCGATGTTGCTGTGTGTGACATCCAGCAACAACCTGGCCCCTGCTGTGAGGTCGTTGGTTGTTGCTGAATGTCCTGGGCCATTTTTTAGTTGTTGCTGTCCTGCTGTGAAGCACAGATCGCTGTGTGTGACAGCGAGACAGCAACAACTAATGTGCAGTGAGCAGGGAGCCAGCTTCTGCTGAGGCTGGTAACCAATGTAAACATCGGGTAACCAAGAAGCCCTGTCCTTGGTTACCCGATATTTACCTTTGTTACCAGCCTCCTCCGCTCTCACTGTCAGTGCCGGCTCCTGCTCTGTGCACATGTAGCTGCAGCACACATCAGGTAATTAACCCGATGTGTGCTGTAACTAGGAGAGCAAGGAGCCAGCACTAAGCAGTGTGCGCTGCTCCCTGCTCTGTGCACATTTAGCTGCAGCACACATCGGGTTAATTAACCTGATGTGTGCTGTAACTAGGAGACTGGGGGCTGGTCACTGGTTGCTGGTGAGCTCACCAGCAACTCGTGTAGCCACGCTCCAGCGATCCCTGCCAGGTCAGGTTGCTGGTGGGATCGCTGGAGCGTCGCAGTGTGACAGCTCACCAGCAACCTCCTAGCAACTTACCAGCGATCCCTATCGTTGTTGGGATCGCTGGTAAGTTGCTTAGTGTGACTGGACCTTTAGCCCTCTGCTCTTCTAGGTGTGTGAACTTTGTATTTACATAGATGCCAATCACCTCAATGAGTTTACACTGTGTTATCTCTGGATTAGTGGAGCTCAAAAGTACAAGGCTTTCAACAACTAAACACTGATAATCAGAGCATTGGAAGTTTTCAAGAACCAAGCAAGTAACTGGCAAGTCATGACATTTTCACCTTCTTATATGCCTGGGGTTTAATCACACTGGTTTTCGGGATGTGCCAAGCATGGCATGGATCTTTATCTGAACCCCTATACTTTGTACAAACAACTGGGAGTTAATTAAAGTCTGGTACATTCAATTACACTGGATTAATGGAAACAGCTGCTTGGCCAATAATAATTGTCTTCTTTGCGTGAGAAATTCTTTAAGCACAAAAATATGTTCGTCCTTAAAATGTTTGAGTGTTTTTCACAAGATGTAGAGTCAAATAACTAGTAACTAGAGAATACAGCTTTATACAGCCATGATTTAGTTCAACAGGTTACAAAACATGAAGCTTGTTGCCAAGATAATCACATACCAAGGGATATCTGCAATTTGTACTTCATCTGATCAACATCCCAAGTATGTTTGAAAGAATGGTATGCATTTCCCTTACCATTAAAAGGACATTTTCTAAACAGGTATGGTACAAAAAAAAAATAAACATTAATATACTTATGGTTTACATGTGCAACTTGTCATAACCAGATGAATATTATCCCATCTAAAGGATGTCCAATCGTGCATACTTCTAGTACAAGAAAATGGCTTAAATTGGACATCCATAGATGCTGCTATACAAGTATATTTAGGAAAAGATTACACAGGATTGAAAATATTTAGTTTCTAGCAAGAAACATAAAACACATTTTTGTCTGGACATAGAAAGTCATGTGCCCACAGACAAAAGATGGTGTGGATTTTTCTGCAGCAAAATCTGAAGTATCTCCCAGAAAATCGCACCAAAACTTTGGTGCATTTTTGGTGCGGATTTTAATGCAAAATTTGGTGCTAATTTTGGTGCGAATTTTAACCATTGGATTTGGTGGGTAAATATGCACCAAAAATGCAGGAAAACCACCCTGTGGGAACAGACCTGCGGATTTGTTGCGGATTTTTGACCTCACATTCACTTGCATGGGCAAAATCCGCAGGTAAATCGGCAGGAATAATTGACATGCTGCAGTTTTTTCCGCAGGGAAATCTGCACTATTTCCGCAGCGGAAAATTAATGGGCACAAGACTTCAAAAATGCCTTAGAAATGGCTGGGGATTGTACTGCTAATTTTCAAGAAATACGCGGCAAATCCATGGAAAAAAAACCCGCGGCAAATTCTGCGATAAATCCGCAGCGTGGGTACTAGGCCTAACAGTAATTTGTTCAGATGATCCTTAACCTGCATTGAAACCTCACTAGCTGACCTCTGAGTGCTGTTAGCTAAATGTGCAAGAACTGGTGTAATTTGTGGGGGAAAAAAGTTTTCATAAATTGCACCATATTTTTGTGTGTTGTAGACACTTTCTGTGCCTTGTCTGGCAAAGGAACATGAATTTGTATAAAAGAAGCATGGTTTACTGGTAAAAAGGCCTGGCCTATAGTGCGACATTAAACACCAAGTAATGTATAATGTGCCATCATTTTGGTGAAAATTTCTTGCACAAACTAAGCCATAGTGCCACACAGCCAATTACCAGGTAGCAATCTCTTGGCTAATAACCGCATCCCAAAATTTTGTGATTGGCAGGCTTCGCTAGACTGCACACTACTGCTTTGTGTAAAACCTGCGTAGTACATTTTACTTAAGGGAATCTGTCAACAGGTTTTGCTCCCCCATCTGAGAGGAGCATAATGTAGAGACAGAGACCCTGATTCCGGCGATGTGTCACTTACTGAGCCGTTTGATGTTATTTTGATAAAATCAAGGTTTTCTCTGCTACAGATCTAGCAGTTATACAGAGCTTATGAATATGCTGGACTACCTGGCACCATGCCAAGTAGTCCTCTAATGATAAGCTACTGCTGATTAAACAGTGATTTTATCAAAACTACACTAAGCAGCCCAGTGAGTGACACACCGCTGGAATCAGGATCTCTGCCCCTATGTTTTGCTGGTCTCAGGTTGGGTGGCAAAAACCTAATGAAAGATTCCCTTTAGTGATAATACAGAAAACATCTGTGACGCCCTGGCAAAACCAGGTAGTCACACAGATAGGCCCCCGCATAACACCTTCCCACACAGGGTTACATTCAGCCGACCTGAAATCCTAGCCTCCCCCCTTTGGGTAGTACAGACACACCAGTGGGCCGGACCAGGTGGATGAGAAACACCCACCTAGGGGTCTGGAGAACCCGGGGCGGGAAAGCAGTGAGTGGCAGTTAAGAATTTGGAGTGAGTGGAGGTGCTAGTTGACAGGCGTCGGGGTTGGAGCCCTGGTGTACTGGCTAGGTGGCAGACAGTGGTCAGTGTCAGCAGGAGACGGGAAGACGGCTGATGGAGATCCGAGGTAGACCGGGGCAGGGTTGTAGCCCGCCGGTACCGACACCGGAGAACCGACCCGGAAACCGTGAACACAAGGGGGTACTTGGACCCTGAAGCCAGGACCGAAACAAACGGCCTAGATAATTAACCAATTGAGGGCAGGATTATAGGTCCTGTCCCAACCTAAGTCCCGAAAAGAGACAACCACCCACCAAGAGGGATAGGGCATCCGCCAGGGCCCGGTAGATCCCAAGGGTCAGCGTCAGCAGGCAAGGCTCCCAACCAATGGACCGGGAGTGGACCCTCGTGTTTCACACCGGGAGGTCCAACACACAACACAAAGCGTGCAGAGGAGACATTGACTACTAGCCCGGGTGTGGGATCAGGTACACTCGTCTGCGGCCGGCCACCAACACCTTGGTTTACCAAAAGGACTTTGCGTTTATTGACTCCATACATCAGTGCAACTTCATCCAGCACCAGGACAACCGAACTGTAAGTTTACTGGTCCCTACAACCCTGCACAACCCTGGGCCCTGGGGCATCCATCCCTACCCACAGAGGGGTTAATATCCAGCTGCCATCCCATCGCCCCCCAGGTACCCCATAACAGCAGCGGTAGTGCCACATCTCACCACACACCGTGGGTGGTGTCACGGACTAATTACAGCAAATCCCGCACAAATACGTCCCCTTTTATTCGAAGTGTCTGCGCGACCCCCGGGTCTGGTGGAGTCCCTCGAGCCATACAGCAGATCTGGATCCGAGCAGCACGGCTGCTGGCACGGGGGCGGCACACATCCATCTGAATAAACTTCCTTATGAAATAAAACTAATGTGTAGGAGTTGAGTTTGTAAAACCATGGCATATAAAGATGTACAGACTAAAATATATTTTTTATGTATAGACTTGACTGCATTTTCTACACTGTCAAGCCAAACTACCTCAGTTACAAAAATCAGGTAGGTGCCCGTTGCTGCCCAGCAGGTCAATGATTAACACTAGTGATGGTCAAGCACTAAAGTGCTGGAATGCCTGGTACTCATTTTTTATGTCACACTACATCTGAGAACGTTGTTTTATCCCCTGGTAGAGACCTTCAGAGACTGCGAATGGCTCTCCCTGGGATGACTGCACACATCATACAGTCAAGCAAGCCTGTTTGTTTTGGTCATTGTTTCACGGACAAAATATCAAAGTACACACAATACTCGGCTACGCTCCGCGAGTACCCGACCATGCCGATGCTCGATTAAGTAGCCGAGCACACTTGCTCATCAATAATTAACACCTTTCTTATGTCTGTAACAACATAGTAATAGTTGTGACCTACGAAATTCATTACATAAAGGAAAACTAAAAATAGAAAATGCACAAAAACATGAATATACCACAAATTACTCTCAATTTCTCTTCCTTTGATTGTTGTTTGTCTCATATTACAATTAAACATGTAAAAAGAAATAATAAAAATTAAAAATATACAAATACATTTCCTCAATGTGTCCAAGAGGCTCCGCAATCCCAGCAAACTTTTTGTTGCATAAATTTGTGTAAATGAGAAGATGAAAAAATGTAGAGGAAGTGTGTTAAAATACTCACTGATTGCCATCTTCACTGATTCCCAGACAGATACACTGACGTGCCGGATGACACAGGAGTCTATGGGCCCCATTCAGTGAGTGATTCTGGTACGTATGTGGCAGTTTTTCTACGTAGCAGAATTGCGGACATACGCAGACCCATTAAAATATGGATCTGCTCACACATCAGTGATTTTTCACTGACCGTATTTCCGTGCGGCGTACACGCATCTCCATGTGCTCCGCACGGAGACAAGTCCATTTTTTTCTGGCATCACTGATGTTACACAGACCACACAGTGGTGTGATCCGTGTAACACGTACCAGAAAAAAAACGTATCTTTGAAATAAAATGATTTTTATACTCCCCATCTCCAGTGATGCTGTCTTCGGCCGCTGCTTACAAGCCGGCTAATTATGCTCATGAGTGTTCACTGCACAGCTGACCCGGTAGCAGCAGCAGCAGGGAGACACCAGATTCGGCGATTCAGCACCACGGACAGCAGGAGCGTGGATAGGTTAGCTTGAAGTACCTGATCTCCATGTGGTATCACTGATCACTGATAGCACATGGAAGACACACGTGTGTGTCGTGAAATCACAACACATGTAGGGACACATGCGTTTTTATCACGTTAGTGAAAAACGTCTGTTTTTCACTGATGTGTGAAAGAGGATTAAGACAGAGATCTGGCATAAAAAGCTTAAAATCGCAAAATTTTGTCAGAACATGAGGCTGTGCAAACATTTTGCAACTTATTACATTCTCACCCCATTTTGTCCAGGCTCTGACAAAATGGGAGGAACAGTAGCATAGCAACCGACTATCATTAAATTCATGAAGAGCGGCGACATTCTGTATGCTACAAGTCTTACTTCAGTGCCCAAATGAAGATTTGTGGCATGGTGCATTTGGAAATGCACACCAATTGTCCAGCACTCCTATTTCAATAATTTTGCAAGAAAAAATACATTTTTGTAAAATTTTGTTTTTAGTCTGCAAAAGTAGCAAATTATTTTTAAAAAAAAAAAACAACCAACCCACTATATATATATATATATATATATATGTATATATATATATATATATATATATATATATATATATATATATATATATATACATATATATATATATATATATATATATATATTGTATTGCTATATTTGTAATGGACTGAAGAATAAACCTGTTTTATCACTTTTACTGCATATAAATAAAACCAATAACTGAATTACTGTTTTTTGTTCGTGTCCAAAAAATCTGAATAAAAAAATGTTAGATACCCCAAAATGAAACAAATTAAAATGTCACCGTGTTCTGCAAAAAGTGTTCATACAGCTCTGTTGACCAAAAACTAAAAAATGGCTCTCAGAATATGGTGCCAAAAAATAAAATTCTTAAAAAAATATATATTTTTGGTGTATAAAAGTATTAAAACGTACAAAAATATATAAATATGGTATCACTAACTGTACTGACCCAAGAAATAAAGCTGTCTTATCATTTATACCACACTGAGAACTGTGTAAAAATAATAATAATAATAATAATAATAATAATAATAATAATAATAATATTTCAACTGCTGTTTATTTGTTCATTTTCATGTTTTCCACTGCAAGATTTATTGTTTCTTTGATGCATTATACTATATAGTTAGATGCTGCTGGCTGATTTTCAGGTTCAGGTGCACTTGCTCACATACTGAAATTTTATGTAGAATATTAGTTTATGCCTCAACTTCAAAGTTTTGCTATGAGTCCAATGAAAAACATTTTCAATTAAAACTAAGCTCAATATAATTTTTTCTGAAATCACTGTCAACTTTTCCATGTGTCGCAAAACATCATGCATTAAGGTTAACAGGTGCTACTATTCACTTGAACTAGCCCAAGATTAACTTCATATAGAAGATTAATAGATTGCTTTTGTTCTGCTAATGGTTACCATATTAAGAAGCTATGAGGCATTAATCTGTAATTCTGTACTCATTTACAGAACATTTATTTTCTCACAAAACAATCCTAGGTCATATAATGATTCAGGAACTCTGCAATGAATATTGCCTGGAGGGACTTATGTGTTTCATTTCAAATAAGCATAAAAATGTGAAGGCGGCTCCTCTACTGAAAGAGGGTCAGTCATCAGGTCCAAGCCTTTTAAATTGGTGCTAATTTTTCTAATCTTTGAAGTTACAAGCCCACGATCAGGAATGGTAATGTCTTGGATGTAGCATATTTTTGTAGCGTCCAAAACGCTGTGTTGTACAGTACAGTGGATGGGATTAATAGAAATCTCCAGCCCACTGTGCTTCTTATGAATGCTGCATAAAATGACCTGCGGTGCAGTTTTCTTATCTGCAGCAGGTCAATTTCCTGTGAGGAGACAGTTGAGTCTCCTGTGTGAGAAAACGCAGTGAATATAGCGAAAATACACTGAGTCCAGAACACCTCATAACCCTGATCGTGGGCACGAGCTATTAGCCTACAGACATAGCCCCAGAAAATCCTGAGAGTCAGGCCCTTTGGAAAAGACCAAAAAAATTAGCAGTGAATAAAAAATAACCCGCATCTCTGTAAACATATGCTGGGTTTAAAAGAACAAAAAGAAACAACAATAGGAGCAGGGAGAATAATATAAGAGCACAAATTAGTCACTTTTGACCTGGAGACAGGTCCTCTTTAACCGTTCTCTAATGATTGCTGAAAAACAGACTGAATTTCACTTGCATGGTACGAGCATGGTGTTCCCAGGAATCACAGTTTGTAGCACACAATTGTATAACACAGCAGAAAGTTGATGGCCTGTTCTTAGGATAGGCAATTAACATAGGATTGCTGGTGGTCAAAGTTTCAGTACCTCCTTTAATCAGCTGTATAAAGAGAACATGGCTCCAGTGAGATAATGTCTCCAGCATTGTTTACTAGGCTCAGTAAAGACCCCTTTACACACAGACTTTTTAGCGATCCCGACCTGGCCGGGATCGCTGGAAAGTCTCTAAACAGTCACTGGTGAGCTGTCAAAAAGGCAGATCTGGCCAACGACACAGCAGCGATACGGACCTGCAGAATTACCTCGCTGATCGTTGGGGACATGTCACATAGCAGCTATTTTACGACTGAAACCACCTAGGTGTCCTTTTTACACGCCCCCCTCAGCTCCGATTGGTGATCGCTAGTGTGTTCTTATTGGCGACCCCGAGCTTGGAAGATTGGCAAAAGCTGCGCTTGTATATCCTTTGTTCCTGAGCTTCTGTAGCTTAGCGAATCTTTGTAGAGTTCTCTGTGCGGCGACTACACACTGGTTTAGCTATACAGCATCAATACAGCTTCAATCAAATGATGCTTACCATATAGACTTTATAGTATTGCAGACTGGAGAACTCTCTAATGATCCGCAAACCAGCACGCTCAGCAACAAGCTAGCTTTGAAACAAAGGACAGAAGCGCTAAAGTTGCCTTCTTTTCAGTGAAAGCTGCCCAATCAGAATGCAACAGTGACCACCAATCGGAGGTAAGGGGGCGGAAAAGGGAATGCTATAGCACGCCTACGGGCTAGGTTCTAAGTCGCTAACGATGTCATTGTAACAGTGTCAAACACTCCGATGCATGCTGTGCAGCGGGAAACAAAGGACCAAAAAATGTTCCTGAACGATTTGTAGCGATCAGCGACTTCACAGCGGGGGCCAGGTTGCTGATGCATGTCACACACTGCAATGTCACTTGGGAGGTCGCTATTACGTCACAAAACCGGTGACGTTACAGTGATATCGCTAGCGATGTTGCAGTGTGTAAAGGGGCCTTTACTATCGTTTGTGCCCCGTATTACCATTTACTACAATTTTACCCAATGCAAGTGAATGTGCTGGTGCTGTAATAATGACAGAGTTGTGCCTTGTAGAGTCGTTAAAAAGATTCACAGAAATCAGACCTAGCAAGCATGTCAGTAGTCCAAAGGCACCGATCTATAGAGCCCTGTGAACCTTCTCCTACCTGCCGACTTCCTGGTGCCTCTTCTGAGTAGGTCCTCTGCAAGATTATTATTGCAGACCTAATCAGAATACAAGAGAAGAAAGGAAATCCATCGATGAAGGAAAGCCAGTGGTGAAGACATAAAAAAAAGCTTGCTTTAATAGATCTGAAGTATAAAAATACAGTCAGACAGTGGCATTAAAAAATACAAAGTGTTGGATTGCACCTCTAAAACCCAACGTGTTTTGGCAGTGCCAATAGCTATGCCTTAATCATGGTTATCAAAACAAAACAATCACTGATCTCGGGGAGACCAGCCAGAGAATTATGACCTTGAGTAAGGCACAGCCGATGGTACTGCCAAAACACTTTGGTTTGTAGGATGCACTTCGACACGTTGCATTTTTTTTAAGTCACTGTCTGACTGTATTTTTATATTTCAGAACTACCAAAGCAAGCATTTTTTAACATCTTCACCCTTCACTTTCCTTCATTGCTGGTTTTCCTTTCTTTTCTTGTATGTTGTTACTGGCCATTCGTGTGAATTCAGGAGCCTGATGACAAAGGTGGAATGCTGAGCTGACTTTTTGTTTGGTGCTTGTATCCTGTACTATCAGAATAGGCGCTGGGAATGTAGCAGGTAGGAAGACGTTCACAGGGCTGTGTCCCACTGAATAGACAGTTCAAGGGCAGTGTCTGACTCCAGTAGCTAGGTTCTGTCTCCAATGTAGGAGTACGGATCAAACGATCTCACAACACCTGCTCCTGGACCGGTAGCTAAAAGGAAACGAGCAAGGTCGCTGCTTGGGAATAATAGAAAAAATGTTTTCTGTTTTTGTATCCACTTTGCTCCATCGCACCAGCTTTCATGGTACCCATCTGGATGATTAGACATAGAGAGTTTGTATGCAACGTGGTGAATCATCCATAACCTATCACTTTATATATTTTTTTACTTTTACATTACATAGTTTTTTCCAGACCAGGTTGCGAAGTTAACAGCAAAAACCTCTATCAGAGTGATTAAGAAATAGATTATACTGCCAAATCCTGCAATACAATTTATTTATTTTTTTTAAAGTGGAGGTATACTTTAACCCCTTCATTACAATGCGATTTTCTGTTTTGGCGATATCGTTTTTTCATCCCCCACTTTTTTATTTTTCCTTCCACATAGCCATATGAGGGCTTGTTTTTTGCGGGACGAGTTGTACTTTTGAATGAGACAATTCATTCTGCCACATAATGCAAAGGAAAAATGGGGAACAAAATCCCTGTGCGGTGAAATTGCAAAAGAAGTAAAATTCTGCAATTATTGTTTTTTATTTAAACTTGATATTGTACAGCAGAAATCACAATCTCCTGTGAATGCCGGAAGAACGTCATGAGAGTCACAGGGGTCAACAGCTGACCCTTAGATTTCATGACAACCCATCGGCACCCCGTGAAGACGTCACAAGGGCATTGATGGGAGCGGAGAATGGCACGCTTCAGAGATTGACAGTATGATTAATGGATTAACAAAGGCGGATGGATCTCTGATCCACCCGCAACTGTCAGGGCCCCTTTACACACTGAGACTTTCTAGAGATCCCTCTGTGGCTAGACCTCAAAAGAGCAGTGAATGCAAGACGACCCAGGAATCTCACAGAACTGGAAGACCTTTCCAAGGAAAAATTACTTGAACAAAAATTGAAATTCATCCCTTCTCCTACTCACAATATGTCTATTGCTGTAAGCCGGCTTCCCACCCATAATCTTGCCCACCCTTCTGCCAGCATCAATAATTGAAACCTGTGTTAATGAAATAATGAATATTCATCCCTTTCCCCACCCACCCCTCTGCTGGCGTCATTGATTCGAACTTGTATTAATGAAATAATTAATATTCACCCGTCTCTCTGCCCACCCCTCTGTTGGGTGTCAATGAATAACTCAGACTGTCATCGCAGGAATGCAGCACAATGGCTGGTAGCTCTTCTCACCTGAGCATGACAGCTGCATAGAACTACACGTTGACCCGCTCGGGTCAGAAGAGCTGCCGACCAGTGTGAGCATTGAGCTGCGATTCTAAAATGATAATCTGAGAGAATCACTGACACCCATCATAGTGATGTGGGTGGGGAAAGGGGTGAATATTCATTATTTCATTAACACAAGTTCCAACCACTGCCTCTGGCAGAGGGGTGGGTGAGTTATGGGCGGGAAAGGGGGTGAATATTCATTCCATTAACTAGCCAGTATGTGGCTATAAACTTCTGGAGTTCACAACAACGTACACCAATAAAAGTTATATAACCTGAAAGGGCTTCCCAAAACCTATTCCAGCATACTATTAGTATGTTGATCCACAACTAGGGCTTATTTTTGGTCCAAAAAGGCTGAACAATTCTACTATAGCTTATTTTTGTGATAGATTTTATTTTCGGGGAAACACGATGGGTACTACCCATGCAGGGTGTCAAAACTTTTGCATCAGCTCATTTTCTTTTCTTGTCAATTTTAAAATGTCAAAAGATGAAAATATTTTTTTTTTGGCCTACAATACAAAGGAAATATGTTATCTTTAACTTTGTCTTTTATAGATCATTTCAACTTGCTTAACTGTTCACAATAACAGTAATTTTAACCAGGTGCCCAAACGTTTCCATACCACTGTACATTTCTGAGCCCAAATATAGCCCTTTATATACATTATGATCCCCCAAACACTCATCTACATACATGAAAACATGAAAATATCCCATACACATGAAATAAAAAAAGAAACACCACATATCTCGAACCTGTTCCCCTCCAGCTCTACTCTGTTCTCCGGTGCACTAATGTTTCACACAACACACACAATGATGTGACAGGATCGCGTTTGCTATGCCTCTTGCTGATTGGTGGAAGACGGAGCTGCCTCTCGTCCACCAATGTGTTCACTGCTGTCTGCATCCTGAGTATGCAAACAGAGGTGAAATCAGGCAGCAACGGTGGCGGGGGAGAGCATGGTGCAGTCCGTTGTCCAATGTGTTCAGTTCTCCAGCAGTCTCCATCCACAGGCCATAATGGAACAGCCAGAGGGCCAGATCTGGCCCGCAGGTTGCAATTTGTCCAGCCCTGGTATAAGAATTTGGACAAACACAAGATCAAGTCTCCTGAGGGGACTAAGAAAAAAGTAAAAAATAAACAATATTTTGAATATATTAAAGTTCACAAAAAAATACATAAAAATATTTGGTATTGTAGGGTTAATAAAAATCCAATCTATTAAAATATAAAATTAACCAGATTGATTAAAGCAGTATCAATCAAATTTAATAACACTAGAACTGCATGCTCGTCATGCATATACAAAGAACCTTCACTCAGTTCAGTCGACAAATGTCACGGGTCTGGCGAAAATGACAAATTTTTTTTTTCTCCCCTCAAATGAAAGAAAAATAACAATACAACTGTACAAGTTTAGTATCACTGTAATGGTACTGACCTTGGAGAATTAGGATTCAGAGTAATTTTACTACGGTGTAGGTTGTAAAAAAGAAAACCTAAAAAAAAAGGCATAATTCCTTTTTTTTCCTTTTACATTTCATCACATGTGGAATTGTTTTCCAATAAATTAAATGCTAAAACAAATGCCCTGAAAGATCAGGAGTTCATACGATTCATCAATCGATAGAAAAATAAAAAATAAAATTATGGCTCTTAGAACAAGAGGAGGGAAAATCAAATCACAAAAACAAAAATGGACTGTGACAGGAAGGTGTTAGGCCTTGTGCGCACTGGGAAATGGAATTTTCTTGAGAAAATTCCGCATGCTCTCAAAGATTACCGCACCCGCGGTAAAAAACCGCGGGAAACCGCACCCGAAAACCGCATGCGGTTTGCTGCGGTTTTACCGCGGTATTATTCGCGGTATTGCCGCGGTTTTGCCGCGTGCGGGTTGGGATGTGCTTTATTGCATTCAATGCAATAAAGCACATTGAAAAAAAAAAAAAAAAAAGTCATTTAATTCTGAGATAGTAGATAGACAGAAGAATAGATAGAGGGATAGATAGACAGACAGACAGAGGGATAGATAGAAGGATAGATAGAGGACAGATTGCTGCATTTCCCACGGTCGGCAGTGAGTTCACATTACCGGCCGTGGGAAATGACCGGTAATTACCTCTGCTGTGACAGTCGCGGCTGGATGGAAGCAGCGCAGGACCTGTGGATTACGCCGGAGCGGTGGATTACGCCGGAGCTTTGTTTGGGGGGGGTTAATAAAAGGGTGAACAAGGCTTGTTTGTTTTATTTAAAATAAAGGATTTTTCGGTGTCTGTGTTTTTTTCACTTTACTTACGGGTTGATCATGTCAGCTGTCACATAGACGCTGCCATGATCAAGCCTGGAGTTAATGGCGGTGGTCCCCCACCATCATTAACCCCTTGTATTACCTTGCTGCCACTGCTACACGGTGGCAAGAAGAGCCGAGGACACGCCGGTCCTGCCGCATAATGCATGCGACAGTGCCGGGGCAGCAGCGGCTGATATTCTCGGCTGCCGGAGGGGGAGTGAGGCAGGGGACATTAACCCTGCCCCTCTCCCTCCCCAGCCTGAGAATACCGGGCCGCCGCTGTGTGCTTACCTCGGCTGGAAGGTAAATATGCAGCGGAGCCCACGTTCTTTTTTTCCTATATTTCCGTTTTCTTTCTATGTGTGTTCTATGTGTCTGTGTCTATGTGTTCTATGTCTGTGATGTGTTCTGTGTCTGTGTCTGTGATGTGTGTGTGTTTACTCTCTGCTTTGCTTCCTCTTCCTGTAATGACATCACTTCCCTGCAAAACCGCAGACAGGCGATATACATTACCGGAGGTAAACCGCGAAATACCGCAGGGAATAACGCAGGAAAACGCAGTGAACCGCACAGAATTTGCTGCCTGCGTTATTCCTTGCGGGATTTCATGATTAACATTGGAGTCAATGGAGTGAAATCCCGCAGCGATGTGCGGAAAAGAAGTGACATGCACTTGTTTTTGCTGCGGGATTCCCGCAGCAAAACATGCAGCTGTAAAATTCCGCCCAGTGCGCACAGGATTTTTTTTCTCCATAGGATTTGCTGGTGATTCACTGCAGAGATGTTATGAACATTTTCTGCAGCGAAACATGCAGCAAATCCGCGGAAAATCCGCGGCAAAATCCGGTAAGTGCGCACATAGCCTTAAAAGGAATCTGTCAGCAGGTTTTTGCTATTTAATCTGAAGACATTAGGAAATGGGCACTGAAACAGAGATTTCAGGTATCTGTCATTTATTAGGCTGTGTGCTCTTTTTACTTAATTTATAGTTACTTAGGTTGAAAAAAGATTACCAGATAATTATCACTGCCAGGAATAAAGGGCATGTGAGTAGTTGTTAGACCACAGATAAGAAACTCACTGTTAATAGACAATGTACACAGAAAGCCATGGTGTGGGTGGGGTTAGCTTTCTGATCTCTACTGCATGATACATCTGAGAACTCTGTGTTAAAACTGCTGTGAGATCCTGTTCCTAAAAGGGGGGAATGCAAGGGATGGTTGTCTATGTGGCATTCCTATAGCACAGACATCACTTAAATACCTGGGAATTCATATAGGAAGAACGGTGGAATCAATTTACGAGATGAATTATGGCCCGCTAATTAGGAACATTATAGCACAACTAAAGGGATGGAAGGGTCTGCCTCTACCACTACTGGTAAGATGTCACCTGATAAAAATGATGAGCTTTCCTAGGCTATTGTACCCATTCCAGACGATCCCGATATTGATAAAACTGAGGGACGTAAATAGGCTCAACTCAGCGTATGCGGATTTTATATGGAGGGGAAGGAAACCTAGGATAAAGTTACGATCACTGATGAAGTCAACGGAGGAAGGAGGTCTTAGTTTCCCAGATGTTCGGGGTTATAACCTGGTGTGTATAATGAGACATGTGTTTGAATGGATGAGAGGAACGAGTAGGCACTCAGACTATGGCATGGAAGCCAATTATGCATCACCTTGGGATTTGGCGTCCATTTTACACTCCCCATTGTCCAGGGCGGATGGGCACATAAGGAACTCAATCTTATTCCGAGATACTATGCTAACATGGAAACTGGTAAGAAAGAAATTGGGGCTGTCATGGAAAGTATCTAAGTACTTAAATCCCTGGGCATCTCCGAACTTTCCCATGGGACGGGAAAATAAGCTATTTACTAGATGGAAAGAGAAGGGAGTCGAGAGAATGAAGGATGTCATGAATGTGGAGGAGAGAAGGTGGCTGACAGGGCGGGAAGTGCTTGACAAGTATGACCTTAATAGCTCACATATCATCCAATATGAACAATTGAAGCATGGAGTATTTGTAGATTTGGGTGAGCTTGGAAAGGAATTGAATAAGAGTTTGATTGATGAGCTTATGGAAAGTGATGTAGCAAGTGTAAATGTTTCCCAAATTTACCGAACATTTCGAGGAGTGCTAATATCCGGGGAGGATAGCCGAACTCTAACAGCGTGGGGGAAACAATTAAAAGGGCAGGAAGTGTAGGGAATATATTGAAGGGATGGGTACAGATGCGGAAACATGTTACCAATGAGAGATGGAGAGACACCCAATTTAGAATTTTACATAGGGCTATTATGGGCTTCAACATTCCGGGAAGAGATATGCGGTGTTCTAAATGTCAAAGAGAAAAAACAGATATGCTACATGGACTATGGGAGTGTAAGGAAATTCACAGGTTCTGGAATCAAGTTAGATTATTTGTCCAGGCAACATGGGGAATTTCTGGAAATCTAGAGCTAATGGTGTGGATTTTTCATTCCTTTGAGGGAGGAGTAAGAGGGGGATCGGATATGCCGGGAAAGAAGAAATATACAATAATACATGACGTAGCCATGATAGCCAAACGGTCCATCTTAAAACATTGGATACAAAGGGAGGGCCCATCCATAAAAGAGGTCATCGGTGAATTACATAATCTATTGAGGCTGGAGAAACTGGAAGCGGAAAGGGACAAAGACAGGTTGTCACCCAAGTTCTTTGGGAAATGGAGAAACTTCATTGAAAGTCAATTTACTCAGGGAGAAATAAATAATCTGATGATACCTTTTATACAATCGGAATGGTACCTTCTGAATGATATCCAGGACAACCTGGGTAAATTGAAAATCACGTAAGTGTGGGTTCCGGAGGGAATGGGAGACGAGATGCTAAGGTAGCAACAAGACGTGCCAGAAAATTTGGAAGCATTCGGGCTTGGCACAGGGGTTTAATGATTTTAATTGACTTGTATCGCGTATGTTATTTCTTAGTACTTTTGCCTTGGTTTAATAGAGATCATATCAAACAGATAAACAGTTTAAAATATCAAGTTGGGGCATCGCACCCTATTAAGTCACATATTGTCAGACAAATATTTTTCCTTGTGTAACCATGAACATCTTGTTATGTTTATAAAAAATTGGAAAAGTAATAAAAAGTTTTGGGAAAAAAAAACAAAAACTGCTATACTCTGTAAACTAATCATTGAAATCATGGCCTTTTTTCCTACATTATGCTGCTGTCAGATAAGGTAGGTAAAACCTGGTGACAGACTCCCTTAAAAAACATAGTGGTAACTAGAGATGAGCAAATTTAAACACATGGTATTGAACTCAACCTTAAAATTCGACAAAAATTAGGATTCTCCAAAATATGAATTTTTAGCAATTTGCTCCACGTGAATTCCGAGAACTAGCGGTTAACTGCTGCCGCTATTTTACTACATTTTAGAGGACCAGGCAAATCGTTAAAAATAAATAATACTACCTCAAGACTTCTCTACCTTGACACCACGCAGCCCGTCGTCTGCTCCTCTGCAACACTTTTTCCCCTTTTGATGTTATCCACATTCTCTGCGGCAGTTTGACTCCAGGCATCAGGCTCAGCATGACTTCAGACGTCACTGTGTGGCATACCATCGTGGTGAAAATCGTGACGTTTCAGAATGCATCGCCGAACAACGACACTTTGAACAGTGATGTCTGAGGTCTAGTCAAGCTGCAAACAAGTGCCTGGACTGAAGATATTGAAGAGAATGCGCGCAACTGGGAAGGGGAAAAGAAAATGACAGGAGGACCGTAGAGGTGAGTATTTAATTTTATTTTGTATTCTACATTTATTATGCTATGGTGTATAAGAGACAAAATAACATAATAAGGATCGTTCTAGTCATAAAGAATAACTTTGTGGCAAATTGAATCTCCCTGTAAAATACGCACGATTGGTAACTCCAAATCTTCCAAATCACATTTGATCAGCTGTAGTAGTAACACATGTGCTCTACCATTTCATTCACTGTAGATAGTCAGGTGGAGTATGACACTAACACATATGCATTTATACATGAGAAATATTTTTTTTCAACTTTTACCTGTAGGGAGGCAAATAATGCCCTGTTAGTAGATCAGAGTCTAGGATTAACAGATTTAATTTTTTCCTCACCTGTACTTGTTCTTGACTGTGACCGTGAATTTTTATGGGTATAAAAGGGGGCCACAAACTATCAATAAGACTGAAGAGCCCGGGAGCCCTGCAATAAGATCATTATTATCATCATCAGATATGTGTTGGCCAATAAGTCATTAAGAAAACACAAACAAACAATGTATCACAAGCATTATCACAACCTTAAAAGAAATAAGATATAGGAAATGTTTTCAAGGATTTCATGTGTAATTCTTTCAGCATCATAACATTAAAATGGAGTATCAGCATGTGTCCAGGATGAGAAGTCATGAGCTGCTCAAATTATATAACTCATTTCTAATCACAAGTGCTGTAACTATTCAATAAAAGGGTGGGTGTCAAAACATTTCAAATGCCCAGACAGTATTATACTAATGCAAACATTCTACAAGTAGATGACTTCTATTCTGCATTAGAACATTTTGTGGCATCAATCCACACTAAAAATAACCCCACTGCAATTTCCTCTCTCGGGAAGGCGTGCATTTTTCATACTGGAAAGAAAAGTGTTAAGCAGTCCTGCAGGCCATTATGTGCTGTCAGAATGCAGTGTTATCATTCCAGCATGTGCAGAGGTTTCCTCATACTCAGAGTGACACAACATGTAAATTAGCCATGTGCAAAGTGCTCCCTCATCCAGCATTCACTATGCCTTCATTGTCTCTCTTGGAGACGGAAGCTATGATACCTTATTACAAGACTAGAATAAGGCTCAGCAAGGAAAACATAAACCCAATCCTCTTTAGATCTATGCATTTCAATAGATATTTATGTTTTGCATCACCTCTCCTGAGAAAAGAACATGAAAGACCACACTGAAGCTACATTTTGGCTCAATGTTTAGGAAACTGATAATTTAATGGCTCAGAAAATGCTTTTATCAGATGATTTGTCTTTCTACTTCAAGAGTACAAAATGTCCATATGCATCTTCAAGACAAATTTTTTCATGTTGAACTGGACATAGAATATAATAGTGGCTGCAGAGCGTAATTAATATATATTTTTTTTAATTTGCCTCTCTGTTGTGAAGATATCAGCAATCAAAGAATTAGGCACCTAATGAGTTAAATATAAAAAGGTTAAGTCCAAATGGGTGGCATGTACTTCTCACTATATCATGACAACCAATCATAAGCAGGCAGGAACACTCAAAGAAAAGAAGAACATACCCCACAATAACTTACAGCAGGATTCTCAGTGTGTGATGAAATCATTCAGCTCTTATCTCCTGGTCTAACCTCCTGCATGAGAAAAGCCCCTGTCACACATAGCGAGATCGCTAACGAGATCGCTGAAATGTCACAGGTTTTGTGACGTATCAGCGACCTCGCCAGTGATATCGCTGCGTGTGACAAGCAGCAGCAAGCGATCAGGACCATTTTTTGCTTGTTGGTCTCCCGTTGTGCAGCACAAATAAGCGTGTTTGACAGCGGGAGACCAACGAGCGCCGGTTCTGAGTGTGCAGGGAGCCATCATTACACAGGTCGCTAGTGGCTGATAGCTGGTCGCTGTGAATATCTGCCTGATTGACAGCTCAACAGCGACCATGTAGCGACATTCCAGCGATCCCTGCCAGGTAAGATCGCTGGTGGGATCACTGGTACGTCGCTATGTGTAACAGGACCCCAAGAGTGAGGGGAAGGGGCAGTGCAGCAGAGTTTATATGTTTCCCATTACATGCCCTTCTATCAGCTCTTCTCCTTTCATAGCACTATCATCTATTCTGTACTGCCCCTCCCCCCACACTGTGTCTGAAGTGAGAGCTCAACGTTTCAATATCACACTTATCTCTGCTGTGCTCTGGCAACTTGTACTTGCTTTGCAGAGAGATCAGGCTGTCATTATGTCTCACACAGGAATAACCTGCCTGTTCTGGACTACTGCTGTGTCGGATGTCATGACATCTTGCTCTGATCTCTCTGCACAGTAATTATAAGTTGAACACAACAGACTTAAGTGTGCTACTGATACTTTGAGCTCTCACTTCAGGACACACAGTGTGGGGGAAGAGGCAGTACAGCAGAGATGACAGTGCTATTAAAGGAGAAGAGCTGATAGAAGTGTTTGTAATATGACACATCTAAACTCAGCTGCACATCCCCTCCCCTACACTCCCCTACAGTGACCTTAACTGGAAGGTGTTGGTCATTTGTGCTTTCTAATTATGCAGGAGGCTAGACCAGGAGACCAGGCAGTCTATCATACTGAGATCAGGGCTGTTTCACACAATGAAAAGGGTTTTGTAAGGTTTTAAAGGGCGCATTTTTCTTAGCTTTAAGTGTTGCTGCCTGCTTTTAATTGAGTAATATAGAGAGAAGAAGTACACATCACATTGGAAACTGTCTCATAGCAGCCAATTGGAGTTAAAAAAAATAAATATATCTTATTAGGTTCCAAATACTAGCTAAAATCTCTGCAAATAAGTGGCAAAATAAAAAAAAGTAGGATTTTTGTGTACTCACCGTAAAATCTCTTTCTCTGAGTCTTCATTGGGGGACACAGGACCATGGGTTATGCTGCTGTCACTAGGAGGCTGACACTAAGTAAACACAAAAAAGTTAGCTCCTCCCTAGCAGCATACACCCCGAGCCGGAGGCGGGCTCAGATCAGTTGGTGCACAAGCAGTAGGAGGAGTACCAGAATCACCATACATAAACACAAGTTGTAACTAAAACAGCCGTGCAAACAAGAGGTCTATGAACATAAGACCACTGAAAAAATAGCAGGCAAATGCAATTGAATCAACCAAAAAACCAAGCAGGGTGGGTGCTGTGTCCCCCAATGAAGACTCAGAGAAAGAGATTTTACGGTGAGTACACAAAAATCCTACTTTCTCTATCGTTTCATTGGGGGACACAGGACCATGGGACGTCCAAAAGCAGTCCCTGGGTGGGAATACCGAAAAACCCGCAGATAGGAAGAAAACAACAACCTCCCTCAGCGGGCTTGCACTATAATTGAATGCTGCCACCCTATTACAGGTGTGCAACTGCTGCCTGCAAGACCTTTCTCCCAAAAATAGCATCTGCCGATGCTTGGGTGTGAACTTGGTAGAACCTAGTAAAGGTATGCAGGCTAGACCAGGTGGCGGCCTTGCAGACCTGGTCGGCCGACGCCTGATGCCTAATCGCCCAAGAGGCTCCCACTGCGCGGGTAGAGTGCGCCTTTACCCCCCGCGGCGGAGACTTGTCCCGAATCCGATAGGCCTCTGATATGGCAGAACGGATCCATCTGGCAATTGTGGCCTTGGATGCCGATTCACCCCTCTTGGGACCAGAAGGGAGAACAAACAGACCATCTGACTTACGGAACGGCGCGGTTCTGGAGACATAAATTCTAAGTGCACGCACTAGGTCCAGGGTGTGCAAGGACCTCTCCAAGCTGTGAGAGGGGCCAGGACAGAAGGATGGAAGAACGATTTCTTCGTTAAGATGGAACGGGGAGACCACCTTTGGGAGAAAAGCGGGATCTGGCCGGAGAACCGCTTTGTCCTGGTGAAAAATCAAAAAGGGGGAACGACAAGAGAGAGCTGCCAGCTCTGACGTCCTGCGAATAGAAGTGATGGCAACAAGAAACACCACCTTCCAAGACAGGTAAGAAAGGGAAGATTCACGCAAGGGCTCGAATGGGGATCCTTGAAGTGACCCTAGGACTAGATTAAGGTCCCACGGTTCTAGAGGCCGACGGTACGGCGGAGCCAGGTGGGCCACTCCCTGGATGAAGGTCTTAACCTGTAGACGAGCGGCCAGTGGCTTCTGAAACAGGATTGATAACGCCGATATCTGGCCTTTTAGTGTTGCGAGCGAGAGACCCGCATCTAGGCCTGACTGCAAGAACGCCAGTAGGGAAGGAAGGGAGAAGGCGAGAGGAGAAGAAATATTCTGCTCTTCACACCACCTGAAGAAAACCTTCCACGTGCGGTGGTAAATCTTTGATGAAGATGGCTTCCT
This sequence comes from Anomaloglossus baeobatrachus, assembly GCF_048569485.1. Classification (NCBI taxonomy): domain Eukaryota; kingdom Metazoa; phylum Chordata; class Amphibia; order Anura; family Aromobatidae; genus Anomaloglossus; species Anomaloglossus baeobatrachus. The sequence continues at coordinate 147,069,168 of NC_134358.1, forward strand.
GGCCCTAATCATTGTCTGAATCACTTTTGAGGAAAAACCAGCCTTAGCTAGAACCCAGGATTCAATGGCCAGGCTGTCAAATTTAGGACCTGTGAGTTCTGATGGAAGAGAGGCCCCTGCTGCAGGAGATCTAGACGGTCTGGAAGGCGCCACGGAGCGTCTGCGAGGAGCTGAGTTAGTTCCGCGAACCATGCTCGCCTGGGCCAATCTGGAGCCACTAGGATGACCGGTATCCCTTCCGCCTTGATCTTCTTGAGGACCCTCGGAATTAGAGGGAGCGGAGGGAAGATGTACGGGAGACTGAACTGGCTCCATGACAGGGTGAGAGCGTCGACTCCTAAAGCCAAGCGGTCGCGGCACCGCGCTACAAAGTGCGGAACCTGACGGTTGAACCGTGAGGCCATTAGGTCCACGTCCGGAACTCCCCATCTGTCGCAGATCTGGTTGAAGACTTCCCGGTTGAGGGACCATTCTCCGGAGGCGAGGCCTTCCCTGCTGAGGAAGTCCGCCGCCCAATTGTCCACGCCTGGGATGTGTACCGCTGAGATCAGGGAGTGATGACACTCGGCCCAGTGCAAGATCTTCTTGACTTCTCGCATCGCCCCGACACTTCTTGTGCCGCCTTGGTGGTTGATGTACGCCACCGCCGTCGCATTGTCCGACTGGATCCTGACCGGGCAACCCTGTACTAGGTGCCGAAACTGCTGCAAGGCTAGCCGGACGGCTCTTATCTCCAAAATGTTGATCTGGAGGCAACTCTCTCTCGGTGACCATCGGCCCTGCGCTGTGTGATGTCGAAACACTGCTCCCCAGCCCTGGAGACTGGCGTCGGTGGTCACTATCTTCCAGTGGAGCGGGAGGAAAGACCTTCCTGATGCGAGGTTGCGTTGATTGAGCCACCAACGGAGGGAGTGGCGGGTCTCCGGCGAAAGATGAAACCTGCGGTCCAGAGAAAAGGGAGATCTGTCCCACTTCTTCAGCAAGGCCAGCTGGAGGGGCCGGAGATGGAACTGTGCAAAGGGTACCGCTTCCATCGCCGCCACCATACGACCGAGGACTCGCATGCCGAACCTGATGGACACTTGGCGCTGACGCCGGAGAGCGCGGAGCCCTCGTTGAAGGGAGGAGATCTTCTCCTGAGTGAGGAAAACTCGTCCTTGGATGGTATCGAATACCATGCCTAAAAAGGTGATCCGACGGACCGGGATCAGAGAGGACTTCCGATTTATCAGCCACCCTAACCGTGAAAGGGTGTCGATTGTGATCTGAACCCCAAGACGACAGTCCTCGAAGGAAGAGCCCTTTATCAATATATCGTCCAAGTACGGGATGACCATGACACCCCTGGCATGCAGGACGGACATGGCAGAAGCCATGATCTTCGTAAAGACCCTGGGCGCGGATGCGAGGCCGAATGGAAGAGCCGTGAACTGGAAGTGATCTTCCGCTATCGCAAAACGGAGGAACTGTTGGTGAGAGGTGGCTATCGGGACGTGAAGATAGGCGTCTTGAATATCCAGCGATGCCAGGAATTCGCCTACCTCCATGGACGCGATGACGGACCGGAGTGACTCCATTCAAAACGGCCGAGGTCTCACCGACCTGTTCAGAAGCTTTAGGTCGAGGACAGGACGGACAGAGCCGTCCTTTTTGGGGACCACGAAAAGGTTGGAATAGAACCCCTTGAAACGCTCTGCGGGAGGGACTGGTACCACGACTCCGGTTCGGAGGAGGGAGTCTATGGAGTGAAAGAACGCGCGAGCCCGCGCGGTAGACTCGGGAGGGCGAGATAGGAAAAAACGTCTCGGTGGCTTTGTTTCGAATTCTATTTTGTAGCCTGATGTGATGATCTCTCTGACCCAGGCATCGGCGGTCAGGGGGATCCACACATGCTGAAAACGAGACAGACGCTCTCCCACAAGTCTGGCGCTGTTGCGCGCCGACCACGAGTCACTTGGAGGAACGTCGGCGGTAACCAGAAGAGGATCTCGTGGACTGGCGGGGGCGTGAACGCCAGGCGGGATTGGTCTTGAATGACGGGGTCTTCCTGTCTCTCGGAGGAGAGCGGCTTTTTCGCTGCTGGGGATTGGAGCTGAAGCTGCGAAAGGACCGGAAACGAGCGGTGGGGCGCCGATTCTGGAAGCGCTTGGGGCGCAATTGGGGGAGAGATGTACTCTTTCCTCCCGTTGCATCGGAGATCAGCTGGTCCAGCCTATCTCCGAAGAGACGCTCCCCTAGGAAGAGCAGGGAAGTTAGTGACTTCTTAGAGGCCGCATCCGCGTTCCAGGACCGGAGCCAAAGGGCTCGACGGATGGCCACATTGTTGCTGGCGGCCTGGGTCGCGCAACTTGCAGACGCCAGGGCTGCATTGAGCAAGTACTCACCCGCGAGGGAAATCTGCGAGGCGATGGGAACCAGGTCCGGATTGGCAGGCATGGCGCGGAGACCGCCGCGTAGCGTGTCCGCCCAGGACATCAGGGCCTTCGCAACCCAAACCGAGGCGAAGGCCGGAGAGAGGGATGAGCCCGCTGCCTCGAAGGCGGAACGGGCCAACCTGTCAATAGTACGGTCCGTAGGGTCTTTGAGAGACGGACCGTTAGTGAGTGGAAGGACTGTGTGAGAAGACAGGCGGGAGATTGGGGGGTCGACCACAGGGGAACCTGCCCAATCCTTTCGAAGACCCTCAGGAAAGGGATAATGCAAATCAATGGACTTACCGCTGGTAAATACCTTGTCCGGCTGTTGTCTGTGGCTGCGCAGTAACTCAGCGAATTCTGGATGTCCGCTGAATGTGTTCTGGGCCCGCTTCACCCGCTTAAAGGAGACCTGGGTGCTCTGAGAGGAGACTGGGTCCACCTGTACCTTTAAGGTCTGGTTTACTGCTTCTATCAGGCTATTTACCATGCGCCGAATATCGGCCGCCTGCTCTGAGTCCTGCAGGGGTACCGCATCGGAATCATCCTCGGAGCAGTCAGAAGCCTCCCTGGAGGACTGACGGTCTGGACCTGGAGATGAAGGTGAAACCTGGGAAGAGTCTGAGGACGAGACCTGGCGGGTCCGTTTCTCAGCAGCAGAGGAGGACCCTGCAACGGGGCTCACCTGCTCCGGGGGCAATTGCGCCGGGTCTGCGGGAACCTGGGCGAGCGTCGGCAGCAGGCGTAGAGCTTGCGCGATGGTCCGAGAAGCCTCAGAGAGGGAATCTACGGACTGGGACAGGGACGCTAGCCAGTCGGGGGGAGGCGGGACGCAGTGCCCTGCAGCATATGGCGCTGTGGCGTCTGCGGTATCAGAAACGTCGGCTGCGGAGTCCTGCGGAGGCTGCGCGTCTGTAGAACAGACGGAGCATAGAGGGGCGTCCTGACCCTGGGAAAATTTGGAGCTGCAGGAGGAGCATGCAAAAAATAGTGCAAAGGGGGCCTGCTTGGCTTGGGTGGGCTTAGCCTTAGGCATGGTGCAAACAGGTACTCTCCCTGGTGGCTGCTAGGAAGGAGACAGGAGAGGGTTAACTCGTCCCTAAACTCAGAGAATGCTACCTAGTGAGGGCTACTCCTTAGGAGCAGAGCTTACCCAGGTCCTGCGTGCTGCCCACCAGTCCAGAAGTGGAGTCCAGGAATGAGCTGGCCAGAAAAATCAGAACGCCGGCGCGCTGCAGCCTCAGGGGACCAGAGGCAGGCTAAAATGGCGAGGGGACGCTGGAGGAGGCTGGGGGAGGAGCAGGATTCCGGCGCGAAAAAAACGGAGGATTCAGAGCCCCCACCATCAGCCAGGAGGCAGAGCAGTGGGAGGAACAGAGGGAGACGACCGGCGGCCAATAGCGCTGCAGCGGGGGCGTGGCTAGGACGCAGGAGCGACTAGGCCGAAGCCGGGGACTAAATTTATGGAGAGGGCCGGGGGAAAGTGCAGGAAAGGTCGGTCCTACCTGCAATCGGCGGCGCCGGCCCAGCGATTCACCCCTCTTGGATGCGGTGCAGGCAGGGCTCCCTGGCCCTGCCTGAGAACAGCGCTGCTCGTCCAGGAAGGCTCCGGGGGAGAGCGTGCTGCAGGCAGGGTAGTGGACATCATGATGGGGGTAGACAGCCCCCTTCAGGAGAATGCAGCGTGACAGGGCCCCATCTAACACACACGCTGCGGCAGTTCCATCCCTGCTGTACTCCCCTGTACGTCCTTTGGGGTGATACCTCAGGGCGAATCAGGGGTGCCCACAAAACAACCTGCCCACACGCGCACCCCCGGGAGTGGTACCACGGGGACGGGCGGGGGAGAGGGCCCCGAAGTCTCAAGCCCCTGCGACCCTGGGGAGCGGTACCCATGGGGCTGCGGAGGATGAGTGAAGCGAATACCTGCAGAGAAGAAGACGACAGGTATGAGAGTGATGAGCGGCGCCGAAATAAAAGAAAAAAGCGCAAAAAAATACATGGCTGAGGGGGGCCGAGACGGCCCACATCAGCCTCCTACGACACTAAGCTAAAAACTGATCTGAGCCCGCCTCCGGCTCGGGGTGTATGCTGCTAGGGAGGAGCTAACTTTTTTGTGTTTACTTAGTGTCAGCCTCCTAGTGACAGCAGCATAACCCATGGTCCTGTGTCCCCCAATGAAACGATAGAGAAACAAAGTTTTATTCCACTTAGCAGCCAATATTACAACATGTAATTTAGTGAAAGGCTCTCTTTAATGGGAACCTCTCAGCAAATTCATGCAGATCAAATCACAAGCAGAATAAATCATGAGCTTGTGGCGTAATTGCAGCCAGATATATTTTTCTCCGAAACGACCTGGCATTTCAGAGAAAATATAATTTGCAGATTTATCCGGGGACCAAAGCCAGAGACTAGACTAGTCTAGTGCCACTCTTGGATGGCTTCTCCTAGCGCTGCTCCCATAACGAGAGACCTGGAGCAGCGCTGGACTAGTCTCATTTGTTCCTATAGTTCGTGGCACATCTTAAAACTATACCTTCATGGAAACACCTGGACTTTTAGAAGACAAAACATACCTGGCTGAAATCATGCAATGAGTCTCTGATTCATGCTGCTGATTGTTAGGACAGCATGAATCAACTGACAGGTTCCCTTTAAATACAGACTGCAGACTATTGTGGAAATCTATAGAAAACGTCCACCTGCATAGGACAGAGTGACTTAAATCACAATATGAAATCAGAGAAATGTAGACATTTAGCATTTGAAAAGAATCTCTCAGCAAGTTTTGCTACCTCATCTGAGAGTAGCATGATGTAGGCAAAGAGATCCTGAATCCAAAGATGTATCACTTAGATTACTATGTGCAGCACTATCACACAATCAGAATGTTTAGATATAGCCATCTAGCAGAGCTGAGAGAGCTTCCCCACCACTACCAAGATCTCAATAGAGATTGTACATTGACAGTGAGGTGTCAATCACAGGAGGGGGCGTGTCAGACTGCCTTGGGCGTGACTTTGTAGTTCCCAATAATGATCAGGGTCCTGCTGCTGAAACAAACATAGCAAACAACAGATCAGACTGTGACAAGACAAGAATCCCTGAATTTGCGGTATTTACCCATGTACAATGCTGGCTTCAGCTTACATAGAAAAACATGCTAAAAGATTCCCTTTAATATACAGATATGTGGTGTGGTTTAAAATGAGTATTTATGCTATGGATGTGGCTACTTGGCTAGTAAGCTTGCAGGGCTTCAGAGCCCCGTTCTTTGGATTGATAAGGGTCACAGAGATCAGGGAGATATTTCCTACAATACCGAGAGAGACTAAAGCTGGGTTCACACATAGCGACAGCGACAACGACATCGCTGTTACGTCACCATTTTCTGTGACGTAACAGCGACCTTGTAAGTCGCTGTTATGATCGCTGCTTAGCTGTCAAACACAGCGACGCAGCAGCGATCATAACGTCGCTACATGTGCAGAGAGCAGGGAGCCGCGCACACTGCTTAGCGCTGGCTCCTTGCTCTCCTAGCTACAGTTCACATCGGGTTAATTAACCCGATGTGTACTGCAGCTACATGTCACAGTGCAGAGAGCAGGGAGCCGCGCACACTGCTTAGCGCTGGCTCCTTGCTCTCCTAGCCTCCGTACACATAGGGTTAATTACCCGATGTGTACTGCAGCTACATGTGCACAGAGCAGGAGTCGGCACTAGCAGCAAGAGCGGCGGAGGCTGGTAACGAAGGTAAATATCAGGTAACCAGGGAAAGGTCTTCCCTTGGTTACCCGATGTTTACAGTGGTTACAGCTTTCCGCAGCTGCCAGACGCCGGCTCCTGCTCGCTTCATTTCGTCGCTCTCTCGCTGTCACACACAGCGATGTGTGCTTCACAGCGGGAGAGCGACGACGAAAAAATGAAGCAGGACATTCAGCAACCAGCAACGACCTCACAGCAGGGGCCAGCTCGTTGCTGGATGTCACACACAGCGACGGGACGTCGCTGCAACGTCACAGAAAATGGTGACGTAGCAGCGACGTCGTTGTCGTCGTCGCTGTGTGTGACACCACCTTAACTTCCATTCTTGGTAAAAACCCTTTGAAACTTACCTGTCACCAGATTTCACAATACAAACTATATACCGTATTTTTCAGACTATAAGAAGCACTTTTTTCCCCTTAAATATGGGATTAAAATGGGGATATGTCTTATATCCTGAATGGCTGAATGACTAGCTGTGGTGGGTTATGGGGGCGACAATGGTGGAAGAGAGTTACAGTAGGCAGGAGCAGGGTTGCCATTCAAGGAAGCTTGCGGCGTAAGGAGTAGGGCAATGCTTTGGGCCCTAAGCTTGGAAGAGGGGGTGTCCCGATGGTGCAAAGCAAGGGCAGCAGGAGCAGAGTATGTAACTTTGATTTCTCTAACTTCTCCGGTTTTCTTACTGTAAGCTCCGGTAAAGTCAATGTTGCATAAATAAATAGTATCCAGGGTGGATGAATCCACCCAGGTAGCAAGATACCTTGGTATCTCACAGTAGAAATAGTATAGGGAGCAGTAAAACAATATTAAAACATAACCTTTAATAGGATCGGATAAAAACTTTTGAACTAAACAAAAACGTGCTCATATAAAACACACTGTCAGTTTAGCAGTGGATATGTGGCAACCTACATCACAGAAAATATACTCTATGAATGCCACTTGTTCAGTCAGTCAGTGTTCCCAGCTGGAATTGGTGGGGGACCCTCTATTTAGTAGTTCTATCTTTGGACATTGTGGTGCACGTCTCCCCTGATGAGCCGACAGCGGTGAAACGCGTAGGGCGGCACCGGAACCAATGTGGAGCAGTCACAGTTTAGGGACAGCTGTGGACTGCCAGGGGCGTAACGATCGCGGTCGCAGAGGTCGCCACTGCGACCGGGCCCGCAGGGTTATAGGGGCCCGGCAGCCGCTCTGCAGAGCCGGCTGCCGGGCCCCTATGTGTAGTGCCGCTATGTAGTGGCCGACTGCGCGACAGTTAGGGGGCCGGCCTGTGAGTCAGGGGGGCCCAGTGTCTGCAGGGGGGCAGAGGGGCCCCTGACCTGGAGAGGCCACCAGGCGTTCCTGACCTGCTGCAGAGGAGATGTGCTCCTGCACGGCAGACGGAAACCATCCCTACCAGGACCTGCGATGATGTCACGCCCATGTGACTGTGTGGGAGGAGACACAGGATGCCGGGGAGAAAGCAGGAGAAGATACTTCAAACACATGAGTGGTAATGAGAAAAGAGGGGACATGAGGGGAGGGGGCGGCTGCAGGGTGAGTGGCATATGAGGGCTGCAGACTGTGACAGAAGCATGTGAAGGGTGCAGAGTGTTTGAGAGGGGTAAGTTGGGGTACGGGCAGGGTGAGATATGTGGGTCAGGGTGTGTGTGTGATATGGGGGTGCAGGCTGTATAGGGAGCAGGGTGTGTGACATATGGGGGCAGGGGCGTAACTACCGCAGTCGCAGGGGTCAGAAGGAGCAGAGAGGTACTTGTTTTTTTATTTTGCTGGCTGCATGACACATATAGGCCCGGGGAAGCTGCCTGCATGATAAATGGCGGCCCTGGTGGGGCTGGCTGGCAGGCTGCATTACACATAGAAGCCCTGGGGGCTGGCTGCATGACACATGGAGGCCCTGGGGGGGCTGGCTGCATGACACATGGAGGCCCTGGGGGGGGCTGGCTGCATGACACATGGAGGCCCTGGGGGGGCTGGCTGCATGACACATATAGGCCTGGGGAAGCTGCCTGCATGATACATGGCGGCCCTGGTGGGGCTGGCTGGCAGGCTGCATTACACATAGAAGCCCTGGGGGCTGGCTGCATGACACATGGAGGCCCTGGGGGGGGGGCTGGCTGCATGACACATGGAGGCCCTGGGGGGGCTGGCTGCATGACACATGGAGGCCCTGGGGGGGCTGGCTGCATGACACCTGGGGGGGCTGGCTGCATGACACATGGAGGCCCTGGGGGGGCTGGCTGCATGACACATGGAGGCCCTGGGGGGCTGGCTGCATGACACATGGAGGTTCTGGGGGCTGGCTGCATGACACATGGAGGCCCTGGGGGGGCTGGCTGCATGACACATGGAGGCCCTGGGGGGGCTGGCTGCATGACACATGGAGGCCCTGGGGGGGATGGCTGCATGACACATGGAGGCCCTGGGGGGGCTGGCTGCATGACACATTGGGGGGGCTGGCTGCATGACACATGGAGGCCCTGGGGGGGCTGGCTGCATGACACATGGAGGCACTGGGGGGGCCGGCTGCATGACACATGGAGGCCCTGGGGGGGCTGGCTGCATGACACATATAGGCCCGGGGGAAGCTGGCTGCATTACACATGGAGACCCTGGTGGGGCTGGCTGCATGACACCTGGTGGGGCTGGCTGCATGACACCTGGTGGGGCTGGCTGCATGACACATGGAGGCCCTGGTGGGACTGGCTGCATAATACATGGAGGCCTGGGGGTGCTGGCTGCATGACACATGGAGGTCTATGGGACTGCATAATAAACATGAAGGACACCTTATACATAGACTATAGCAGCGCATTATACATGGAGGTCTATGGGGCTGCATTATAATACATATAGGACTATGGGGGCTACATTGTAATATATGGAGGACTATGGAGGCTACCTTACACATGGTCTGTGGGGGTGCATTATAAAGCATGGGGGACTGTGGTGCAGTATAAAATATGGAGAACTATGGGAAATGCATTATAATACATGGAGGACTATGGGAAATGCATTATAATACATGGAGGACTATGGGAAATGCATTATAATACATGGGGGACTATGGAGGCGCATTCTAATATATGAAGGGTTATGTGGGAACCTTTATACTATATGGAAGGCTATGTGGGGGCCATTATAGTATTTGGAGAACTATATATGAGGGAGGAAAAAGATACAAGTATGGGATGGGAATGTTTTGTGCTGAGGGAAAAGGGCTCTTCCCATGCTCTGCTATACATCTCTCAGCACCCAGCTTTCCCATACTCTGCTATACATCTCTCAGCACCCAGCTTTCCCATGCTCTGCTATACATCTCTCAGCACCCAGCTTTCCCATGCTCTGCTATACATCTTCTCTCAGCACCCAGCTTTCCCATGCTCTGCTATACATCTCTCAGCACCCAGCTTTCCCATACTCTGCTATACATCTCTCAGCACCCAGCTTTCCCATGCTCTGCTATACATCTCTCAGCACCCAGCTTTCCCATGCTCTGCTATACATCTTCTCTCAGCACCCAGCTTTCCCATGCTCTGCTATACATCTTCTCTCAGCACCCAGCTTTCCCATGCTCTGCTATACATCTCTCAGCACCCAGCTTTCCCATGCTCTGCTATACATCTCTCAGCACCCAGCTTTCCCATGCTCTGCTATACATCTCTCAGCACCCAGCTTTCCCATGCTCTGCTATACATCTTCTCTCAGCACCCAGCTTTCCCATGCTCTGCTATACATCTTCTCTCAGCACCCAGCTTTCCCATGCTCCGCTATACATCTCTCAGCACCCAGCTTTCCCATGCTCTGCTATACATCTTCTCTCAGCACCCAGCTTTCCCATGCTCTGCTATACATCTCTCAGCACCCAGCTTTCCCATACTCTGCTATACATCTTCTCTCAGCACCCAGCTTTCCCATGATCTGCTATACATCTCTCAGCACCCAGCTTTCCCATGCTCTGATATGGGAAAGCTGGGTGCTGAGGGAAAGATGTATGACAGAGCATGGGAAAGCTGGGTGCTGATAGAGGGATTTTAGATCATGGGAAACCTGGGTGCTGTGGGTAAAAGCCAAGTGTCAGCATCATTATCCCGTACCCTAAGTGTTGTGTACATGGGGGGGGGCCCCGGTCCAAAGTTTGCACCAGGGCCCATCAAACTCTAGTTACGCCACTGTGGACTGCCCTTGTAAGGGCGGGAGCTTTTGGGTCGAGGGCTAGTGGGTTCCTACCATATGAGGCCCTGCTCCTAACCCCTTTTTCTCTGGTGTTCCTACCATATGAGGCCCTGCTCCTAACCCCTTTTTCTCTGACTAGGACAGACCCTTTTTCCTGTCGGAGGTGATCGACCGGATGTGGTGAGATCAGCCTATGGCTGAATGAGATTTTTTTCTGCGTTTATGAGCATTGTCCATCCAGTATTCTAGTGATCTCTCTCCCCATTGGGAGGAGAACAAGTGGCGTTCATAGAGTATCTTTTCTGTGATATAGGTTGCCACATATCTACTGCTAAACTGACAGTGTGTTTTATATGAGCACGTTTTTGTTTAGTTCAAAAGTTTTTATCCGATCCTTTCACTGCTCCCTATAATAAAGTCAATGTCGCACATCGGCTAGTTAACTAGATGTTTATCCAAAATGAATATTCAGTGTTCCCCATACAAATAATGCCGCCCACCTGTCAGCACCTGCGTCAGTGATATTAAATCTAAAATGAGTATTCACTGCTCCCCATGCCCATAATCCTGCCACCGATGTCAGTGATAGCCAATGACTGTGAAGATTTTTACTATCACTGACACTGGCACCAAGAGGTGGGTAGGATTATGGGTGGGGGGAGCAGTGAATATTCATTTTGGATTCAAATCTGCTTTACTTGCCAGCGCACAAAACTGAATTTACCAGAGCTTACAGCAAGGAAACTGGAGAGGGTAGAGCAATAAAAGTTACATATCCTGAAAGGACTGCCTAAGTCCTACTTCAGGATACCATTAGTAAGGTACCAAAAAATTAACCTGACAGATTCCTTTAAACAGAGGCTAATTCCACTAGAGTGATACCTGTCAAAGTGGCATTGCAGCTGTTGCAAAACTACAACTCCCCTCATGCTTGGACAGGTTGAGATGATGGGAGCTGTAGTTTTGCAACAGTTGCAGAGCCACACAGGTTGTGCAAAACTGCTGTCCACATACAAGAGTGTTGCACAACTTGTGTCCCTTCAGCAGCAGATCTCCCCCATAACAATTTTAGAAGCAGATCCCCCATATCAATGTAAAGCTGCAGCAGTCTTCCCCATAAAAGTGTCAGCATTATTAAATATTTTACCACATTTTTTGCTTCAATTTTTTTTCCCAATTTCCCTCCTCTAAAACCTAGGTGCATTTTATGGTCCGATACGTCATAGTCTGAAAAATACGGTACAGTATTAAATAGATCACTTAGACCTGACAAGTGTGGTGTAAATACTTAATATTGACATTAAAATAAGCATTTAATAAAGCTAGATCTAATTTTAAAGGATTACCATATTTTTCGCTTTATAAGACGCACCTGATTATAAGACGCACCCCCAAATTTGGTGAAGGAAAAGAGTTTTTTTTTAATGTTAAATGGGGTCCATCTTATAATGCCAGTGTCCGTCTAACAAATCATATAGGGTATATGTCCCTTATAGCCCCACCATCCTAAAATTAGCCCCCCTTAATCTGGATATGGCCCCCTTATATTGAATATAGCCCCCTTGTGCTGGGACACGTCCCCCTGTGCTGCCCATGGCCCCTATAGATGGCACATCTCCCCTGTGTTTGATATGGCCCCCATACAGCTGCCCATGGCCACTATAGATGGCACATCTCCCCTGTGTTTGATATGGCCCCCATACAGCTGCCCATGGCCCCTATAGATGGCACATCTCCCCTGTGTTAGATATCGCCCCCATGCTGCTGCCCATAATAAAATAAAACACTCTTTCCTTACCTCCTCAGCGCTGTCCCTCCTCTGTCTCCCACCTCGCAGTTGAGCTCCGGCTTCCACTACTTCCTGGTTCTTGCTGCCGGTCATGTGATCGGCACGGCAGAGTGATGATATCTCTGCGTGCCTTATCACAGACAACAGCAGCAGGAGACCGGAGATCAGCCTGTAGGTAAGTAAAGCTCTTTTATTTTACTATGGGCAGCAGCACAGGGGCCATATCTAACACAGGGGGGGGATCATGTGCGATCAAAGGGAGCACAGGCAGATATAATATGCCCCGCTGCCCCAGCCCCTCAGCGCGATGCAATTTCAGCACCACACTGATGGACAGCGGCTGTGCATATTATATGAGCGGGAGCAGGAGATCTAACACTGCCACTCCCAGCTTTCCCTGCCCCCAGCAGTACTGCAGAGCGGACCCTGCAGTATATATATATACCCCCCCCCGTATATTCGGTTTATAAGACGCACCCCCAGTTTTTAACTCCAATTTGTTGCTACACTTTATGTGAAGCAGAAATCTAAAATTGTATTAAAAACTTTTAGATAGTGAGTTTGTGTTGCTAGTTCCTAGGGTGCCTATACCATGGTAAGTGGGTGTTACTAAAGCCTTCCACATGTGCACATTTCCAAGTATAAGTAATGATCACAGGATCAGCAAACGCAAAACTAGAGAAACGAGAGAGAGGGGAGGGGCGATGAGATAATCGTACAAGAGGAGTTTCTGTCTGAAGGTGTGCAGCATGGTGATCAGACACTCAATATCTCCAAAATAATCAACCTTGGTTGTAACTTACTATCTACTACTGATGCAGAAAGTCATCTTTAGGTGTATGTCTACACCGCGCGTTTTATATGCGTTTTTGAATTAAGTTTTGTCACAAAACTCATGCAAATCCTTATGTAAGCAGTTAATCCGAATTCTGAAGTTTTGTGCACACGTTGTTTTTTCCCATGCAGATTTGCAGCAGAAAAAATGCAGCATGTCTATTCTTTCAGCATTTATCCACCTCAAATGCATGAAAAACACATTGGGAAAAAAACGCACCGAAAATACGGCAAAAACGCACGGTTTTCCTTCCAATAGATGTAAATTTTCCGCAGAAATTTCTGCAACCAAATACTCAGAATGCACGCATAGCCTAGCTTTAACAAGCAAGACACAGACCGGGATAACAGGAACATACTGTATTCTGCACTTACCTCCTCCAGTTTCTCTCTCAGCTGTCGCCACTTACCTAACTAAAATACTGAACCTCTTCCTTTCTTCTGATATTTTAACTTCCTCTTTCAAACCTGCTGTCATAATTCCATTACTAAAGTAAGCCATCGCTTGACCCACATTGTTGTGCTAATTACAGACCCATCTCTAATCTTTCATCTACATTTTTTTTTCTTGTCTTTTTTAACTCTTTACTGTCCGGTTTCTGTATCCTACACTCTGCATAAAGTGCACTTACTAAGGCTAGGTTCGCACACTGCGTCCTTTTGACGCTGCGTTTTTGGCCGCTAAAAACGCACAAAAACGCACCTGCGTCGAAAAAACGCATCAAAAAACGCATGCGTTTTTGCCGCGATTTGGTGCGTTTTTGGCTGCGTTTTGCTGCGTTTTTGATCTCTGCGTTTTGCTGCGTTTTTCAAATGCATTGCATGGGCGGAAAACGCAGAAAAACGCAGGAAAGAACTGACATGTCCATTTTTTTTTTTTTTAACTCAAAAACGCAGGTAAAAAAAACAGATGTGTGCGGACAGCAAAAATGAAAACTCATAGACTTTGCTAGGGAAGCAAAGTCCTGCAGTTTTGAGGCCAAAAACGCACCTGAAAAACGCGCAAAACGCCGCGAAAAACGCACTGTGCGCACATAGCCAAAAGTGTCTAAAAATCTACTAACAGATAAATCTAATACTAACTACTGTCTTCTGATTCTTCTGGATTGCTCTGCAGCTATTCACACCATGGATCACCATCTCCATCTCGCAATGCTCCACTCTTATGTTTATCGCTCTCTCTTGGGTCACCTCTTTTTCTTCCCCTGTCAGGGTACATCAGTTCTAGGTGCCCTTTTCTATATACAGCTTTACTTCAACAAACTATCGGCAGATTAGCATTCAGTCTCCAAGATCATGACTTCCCTATACCTGAAACTGAATCTCTACATAAATGAACTTAAGTTTTGTCCCTCTGCTAAACTACCTAAACCGAATATATCCATTTCTGCTACTACCATACCTAACAAGCAGAGTGTTTTAGGGTTAATACTGACTCAGCCCTTTCCTTCAATCTCTTTATTCAATCAGTTGCCAGCTCTTGTCACCTGCACCTAAAAAATATTTTGGAAAAATCTCCAGTTGAAACTGCAAAAACTCTTAATGTTCCTCTAACTCATTCTCATTTTGACTATTGCAACTCTCTACCAATGTATCTTCCTCTCATTAAATTCTCCAATCTTTCATGAATGTAGCAGCCAGGCTTGTCATTCTGTCCAGCCGCTACATTTATGATTCCACCCAGTGCCAGACATTTATTTATTTTAAATCCTTATACAGCACCATTACTTCAACAGCAGGGATCTAGATACCCTATCAGTTTGCCTTTGCAGTGTTGGAAGAAACCTGAGAACTCGGAGGAAACCCATACAAACAGTGGAAGAACATACAAACTCCTTGCAAATGTCATCCTTGGTAGAATCTAGATACCCTATCAGTTTGCCTTTGCAGTGTTGGAAGAAACCTGAGAACTCGGAGGAAACCCATACAAACAGTGGAAGAACATACAAACTCCTTGCAAATGTCATCCTTGGTAGAATTTGAACCCAGGACTCCAGCGCTGCAAAGCAACAGTGCTAACCAATTAGTTACCGATCCACTTCAGAATACAAAATACAGTTATCACTCTCAACCACAAAGCTCTCCACAGTGCTGAACCAGCAATATACAAGAGCAACTCAATAAATTGGAATATCATAAAAAATTAATTTCAGCATTTCAATACGAAAAAAGAAACTCTTATATTACATAGAGTCATTGCAAACAGAGTGATCTATTTCAAGTGTTTATTTTTGTTAATGTTGATGATTATGGCTTACAGCCAATGAAAACCTAAAAGTCAATATCTCAGAAATTTAGAATATTATATAAGAACAACTTAGAAACTAAGAAATGTTGGCGCCTACTGAAACGTTTGTACAGTAAATGCACTCAATACTTGGTCGGGGCTCCTTTTGCATGAATTACTGCATCAATGCAACGTGGCATGGAGGCGATCAGCTTGTGGCACTGCTGAGGTGTTTTGGAAGCCTAAGTTGCTCTGATAGCAGTCTTCAGCTCGTCAGCATTCTTGGGTCGGGTGTCGCTCCTCTTCCTCTTGACAATACCCCATAGATTTTCTATGGGGTTTAGATCAGGCGAGTTTGCTGGCCAATCAAGCACAGTGATACTGTGGTTATTAAACCAGGTATTAGTACTTTTGGCAGTGTGGACAGGTGCCAAGTCCTGCTGGAAAGTGAAATGTCCATCTCCAAAAAGCTTGTTGGCAGAGGAAAGCATGAAGTGCTCTAAAATTTCCTGGTAGATGGCTGCGCTGACTTTGGTTTTGATAAAATACAGTGGACCTACACCAGCAGATGACATGGCTCCCCAAACCATCACTGATTGTGGAAACTTCACACCAGACCTCAAGCAGCTTGGATTGTGGCTTCTCCACTCTTCCTCCAGACTCTGGGACCTTGATTTCCAAATGAAATGCAAAATTTACTTTCATCTGAAAACAACACCGTGGTCCACTGAGCAACAGTCCAGTTCTTTTTCTCCTTGGCCCAGGTAAGACGCTTTTGGCATTGTCTATTAGTCATGAGTGGCTTGACACAAGGAATGTGACAGATGTAGCCCATGTCCTGGATACATCTGTGTTTGGTGGCTCTTGAAGCACTGTCCCCAGCAGCAGTCCAATCCTTCTGAATCTCCCGCAAATTTTTACATGGCCTTTTTTTTAATCCTATCAAGGCTGCGGTTTGTTATCCCATTTGCTTGTGCACCTTTTTCTACCACAGTTTTTCCTTCCAGTCAACTGTCCATTAATATGCTTGTATACAGCATTCAATCAACAGCTAGCTTCTTTAGCAATGACCTTTTGTGGCTTACCCTCCTTGTGGAGTGTGTCAATGACTGCCTTCTGGACATTTGTCAGGTCAGCAGTCTTCCTTATGATTGTGTAGCCTACTGAACCAGACTAAACGACCATATTAAACTCTTAAGGTCCAGTCACACTAAGCAACTTACCAGCGATCCCAACAACGATAGGGATCGCTGGTAAGTTGCTAGGAGGTTGCTGGTGAGATGTCACACTGCGACGCTCCAGCGATCCCACCAGCAACCAGTGACCAGCTACACGTGCAGAGAGCAGGGAGCAGCGCACACTGAGCGCTGGCTCCTTGCTCTCCTAGCTACAGCACACATGGGGTTAATTACCTGATGTGTGCTGCAGCTAAATGTGCACAGAGCAGGGAGCAGCGCACAATGCTTAGCGCTGGCTCCCTGCTCTCCTACTTACAGCACACATCAGGTTAATTAACCCGATGTGTCCTGCAGCTAGCTACATGTGCACAGAGCAGGAGCCGGCAGCACAGGCAGTGAGAGCGGGGGAGGCTGGTATCAAAGGTAAATATCGGGTAACCAAGGACAGGGCTTCTTGGTTACCCGATGTTTACATTGGTTACCAGCCTCTGCAGAAGCCGGCTCCTGCTGCCGGCACATTTAGTTGTTGCTGTCTCGCTGTCACACACAGCGATCTGTGCTTCACAGCAGGACAGCAACAACTAAAAAATGGCCCAGGACATTCAGCAACAACCAACGACCTCACAGCAGGGGCCAGGTTGTTGCTGGATGTCACACACAGCAACATCGCTAGCAACGTCACAAAAGTTGTTCGTTAGCAGCGATGTTGCTAGCGATGTTGCTTAGTGTGACGGGGCCTTTAGGAAGCCTTTACAGGTGTTTTGTGGTAATTATTCTAATTTTCTGAGATAATGACTTCTGGGTTTTCAATAGCAGTAAGCCATAATCATCAATATTAACAGAAATAAACATTGAAATAGATCACTCTGTTTGTAATGACTCATAAAATGTGTTTCCCTTTTTGTATTGAATTACTGAAATAAATTAACTTTTTGATGATATTCTAATTTATGGAAATGCACCTGTATCTCATTCATCTCTGTTAAACAAGCTACAATTGCTCTCCATTCTGTTAGGGGTACTTCACACACAGTGAGATCGCTACTGAGATCGCTGCTGAGTCACGTTTTTTTGTGACCTCATTAGCGATCTCGCTGTGTGTGACACTGAGCAGCGATCTGGCCCCTGCTGTGAGATCGCTGCTCGTTACACACAGTGCTGGTTCGTTTTTTATTGTTGCTCTCCCGCTGATAAGCACACATCGCTGTGTGTGACAGCGAGAGAGCAACAATCCTGAATGTGAAGGGAGCAGGAGCCGGCATCTGACAGCCTGCGGTAAGCTGTAACCAAGGTAAACATCGGGTAACCAAGGTGGTTACCCGATATTTACCTTCGTTACCAGCCTCCGCAGCTCTCACGCTGCCAGTGCCGGCTCCTGCTCCCTGCACACGCAAAGTTAGGCGGTGTGAGCTGGTAACTAAGGTAAACATCAGGTAACCATACCCGATGTTTACCTTAGTTACCAGTGTCCGCAGCTTCCAGATGCCGACTCCGTGCAAGCGCAGCGTCGCTTGCACGTCGATGCTGGCTGGGGGCTGGTCACTGATCGCTGGTGAGATCTGCCTGTTTGACAGCTCACCAGCGACCATGTAGCGATGCAGCAGCGATCCTGACCAGGTCAGATCGCTGGTCGGATCGCTGCTGCATCGCTAAAGTGTGAAGGTACCCTTAGTGATTAAAAACTAATCTCTTACATAATCTAAACCTCCCACTCCAAGATTGCTTCAACTGCACCAATCCTCTGACCTGTACTAACTTGATCAATCAGGTTAATTCCCAGTGTCCAAATTGTAGATGTGCACAAAGAAACCCCAAAACATTTTTTATTTTTTTTTACGAAGGCATAGCACACCGCTTCACTGATCTAACTTTTCATTTTCTTTCTTCTTACATTTCTAAAAACATGGACTCTTCTATTATCAATTTCCCACACATTGTATGGACTCCATAACACTTTGCATATTTATACACACATTAGCTGGTAACCAACTCATGCAGAATTACATGGAGAACCTTATTTATTATAAACAAAATAGCTTGCCCACACAACACAAGCACATTTTAGCTTTCATGTGACTCATATTTAATCATAGATTATTGTAAAGTTGCAAGCAGGGTTCTCAGTCATGTTGGCATAGTTGAATTTGTGTTCCTTTGGAATTACACTGGTCAAAACAAAAAAATCATCAGTAAAGGTAATATGTCTGTTTTATGGAGTTTGATGTGCTGATTCGAAAGATATGCTTAGTTTTGTTCTATCACAAAGTTTCTGAGATAGAAGTATTTTTGATATTGCGTTATTTCTGTATTTTTAATGTATGTGGTTTTTCCTATGATACTCCCATTTCTTTGCTTGTCTTAGTTGTAAATTTTCTTACAGGGACAACATCAGTAAAGGTCTTAGTGCGTTTTATGGGAAGGAGTATTGACAGTGTAGTCAACCAATGACTGTTTCTCGGAAAGTCACGTCATGGGAGGAGCTAACTGTTATGAGGCGGTAAGATTTTAGTCAGTCAGAAAAGGATGGTGATGGACGCAAGGACTAGTATGTGAGACTGACAGGAGACAGACCTCTACAGGGATCTGAGCCCTGCCAGAGGGAGATAGAAGGGAAGGCATATGTGAGATCTCTGAGGAAATATCTACATAGAGTCGGTTGGCTCATCACATTTTTTTTAGTTTGTCACCACCATTGAACTGAACTTACTCTACTGTTTGCTCTGATTTAAAGGAGAAAAATGTCCCAACAATGTATCAGTCATCCAAACAGATTTTGCTATGTCTGTGGTTCTTTTACACCAAAAAGGGACAAATACGTTGAATCACTCATGATATTAAAAAGACGTACCAGATGTACTTTAAATCTCCACTTGGTGATCAAGACAAAAGCTGGGCCCCTCATGTAATATGCTCAAGTTGTTAAAATTATCTTTGTGACTGGGTGAATATGAGGAAAGTGGCTATGGTATTTTGCTGTTCCCATGATTTGGAAAAAACACACAAATCATAGTGATGACTGCTACTTTTGTTTTGTCAAACTGAAGGGCTTTTCTACAAAGAACAAACATAAGATTAATTACCCTGACCTTGAATCTCTGATTAGGCCAGTTCCACATGATGGTACCTTGCCAGTTCCTGTACTACTCTTGTCTGGATTGGATGAAAATAAAGTAAAATATGAAGACTATGGAACTGAAGCTACTGGCAAAGACATGGAGACCTCAAGTCAAGATGAATATGTACCTGATGGAGCAGCCGAGCTTCCAGAACGCTTTACTCAGCATGAATTAAATGATCTCATCAGAGACCTTTCATTGTGAAAAGATAAAGCTGAACTTCTTGCATCTCGGTTGAAACAGAAGAATCTTCTTCATGATGATGTCAAAGTGTGTTATTACAAAAACAGAAGTAACACTCTAAAGGTACCATCACACTAAGCAACATCGCTAGCAACATCGCTGCTGAGGCACAACTTGCTAGCGATGTTGCTGTATGTGACATCCAGCAACAACCTGGCCCCTGCTGTGAGGTCGCTGGTTGTTGCTGAATGTCCTGGACAATTTTTTAGTTGTTGCTCTCCCACTGTGAAGCACACATCACTGTGTGTGACAGCGAGAGAGCAACAACTGAATGTGCAGTGAGCAGGGATCCGGCTTCTGCGGATGCTGGTAACCAATGTAAGTATCGGGTAACCAAGAAGCCCTTTCCTTGGTTACCCGATATTTACCTTCGTTACCAGCATCCGCCGCTCTCACGCTGTCAGTGCCGGCTCCCTGCACACATAGACTACACATCGGGTAATTAACCCGATGTGTACTCTGGCTAGGAGTGCAGGGAGCCAGCGCAAAGCGGTGTGTGCTGGTAACCAAGGTAAATATCGGGTTGGTTACCTGATATTTAGCTTAGTTACCAAGCACAGCATTGCTTCCATGCGTCGCTGGGGGCTGGTCACTGGTTGCTGGTGAGATCTGCCTGTGTGTCAGCTCACCAGCAACCCGTGTAGCGACGCTCCAGCGATCCCTGCCAAGTCAGGTTGCTGGTTGGATCGCTTGAGCGTCGCTTAGTGTGACGGTACCTTAACACAATTTTTCACAGATGATGGACCAAAATGAGGTATTGTTAAAATGTAAATGGTCTCTTTGAAAAACTGAATCAAGAGTATTTTGTTGCAGATTGGCAATTGTTTATTGAATTGACTCATCCCAGAGACGTTTAAAAGCAGTATTTCTTCACAATGGAAATATGAAACCATCAATGCCTATTGCTCACTCATGTCATCTAAAGGAAAGTTATGAAAATGTTTCAGTTGTTTTGCATGCTATTCAATATAAGCATCATAAATGGAATATCTGTGGAGATTTGAAAGTGACTGGTCTGCTAATGGTAATGCAAGGAGGTTTCACAAAATATTGTTGCTTCTAGTGTTTATGGGACAGTAGAAATACAGTAGAGCATTATGTTCGTCGTGATTGGGGACAGAGAAACCTCTATGCTCCAGGTAGAGACAATGTTCAGCATAATCTTTTAGTTGCTCCAAGAAAAATCTTTCCATCTCCATTACATATAAAGTTGTGATTGATTAAAAACTTTGTGAAAGCTCAATTATTAACAAATTTGTGTGGGGAGGGAGGAGCTCTCGGGTGGGGAATGGGAGTGTTGAGTAGAGTTAAGGGAGAGGGGGGGCAGATTTGCCGAACTTGAAAAAATTCCACAAGGCATCCCTTCTGCTGAGACTACTGGATTGGCAATTTAATAGGAACAGTAAACAATGGGTGAGTCTGGAGCAGGTCTGCTCTGAAACACCCCTGCGGTTCCTCCTGTGGATCACACCGCTGTGGAGGGGATGGATAGATGGGGAGGCGGAGTTTCTCAGGGCATCGCTGAGGGTCTGGGACGTTGAGTGCAGGCGGGGATCTCTCTCAGAGGGTCCTGGTCCACTCTCACTGCTTTTCTCTAACCTGGAGTTCCCCCCAGGGGTGGAAGTTGAGTGTTTCTTATGTTGGAGGAGGAGCGAGGACACACGGATAGCCCAGACTTTGCATGGTTTGGAGGTGCCCCCCTTTTCGATCCTTTTGCTCCCAGAGGGTCGGCATCCAACGGCTTGGCTGGAATACCTTCAACTTAGGTCCTTTTTGATGGCTGATAACAGACTTGGGCTTTTTGCGGCCCCGCACACAAAATGTGAACAATTATTTTTACGGGATGATTCTCCCGGGCATCTTTTGTCTCTGGTTTACTCCTTCCTGACTACAGAGGCGGACATGGGGGACCTTAAATATATCGAGAAGTGAATTTGGGGTATAGAGATAGAGATTTGGGGAATCCGATGCCTGAGGAGGACTGGAAAAAGTCCTTTATCCTCACCCATAAATTTTCCATCGCCTGCGCCGCTCAAAAAAAAAAATGATAAGATTCTGACCCGTTGGTACAGGTGCCCGGATACTCTACACGCAATATTTCCTGGGGTTTCAGATAGTTGCTGGAGGTGCAGACGGGAGAGGGGGACAATGCTGCATATCTGGTGGGACTGTCCATTGATACAGCCTTTCTAGAAGTCCGTGTTCAAGGCATACTCTGTGATTTGCGAAGAGCAGTTGGTAGGTTCCCCTCAGATGGCATTGCTTTCAATTCTCCCGGGATCACTTAAATCACAGAAAGCGGGCCTCCTGAGATACTGTCTTACGTCGGCACGCATGGTAATCCCGAGATACTGGAGATCGATTGGGGTGCCATCTGTGAGGGAGTGGTTTGCGTAGATGGCCATCATTCACAGGATGGAGTCCCTCACGGCAGAGACCAATTACTCAGTGGATAAATTCCTTAGGATCTAGACCCCCTGGACCCTGGCTCTTGATTCCCTACCATTTCAGAACCTTATTGTTAATTCAAACTGTGTTACGTTAGTACAATGTAGCAGCCGGAGTACTGGGGAAGTAATCCCTACCATGCCTTACCTCCCTCCCTTTCTGCTGCTCTTCTTCCCCCCTCCTCCCTTCTTTTCTTTTCCTTATCTTTCCCGTTTGCTACTTTATTTTCTTTCTGGTTCTAGTTAAATCTTCTAATTATTTTCGGCAGTGGCCTCGTTTTGGTTGAGGCATATTTCTCCTTTGGAAGGAGACTGTTCGTATTATAAAATGTGGTTACATGTCCTATGCGTGCCTTATGGTAGTTAGTAAGAGAGGATATGTTAGTTAGTACGTGGCTTATATTTTTCTCTGTAAGTTGACATGAAGTAATCAATTATTTGAATCTTCTTTTTTTTCCCTGTAAATTGTCTTGTTTACTTTAATAAAGAAAGATTAAACATAAAGACTTTGTGAAAGCCATGGCAAAGACAAATTCACAAGGGTTCCAGTACATTTCATAGAAATTCTTCAGCATTTCACCAGCAAAACTGAAGGAAGGGGTATTTGTTGGTCCTCAGATTAGAGAGCTTAATAGAGATGATGTGTTTGAAGGAACTCTAAACGATAAGGAATTGAGATCTTGGAAAAGCTTCAAATGGATCTGTGAAAACGTCTTGGGAAAAAATAAATCTCCAGAATATGTTGAAGGTGTTGAGGAACTGCTAAATGCATACCAGTATCTTGGATGTCACATGGCTCTGAAAATGCACTTTTTGCATTCACATTTAGAGTTCTACATTCAAAATCTTGGGTATGTAAGCGATGAACAAGGCGAGCGGTTTCACCTGGACATTAAAGTAATGGAACACTGCTACCAGGGTTTTTGGAATGACTCAATGATGGCAGATTACTGTTGGATGTTATATAGGGACAACCCTGAAAAATCGTATCAATGACAGTCTAAAGTCAAGCACTTTTAATTTCTGCTCATATTTTGGTTTCTATTTTGCATGTGAAATTATTTTGGTTCAATAAAAACTTTTGTAAGGTGAAGCATTTTTTTCTGATATGTAGATTACTGTTTTTTTTAATGTCGCCAGTATATGTCCTATACCTTATAATAATGATGCTGCTCCATGGAAACTGTACATGCTGCAGAAAAACTATACACATTTTTTAAATCAGGACAAAAAGATGATTCAGAAAAGTTCAATTCACCTGCGATGATTACAAAAAATATTTTTTGTTGACCTGAGTTATTATAGGCTAACTGTTCTATATTTTTATACAGCCCCTATGGAATATCCAAGATCAGCAGTACTGTGTATTGCACTATGGAAACAGTCACCATTTAAGAACTATATTTCTCCTTCTTTAGCTTTCACCATCATATAAATTATTGTTTGTTTTTCAAGATAGCGTGTATCAGGATAATCTAACGTTAATTAAGAAGCTGCATTGTGGAATGAAGCCAGAAAACGTTTTAGATGTTCTGCCTGTGCTGAAAAGAATGTTGAACTGTCAAGAAAACAGTCTTGAATATCAGCCAGTATTTGTTACTCTGAAGAAAGCATTTGTTTCTTGTTTAGGTAACATGTTTCAGTGTTATAAATGTATTAATATTATGAAAAGCAAAGTCTTTAAATTATTTGTAATCCTACACCAACACTTCTCTTCTGCGATACAGTAATTTATACAATTCCTGTTCTTTCTCTTTCAATATAAAACAATCCATTCACCCAATCAGACAGAAGACTTCACAAGTCACAGAAGACTATCAGACAGAAGACTTCACAAGTCACAGAAGACTATCAGACAGAAGACTCCACAAGTGACAGAACCCTATGAGACCGAAGCCAATGGGACCAAAGCCAATGGGACCGAAGCCAATGGGACCGAAGACAGAAGACTTCACATGTGACAGAAGACCAGCAGCAGGTAGAAGACTTCATCTACATGTGACACTTTTCAGTACCAGACTGTATAAAGTACCATTTTGCATATTAGTTATATTGGGAAAGCAATCTCCATCAGAAATTCCTTTCAAAGTGTCAGACACCACTAAGATACAAGACAGACACCACTGAGGTAAAGTGGATCCATTGCACAACAGATCTGGCAAACCATTGTGACTTATTTTAAATGTTCATACCTTGGTTGAGGCTTTCATGTGTAAAGGAAAACTATATAGAATCATGTTTCTGCAAAAGATTATACATGTACTTTCACTGGTTTGTTGCACACAAGCACTCTAAATCAGATTTAGGTACAATGATGGGTATTACTAATCATAGATACATTGGTAGCACATAATATGGAGACATTTATAGGCCATAATAAATTGGCCTCTGGGTGGACATGCATGGTTCCCCTGACCAGCTGGTCCTTAGGAGCTTTCTTGAGTTGGAAGTGCATGTCTGTGATGTCATTAGGAGACACTCACTGCCCGACATGTGCACCTTAGTATGACAGCTGGAAGTTGAGTCTTGTTGTAGAGCAGGTTTCACCGTGCATGGCCATATCAACCAGCGGCACCACTATCACTCAGAGCAGGTTTTTAAAGGACCGCAGGAAAATACATCAGTGACCCCCGAAAGAAGCAGAATGTGAAATGCATATGGGGCAGAGAGGATGGCACTGCATTGGAATAGAATATGGATAATCAACTTATTTGTATTGAATTTTAAGTATTGTTGCTTTGGTTGGCATCTTAGGCCTCTTTCACACATCAGTTTTTGGCATCAGTCACAATCCATCTTGTGACTGATGCAACGGATCCATCGCCGATTGTGGTAAAACGGATGCAATGGATCTTGTCAAAAAACCGGATTTGTCGTATAATTTTATTTTTTCATGTGAAAGGAGAGAGAGAGAGCGATTTGTTCAGCCAGACACTGTTTTACCCCATCTGAGCATGCGCTGTTTAAACAAAACTGAATCCGACGCTGGATTCCGTCACAGGATGGATTCTGCGCCCATAGGCTTCCATTTTAAAAGATGATGGACAGCGACGGATCCAGCGCTATCCGTTTTTTTGGTGGTGACAAAAAACGTTCCTCTGGACGTCGCTTCCGTCGGCCGCAAAGAGATTTTTCAACAGATCCATCAGGCCATCCGTCGCATATACAAGTCAATGAATACAAGTCAATGAGAAAAAATAAATCCAGCGCTGGATCAATTTTTTTAACATTTCGACAGATTGCAACTGATGGCAAAAAACTGATGCGTGAAAGAAGCCGAACATGTGCCTTTATTTTAAGTCAAAAGGGAAACAGTGGATATTTGACCTCATAACCATGCAGCTTTGCGAACACTGCTGAAAATAAGAACAAACAATAAAACCAGCTATAACTCACGACCAATAACTAAATTATTAAAGCAAGGTGTTTAGAATAGGAGATTTTTTTCAGATTTATATAGTTTTAGTTGAGTGAATGATTGACTGTCTGATACATAATGTTGTTAAAAAGGTATTCTGACCTTCCACGTGTGAGTCTCTGCAAGACCTTTATTCCTAAGAGACAACATGTTTTGCCTTCCAATGTTTCGCAGTATTTCCTCATGTCATCAATAGTGGTGTTCACAAATTGAACTTGAAGCTCACTGAACAGTCCATATGCATCTTGGATGAGAAGACCTATTCTGCAAAACAAAGCAAATTGAAAAGTTGGCTGCATAGTAACAAAAAATATAAAAGTTGTAGGATTAGTTCCCACATCATATGTAAAAGATGACCTGAAAGGGATGATCCGAAGGCTGAAGAAATTTAAATCTCTATTTCTTGGCCCAATCTACACTATTTCTAATACGGTTGCTTTAACAAATTCCCTGCCCTTTCATGACTTCAGGGATATTGATACCATCATCAGGGGGCAGAGACTGTGGTCACTGCCACACCCTTTGTCCCTACCGTGAAGTGGAGCAACATCAGTGGCATTTGTTTCAGGGGCTGGTCTGGTCCCTGTCGGCTGTCATTGTTCGATTTGTACTGTGACAGTGCGCTGTGTGTTGAAGCCTCAGATCAGTAGAGTTGGCAACAGAGCAGTGCGCACTGTCAGTGGGCGGTTTCAGAGTACCCGGATGAGTGCAGAGACCAGCAGCGCCCCCACAGTGAGGTTTTAATCATTATAATCAGTAGGATATTTGGAAATAGATTGTCGCACAAATACTATGGATAACAGATCTTTAAGACATAGAAGGTGGTAAAAATAAAAGCGTTCAGCCACTTTTTACTACAATATATAACTGGGAAATAGAGTGATATTACTAACTTCAATTGGGGGAACAAAACAGTGGAAGGATGGCAAGAAAAGTATCCTACACTTGTGAATGTTTTACTATACGATTTTGCTGCCCATAAGACAAAAATTAGGCAGTGAACACAGGCACATAAGTAGCAAAATGTTTACAACTGTGGCAGAACAAGAAATTCTTAATAATTACACCACTGAACTTGTGCTAAATTGGTGCAAATGTTTGCAACTTTTCCTTCATTTGTTAAAAATCCTAGAAAGTTATTTGGCAAAACATCTTTTCATAATGACTATGAACAAATAATAGTTATTTTACAGAGTAAATGACACATTTTTCCTTACTCCAGTTGATAAGTGTGCCATAAATTTAAAGACCACTAGACTAAATTTAGGAAAAATTAATCAACTGAAGGCAAAAAAATCCGCATACTATATAAAACTTATGTTTACTTATAGGCGTCATGAAAATATATTTTGCTAAAAATTTGGTGTGTATCTTTAAATAAATGTAGTGAGAACCTAGCCAACTATTCTCTCGTCTTTGGCACAGCATGTGCCATGATTAGTAAATGTTGTCCTTGTCTGTGCTGGTAAATGGCTGTTGGATGCTGCAGAGTAGATAGAATCTTAAACTAAGAGGTAGGCTATGTGCGCACAGTGCGTTTTTCACGGCGTTTTTGCGCGTTTTTTGGGTGCGTTTTTGGCCTCAAAACTGCAGGACTTTGCTTCCCCAGCAAAGTCTATGAGTTTTCATTTTTGCTGTCCGCACACATCTGTTTTTTTTACCTGCGTCTTTGAGTTAAAAAAAAAAAATGGACATGTCTGTTCTTTCCTGCGTTTTTCTGCGTTTTCCGCCCATGCAATGCATTTGAAAAACGCAGCAAAACGCAGAGATCAAAAACGCAGCAAAATGCAGCCAAAAACGCACCAAATCGCGGTAAAAACGCATGTGTTTTTTGACGCGTTTTTTCGACGCAGGTGCATTTTTGTGCGTTTTTAGCGGCCAAAAACGCACAAAAACGCAGCGTCAAAAAGACGCAGTGTGCGAACCTAGCCGGAAACTGATGTGCAATACTGCCTCCACCACAAAGAAAACCCAATGGGGACAGTGTTGCCAGTGTATGTAAAGTGCTGATGATTTAATAGCGCTATATAAGTGAATAAATATTATTATTATAGCTGTCGGCTGAGAGGTGGTTCGGCCAGAAGCGGTCTTGCCCGACACCTCCACACACCGGAACATTTGGTCTGCAAAGTTCTTCTTGGTTTTCTATGAGAGAGATGATGACATAAATTTCTGATCACTTCTCTCTTAGAAAACAAAATTAATCGGTAGTCTGAAATTTGAAATGCTGGATACTTATCTCCCCCGGCATCATCTATTTGTTAAGAATCAGAAGCCCCCACGCACATTAGACTATCAGTAAATCTCGTCAATATGTTCAACCAACATTGGGCCAATGTGTATTTGTAATCAGGAGCTTGTATGAGATTCTATACTGTAACAGCACCTACACGTTAAAATACATTGCATATTGGCGGAGATCACCATCGACCACTGACCAGACTGTTCCGAAGTCCTCAGTTATAGAAGCAGAGGTGCTGAGCTCATGTGGCAGAAGTACTGACCTCCAGCATGACCTCTCAGAGCAGATTACAAGCCCAAAGACTTTCTATTGAGCCCATACACAACAATTTTAGACTGCTTAAAATGAATGGTTCACTCAGCAAAAGAATGTTATAAAATATATGCAGATGTTTCCGTTAAGGCTTATCCTCTAGACTGTAATGTCATGCTTTTGCTATGATATGCATGCAAAATGCCGCTTAATTTCTATCAGATGTTTGACAATATGCTTTACTTGTTTGTGTATGTTTAAATAGGTAAATAAAAAAAATGAATACCCTTAACAAGTGTTGGGCAAAGTATGGCCCGTGAGCCACATCTGCCCCTCTGGCTGTCCCACTCCTTCCAAGGCCTGAAACAGCCAAAGACCTTAAAATAGTGCACTGCAGACCACACTTTGCCCTCCCTGCCGCCTACTTCCCAATGTCTCAGCTATCTTCATCCACAAGATGCTGACAGAGATGTGCCATTGGTGGAGGACAATGGCGCTGGCTCCGTCTTCCACCAATCAACGTAAGGCACAGCAGATACTATGACATCACATCATCGTGTGTGCTGTGCAAAAAGTCAGTGCACTGGAGGCCGGAGCAGAGCACCAGGGAAATGGGAATGAGGTATGGGCATTTTTTTTTTCAGACTATGAATAAGGGCACAATTGTCTGAAACACGTAATGTCTGCTATCTCCATGAACCCTGTGCCATTGAAACAAATACAATAAAAAATAATTTTTATACTTTACCTCATCTGCCACAAAGTATCTTGCTTACAATAGGCCAAACAGCACAGAGACAAGCTTCCAAACTTCTGTAACAAAGTAATTTGGAGTGAGGAGACCAAAATCGAACTTTTTGGCCACAACTATAAACGTCACATTTGGAGAGGTGTCAACAAGGCCTATGATGAAAGGAACAGTATTCCTACTGTAAAGCATGAAGGTGCAACGCTGATGATGTGGGGATGTGTACAGGGGAGCTACAAAGGCACAGGAAACTTGGTCAAAATTGAAGGAAAGACGAATGCAGCACATTATCAGCAAATACTGGAGACAAATGTACACTGATCAGCCCGGAAGCTGTGCATGGGATGTGCTTGAACGTTCCAACATGACAACGATCCAAAATACAAGGCCAAGTTGACCTGTCATTGGCTACAGCAGAACAAAGTCAAGGTTCTGGAGTGGCTACTCAATGTCCTCACCTCAATATCATTCAGCCACTCTGGCGAGACCTCAAGCGCGCAGTTCATGCAAGAAAGCCCAGGAATTTACAGAAACTGGAGGCTTTCGCCAAGAAGAATGGACAACTTTACCATCTGAGAAAATAAAGAGCCTCATGCAAAACTACCACAAAAGACTTCAATCTGTCATTGATTTTAGAGGGGCAATACACGGTATTAAGAACTGGAGTATGTGAACTTTTGATCAGGGTCATTTGGATGTTTTTGGTTGTCATTATGACATAAAAAGAGAAAACACAGTAGATTGACAATAAATAGCTTCACACAACCACTAACCATGTGTGGGGAAAAAAATGTTGTTGTGTTATCATTCATATTCTCTGAAAAAAGGCCAAGAAAGCAAAAAACTGCCGGAGTATTTAAACTTTTGAGCACAACTGTATCAGTGTTTTCACCACTGACCATTTCAGAGATATTAACAATGTATTTAGTAGCTAATGAGTTAACTTTTTATAAAGTTCAAAGTGGGAGTTATCAGACAGTTTTCAATGGGGAATGTACTTCTTCCCCCTATATGATGTTGATCAATCGTAAGCAAGAAGCAACTCTTGGGGGGAAAAGACGAACATGCCACCACCGTAACTTAGCACAGGCTTTCTCTTGTGTGAGATTAGCTGTATCACATTTTAAACCCATCTATTATTTCTACTCTTCACATAGCGCCTCCTCTCAACTTACTTAAGCTCAATGAAAAGTGATTAAAATGCATAAGTACAACAGTTATGTGTGATTATGGACATCTTTGAACTCTCATCTCCAGACAGGCATGAGGGTTAGTACATTAGAGCTGACTGTGCAATGAGAAGAGGATAGTTGATAGAAGGGTATGTAATATGTAATGTGACACACCTAAGCTCAATTTAACTGTCCTTTCATCCCCAGAACTGCCTTGAGATGAAAACTCAAAGATATCAGTAATCACACTTACTGTATGTCCACTGTGCTTACAGCAACATGTAATCTTTCTGCACTGAAATCTGGGCTGTTATTTCATGTAGCTCACACAGGAGCAGCTTGCTCTGAGCTATGGTGGGGACATGTTAATCTTTCTCTTGAGTTTTGCTGCCTGCTTATCTTTGGTCAACATCATACATCAGGAAGAAATACACTCTCCCATTAAAAACTGACTGAAAATACCCATTTATACTTTACGAAAATTAACTCATCTACTAAATACATTGATTGCCTATATCTCTACAATGGATTGGAAAAAGTACATATTATACAGAGACCTTTTAAGAAAACACATCAGTAAACATATTTGTAATGACTAAAACCCATGTAACTTTTCAGGCACATCACTGCTTTTTTTTTTTTAAATGTTCCTGCTGGCGATGATAGTAGTTTAAAGGTTAGGAATATAGCAATTCTGCCACACAGAAAAAGATTGCCCAAAGTCCTGGATTACTAATCCTATCAAAGCAAGAACTAAAATATAACCTTTAATTAAAACACAGAGGTAGGGTCCAATCAGATAGTGAAGTCCTACCCCTGTCGTGCCCCATGCAGATACTTCTGCCCTTACAAGGGCAGCACCCAAGTAATGAAAGCTACCTTGGATACAAAAAGGGAACCCTCCCAACGCGTTTCCCTCTCAGGTTTTAAATAGAGAGTGCATCAGGGGAGATAAATTAAATCAATAGCCTGTAGTGGCAAGTATAAATCACCTCAAGGGTGACGAAAGAAATACAGCCTGCAATGGCAGGTATGTAAAATTGCACACCGCTGTGGTCAGATGAGCAGGGTGGACCCTACCTCTGTGTTACAGTCGTATCCGCCTCCATCTTTTGGTGGCGAATGGTCTGCCCACTGTGAAGATTTGGGTGAGATCTATCCTTTTTATATTATTCTCGTGTTTTTCTATACATTATTCTCGTGATTTCTGCACTGTTTTTTGCACTGCACTTTATATACTGATTTTAAAGTGTTTCATTAAAGGTTATATTTTAGTAGTTGCTTTGATAGTTTAAAAGGTTAATAGCATTGAAAGAGCCCCACGTCATTAAAAGAAGGGATCAATGCCATGCACCTCACAACCCAGAAAAGCTGGGTGGATATTTAAATTAGAAGCATGAACACCAATCGATATGATCTTTTGAATATTTATTTAATACTTTAATATTATGTATAAATGTAAAAGTATGGCTGTGTCTCCTAACTGAGGGAAAGTTCAATGACTAAGAACCATTTGATTAAAAAAACATATGCCAGCTCTCAGGATCCTTTTACAGTTTAACTGACATCAAATTAATTTAATGAAATAAACAGATTGGCCCAGATTCATTTTTTGCAGGTTGTTGTTTTTCAGTTACTTTCCTTTAATACCTTGTGAGAAATAGATGCCATTTTTCTAGGAAAATCAATTTTTATTGAAATAAAGAACAGTCAAATCACATACAATCGTTGTCATGTCATATGCTGGTATTACAAATAACAATTCTAATAAACTGTGCCTTAGGGCTAAGCCACACATCGAGAAAATCGGTGCGAGTGGAGTGCGATAAAACATCGCATTCCCCTCGGACCAATTCTAGCCTGTGTGTCAGCACACATGGGCGATTATTTTCTCAGCCCTAATCGGACTGAGAAAACAATCGCAGCATGCTGCGATTGTAAGCTGAGTCTCTTTCACTCGCACCCATTCAAGTGAATGGGGCGAGAGAAAAATCGCACTGCACTCGCAGTACACCGGTGTACTGCTAGTGCAGTGCGAGAATGTCAATAGCTGGCTACGCAGTAGAGAGGGAGAGAAATCCCTCCCTCCCCTCCTGAGTGCCGGCCCGCCCCCCGCAGCTGAGGTCTGCTCGCACGAACGGACCTCAGTTGCAAGGACACAGGCATGACACTCGGCTCTGCTGTACTGCCAGCACGAGCCGAGTCTCATGCAAGTGGATCGCAGTAGTGCCCGTGTGGCCCCAGCCTTAAGGGAATAATTCAACCGACCTTGACCAAATTTCAATTCTATTACAGAGAGAAAAAATATGAAAGCAGAAAATATAAGGATAAAGGAGTAAGAAGCAAGAAGAAAGATATTTCAGAGGCAAGAATAAATTAACAGAAAGAGGAAAGGGAATGGGAAAAAAGGGATCATGCTCACCTGGTCCGACATCTCATCCCACCCCACACACACACAACATACCCATCCGCTACTGACGCAACCAGAGGCCCACTTCGGGGACTCTCGAAAGGCGACCACACCTCATTGATCTTTTCTGTATTTCCCACCACCTGAGCTACCAAGGTCTCCATCCTGCAGATATCATTAAACTTAGTTACCAGATCCACTTTAGATGGGGCCTCAGCTTGTCTCCAACGTCTAGGAATCAGGTTCCTAGCTGCTGTAAGCAAATGTCTCAAAAGACCCCTCTTGAAGCCTGCCAACGTAATGTCTCCCAGAGAGAGCAACGCCAACTCCTTAGAGGGTTCAACCTGTCTAATTAACAGCTTGTTATGTAGATAAAACACATCATCCAAGAAGTGTCGCACTTCTGGACACAACCACCAAATGTGTGTGAACGTGCCACTCTCCAGGCCGCACCTCCAGCATGTGTCCAGAACACAGGGGAACACAGCATGGATCACGACCGGGCATTTATACCACCGAGTCATCACCTTATAGCTCCTCTCCTGGGATACTGCGTTCAATGAGGACTTACCAGAAGGAAAATCTTCCCCAGTTCTTCCTGTGAAAAGGAGCAGCCCCACTCTGATTCCCATCTCCTAACGTATCCCGGCCGGCACGCAACCCCACATTTGTGGATTCCAAACAGGTCATACAAAACTGAGACTGAGTGTGCTGGTGTCCTCCTGTCCCTCCTGACCTTATGAAGAAATGTATGTGCCGTAAGTCCTGCTCTGAAGTCCAGGTTATCAAAGACTGGGGTGAGTGGCCCAGGAACAGAGGTAAGACCTAATTCCAAAGCTCCTCTAGAAACAAAGGTCGTAAGCTGCTTAATAATGAAGGGAAGAGACCCAGGGTCTCCACCCAAAGCTCGTACCCCCCCCACCAAACGGCTATAGGATCTAAAGAAGACAAGCCATTCTCCACTTCCACCCAGCTCTGTTGATCTCCGGAATGGAATAGGTCCAAGGGGTGCTTCACACACAGCGAGATCGCTGCTGAGTCACTGTTTTTGTGACGCAACAGTGACCTCATTAGCGATCTCGCTGTGTGTGACACTGAGCAGCGATCTGGCCCTGCTTTGAGATCGCTGCTCGTTACACATGCTCGTTACACACAGCCCTGGTTAGTTTTTTTATTGTTGCTCTCCCGCTGTGACGCACAGATCACTGTGTGTGACAGCGAGAGAGCGACGAAATGAAGCGAGCAGAGAGCAGGAGCCGACATCTGGCACCTGCGGTAAGCTGTAACCAGGGTAAACATCGGGTAACCAAGGTGGTTACCCGATATTTACCTTCATTACCAGCCTCCGCCGCTCTCACGCTGCCTGTGCTGCCGGCTCCTGCTCTCTGCACATGTAGCTGCAGTACACATCGGGTTAATTAACCCGATGTGTACTGTAGCTAGGAGAGCAGGGAGCCAGCGCTAAGCAGTGTGCGCGGCTCCCTGCACATGTAGCTGCAGTACACATCGGGTTAATTAACCCGATGTGTACTGTAGCTAGGAGAGCAGGGAGCCAGCGCTAAGCAGTGTGCGCGTCTCCCTGCTCTCTGCACATGTAGCGACGTTATGATCGCTGCTGCGTCGCTGTGTTTGACAGCTAAGCAGCGATCATAACAGCGACTTACAAGGTCGCTGTTACGTCACAGAAAATGGTGACGTAACAGCGACATCGTTGTCGCTATGTGTGAACCCAGGTTAAGAGCAAGCTCCCAAAGAAGCAAAACTATATAGGCGAAAGTCAGGGAGACCCATCCCTCCTGCACCCCATGACCTACTTAGAATGTTGTAAGATATACAACGGAGTTTATGAGCCCACACAAATTGTGTTATCATTGTTTTTAGACGGGAAAAGAAAGAGGCCGGCAATCTAAGTGGTATGGTTTGAAAATAATATTATAGTTTGTGCAACGTGTCCATTTTTACTGCATTAATCCAAGTAAGCTGCAACCTGTTCCATTTTTTGAAGTCTATTTCAACTTGCTTGAAAATACGGATATAATCTAGTGAGTAAAGCTGCGCTGGGTCTGCCGGTATCTGAAAACCTAAGTATGTGAGTCTTTTTTTCCACTTAAAGGGGAGCGAGGACTGAAGCGGAGTCCTTCGGCTATGTGCCCACGGGAGCTCGTACCTGAGGATATATCCGCAGGTACAGCCGCAGGTTTCCCGCAGCACTTCCCCGGAATCCGCAGCTATACATAGCTGAGGGATTCCAGTGGAATTGTTGCCGTAAACCTGCGGTTATTCATGTGATTTACCTGCGGAAGTCCCAGCCTCTATCTCCATAGTGTAGGTCCGGGATTTCCGCAGGTATTTTCGCAGGAATAATTGACATGCAGTTATGTGCGGCTGCGGGACATCCGCAGCATATTCCGCAGCCACACATTCCGCAGCATGGACACAGACACTCCCCATGTCCCATAGGGTAACATAGGGAGTGTCTGTACTTGCTGAAACCTGCGGATTTATCTAGAAAATCCAGATAAATCCGCATGTTTTCTGCAGCAAAATCCGCAGGAGCAAGCTCTTGTGGGCACATAGCCTTAGAGAAGAAGGTAGAGACACATCCAACATCTCTGATTTGTGGTTATTTATTTTAAAGTTACTTAAGGAACCAAATGTTTTCATTTCTGATAGAATGTTGGGTATGGAGATTAAAGGTGAAGTAATGTACAGAAGAAGATCATCAGCAAAGAGTGCTAATTTGTGTTCCCTAGATGCCGTATTAATACCCTTAATGGATGCATTATCTCTTAGGGCCACCGCCAAATATTTCATAGTAATGATGTATAGAAGAGGCGAAAGGGGACACCCCCTGTCTCGTGCAATTTCAAATTTCCAACGGTTACGAAAGGGCCCCATTAACCCATACCCTGGCAGTGAGCACTGTATACAGTGCTGGCCAAAAGTATTGGCACCCCTGCAATTCTGTCAGATAATACTCAGTTTCTTCTTGAAAATGATTGCAATCACAAATTCTTTGGTAGTATTGTCTTCATTTATTTTGCTTGCAATGAAAAAACAGAAAAGAGAATGAAACAAAAATCAAATCATTGATCATTTCACACAAAACTCCATAAATGGGCCAGACAAAAGTATTGGCACCCTTAGCCTAATACTTGGTTGCACAACCTTTAACCAAAATAACTGCGAACAACCGCTTCCGGTAACCATCGATCGGTTTCTTACAATGCTCTGCTGGAATTTTAGACCATTCTTCTTTGGCAAACTGCTCCAGGTCCCTGAGATTTGAAGGGTGCCTTCTCCAAACTGCCATTTTGAGATCTCTCCACAGGTGTTCTATGGGATTCAGGTCTGGACTCATTGCTGGCCACTTTAGTAGTCTCCAGTGCTTCCTATCAAACCATTTTCTAGTGCTTTTTGAAGTATGTTTTGTGTCATTGTCCTCCTGGAAGACCCATGAGGGAGACCCAGCTTTCTCACACTGGACAGAGGACAGAGGTTGAGTCAACTTAAATCCATGTCAACTGGCTGAAATTTATGTGATTTAGTTATTGCCAACACCTGTTAGGTGCCACAGGTAAGTTACAGGTGCTGTAAATTACACAAATTAAAGAAGCATCACATGATTTTTCAAACAGTGCCAATACTTTTGCCCACCCCCTTTTTAATGTTTGGTGTGGAATTATATCCAATTTGGCTTTATGACAATTATTTTTTTTTTTAATTGAAAACAAATTAAATGAAGAAAATAATACTAAAGAATTTGTGATTGCAATCATTTTCAAGAAGAAACTGAGTATTCTCTGACAGAATTGCAGGGGTGCCAATACTTTTGGCCAGCACTGTATAAAGATTTTACTCTGTTCAACAGACGCTCCCCCAGACCCATCTTTTCTAGTGCCAAAAACATAAAATCCCCAGTGCACCCTGTCAAATGCCTTTTCGGCATCTACAGACAGGATGCACAAGGGCTAGATGCCATTTTTAGAGCCAAATTCTTCCAAATAGAGCACACGATCCATAAATTTAGTGCAAAGTAAAAAAATAGTCATTTTCCTGTCGAACTGCTTTTACACTTTTTAGCACGAAAAGTCATGTTTCGCAAAAAATTGCTTTAAAATATTGACATACTCAAAAATACACCAGTGGGAAAGGAGTTGCCATGAGTTTTGCAACCTATTAAGTTGAAATTGATTAATCAAGTGAAAAGGTATGGAATCACTAAACTCCAGCCACAAATTGGGGGAAAAAACAGGGGAGCACAAAGATAGAAGCAGGCGAGCAAAGAAAACCCCAAAAAACAGGAGAGTATAAAAAGGGAGCAAATACAATAATGAATTGCAAAAAGCAAAACACAATGCCCAAAACTAGACAAAAACAGATGCAAATGCAATGATGAATCAGGACTATAGAAGAGCGAACCTGAGGTTCAGTGTTTGTACAAAACACAAACTTTACAAAAAAAAAAAAAACAGTTCGAGTTCGTACATCAGGTGCTTTACATATGAAAACTACTCCTGCGAGCATCGCTGTGCTGATTGCAGTGTTTGATCAGCTCTCACTGGGGGTAACAACAGTGTGATCATATGTAATGGCACCCAAACAATACTGTATATAAAGAGCCCAATTAGTAATATCTATTGGGGTTCAGGTCAAGGCCGGGTCCCAAACCGAAACTTTTTCAAAAGTGCAGCTGATCCAGACGAGCCGAACTTCCATGGATCCGCTAATCTCTAATCAGGAGCATTTTTTTGCTGACCTACAGACATGTCCTGGTCTGGTGTGTTTTCTGGTAGAACTCACCCATTCAAGTGAATGTGTCAGTGAACATAAAACAGCACACCTCCTCCCTCACAGCACAGCGCGTCGCGTCTCTTGCTTGCAGCGTTCTGCTGTGAAGGAGGAGGGAGGAGGGAGGGGGGGAGCAGGGAGCAGATGGGCTGTGACAGCGGTGAAACACCGCCCACAGCTCAGTGAGTCTGGAAGAATGCAGCCGCCTGCACGGATGTGACGTGTGCGGCACTTGACGTGACGTCACTGGAGCGGGGAACAGCGGTCTGCAATAGCGCCTCTCACAGTCACTATTGCCAACACAAGGTATTTGAGAGAAACATTGTTTCTCAATATAATATCGATCTAGACAATGAAAAATATGGGTGAACCACCCCTTTAAGTTGCCAACATATATTGCTGTATTTTCTTTAGTCCAAGTGGCAAGCAGTGTATTTAATAAAAGAGCACCTTCCTAATGCAAAAGTGCCCCAGGTAAAATGAAAAAAAAAAAAAACGTACTCACCTATAGGGGCTAGCGTCATTCCAATTATGTCAACGCTGTGTCTGCGGAGTTTGTGTGTCATGTGAGCAAAGCAGTCGCTAATGAGTTCCATCGCTGGAACTGCACTTGTCCAGGAGGAGAAAATCTGGTGCTTTTATTCTCCATGGGGCACTGGTTCATGGTCACAAAAAAGTACCAACATTTACAATCTCTTACAGAATAAGTTATTGCTAGAGATGGGCGAATAGTAACTATTTGTAGTCGAACAATGCTTACCAAACATCAAGTACTATTATTCCAGTATTTGTCACGACAAGAAAAACGCTCAAGTTTGCCATTGACTTGTATTAGGTTCGCTATTAGATACGAATACTGGAATAGTACTTTAGGATTCGCTACAAACAATCCGAACACAAATAATTACTATTTGCCCATTTGTAGATTACAATATAAGTGATGGGAAATAAGTTAATAAGCTAGACTTCAAATTTATGTAAAAGTTGGACATTTACTCTCGGCAAATTGGATTGAGAGTCTGTCAATCAGGGGAAGGGCTGCGACATAGTTGATACTACACATCTGGAAACAGAAGCTGTTCTAGAAAATTTCTCTGATAACTAAATGTACAGTCACTAAAAATTTTAAACATTTACAGGAGTCACTTGTCAGTAAAACTGTGGCATGGTCTACATTTTAAGATGTTAATTGACAAATATGTTCTTTATTGGAACTTAAGAAAATAACATAACTATGCAATATAACTATCAAACTAGGGAAAATAATAAAACATATGCACCACTCCCAAATGTTTCCAAAAGTTCTGTGAGTGTACAGTAATATTCACTGGCAGAAGATTGTAAAGTCATAGAAGCTCTTACTAAAAACGTGACTTGGGCTGCGTTCCCATGATGAGCTTTTAATGTTGTAGATTTTCTGCACCATTTTTGCATCTACTATTTCATTTAGGTTACTTTATGGGTTTTTTCACTTCATTTTTGATCATTCATTTTTAATGGGTTTTGACACTGCAGTTTTATCTATTTTTGGTGTGTCAAGCTTTATATAAAGCTGCTTTGTTTTTGATCTTCCTGGTATTTGGCTTTAGCAAAACTTTACTAATATATTTATATGTGGATTACATGCGTTTTTGAAACATTTCCACTGTGGAAACACTGTAAAAACACAAGTGTGTTTTTTACCCATGGATTTACACATTATTGGGGAAAATTAAATCTATGGAGAAAATGTACACAGAAAACTCAGGATACGAATAAGAGAAATTGACATACTGTGGATTTGAAACGTGCACCGCAGGTCAGTTTACGATGAGTAAAAAAGAAGCAGGGTGGGCAGATTTTTGTAAATCCCATTCACTTTGTTGAAACTATAGGGCTATGTGCGCACAATGCATTTTTTTTATGCAGATTCGGTGCAGATTATGGCCCAAATCTGCAGGTTTATCTTTATGCCAGCAAGTCTATGAGAATTCTGATGTGTTGTGCACGTTGTTTATTAATTCTGAAAAAATGCAAACTGAGAAACTTTTCAATTTGAGTTAATTAAAAATGTTCAACATTTTGCCGCTGCAGAATGTACAATTATCTAGCTGATTGCTCCGCAAAAGTGATAATTAGTCAGAGTTCCTACTCAGCTCTGATGCCGCACTCTGTGTAAGGCTACGTTCACACGTTCAGTATTTTACATCAGCATTGGAAATCCAGGAGTGGGTAAAAACTGCACAAGTGGTGCTCGTGGTTCTATTATACTTTTCCTCTGATTATTCCACTCCTGATTTTGGCTAACAAATGCTGATGTAATATACTGATTAAATACTGAACATGGCCTAAGGGGCACTTTGCACAGTACGACATCGCAGGTGCGATGTCGGTGGGGTCAAATTGAAAGTGACGCACATCCGGCGTCGCAGGCGATATCGTAGTGTGTAAAGCCTTTTTGATTCCATTAACAAGTGCAAAATCGTCGTAATCGTATCATCGGTGTAGCGTTGGTCATTTCCATAATTTGGAAATGACAGACGTTACGATGTTGTTCCTCGTTCCAGCGGCATCACACATCGCTGTGTGAGAAGCCGCAGGAGCGAGGAACATCTCCTACCTGCGTCCTGTGGCTCACGCCAGCTATGCGGAAGGAAGGAGGTGGGCGGGATATTTACGTCCCACTCATCTCCGCCCCTCCGCTTCTATTGGCCGCCTGCCGTGTGACGTCGCTGTGACGCCGCACGACCCGCCCCCTTAATAAGGAGGCGGCTCGCCGGCCAGAGCGACGTCGCAGAGCAGGTGAGTGCATGTGAAGCTGGCGTAGCGATAATGTTCGCTACGCCAGCTATCACCATGATATCGCAGCTGCGACGGGGGCGGGGACTATCGCGCTCAGCATCGGCTTGCGATGTCGTAGTGTGCAAAGTGCCCCTTAGAGAGAGCACCAAGAGGTTGTACACTCATCTCCAGAGTGTAGAGAGTAGAGAAAGCATGTACAATTTCAGAAAGGAAACAGAAAACAGTCTATGGAAAAGAAAGAAAGCACTTGAGCACAAGAACAATTAGGTGCAGTCTCCAAGGTGTGTTGATATATAAGTTAGGGCTCGCACACACCACTGTATAACTCAGATGGGTGCTATCTGATGTTTTAGTGGATAGCACTCGGACCAATGTTATATTATGGGGTAGTTGCAATCAGTGTTTTTTTTAATCATGCCAATTCAGAATGAGAAAAAAACACAGCATGCTGTGATTTGTAAAAATCATATGACTGCACTCACATGATATTCAGTCCAATTTCCACAGACTCACACAATAGAGAAAATGAAATTTTGTTCACCATCTTCTCCTGACATTGTGCTATGATTCTCTCATGCAAGACATCCTGAGTCAACTTCTATTCTATTCTTTTTTTATAATTCTTTATTTAACTTGACATCAGTGAACAAAATGAGATACATTACACATAGAAGAAGGCAAACCATTTTAGGTAAAACAAGATATAAACTGGACTGTTAAAAGGTTTTACAGAGCTACGACAGCCCCCAATTCCCCAACAGTTAAAAGACGAAACAGCTCAACCGAAGGGGAGAGAGTAAAGGCGGCGTTACACGCTACAATTTATCTGACGATATGTCGCTGGGGTCACGGATTCCATGACGCACATCCGCCATCGTAAGCGACGTTGTTGCTTGTGACACCTACGTGCGACTCTGAACGATCGCAAATAGGTTGAAAATCGTTGATCGTTGACACGTCGTTCAGTTTCAAAATATCGTTCGTCATTTGGATCACAGCCGACATATTGGTCCGTTTGACACCCTGCCAACGACGAACAACATTAAAAAGACCGCCTTTGTAAAACAATATATCGCTGATCGCTGTTGCGTCGTTGGTGAGATGTGTACCTGTGACCACTAATAAACGACCTATGTGCGATCTCGGCAAAACATATCAATGATCTGGGCGTGTCACATCGTTTTAGAGATCGCCAGATAAATTGTAGCGTGTAACGGGGCCTTAAGTAAGGAAAAATAGTGGAAAAGAGTGAGATAGCGAGAGAACAAAGAAAGAACGAACTATAGGAAGAGCAGAGAGATAGGATAAAGGGGAAAAAAAGGGGGACGAAGAGGGGGGTGGGGGCAAGTGCCATCTCTCAGAACACTTTCATCCACAAGGTATCTCTTTCAGTTTATCTCAGTGCCTCCTTATATTCGTCTGTCTGTTGGAAGTCGAGCTAATAGTACCAGGTTGGCCTAGAGCTTATCATAAGTGTCCAGGAACGAAGATGTCAGGTTCTTCATATGCATAATGTCGTTAACCCTCTCGATCCATTGTGACATGGTGGGATAGGTAACTTTTCTCCAGTTAAGAGGCACACACGAGCGGGCCGCCATAATTAAAAATCAAGAGCGAACGTTTGTATGCCGAAGCCGACATTTCGCTGTGCTGCAGTAGATATAATGCCGGCCCCATTTTTCCCACATAGCCCGTTATTTTGCGGATAATCTGACTCACTCCTGTCCAGAAGGGCTGCAACACACTACACTCCAAAAGATGTGTAGGAAAGTACCCTCTGCCCCGCTACACCGCCAACATATTGGGTCCACTTTCGGAAACTGTGTATAAACAAGAGGGGACTCTGTACCAGTGTGAGAGAAGTTTGTAATTTGCCTCCTGTAATCTCGAGCTAAAGGAGGTCTTAGGGGTAATTTGCACACTAAGACATTGCAAGCCGATGGTTTCGATGCCGAGCGCGATAGTCCCCGCCCCGTCGCAGCCGCGATATCTTGTGATAGCTGCCGTTGCGAACATTATCGCTACGGCAGCTTCACATGCACTTATTTGCCCTGCGACGTAGCTCTGGCCGGCAAACCGCCTCCTTCCTAAGGGGGCGGGTCGTGTGGCGTCACAGCGACGTCACACGGCAGGCGGCCAATAGAAGCAGGGGGCGGACATGAGCGGGACATAAACATCCCGCCAACCTCCTTCCTTCCTCATTGCAGCCGGGACGCAGGTAAGGCGATGTTCCTCGCTCCTGCGGCTTCACACATAGCGATGTGTGCTGACGCAGGAACGAGGAACAACATTGTAAAATCGGTCCTTCCGAAATTATGGAAATGACCAACGCTACACCGATCATACGATTTTGACGCATTTGCGCTTGTTAATCGTAGTAAAAAGGATTCACATACTCCGATGTCGACAGCGACGCCGGATGTGCGTCACTTTCAATTTGACCCCACCGACATCGCACCTGCGATGTCATAGTGTGCAAAGTACCCCTTATAGGCTAGACGAAATATGCTGGCTCACTGTTCCAGTAAGAAGGTTACATCTAGGTCTCTTTCCTATTGCAGAGTGTAGGGGGGAGGTGGCTGATCTGGGGCGAGACTAACAGGGAGTAGGACATTCAGAGTGTATGTCGGATAGGTCCTGATGCTAGGCAAGTGGATTCAAAAAGAGTCTTATCCCTCAAAAACTGCAGCTTAGGTGGAAGTGTGTTCAAGAAATGCTTCAGTTGGGATCTTCTCCAGTTACCAACTGGCGCCGGATCTGAAGCAAGCAATTAGCTCTTCAAGTGAGGGCCACTCCGAGTCCCTACTGCACCCCGCTACTCTATCAAAACTTGCCCTACTCCATGCCCTAAAAATGGGATCCGAAGAGCCAGGACTGAAGCTGGGGTGCCTGAGAATTGGTGCAAGATTCGAGAGAGGGGAAATCGCCACCCTGCCAACTAACGGATCCAAGCAAATTTTTAGTCAGGGCCCAATTGTAGGATGCGCTTTCAAGAGGATGGGGCAGCAGAGGCGGCCCATGGGAGGGTGCATAATGAGAAGTCTGAAAAGCTCTGTTCTATCTGGACCCATGCCTTGTTATATTTGTTTCTACACCAGTCAACAATCTGCGCCAGGTGGGAAGTCAGGTGGTACAGCTTGAGATTCAGGAGGCCAATACCCCCTTCAACTTTGGGTCTACACAGGACAGTACGTTTAAACCTAGCTCCCTTGCCAGCACAGATAAAGGCTGTTTGAAATGCATTTATTGTTTTGAAGAAAGCTTAAGGGACTGAGATAAGCAGGGCCTGTAGCAAATATAATATTTTCGGAAGGATATCCATGTTGAACTTACCAATCCAGGTAAAGTTAGATTTGGACCACCTCTCACAGTCTGCTCTTATAGTTTTAATAAGTTCTGAGAAATTGCATTGGTATAACATCAGAAGGGATGCAAAAATCTTTATTCCTAGCCCAACGTTTGCACTGCCCATTTAAAACTAAAAGCTCCCTTAGTGACTCACAAGCAAGGGAGGAAGACCAACATCCAGAGCCTCCGATTTGGAAAAATTAATTTTGAAGTTAGAGAGGCAAGAATAGCTGCGGAATTCTGCCATTAGATTAGGGAGCGAGATTCTAGCTTGGTGATAAAGAAAAGGAGGTCATCCGCGTAAGTGTCAATTTTGTGTGTAGAGGAGAGAATTTTTATTCCGTTAATATTCCCATTAGCCCAAACGTATCTAAGAAAGGACTCGATTGTTAGAACAAGAATCAGAGCGGAAAGAGAGCAGCCCTGCTGCTGTGTCCCGTTCGCTATGCTAAAAGAATCAGATAGGATACCTTTCACCTGCACTCTAGCCGACAGGGAGGAATACAAGGACAATACCCAATCCAACATTTTATTTCTGATTCCAATATGTACTAGAGTTTCTTACATAAAGGTCCAATTTACTCTCGAAACCCTTCTCGGCATCAGTTGAAAGGAGTATTAACGCCGTGTGGGCAAGTTTGGCTCTATGGATTAGGTTTATCACATTGGTGGTGTTGTCCCGTGCCTCCCTCCCCATCATAAACCCTGCCTGGTCCGGGTGAACAATATCCTGCAATAGTGGCGCCAACCTGGAGTAGAGAATTTTGGCATAAAGCTTAGTATCAACATTCAGGATGGAGATGGGGTGATAGCTGGAAAATTG
Source organism: Anomaloglossus baeobatrachus (assembly GCF_048569485.1). Taxonomy (NCBI): domain Eukaryota; kingdom Metazoa; phylum Chordata; class Amphibia; order Anura; family Aromobatidae; genus Anomaloglossus; species Anomaloglossus baeobatrachus. The sequence goes on from NC_134358.1 coordinate 147,113,348, forward strand.
TGCTGGATCCTTCCCCGGCTTGTCGATCACCGAAATGTGCACCTGCAGGATATCCATTGGTGGAAGAGTCATGCGACACATAGCATTAAATGAGGACAACAAGTGAGGAGACAAACGCTCCTGAAATTTTTTTATAGTATGGCAGAGAAAATCTATCTGGACTCGTTGCCTTTCCCGATTGGGATGAGGAGATAGCAGAGGCTAAAGGTCGCTTTACACGCTACGACATCGCTCAAGCGATCTCGTTGGGGGTCACGGAATTTGTGACGCACATCAGGCCGTTTTAGTGATGTCGTTGCGTGTGAACCTATGAGCGATTTTGCATCGTCACAAAAACATGCAAAATCGCAAATCGGTGACATGCCCCCCTATTCCCAATTATCATTGCTGCTGCGTGTACGATGTTGTTCGTCGTTCCTACGGCAGCACACATCGCTATGTGTGACACCGCAGGAACGAGGAACCTCACCTTACCTGCGGCCACTGGCAATGCGGAAGGAAAAAAGTTGGGCGGGATGTTACGTCCCGCTCATCTCCGCCCCTCTGCTTCTATTGGGCGCCCACTTAGTGACGCTGCTGTGACGCCGAACGAACCGCCCCCTTAGAAAGGAGGCGATTTGCCGCTCACAGTGACATCACTAGGCAGGTAAGTAGTGTGACGGGTCTGAGCGATGTTGTGCACCACGGGCAGCGATTTACCCATGTCGCACAACCGATGGGGGCGGGTACGCACGCTAGCGATATCGGTAATGACATTGCAGCATGTAAAGCGGCCTTTACTCTTGTTCCGTAATCGGTGTCTTTAGATTCTCTATATCCACTGTTTACAAAAATGGGAGGCCAGAAGTTTAATGTAGTCCTGAATCCATGTACGGAAGTCAGGGGCGGATGCGAGGGGTTTTGATCATCTATATTGTATAAGAAAGCATAATAGTTCTGTAAAGGTCGCTTTACATGCTGCGATCTTGCTAGCGAGATCACTAGCGTGCGTACCCGCCCCCATCGGTTGTGCGTCACGGGCAAATCGCTGCCCGTGGCGCACAGCTACACAACATTGCTAGGAACAGTCACACTACTTACCTGCCTATCGACGACGCTGTGACCGGTGAACCGCATCCTTTCTAAGGGGGGGGGCGGTTCGTACGGCGTCACAGCGACGTCACTAAGCGGACGCCCAATAGAAGCGGAGGGGCAGAGATGAGCGGCCGTAACATCCTGCCCACCTCCTTCTTTCCTCCGGCGGCCGCAGGTAAGGTGAGGTTCCTGCAGTGTCACACATAGCGATGTGTGCTGCCGCAGGAACGACGAACATCGTACCTGCAGCAGTAACGATAATTTGGGAATAGGGGATGTCAATGTCAACGATTAACGATTTTGCGACCTTTTTCAATCGCTCGTAGGTTTCAAACGCAACGACATCGCTAAAGAGGCCGGATGTGCGTCACAAATTCCGTGACCCCAACGACATCACTTTAAATCGAGTAAAGCGGTCTTAAGGCCAATGCAATCTCCGAGGACAAGTGAATAGGGATGGCGATCCCGATCTGTAAAGATTAGGGATCGTGTACACGATCCACACCACGAGCTTTCATGGGAAGCTCTTGTTGCAAATCGGGTCCAGATCGGGTCTAGGGGCTGTAAAAAAAAAAAAAAAATACATTATTAAAAAACATTGTCCTTATACTTACAGGTCCCGCGATGCTTCCCGCAGACTCCCGGCAGCTCCTGATTCTGAGTCTGATCATTGCTGTGCCGCCCGGTGACCAGCAGTAACTTGTAGGACCTTCAATAAAGTCATAGCATGTGACCATCTGGTTTGAATGTTGATTGGCTCACAGACTGGTCACATGACTGACGTCATCGAAGATCCTGGAACAACTTTCATTGTCACTGTGTGAGTGTCGCATCACGGCGCACGATCTCCCCACAGGAGCGGGTCAGTTGCATTTATTTCCATGTAGCTGATGCGATCCTGTCCAGAGATTGTCAAACCATGTGAGGTGATGCCATGCGAGACGCAAGTGCAATCATCCCTTCACTGTCAGCCTGCATCTCGCTCTGTAGAGAGCGATGTAGCAGAGCTGACTTGTCTCTCTGTGCTTCTTACTGTGTATAGACACTGTCTGTGCAGAGTGATGAAGCAGAGTTGACTTTGCTCTTTGCTTCTCACTATGTATAGACACGGTCTGTGCAGAGTGATGAAGCAAAGTTGACTTTGCTCTTTGCTTCTCACTATGTATAGATGTGACGCCCCTGACTATCAGGGTGTCACAGGGAACTGCACCCCCTGTCACTTATGGTGCAGAACTCACCCTCCATGGTTCTGGGTTCCTACACACTGGTATTGCTTCCATCAGCACTCAAATCCTAACCCCACCTCACACCACACCCTGTCAGGCACACCAGTGGGTGGTCTAGCTGGAAGAGGGCCACACGCCTATGGGTCAGGCAGACTGGTGGGAGGGAGGAAGTGAGTCGAGAAGTAGCCCTCAGAGAGTGAGGAGCTGAGGGAGTTGTAGCTTCCTGTGTGACCTTGGTTGGGTCACAGACGATGGTCTGGGACCAGAGGAGCCAGAGACCCGGTCGCAAGGTATTGGAAAAGGGTGTACTGACTTAGTTTTGGAGAACGGTCGGCACCGGAAAGTCCAGTAACTGGACCAGTACCGAGCACGGTGGGGTACAGGAACCTAGATCGGGGAGTAGCTTGACGCAACCTGATAATTCACCTGTGGAGGATAGTCTCTTTATGAACTTTCCAAAAGAGCTCAGAGATCGAAGGCAACAACACAACGAGGGGGATAGGGCTTTCCAGCTTATGCGGCCTACAGAAATCCCAAGTGTCAGCCATCGAGAGCACAGCTCCACTATATCACTATAGGGAGCGGGACCCTGACAGCTTCAGGCCGAAGGGTCACTTAGGAACAGCTACACAATTGTGCATGGAGGCAGGCTCCGGGCCACTAAGCAGTACCAGTGGGGACGGACACCTGGACGAGCTCCCCCGAGTGTTAGCGGCACCCAGAGACTTGGTTTACTTCTGTGTCAGAGTCTGCTTAATGATTGCACCAACGTCTACACAACCTGAGTGAGTACACTGCACAACCTGCATCCTGCCTGCCCGCATAGCCTGCACAACGCTATCCGCCACTTACCTCCAGAGTCCAGGGGTCTTCCCTACCCGTGGAGGGATCACCATCTGGCTGCCCCACTCCATCTCCCCTGGGTGCCCCCATCGGCAGCGGCAGATCCGAGCAGTTCGACTGCTGCACGGGCGGCACACCTCAAATTTTTGGCATCACGAACAGGATTGGGCCCACACACCTGGGTGAGAAGCGCCTTGAAAAATCTTAACTGTGGTGTTAAAATCTTGTTGCCGCCATTTTCCACCTAAAAAGAACAACTACGCCATCTTCCCTGCTAAAAGAGCGCAAAGCTGAAGCTCCGCCCCTCGTCCTGAGAGCGCGGCCGGAAACCGGTAGTGGCCGGCCCCGAAGTGACCAGTGACCATGCGTGAGAGTGATTGCTAACAAAATCCAAGGATAAGCAGGAAAATGGAGGTGCAGAGAGAGGACGGGGTGTAACAACATGCGAATGACTAAATGTCCACCCCAGCAGAGCAGGAGTCAAGCCGCCCTGTACCGGGGACTGGTGCCTGGCTGGAGCGAGAACTAGCCCGGTTCTGCGTCCGGGTGCAGGTGCAGTCCCTCCAACAGACGGCGGGCTGGAAGGAGGAGGTTCAGAGAATGCTGGCAGAAGTGGAGGCCCACGAGAATCGGGGGTTAATCAGAATCACTTTCTATAATGACATCTCTGTACTGACTGCTAGTTAACATAGGTTTAAATATGATTGGTTAATTCTGAAAACAACCATACACTCAATAATAAGAAAGTGTTCACATTTATACAACCACATTATTCTACTGTTATTATTATTTCCGCCCTCAAAAAGATTTCAGTTTGTTTCCCAATTGATTTGTATACATTATCAGTAATATTAAAAGGTAAAAAAAATCTGAAATTATTCTTCTTAATATGATTTTTTAACATGACAATAATCTGGCATTTTAAAAAGACGTAGAATTTTCTATAGCCGCTGTAAAAGATGTCTTTTGTTTCGAAGGGTAGAAACACAACTACAATTAGCAATTCTTAAGGTAGATCTTAAGGCTGCTTTCACACTACATCTTTTTAACATGCGTCCTGAACGTTTTTTTGCTGCAAAAGCGGATCCTGCTTTTACAGCAAAAAATGCATGCAAACGCATGTCTTATTTTGCAGGATCCTGTCACTGGATGTTTAGGGGCGGGCATTGGAGTCATGTGATCGGGAGTGAGGGGAACTAAACGTGCCAGACTGGGAGCCGGCATCTGACAGCTGCGAGGCTCGTAACCAAGGTAAACATCGGGTATACTTGCTTGGATACCCGATATTTACTTTGGTTACAAGCGTCTGCAGCTGCTAGGATCCGGCTGCCTGCACACGTTACCAACGTAAACATCGGGTAACTAAGATAAGTGGTTACCCGATATTTACCTTGGTTACGAGTGTCCGCAGCTCTCAGGTGGGGGAGAGGGAGGGGGAGAGACAGAGAGAGAGGGAGGAGAGAGAGGGGGAGAGAGACAGAGGGAGGAGAGAGACAGAGGGAGGAGAGAGATAGACTGATCACGGAGGCTGGCTTCTGGGCATGCTCAGTAGAGCAAGCAGGATCCTGCCTATCAGCACGCCAGCGTTCACATGCTGTTTAGTCAGGATCCAGCAATTTGCAGAAGTTGGACGCAGCTCAAAAACGCTACAAGTAGCGTTTTTGAAAGATGTTAAAAAACTGCAAGTCGCTGGATCCTCACTATAACGTACGCAAACGCAGGTGAACGCATGTTAACGCGAGTCCATTGCAAATGCATTGAAATGAAAACGCATTTGCACTGGATCCGTTTCTGCGTTAAAAAAAAACGTTCAGGACGCATGTTAAATAAACGTAGTGTGAAAGCAGCCTAAATTGAATCTGTCCCTTGAGTGAGAAAGATGGATTTTACTGATTAGTTCTAGTTTAGTCATCCTAGCATGTGGCCCCAAGTGTGCTACTGAAGAAAGACTATTACAGCTTATTGACATCTGATACAGAAGTGTTGGGGGCAGTGCATATCATATACTGCTTTTCGTGCATTGTGAAAGAAACTATAAATTATGGCAGCATACAATGTAGGGGCAGAGATCCTGATTCCAGCGATATATCACTTACTGGGCTGCTGTCAGGTAGTCCAGCATATTCATGAGCTCTGTATAAGGGCACACTCACACGAGCGTGAAAAACGGACTAGTGCAATGCGAGAAAATCTCGCACTGCACTCTGACGAATGTTAGTCAATGAAGGAGAGCAGTTGGTCAGCTTTTCGCAAATCCAGATTCTGGATGCGAGAAAAGTCGCAACATGCTGCGATTATCTGCGAGAGCCGTATTACTCGCACCCATTCAAGTGAATGGGTGCGAATGAAACACCGAACTATACTCGGATGTTATCCCAGTGCAGTGCGATATACGCACAGGCTGACAATAGAGGAGATGGGGGGATTAACCCCTCCCTCTCCTCCGTAGCACCCACCCTCAGCTTCACAGCTGTGACCCGATTGCAAGATCGGGTCAAAGTCGCATGACACTCAGCTCACGCTCGCAGCAGAGACTAAGTCGGGGATCATTAGCATCTCACATCAGATGCCATACGCTAGTGTGACTCCAGCCTGACTGCTAGATCTGCAGCAGAGAAAACATTGATTTTTTATCAAACTGACAGCAAACCGCACAGTAAGTGACATGGCTGGAATCATGGTCTCTGTCTCTACATTATGCTGCTTTCAGATGGGGGAGCAAAAACCTGGTGACAGACTCCCTTTAACATCCTCCATAATCTAATCATCTCACTCCCGTGTGAAAGACTTTTCTCATGCTGCACACATTTTCTGGAATGCACAACCCCAGACAATTAATTCCCAGTATCCACAGTATTAAAGGTGGTGTCACACACAGCGACGACGACAATGAGATCGCTGCTATGTCGCCATTTTCTGTGACGTAGCAACGACCTCAACAGCGACGTCGCTGTGTGTGACACATAACAACAATCAGACCCCTGCTGCAAAATCGCTGTTCGCTCCTGAATATTCCAGGTCATTTTTTGATCGCTGCCATCCCGCTGCGCCATGATGATAAGCTCAGCATCCTTGTGTTTGACACCGCAGCAGCGACGGTCGCGACGACGCTGAAGGCAGTGACGTAGGACTGAAGGCAGGACAAGGGCGTGTTTTTGCGGTGTATTTTGCAACGCCCCTACGACTCCGATTGGTGGTTACAACAGCGTTCCGATTGGGTACCGTGCCGAAGGCGTTACGGTGATTTCATTCTTTAAGTTCCATTCTTTGTTCCACGTAGTAGATTCTCTGTCTGGTGTCGCTAGTGTGTCGTTCTTTGTGGATCTGGATGAAATAGAATGAATGAAAGCACTGCTGCATCTTGCTTTGTTTGGCACGGTCACCCAATCAGGCGCCGCTGTAGTGATCACCAATCGGAATAGAGGGGCGTGAAAAAAGGCAACACAAAGGCGCTGTAGCGATCTCCAAACGGAACAGAGGGGTGTGAAAATAGGCAACGCAAAACATGTCTAGGGGTAAACACCACGCCTCTATCAAGGTTTGAGTCGTTGCATGGCGACGCGTGTGACACCGCACAACGACCGTCGAGGTCGCTATGATCGCTGCTCCATCGCTGCTTAAAATTACATGTTTGACAGCTTGCTAGCGATCATCTAAGGTCGCTGTTACATCACAGGAAATAATGACGTAACAGCAACGTCATTGTTGTGCGTGAACCCAGCTTAAGAGTGCCCTGAAAGCAACTATTCATGCAAGCCTATCATATCATCTGACTAATCTAAAGGCCCAGTCACACTAAGCAACATCGCTAGCAACATCGCTGCTAACGAACAACTTTTGTGACGTTGCTAGCGATGTTGCTGTGTGACATCCAGCAACAACCTGGCCCCTGCTGTGAGGTCGTTGGTTGTTGCTGAATGTCCTGGGCCATTTTTTAGTTGTTGCTCTCCCGCTGTGAAGCACAGATCGCTGTGTGTGACAGCGAGACAGCAACAACTAAATGTGCAGGCAGCAGGAGCCGGCTTCTGCGGAGGCTGGCAACCACAGTAAACATCGGGTAACCAAGAAGCCCTGTCCTTGGTTACCCGATATTTACCTTTGTTACCAGCCTCCGCCGCTCTCACTGTCAGTGCCGGCTCCTGCTCTGTGCACATGTAGCTGCAGGACACATCGGGTAATTAACCCGATGTGTGCTTTATCTAGGAGAGCAGGGAGCCAGCGCTCAGTGTGCGCTGCTCCCTGCTCTCTGCACGTGTAGCTCAGTGTGCTGGTAACCAAGGTAAATATCGGGTTGGTTACCCGATATTTACCTTAGTTACCAAGCGCAGCATCTTCCACGCGGCGCTGGGGGCTGGTCACTGGTTGCTGGTGAGTTCACCAGCAACTCGTGTAGCGACGCTCCAGCGATCCCTGCCAGGTCAGGTTGCTGGTGGGATCGCTGGAGCGTCGCAGTGTGACATCTCACCAGCAACCTCCTAGCAACTTACCAGCGATCCCTATCGTTGTTGGGATCGCTGGTAAGTTGCTTAGTGTGACTGGACCTTAACAGTTCTAAATGTTTATTTTGTCATCTGTTCCCACACCATCCTCCATGCACTTAGTAACACTTTGTATCTTGACATGGACATATAATGGCAGGCTATTGGTACATGCAGCTTTACATTCCATTATGTATTAAATAGAGGATGGGACCATACAAGCAATTTTTACCTTTTGTGCGACTTCTATTTCCTCACAGACTGTAAGCTACTACGAACAGAGCCCTCACTACTCTGATTTGAATTGTTGCTCTGTAATGTCTGGTATTATTTTCACATGTACCCACTGAATTGTAAATGTACCGCCCCGCGCTCGGCTGCAGCCGAGCCACTCAGATCCGGGCTCGTTGGTGGGTGGTACGAGCGCCTCCGGATCCGGGATTACTTCGCTCTGAAAGGGGGTGCTGGTGCTTTTGGTGGGGGTAAAGTAGGTGCACGGCCGGAGCCGTGCTTGAGTTCGTGACGCCACCCACGGGTCGTGGTGAAGTTGGACACCACCGCTGCGATTACTGGGCACCCGGGGGAGATGGTAGTGCAGCAAGATGTTAACCCCTCGGTGGGTAAGGGTGATGGCCCCGGGAACCGGTTGGGGATGTTTTGGCGGTGCAGGGAGATGGGTGGCCGGAGGGCACTGGTGTACTCACTATTAGAATGAAACACTCGAGTCTCTGGTAAACCAAGATGACGGTGGTCGGTGCCCGCAGCCGGCTGCAGTCGGGATCCCCACCCGGTTTGTGGTATCTGCCTTTCTCCTGCACCTGTTTGAATTATTGGGCTGCCTGCGCTTGCAGCGTCAGGAGTATGCTCCCCGGCTTGTGGATGTGGGAAGAGCCCGTTTACCCGCAGACGCTGGCCCGTGGGATCTCTGAGCCTTGGCGGTGGCTTTCTATCCCCCTTGTTGGGCTGTTGTCTTCTATGAGGGACTTTGGGTGGGAAAGGACCTAAAGTCCAGACCGCAATCAGTTAATTAACTCAGTCCAGTAGTTTCTAGACCTCGTTTCAGGGTCTGAGCACCCCCTCTTGTGCTCCGGTTTCCGAGTTGGTTCCCCGGGTCGGTACCGGTGGGCCACTACCCTGGCCCGGTCCACCACGGTTCCACCGAGCAGTCTTCCCGGCTCCTGCAGGCAGAGGCCTCAGTCTGCCTCCTAGCCAGAGGTACCAGGGCTCCAACCCTGGCACCTGTCAGTTAGTTGCAGACATGACACACAGGCCTGCTTCCACTTTACTTCACCTCCACTAACAGACAGTTTGTGTTTCCTTCCTCAGGCTCTCTGAACTCCTCGGTGGGTGTGGCCAACCGCCTGGCTCTGCCCCCTGGTGTGTCCATCTAGCACTGAGGGAGGTGACTAGGGTTTTATGTGGTTGGCTGGTGTTACCTAGTTAGGGACTGGTGTAATGCGGGGCCCTATCTGTGACTACCTGGCTAGTCCAGGGCGTCACATAACTCATATTAAGGCTACACAAAATTATTATTATTATGTTTAAATGGGCAAATGTCTGACAATATTAAGTACTAACTACGGATATGATCAATAGGTGCTGATGTAAAGGGGTTGTCTAGTCCAAAAAGTTAAATCTGCACCTACTCTATGTGACTGCAGATTGCTGAATCAGGGCAGTGTGGGATGAGCTTGTTGTCACAATTCTGCTGTATGCTCCTTTGCGAGTGAATTGCATGTATGCAATCTGTATATTTGTAGTCACGCGACCGACTATTATTATCTAGCTTCCGGCAATTCTCTTCTATTGACAGATGCCAGATGAGAGTAGTTGGCACGTAACCGCAAGTATGCAAATCTCATACATTTGGTCACATGACCTCACACTCACTTTAGACAGGGCAATCATAACAGTGTGTGAATCACAGACTGTCTGCCTAGAATCCAGCCATTGCTTCTTCAACCGGACGACCTTTTTACACAGTCTCATTCACATTGCATGTGGGGGGGGGGGGGTTACTTGATCTTACAAAACTTTAAAGGTGCTGATTCCAAATATGAAGTCAGAGTTCATGCATCAGGTCAGAATTTTTGACACATAGGAAATGTTTGTTACACATTTAAGTTTAATATGAAGAATTAACAAAACTTCTGAAGCACAGATGACGTCTGTAAAGCACGGTGGAATTAACGATGCATGGAAAGAACTATAGCTGGGCAGCTGAAACCGGGCTAAAAGGGCCCACTTAAATGCAGGAATGTTGTTGCTTTTCTTTGGACAAACCAAAACGGTGAACTTTTGCTACTTAATATTATATAGATTCTCCTTTGCTCTGACAGGTGCTATTATTATCCATCTTTCGATGTAAAACTAGAATGTATTTTCTAGAATTACAGATCATGCAATTTCACCACCATATCTGGGCAGGTGCTAAAAGCGGTTTTTCTATAGTTTAACTATATACTTTACGTTGATCTTTTATGTTGTCTGTTGGATGGACGTATAGAAACTTTGGCAAACAACAAATATGCAGCAAGAACACAATCAATTCATACAAAAAAAAAATTGAATCACTGTGAATTTCCAATAAAACATGAAGTATATATATCTTTGTATTTACGGTATTTGTTGCAGCTGTAAGATTTTGGAAATTAAGCTCACCCCTATCTTACCCATGCATATGGTGGTTTTGTAACACATATAGCAGCATATCAATGGGAAGTTGTAACATCATTCCTTGAAGTAGAATAAAGAAATGTATATAGACAACAAGCTAATCATGATCATAAGCTCCTGTGCGTGTAAGTTTAAACTTCTGGAGTACACATGCTGCAATGGGCCCACATGTCCCCATTGTGTTTTTTAAGCTTTTATCAGAGTCAAGCAAGGTTCACTAGAGTTGTACTGATACTCTCTGACCCTCCGGGGGTTTCTCTTATCTTGTTCTAAGGTGTACTCCTACAGAGCACTGAGGGCGCACAGACACATGCACAACTGACACTCCCGTCTCAGTCAGCACACACCAGTTCAACATGTTAGGTCAAGTTTTAAGGTGCAGCTTTAACCCATCATCATTATCACTATAGCACCAGCAGGACTGGAAAAGTTGAACTTCAAGGAGAAAGCATTCCTGTTTAGAACGAATCCTGTCCTCCAAATTCCTCGTGTAAAATGCTTACTATTAAAAGCCTTATCCTGCTTTAAGAAAAGACGACTACCACACAAACCACAAAATGTAGAAAATTCCGAACCATAAAAAAAAAACCTTAAAAAGTAATCCGTGCTGCCAGTGACATATGCTTCAGGATCAACAGGATATGTTTACGTCTCAAGTCTTTAATCCAGCCTGTCTTGTGTTAGCGTTAATTGATAAATATTTACATCTTAGTTAAGATTTTGAAAGCGGGATATTGCATAATCTACTTTTACTGTCACCGTAGTGGGAGTGAAGAGGATGCAGGGATAGTACAGAAATCAGAATGACAGGAGAGAAACAACATTGTTATGTACACAGAAAATACATATTCTAGAATAGAATAAATATTAAAATGAAAGTACTAGAAGCCATATGCAACTAATATGTACAAGGCAGATAGCCATAATGTTTATAGAACAATATATTCAGGACTGTGATATAAAGTAGCCATGCAGAGCTGAATAGCCTACAAGAAACTATCTGTAGTATTCATTTTGGGTTTTCAACAAACACAGTTGACAATTATCCCTGAAGATGACCGCTTTAGTCAGTTTGTCCAATTTATACAGTCCTTACATGACGAAAAACGTTACGGTTCCTTATATATAAACAACATATTCTGCAACATTTTACAGGTTAACAATTTCCTTCTATTAGTCACACTAGGGCCAATTTTATAAGAGGGCAACTAAACCCATCATTATGTATTTTGGTGTATGGGAAGAAACCCACAAAATCACATGAACAACATACAAAATCTGTGCTAATATTGTCCTTTGAACAAAGTCACTTTCAGGTAACAGTGTTCACCACTAAGCCACCATTTCTTATTTGCAAGTGATCCAAAAAGTAGGTATAATGTTCACATTTAAGCTGGCCTTAGGACATGACAGCTGTCACATTCACCCAACTACCACCTCTCAACTGCCCGTTTTCCTTGAATTTGTAGGCTATGTGCGCACATAGCGTTCTGTCCCTGCAGAAATTTCTGCAGCGATTTTAACAGCACACGTGTGCTTCAAATCGCTGCAGAAAGAGTCCGTAATGAAAAAAAAAAAAGCCGTTTTCATGCACTCTGAGTGCAGCCCCTAACATAGACAGAGCGGGGGATGCATGCAGAGCACACGGAATAAGTGACATGTCACTTCTTAGAACGCGCGCTTCGGGCAGCAGCCGAAGCGCTGTGCTCAAATACGCCACGTGCGCACGTCTCCTGCACAATCTTCATAGATTATGCTCGGGACGCAGGACGCATGCAGTTACGCTGCGGTGCAGATCGCAGTGTAACTGTATGCAAATACGCAACGTGCGCACATAGCCTAAGCTTGACCTCTTCAAACAACAATGCTTTGCTTAGAAACATTTCCTGCATCACAGTGCATTTTACAAATAAAAGTGGCTCAAATTAACCCCTTAGTGACGGAGCTAATTTTCACCTTAATGACCAGACCAAATTTTGCAATTCTGACCAGTGTCACTTTATGAGGTTATAACTCTAGAACGCTTCAACGGATCCCGGTGATTCTGAGATTGTTTTTTCGTCACATATTGGACTTCGTGTTAGTACCAAATTTAGGACAATATTTTTTGCGTTTATTTATGAAAAAAATTGAATATTGGCAAAAATTTTGAAAATTTTGCAATTTTCAACTTTTGAATTTTTATACCGTTAAACCAGAGATTTCTGTGACACAAAATAGTTAATAAATAACATTTCCCACTTATCTACTTTACATCAGACCAATTTTGGAAACAAAATTTTTTTTTGTTAGGAAGTTAGAGGGGTTCAAAGTTTATCAGCGATTTCTCATTTTTACATCAAAATTTACAAAACCATTTTTTTAGGGACCACATCACATTTGAAGTGACTTTGAGAGGCCTAGATGATAGAAAATACCCAAAAGTGACACCATTCTAAAAACTGCACCCCCCAAAGTACTCAAAACCACGTTCAAGAAGTTTATTAACCCTTCAGGTGCTTCACATGAACAAAAGCAATGTGGAATGAAAAAAAAGCAAAAATTAAATTTTACCTAAAAATGTTGCTCTAACCCAAATTTATTCACTTTTAGAAGAAATAACACAACAAAATGGACCCCAAAACTTGTTCCCCACTTTCTTATGAACGCGCCAATACCCCACATATGATCAGAAACCTCTGTTTGGACAAATGGGAGGGCTCGGAACAGAAGGAGCAATATTTGAATTTTGGAAAGCAAATTTGGCTGAAATAGATTGCGGGCACCATGTTGCATTTACAGGTCCGCTAAGGTACCTAAACAGAAGAAATCCCTCACAAGTGACACCATTTTGGAAACTAGACCCCTCAAGGATTCTATCTAGGGGTATAGTGAGCATTTTAGATCCACAGGTACTTCACAGATTTTGTTAACGTTACGTTGTCATATTGAAAATTTTAATAATTTTCTCAAAAATGTTGCTTTAGCATCAATTTTCTCACTTTTTCAAGAGGTAATTCCAAAAATTTGACCTCAAGGTTTGTTAACCACTTTTTTATGAGCGCGGTGATACCTCACATGTGGTCTGAAACCTTTGTTTGGACAAATGGGAGGGCTTGGAACGAAAGGGGCAATATTTGAATTTTGGAAAGGAAATTTGGCTGAAAAAGATTGCGGGCACCATGTCACATTTGGAGGACCCCTAAGGTACCTAAACAGCAGAAACCCCGCACAAGTGACCCCATTTTGGAAACTAGGCCCCTCAAGGAATTTATCTAGATGTTTGGTGAGTACCCTGAACCCCCAGGTGCTTCACAGAATTTTATAACGTTGAGCCATGAAAAAAAAAAAATAAAATTTTACCACAAAATTGTTATTTCAACCAGGTAGCTTTTTTTTTTACAAGAGTAAAAGGAAAATATTCAGCATAACATTTATTGTGCAATTTCTCCTGAGTTTGGCGATACCTTATATGTGGTGGAAATCAACTGTTTGGGTGCACAGCAGGGCTCGGAAGGGAAGGAGTGCCATTTGACTGCAAAATTGGCTGGAATCAATAGCGGACGCCAGGTTGCATTTGGAGAGCCCCTGAGGTGCCTAAACAGTGGCTGTCCCCCACAAGTGACTCCATTCTGGAAACAAGACACCTCAAGGCTTTTATCTAGGTGTATAGTGAGCAGTTTGAATCCACGAATACTTCACAGATTTTGATGAGCTTAGGTTGCCATATTGAAAATTTTCATTTTTTTCACAAAAATGTTGCTTCAGCATCAAATTTCTCACTTTTTCAAGAGACAACAACAAACCGTGGACCCAACAGGTTGTTATATCCAATGTCTTATGAGCACAGGGATACCCCACATGTGGCCAAAAACCTCTGTTTGGATAAATGGGAGGGCTTGGAATGGAAGGAGCACCATTTGAATTCTGGAAAAGTTGAGATAAATTGCGGGCACCATGTCACATTTGCAGGGCCCCTTGGGTACCTATACATTCGAAACCCCCCACAAGTGACTCCATTTTGGAAACTGGATTTTATTCAGGAGTATAGTAGCATTTTGAATCCACAGGTACTTCACAAAAATGTTGCTGTAGCAACAAATGTCTCACTTTTAGGCTATGTGGCCATGATCCAGCGACACGGCGTCTAGTACACAGTGTCAGCCTCCTGCAGAGATGTGAGTGTTGTCCACGGGAGAACGCAGCTGCCCATGCCCACGATTTGGGTTCAGGCCGCTGTGGAGCTCTATGCTACCTGCAGAGAACACTCATCTCCGCAGCATAAATTGACATGCTGAGGCTCGGGAAGCTGCGCCACAGGTCGGTTTATGCTGCGGAGAAGAGAAGTACATTGGGCAAGCACATTGGGCATGGGATTTCTAAAAATCCTTCCACTGTGCTTCTACTGCACAATGCAGCGTTATGGACGCAGGGAAAACACTCTGCGCCCAAAACGCTGCAAATCCCGATTGTGGGCGCACAGCCTAAAATGCTACAATGGATGAATGGATAGATGTCAAACAAATATAACGTCCCACCCCCTGCATATTCTAAGCTGGCGCCCTTTAGTGCCTTTCATGTGGCACTAAAGGGTGCCTAGCCTTGTATTTAGCCCCCCAAAAAATTAATTAAAATAAACGACGTGGGGTCCCCCCTATTTTTGATAGCCAGCTAGGGTAAAGCAGACAGCTGTAGCCTGCAAACCACAGCTGACAGCTTCACCTTGGCTGGTGATCAATTTGGAGGGCTCCCCAGGCGTTTTTTAAAAAAAAACAAAAAACGTGGGGTCCCCCCAAATTAGATCACCAGCCAAGGTGAAGCAGACAGCTGGGGTCTGGTATTCTCAGGGTGGGAAGAGCCATGGTTATTGGACTCTTCCCAGCCTAAAAATAGCAGGCCGCAGCCGCCCCAGAAGTGGCGCATCCATTAGATGCGCCAATCCTGGCGCTTCGCTCCAGCTCATCCCGCGCCCTGGTGCGGTGGCAGACGGGGTAATATATGGGGTTGATACCAGCTGTAATGTCACCTGGCATCAAGCCCTGGGGTTAGTGATGTCACGGCATCTGAACAGATACCCGACATCACTAACCCAGTCAAGAAATAGAAAAAAATAAAGACAAAAAAAAAATTTATTTGAAAAAAAACTCCCCGAAACATTCCTCTTTTACCAATTTATTGTAAATAAATAAATTTCGGTCGCTGTAATCCATTTTTGAGGTCCCACGCCGTCTCTGGATCTTCTAGAATATGGGGGGCACGTTCAGGGAACGTATCCCCCATTTTCTGGAAGAGCAAGCTCTCCATGAGCAGTGTGGGTGCAGTAATCTGAGAATACTGCACTCACACTGCCCCGGTCCAACCTAGGGCAGAGTGACCTGCAGTAACCTCATTCCAGAATATGAGGGGCACGCTCACAGAACGTACCCCCCATTTTCTGGAACAGCAGCCTCTCCATGTGAGGAGTGTGGCTGCAGATCACTGCACTCACCCCCCCCCGGTCCACAGTGGAGCCTGTGCATCAGCGACGTCAGCAGGATCCCTGCTTGCAGGGATCCAGCTGACAGCCGCTGTCTGCGCATGCGCCGCCAGCATTCAAGAGAAGGAGGCGGCGTGATCGCGGGGCCGGAGCACCAGCAGACAGGTAACGTATGACCGGGGGCTGGGGGGGGGTGACGGAGGGTGACGGGGGGACCTGGGGACAACTTTCTGCCGCATGTGACGTGTCACATGCGGCAGAAAGAGTAGGATGAATGCGGCCGCCATTTTCCACGCTCCGGAGGGGGGAGGGGGGAGGCGGCTCTGGAGACCGGAGGGGGCTCCGGGGACCAGAGATCTCCGGTGTACCGGAGGAGGGGTCAGGGGGAGGACATTTCCCTCCGATCTGAAATGTTTGATCATTTCAGATCGGAGGGAAATGAATACAGAGCCGGCGGCGGCGGCAGTTTTCAGCGCGCGTCGGCGCCATCTTGGATTTTCCGGAGGGGGGGTAGGGGTGGTGGGGGGACTCTCCGGTACCGGGGGCTTTGGGGGCACTAGAGGATTATATTTATTTCTCATCTGACATGTTTGATCACGTCAGATGAGAAATAAATCAATTTTACCGGCCATTTTTTTTTTTTTAATGTTGTCGCCGGTATACGGTGTATACCGGCGATCGCATTAACGGGGTCCAAAAAAAACACCCCGATTCATAATCTTGGGGGTCTCAGCTACCTCCGGTAGCTGAAACCCCCGAGATTTTTCGTCACTGGGGGGCGCTACAAGCTTTTTCCGGCCTGACGTCTCAAGACGTCGGAACAGAATAAGTACCCTGTTTTTCCGACGTCTTGAGACGTTAGGCCGTCGCTATGGGGTTAAGGACACTTAGAAATTGTAATGTTTTCCAACTTACTCTTAGGCCTCATGTGCATGCTGCATTTTTGAGTGAAGTCTGGGTCACTAAACTGCATGCATTTCCTTCCCCAGCAAAGTCTATGAGATTTCAGTTGTGCTGTCCACACTGCAGCTTTTTCTTTAGGCTGCATCTTAGTGGTGACCATATGTCAATTCTTTATGCGTTTTTGCCAGCGCTTCCAGGCATAGATTTCACAACAAAACCGCTTTAAAAATGAATGCGTTTTTGAGCTCCAAGGTGTTTTTCTGTGACCACTGGATGAAATTCTGTTGTCAGCACAAAGATGCGGTGTGCGCACATAGCCTTATAACTTCATACCTTTTTTGGAACTGTAGAATTATGAATTCTGTCCTAAATATTGAATTCAGTATTACGGTCTCATATTCTGGTAAGACTTAAAGGGGTTGCATATTTCGCAATGCTTACTGTGTGTGCACTCCACACTGTCAGGGTTCTTCAATATTGCCAGCGAAAACAGGTGGTCACATGACCGCAAGTATGTGATTTGCAAATGTGGTTACGTACCGACTAGATATGCTCAGCCTCATTAATTCAAGTGAATTGAATGATTCCGAGCACATCCAGTTAGAATATGTCCGGAAGCATGCAAATCGTATACCTGTGGTCACGTGACTACTGGCAATACTGGAGTATCCTGACTATATGCAGTGCATGCACTGAAAGTATTCAGAAGCATGAAGGAACCGAGTGACTTCAGACTTAAGGCCCCGTTACACGCTTCGATTTATCGTGCGATCGCATGTGCAATCGCACCCGCCACCATCGTTTGTGCGTTACAGGCAATTTGTTGCCCGTGTCGCACAAAGTCGGTAACCCCCGTCACACGTACTCACCTTCCAAACGACCTCGCTGTGGGCGGCGAACATCCTATTCCTGAAGGGGGAGGGACGTTCGGCGTCACAGCGACGTCACTCAGCGGCCGTCCAATAGAAGCGGAGGGGCGGAGATGAGCGGGATGTAACATTCCGCCCACCTCCTTCCTTCCGCATTGCCGGTGGACGAAGGTAAGCTGTAGTTAGTCGGTCCCGAGGTGTCACACATAGCGATGTGTGGTGCCTCGGGAACGATTAACAACCTGCATCCTCCACAATCAACGATTTTTTAAAAATGAACGACGTGTCAACGATGGATGATAAGGTGAGTATATTCCATCGTTAATGCTCGTTCGTTGGTGTCACACGCAACGACGTCGCTAACGATGCTGGATGTGCGTCACGGAATCCGTGACCCCGGCGATATATCGTTAGATAAGTCGCTGCGTGTAACGGGGCCTTTAGTAGGAGATTGAACAACCTCATTAAAGGTAGTAACTAGGGATGAGCGAGTGTATTCGCCACTATTCGGTATCCGACGGATGACAGGCTATTCGCACCATTCAGTATCCGACGGATAAAACAACATCCGCTCCAATACTTTCATTTTCGTTTCTGACTTCCTGGCGCATGTTTTCCAGCCAATGAACACATCTGATGTTGCTTGCCCTCACAGTAAAGCCACAGCCATCTTTGTTGTGGTGTTAGTGTGAATGGCTTAGCCACACAGCGTCATAGGGGCTATATAAGGCTGCGAGAGTCAGAGGAAGGCGACCTGACAGCCTGGAAACGTACACGCCGCTGGGGGGAAGAGAGAGAGTCACGCACCTTCTACAGGCTGTGCCCATACTGTTTCTGCCTTTTCCCATGCATTTCAACCTTTTCCTCAGTCACACCACAGCTCGCCGTTAGGTCCAACGTGAAATTATTCGAGTTTCCCATAGACTTACATTGCGCATCGAATATTCACAAATAGTCGAATAGTGCCGACCTATTCATCGGATATTCGCTAAGGCGGATATTTTGGTATTCGACCATCCCTAATAGTAACTAATATCTCTAGAAAAAAATAATACATTTCAGACTTGGCATATAAAGCAACAAAGTCTAAATATTCAGGTAGACTAGTAATGCAAAGAACTTGGAGCTTGCTAGTTAAAAGGAAGTATATTTTAAATGATGTACTTCGGGATATGGACAATGCTGTCAATTGCAACTTTCATACAAGTATTTACAAAGATTCCATATAAATACGTACGAAACAAAAACACAAAACCAATTTAATTAACATGAACACTGTGCTCATTTGTGAATTGCAACAGACAATGCCGTGTGGTCCCAGTATCTGTCAAGAGCATGTCCAGAATACAAGGAAAGCACTGGTACTGTATAGATCACCTGACAGCATAAACCGTGAAAGCAACTAAACAAAAGTATAAACAAATAAACACAGTAAAATAAATAAAAACAACAAAGTATTTGCGTAGAACCGTGTGACTGAGAATAGCTCTTACTGGGATCAAGCATGTTCTCATTCCTATACCCCTCCCTCTTGTTTATGTGCTGCTCTCCCATTCATTGGTTGGGCAGAGCAGGAGTGGATGACACACAGTCACAGCGAGCACATGGACAGTGTTTACAAGCAGTGTGGTAGCAGTTCTAGCACAATTCCAGGAATCAAAATCACTTTTTCTCTATTCCGCCCCCTCTACCTTTTTTTTTTCCTCTTTCTCTGGGTCAATATGTCAGCTCGTGACAGGCAATAAAGGATCACAGAGGGCAGATCTCTCTCTCATTAACTCACAGTCCTATTGAAGGGAGGCCTCTGTGGGAGAGCTGACAAGACGCAGGGTGGGTGGGGAGCTCCAGTCTACCAACCACAGCACAAGCTGGATGATAAACAGCATGCTCTTGAAACCAGATACAACAGTACATTTTGTTCTTCTTTGACTCAAAAACAACTAGACTTCTCCCAGCTCTTAGTAAACAGTTAATCCTAGTGTTTATCTGTCTCTTCTGCTGCCATTGATAGGAAACTTCTTCCATATCAGTCACAGCAATTTGTCTTTTATGTTAAGGAGCTAGAGTTAACTCTTTCCACTGTTCCAGTTCAGAACTATAACAATGACATGTAAATGTGACACACAATATATATGTATATTTTATATATATACATATACATACACACACATATATATATATATATATATATATATATATATATATATATATATTTTTTTTTTTATCATGTTATCATGCTCGGTTTTTTATTATTATATTACTTTGGAAGTATTTTATTTGGCTGCTTTAGGAACAGAAACTTCTTGAAAAGCTAGCTATTGACATACTCCCAAGTTCTGGTTTAATTTTAAATTAGAAATGAGACCAGAAGCCAAATATTCTTACTTATATTGTATATATTGTATGGAGATTTGAAAATCAATGATTCTCCAAAATCACGTACCATCACCTTCTCACAAGCATCTAAGGAATATAGGACTTGTCTCATGACAAGTCACCCCTTTTATATTGCAGCAGTTAGCTTATTTTGTTGTGTAAGTAACTATGACAAGCAAGATATGAACAGCTCAATACCTGAAGCTTGTTTTACAAATTGCCTTTTTGCTCTGGCTCACAAAAAGGGTCTAGCTAGAAAGCCTCCAACGCGCAAGCCGCATGCAGCCCCCTTGAAGATGGCGTCCAGTGCAGGAGCTGCCATCATCAGTGCTTTACTTCAGTTGAACTATTTGCGGCGCCCTGCAGAGAAGCTCTCTGAACAGCTATACTAATGGCAGCCACTGGCCAATCAGAAGCCAGCAGCTGACATCAAGTGTTTGACATCAGCTGCTGGCCTCTGATTGGCTGGCAGCTGCCATTGGTATAGCAGTGCAGAGAGCTTCTCTGCGCGGCACCACAAATCATTCAACTGAAGCAAAGTGTGGACAGCAGCGACTCCTGCACTGGCAGCCATCATCAAGTGGGCCATGTGCCTGCAGGTCACAAGAAGCAGGAAAGAAGAAACCAAGCGAACGGAGGACATGTGAGAATAATCTATTTTTTTGTGTGTGTATGTAAAGAACAGCATAATAGAGGACACACATTACCACAGCATAGGACATTGCTAAAAGAAGGTGATTAGGAAAGGGGACATTACTACAAGGATAGAACAAGGATGGACATAATACAGGTGACAAGATAGGCACATATCTAAAAGGGGACAAGGATGGGCACATTTCTACAGGGGACAAGGATGAGCACATTACTACTGGGTACAAGGATGGGCACATTACTACAGGGTACAAGGATGGGCACATTACTACAGGGGACAAGATGGGCACATTACTACAGGAGACAAGATGGACACAGTACTACAGGATGGGCATATTACTACAGGATGGAGACAAGGATGGGGCATTACTACAGGAGGAGGACATTACTACAGGATGGGGACATGGATGGGGCACATTACTTCAGGATGGGGACAATGATAGGGAACATTACTACAGGATGGGAATAAGGGGTGCTTCACACACAGCGAGCTCACTGCCGAGATCGCTGCTGAGTCACGCTTTTTGTGACGCAGCAGTGACCTCATTAGCGATCTCGCTGTGTGTGACACTGAGCAGCGATCTGGCCCCTGCTGCGAGATCGCTGCTCGTTACACACAGCCCTGGTTCGTTTTCTTCAAAGGCGCTCTCCCACTGTGACACACAGATCGCTGTGTGTGACAGCGAGAGAGCGACAAATGAAGCGAGCAGGGAGCAGGAGCCGGCGTCTGACAGCTGAGGTAAGCTTGTAACCAAGATAAACATCGGGTAACCAAGGTGGTTACCCGATATTTACCTTAGTTACCAGCCTCTGCAGCTCTCACGCTGCCTGTGCTGCCGGCTCCGGCTCTCTGCACATGTAGCTGCTGTACACATCGGGTTAATTAACCCGATGTGTACAGCAGCTAGGAGAGCAAGGAGCCAGCGCTAAGCAGTGTGCGCGGCTCCCTGCTCCCTGCACACACAGCTAAGCGGTGTGCGCTGGTAACTAATGTAAACATCGGGTAACCATACCCGATGTTTACCTTAGTTACCAGTCTCCGCAGCTTCCAGACGGCGGATCCGTGCAAGCGCAGCGTCGCTTGCACGTCGCTGCTGGCTGGGGGCTGTTCACTGGTCGCTGGTGAGATCTGCCTGTTTGACAGCTCACCAGCGACCATGTAGCGATGCAGCAGGGATCCTGACCAGGTCAGATCGCTGGTCGGATCGCTGCTGCATCGCTAAGTGTGAAGGTACCCTAAGGATGGGCACATTACTACAGGGGACAAGAATGGGCACATCTTTACAGGATGGGGAAAAGATGGGAACATTAGTACAGGGGACAAGGATGGGCACATCACTACAAGGAACAAGGATGGGCAAATTACTACAGAGGACAAGGATGGGCACATTACTATAGGATAGAAACAAGATGGGGCACATTACTGCAGGATGGGGCACATTGCCACAGGATGGGGACAAGAATAGGCCCATTATTATAGGATGGAAACAAGAATGGGCACATTACTACAGAGGACAAGGATGGATACATTACTACAAGGGACAAGGATGAGCACAATACTACAGGGGTCAAGATGGGCTCATTACTACAGGAGACAAGGATGGGCACATTACTACAGGATAGGGACAAGGATAGGACCCATTACTGCACGAAACAAGAATGGACACATTTACTACAGGGGACAAGGATGGACACATTACTACAGGGGACAAGATGGTCACATTACTATATGATGGAGACAGGATAGGCACATTACTACATGATGGGGACAAGATGGGCACATTACTACACGGGACAATGATGGGCCCATTACTACTGGGGCAAGGATGGACACATTACTACAGGGGACAAAGATTTGCACATAACTACAGGGTACAAGGATGGCACATTACTACAGGGGACAAGGATAGGCACACATTACTACAAGGGACAAGATGGGCACATCACTACAGGGGCCAATGATGGGCACATCACTACAAGGGACAATGATAGGCACATCACTACAGGAAACAAGAATGGGCACATTATTACAGGATGGGGACAAGATGGGCACATTACTACAGGATTGTGACAAGATGGGCACATTACTAGAGGATGGGTCAAGATCAGCACATTACTAAAGGATGGAGACAAGATGGGCATATTACTTCAGGATGGAGACAAGATAAGCACATTACT
Organism: Anomaloglossus baeobatrachus; assembly: GCF_048569485.1. NCBI lineage: Eukaryota > Metazoa > Chordata > Amphibia > Anura > Aromobatidae > Anomaloglossus > Anomaloglossus baeobatrachus. Next base: position 147,136,077 of record NC_134358.1, read on the forward strand.
AAAGGATTAAGAGAAGATGGGTAGATTACTACAGGAGACTACATGGGCACATTGCTACAGGGGACAAGATGGGCACAGTACAGGGGGCAAGGATGGGCACATAACTATATGGGACAATGATGGGCACATTACTACAAAGGGACAAGGATGAGCACATTACTACAAGATGAGGACCAGAAAGGGAACATTACCACAAGATGTTGGCCAAAGTTACTACCATATATGGTGCTAATTGTTAATATTACTTACAAGAAAGGGATAAATTACAAATAATTAAAAATAAAGCATGAAAAAACCCTTTTACCATTAAAAAAGCTTTTTTATATACAGCTCTGGCAAAAATTAGGAAACCACTGCACATTTTCATAAAAATCAGCTTCTCTACATGTATGACAGCCATTCCATTCCAGTGTCAGTTGAATTCCAACCAGACTACAGACCGGCAGAGGGTGAAAGCGACTGACCAGGAGACCGTCATCTTATTCGAATGTCACTCAGCAACCGCAGGATGACATCAAGTGACTTATAAAAGGAATGGCAAATGGCAGCTGGGGTGAAGTGCATGGCAAGAACAGTTCGTAACAGGCTCCTAGAGGCAGGACTCAAGTCATGTAAAGCTAAAAAAAGCCTTTATCAATGATAAGCAAAGGAGAGCCAGGCTGAAGTTTGCCAAAGACGATAAGGATTGGACCATAGAGGACTGAAGTAAGGTAATCTTCTCTGATGAGTCTAATTTTCAGCTTTGCCCAACACCTGGTCATCTAGTGGTTAGACAGAGACCTGGAAAGGCGTACAAGCCACACTGTCTTTCAACCACTGTGAAATTTAGTGGAGGATCGGTGATGATCCGGGGATGCTTCAGCAAGACTAGAATTGGGCAGATTAAACTTTGCAATTGATGCATGAATCAAGCTGCATACACGGTTATCCTGGAAAAACAGTTGCTTCCTTCTGCTTAGGCAATGTTCCCCAAATGTGAGGACTGTTTTTTTCCAGCAGGACAATGTGCCATGCCATACAGCTAAGTCAATGTGTGGATGAAGGACCACCACATAAAAACCCTGTCATAGCCAGCACAATCTCCAGACCTGAACCCCATTGAAAACCTCTGAAATGTAACCAAGAGGAAGATGGATAGTCAAAAGCCATCAAACAAAGAAGAACTGCTTACATTTTTGCACCAAAAGTGGCATGATGTCACCCAAAAGCAGAATGAAAGACTGGTAGAAAGCATGCCAAGATGAATGAAAGCTGTGATTAACAATCATGGTTATTCCACTAAATATTGATTTCCGAAGTCTTCCAGAGTTAAAACATTAGTATTTCTAGTTGTTTCTAAATGATTATGAACTTGTTTTCTTTGCATTATTTGAGGTCTTAAAAACAATGCATTTTTTGTTATTTTGACCATTTATCATTTTCAGAAAATAAGTACAAAATTTATTTGGTTGGAAATTAGGAGACATGTCAGTAGTTTATAGAATAAAAGAACAATTTACATTTCACTCAAAAAGAAACAAAATCAGAAAAACTGAAAATTTTGCAGTAGTCTCTTAATTTTTACTAGAGCTGTATAAATTGAAATAAAAAAAGTGCACATAAATGAGCTGAAAATGTTCAAAAACATAATCTAAGGCTATGTGCGCACTAGGCCATTTTACCAGCGGATTTACCCGCGGTTTTGCTGCGAAAATTTCTTGAGAAATGTTTGAAATCTTTCTGCAGACATTTCCCAGCAAAACCTATGGAAAAAAAAAAATAGCTGTGCGCACACTGCGTTTTTTTCTCAAGAAAATTCTTTGTGAAGATTTTCATGAGAAAATTTCTTGAGAAAATGTGCATGTCACTTCTTTTCCGCAGGTACCTGCGGTATACTCCCGGTATTTCACTCCATTCACTGTAATGTAATCGCGAAATTCCGGGGGTATACCGCAGGTAGCAAATGATGTGCAGTATACCCCCGGTATAGCCGCGATTTACCTGCGGTAATGTTCATCGCTGCCTGCGGTTTTGCAGGAAGTGATGTCATTATGACAGAAGAGGAAGCGGAGCAGAGTAAACACACACGTCACACTCCCTGGACGCCGCACAGAAGCACTTCCGTGTGACCTCCGGCGGGTGCCCGTGCAGTCTGTGTCCCGCTACAGCCCCGCCGCTGCCAGCCCTGCAGTGTGTCAGTGTCTGCCCGCAGTATCAGCAGCTTGTCACGCTGCAGCGCAGGCAGACACTGACACACAGCAGTGCGTGCAGCCGCAGGGATGACGAGCTCTGCTGTCAGGAGGTGAGATGAGATCGTTACCTGCTGTGACGATCTCCTGCCTCCTGACGTCACCACGGTCACCGCTGTCTAAGCCCGTCTCGCGAGCAGCCCGAGACTGTCACTAGCAGTGACGTCACGGGCTCTCGCGATACTGCCGACAACTCGGCGGGCATAGAAGTCAGTGACAGCGCTGATGGCAGGACTGCAGGAGATCATCACAGCAGGTAATGATCTCATCTAACCTCCTGACAGCAGCTCTCCGTATCTCCTGCAGTGACCTGGGCTGACCTATTGATGTTAGCTCAGGTCACTGCATTACTCTCCCAGCCAATGGGGAACATTCTGTTCTTCACTTACTGGGACAGTGACTATGGTATGGATCGCCGTGGGACCCCCCCCTTATTGGATTACACCGGACCCGGATTTGATTGTTCGTGTCAATAAATTGGTGAAAGAGGGAATGTGGGGAGTTTTTTTCAAATAAAATTTTTTTTGTTGTCTATTTTTTATTTCTTACTGACTGGGTTGGTGATGTCAGGTATCTGATAGACGCATGACATCACGAACCCCAGGGCTTGATGTCAGGTGACATTACACATCTGGCATCAACCCCATATATTACCCCCTTTGCCACCGCACCAGGGCAACGGGATGAGTTGGGGTGAAGCGCCAGGATTGGCACGTCTAATGGATGTGCCACTTCTGGGGCGGCTGCGGCCTGCTATTTTTAGGCTGGGGAGTGTCCAATAACAGTGGACCTCCCTAGTCTGAGAATATCTAATATATAATCAAGCTGTCCGCTTTACCTTGGCTGGTGATCCAATATGGGGGGGACCCCACGTTTTTTGTTTTAAATTATTTATTTAATGTAAAATAACAGCGTGGGGTGCCCTCTGTTTTGGATTACCAGCCAAGGTGAAGCTGCCAGCTGTGGTCTGCAGGCTGCAGCCGTCTGCTTTACCGTAGCTGGCTACAAAAGATAGGGGGACCACATGTCATTTTTTTTTTAATTATTTATTTTTTGGCTAAATACAAGGCTAGGCACCCTTTAGTGCCACATGAAAGTCACTAAAGGGTGCCAGCTTAGAATATGCAGGGAGGTGGGACATTATATATGTCTTTCTCATCTATCTATCTATTCATCTATCCATTTTTCCCTCTATCCATTATCTATCGATTATCTATCTATTATCTATATTATTTATTGCAGTTCAGCATAAAAAAAACCGCAGGGAAAAACCGCTGCAAAATCGCGGCAAAAACGCATGCATTTTTCCCGTGGTTTTGGTGCGTTTTTTTTACCGCAGGTGCGGTAATCTTCAACTCCCAGAAGTTTCTCAAGAAATTTTCTTGAGAAAAATCACTTTTCTAGTGCGCACATAGCCTAAAGGTGTATAGAAAAAAATATGGTATCACTAAAAATGTCACTTTGTTCTGAAAAGAATGCGGACCCCCAAATAAAAAAAAAAAAATTCTATGTGCAGCCCATATACTCAGCAGAGTTTGAGACCCTCGTCTAGAGTATCCGTATGGGTGTATTTATTATTATTATTATTATTATTATTATTATTTATTATTTAGTATTAAAGTATGTATAATAAAAACAGAAATGGGTCCACAGTAAAATGGAGGTAAAAATCTACTTTTTTTTTTGTTTATTCATATTCCATTCTTAGTTTTACCCTTTCACCCCCGCGCCCTCCGGTCATTTTCCATTTTTCGCTCTTGCTTTTTCCTCTGTTTCTTCCAAGAGGCTATCCTTCACGACGCACATCCAAGCCCTCTTCACCTGATGCCGACTACAACTCAAAAATATCTCCCGGATCCGTGCATTCTTAACCAAGAATCAGCAAAAGCATTAGTACATGCCCTCATCATCTCCCAACTCGACTACTGCAACCGCCTGCTCTGCGGCCTCCCTTCCAACACTCTTGCACCCATCCAATCTATCCTAAACTCTGCGGTCGGCTTAATCTCCCCTCGCTATTCCCCAGCCGCTCTGCCAATCCCTTCACTGGCTTCCCATTGCCCAAACACTCCAGTTCAAAACATTAACCATGACCTACAAAGCCATCCACAATCTGTCTCCTCCTTACATCTGTGACCTATCCTCCCTACTAGTTTTTATGAATACCCTTTTCACTTGTAATACATGGAATAAATGGCGTTATAATAATAAATAATAATAATAATAAAAAAAAATAATAAAGAATAAGAATAAATAAAGCCATAGCTTTTTATTTTTCCGTCAATATAGCCATATGATGGCTTGTTTTTAGCAGGACTTTGAAACAACACAATTCATTCTGCCCCATATTGTACTGAAAATGAGAAAAAAATCCAAGTGCGTTGAAATTGCGATTGTACGATTTTTTTTGTGTTTACTTTTTATTTACCATGTTCACTATTTGGTAAAACTGACCTGCCAATATGATTTCCGAGGCCAATACAAGTTTGTATATGCTAAACATGTATACGGTAGTTTTACTTCTAAGTAAGGTAAAATAAATCAGAAGCTTGTAAAAACAAAAAAAGGATTGTGTTTTTGTCGCCATTTTCCAAAACCCGTAGTGTTCTTATTTTTTGATGTCTGGGACTCAGTGATGGCTAATTTTTTGCTTCTTCAGCTGACTCTTTTAACTATACCATTTTTGCGTAGATGCAATATTTTGATCGCCTGTTGTTGCATTTTAATGCACTATTGCGGCAACCAAAATAGCGTAATTTTGACGTTTGGAATTTTTTTCTCACTACACCATTTACCGATCAGATTAATTGATTATATATTTTGATAGATCAGGCATTTCTGAAAGCGACAATACCAAATTTGTGTATTTTTTTATTGTTTTATATTCAATGGGGCAAAAGTGGGGTGATTTTAACTTTTACTTTTTTTCTTTTTTTAATATTTTTTTAAAAAAAAATTAAAATTTATTTTATTGATTTTACTAGTCCCCTTAGGAAACTTTATGCCTGCAGTGTCAGAACACTTGTGCTGATCAGAAAGATGCTTCAGCTCTGATCAGCAGAAATACTGTGTTCCTGTGAATGCCTGCATTCAAAGGAATTGAGTCATGACTGCGACAGAGGTCATCAGCTGACCCATGTTTTCATGGTAATGTGTCACGGGGCCACTAATAGTATCAGGGAACAGCGAGATCTCTGGCAGAGTACATCAGATAGCGCTGTCAGTGTTTAACTGTGCAATCTAAGGGGATAACAGGCGCAGGTGGATCTCAGGCAATGCAAGCCTGTGGTAATGGCAGGGAGTTGACTTAGGATGTATATATGCATCCTAGGTTGTGAAGGGGTTAAATTGATTGTCCACTTCTTAGACAATCTGTTCTTATATGCTCTAGTTGCCTGCTTAAAATAAAAAAGATTTTCACTTAACTTCTGCACCAGTGCAGTTCCAGTGATGAACATCTATATAACTGAAATGGCAAGGGAGTTATCATATATATTTTTATTATTTTACATGGGGGAGTACCGCATTTCAGAAGGAATTATACAATTAGTGGGCAACCACTTCAAAGAGGTTCTCCAAGAATCAGATAAAATGGTGTCCTTTATATAATTCAAACTTCCGCCTGTCAGTCACATGTCAGTACAGGATGCAGACTGACTATATACAGCAACTAAGACGTCTGTGCATTCCCGGACTGGCAATCTGCCCACCGGGAAGATTTCCAGTGCGAGGTAGCAGTCAATATCATAGGGGGGCCAGCGGTCTTGGTTTTTGCAGACTTCAGCTCTTTAATTTGTCTTCATAGTCATCGCGTATGCATGGGACACATGTGCAAACAAACTTGCAGCATTATACACAGTGCTAAGTATCAGCCATCAGGCAGACATTCTTTTTGTTAGTAGTTAGCAGCCTCTGCTCTCCCACTGCTATTTGAAACAGCCCCTGTGGGTACCGGGCCAGCTTGCCCGACCTCCAGCCGAGTTACCAAGATGGGGTCTTGTGATGTGCATATATAAGCCCCAGTATCTCCTATGTGACATATACACATCAGCACCAGTGTCTCCTATGTGACATACAGTATATAAATGATCCTCAGTGTCTCCTATGTGATGTATATACACACCAGCCCCAGTGTCTCCAATGTGATGTATATAAATCTGCTTCAGTGTCTCCTTTGTGTATATCACATCAGTTCCAGGGTCTTCTATGTGATGTATGTATACATATATATATATATATATATATATATACACACATTATATATATATATATATAATCTATCTAATATACAGTTAGGTCCAGAAATATTTGGACAGTGACACAATTTTCGCATGCCACCACATTGGATTTGAAATGACACTTCTACAACAGAATTCAAGTGCAGATTGTAACGTTTAATTTGAAGGTTTGAACAAAAATATCTGATAGAAATTGTAGGAATTGTACACATTTCTTTACAAACACTCCACATTTTAGGAGGTCAAAAGTAATTGGACAAATAAACCAAACCCAAACAAAATATTTTTATTTTCAATATTTTGTTGCGAATCCTTTGGAGGCAATCACTGCCTTAAGTCTGGAACCCATGGACATCACCAAACGCTGGGTTTCCTCCTTCTTAATGCTTTGCCAGGCCTTTACAGCCGCAGCCTTCAGGTCTTGCTTGTTTGTGGGTCTTTCCGTCTTAAGTCTGGATTTGAAATGCATGCTCAATTGGGTTAAGATCTGGTGATTGACTTGGCCATTGCAGAATGTTCCACTTCTTTGCACTCATGAACTCCTGGGTAGCTTTGGCTGTATGCTTGGGGTCATTGTCCATCTGTACTATGAAGCGCCGTCCGATCAACTTTGCGGCATTTGGCTGAATCTGGGCTAAAAGTATATCCCGGTACACTTCAGAATTCATCCGGCTACTCTTGTCTGCTGTTATGTCATCAATAAACACAAGTGACCCAGTGCCATTGAAAGCCATGCATGCCCATGCCATCACGTTGCCTCCACCATGTTTTACAGAGGATGTGGTGTGCCTTGGATCATGTGCCGTTCCCTTTCTTCTCCAAACTTTTTTCTTCCCATCATTCTGGTACAGGTTGATCTTTGTCTCATCTGTCCATAGAATACTTTTCCAGAACTGAGCTGGCTTCATGAGGTGTTTTTCAGCAAATTTAACTCTGGCCTGTCTATTTTTGGAATTGATGAATGGTTTGCATCTAGATGTGAACCCTTTGTATTTACTTTCATGGAGTCTTCTCTTTACTGTTGACTTAGAGACAGATACACCTACTTCACTGAGAGTGTTCTGGACTTTAGTTGATGTTGTGAACGGGTTCTTCTTCACCAAAGAAAGTATGCGGCGATCATCCACCACTGTTGTCATCCGTGGACGCCCAGGCCTTTTTGAGTTCCCAAGCTCACCAGTCAATTCCTTTTTTCTCAGAATGTACCCGACTGTTGATTTTGCTACTCCAAGCATGTCTGCTATCTCTCTGATGGATTTTTTCTTTTTTTTCAGCCTCAGGATGTTCTGCTTCACCTCAATTGAGAGTTCCTTAGACTGCATGTTGTCTGGTCACAGCAACAGCTTCCAAATGCAAAACCACACACCTGTAATCAACCCCAGACCTTTTAACTACTTCATTGATTACAGGTTAACGAGGGAGATGCCTTCAGAGTTAATTGCAGCCCTTAGAGTCCCTTGTCCAATTACTTTTGGTCCCTTGAAAAAGAGGAGGCTATGCATTACAGAGCTATGATTCCTAAACCCTTTCTCCGATTTGGATGTGAAAACTCTCATATTGCAGCTGGGAGTGTGCACTTTCAGCCCATATTATATATATAATTGTATTTCTGAACATGTTTTTGTAAACAGCTAAAATAACAAAACTTGTGTCACTGTCCAAATATTTATGGACCTAACTGTATAAAGCTGAATGTGTATGTGTGTATGTATGTCCGGGATTGGCATCCGCACCATCGCAGCTACAGCCACAAACTTTTGCACCCTCACACTTCTGGACCCCGAGAGCGTCATGGGCTATGTTTCGAGGGGAAATTTTAACCTCGCTCTTTACAGTTATTTGCCAAAAAACCTGCCTCCATTAAAGCAAATGGAGCTGGGAGCCACAGTGCAGCCAGAACTTCAGAAGAATGCGCAGCCACGCCCTTATATGGAATGTTGGCAAGTCACAATGCAGCCAGGGAAAGAGACAGACACAGACAGGGTAAGAAACAGACATAGACAGGGTAAGAAACAGACACAAAGAGACAGACACAGACAAAGAGACAGACTGACAGGGAAAGAGACAGACAGGGAAAGAGAGGGAAAGTGACAGACAGGGAAAGAGAAGGAAAGAGACAGACAGGGAAAGTGACAGACAGGGAAAGTGACAGACAGGGAAAGTGACAGACAGGGAAAGTGACAGACAGGGAAAGTGACAGACAGGGAAAGAGATTGAGACAGACAGGGAAAGAGATTGAGACAGACAGGGAAAGAGATTGAGACAGACAGAGAAAGAGACAGACAGACAAAGAGATAGAGAGAGAGACAGAGATATATACAGAGGGGGAGACAGACAGAGAATGAGAGAGAAACAGAGAGACAGTTACTATCCCGGGCAGCGCCGGGTGCTATGTTGTGAGGCGAAATTTTAACCCCGCGCGTTCCAATTTACCAATCAATTTTGCCCCTATCTACATAATGAGGAAAAAGTGAAACGAAAAGTGTTGCAGGCAAATTAACAGCTGCCAGATGTGAACAAGGGGGACTTCAAGAATGAGAGCGATGGCGCCAAAGAGTATATACCGTACAGTTGCTAAGGTGGGGCCCCGACATGGGATACTCACCACACTCGGGGATATGAACACACACACTACCACGTGCTTGAGCACATATACCACCCTCAGCACACATCTCACCACACATACACCAACCTCTCCATAATCGCCCTAAACACACATAAGTCTGGTATTATCCTTCAAAAATAAAAATCTGATTAATAAGCAGCCAAACTACAAGAACAACAAATGTACCACATAGGAAATACGGCAGCTGTCAGTCACATGACCTGTCTATATGTGTATGTGTGAGCTAATATATACTGTCAGGGGGAGGGCTTTCTGTTGCCTGGAGATTTATCAGGCTGCCAATAGCAACCAATCACAGCTTAGCTTCTATTTTGCTACAGTTAATTCATCTGAGCTCTGATTGGTTAATATAGGCAACAAATTAATAACTACATTTCTATCTATTTGTTTTGTGGTTTTTGTGTGCAGAATACATTCTATTTTGTTAACAGCAGTTATTAACCCGGGCGAAGCCGGGTAGTACAGCTAGTTATATATATATATATATATATATATATATACATACACACACATATATATACACATACATTATCTCCAGTATATCCTATATGATGTAAACAGCATGATGAAATACAGTATATAGTGTGACCTGTGTGTATGTAGTATAAAGTATAGTGCTGAGTGTATATAAAGTGTAGATGTGTGTCTATAACATGGTGCTGTGTTTAAAATATGTAGTGTAGACTCCATACTATATACTAGAAAAACAGGCACAGCTCCACAGTACATATTACAATATAGGTAACGTAGATAGTGTGCAGCTGATATTCAGACATCCTATAGGAGAAGCCAGGGACGGCGTCACCACCTGGAAAGTGTCGGAGCCCTGAACAAATGGGGGGTCCACTCGCTGATCTTTTCTGCAGCCCTCGGGCAGATTTCAAGGGCCAATAGCCATTTTGCTCCCTACCGATCCTTTAAAGCTGTACTTGCAATGCAAGCCTGTTCACGCAGCGTTCACTGCTGAATGCTACGAGCACATTCATTGAAGAACAGAGTTCATCCGTGGGCGAAATTAGCATGCGATGCGCTCCCGTTCCACTCCCACAGGTGAAGAGAAGCAGCAGCATCAGCGTCGCCCAATGCTGTATACCCACCACCCAGTAACGTGTATGTCCCCCACAGTGCTCTATGCCCCTCCCAGTGCGCTGTATTTCCTCCCTGCACTGTATGCCCCTCACAGTAACGTGTATGCCCTCCAGTGCTGTATGCACCCCAAGTACTGTATGCACCCCATCACTGAAAGGGTAGCTAAGCCCCTCATACACATCAGTTGTTTAACGATCAATGAATGAATGTTCGTCGCTTATACGAATAATCATTTACATGACCCAACTATACACACTTTAAATTAAGTTGGATAATGGATATACAATAATAGATGTAGCCAAAGTATTCCAAACTTCATCTTTAGCACAAACCAATAAATTTGGTTTAAATTTGGTTTGTGCTGAAGAAAAAGTTTGGAAAACTTCAAAACGAGTCCACAGTAAACCACAGTAAGTCCACTATGTATCCTGTCCTCCTCTTATGACCTCCACAGCAGCGCGAAGAGACCTAGTTTTCTCTACCCTTGAACTTCACAGTAATAGGCTTCTGGCCCGTGAATTCTGCAGCAGCTGTCATATATAAAACTTTTTTGTGTGTTGTAGTCACCACAACCAAGCAAGGTGAGCAAGATATTCCTGCATTTCATCGCAGTTAGGGTATGTGCGCACGTTGCGTACTAGTTTGATAACAAAACTGCACCCTCTGGCAGACTTTTGACAAATGTAAACACTGCATCTGACAAAAAAATACGGTAAAAATTCATGCGTTTTGACTATTTCTTCCCCGCATTTTTGACAGTGCGTTTTCAGATTGAGAAGTCAATGGGTGGAAAAAAAACGGACCACGCCAGATCCGGCACCGCCCGGCATGTTGTATAATGGAAGCCTGTGGCCGCAAGATCTGGCGTCATCCGGCATATGATGGAATCCAACAATGGATCCGTTTTTTTGAACTGAGCATGCTCAGTATCACAACGAATCCGTCAAAAAACGGAAAGAACGCATTGAAAAACTGATGCGACAGATCCGGCAAAAAAAGGATCCATCACATCAGTTTTTTTTGCCGGATTGTGCCTGACGGCGAAAAACGGATGTGTAAAACCAGCCTTACTCCTTCTGTACACACCAAGATAAAGCAAGGTTTATACTATACCATGCTGCTTGAGACACTACTAGTAGAATAATTTAACATTTCCTTCTGGATTAAACCTTCCTTTATGCTATACTTGACGGATGCTGTAAAGACCTTTATTGAGGTAAAATAGATATTTTTGAGAAAAAACAGGCACGATGTCCTCTTTACTGTTTAATTTGGCCATTGAACCATTATCGCGACTGTTTAATGGGTGATCGTGCTTTGGAGGCATAAGTATAGGCAAGGAAAAGCTATACTCAGCTCTATTCGCGGGTGATATTATATTATTCATGAATAAGCCTCGGATGGAGCTCCCAAGTGTACTGAATCAGATAGAATTGTTCAGTTCCCTGGTAGGATTTAAGTTAAATAAGGCAAAATGAGAAATATTTTTTCTGAAGAAGAATGACGCGCCTCCAGCAGCAAACATCATGGGGGAAGATAACATATGAGGAATACTTGTGGCTAAATCTTCACTTAAATATCTGGGAATTCAGTTGGGGTGACAACCGGTGTCAGTCTATTGCCTAAATTACGCACCCTTAATCAGGAAAACAGAACGGGAATTCAAGGTATGGGAGGGCTTACCGTTATCGCTGTTGGGCAGGAACCACCTCATTAAAATGTTGAGTTTCCCGAAGCTACCTTATCCGATGCAGACCATCCCCTTTTTACTGAAACATACAGAAGTACGCAGACTGAACAAGGCGTTTGCGACCTTTCTTTGGAAGGAAAAAGACCAAGAATTAGTGCGGAAAAATTGATGCTACCACTGTAAAGAGGGGGATTAAACTTCCCAACATCATGGAATAAAATCTAGCATGCTTGATGCGACATGTCATTGATTGGCTTAGGAAGGCGAGTCGCTATTCCGATAATCAAGCTGAAAACCGAATCTTGCAAACCTTGGGACTTAGGGGCACTACTTCACACTTCTCTCACGAATATTCCTCAGTAAATCAAACACTACTTGGTTTGTAGCGACATGGTGGTGGCGTGGAAAGCAGTAAGGAAGAAATCTGACTTACCTTGGCGAATTTTTAAGTACCTAAACATTTGGAGCTACCCGAATTTTCTGTTGGGATGAGAGAATAAAGCGGGCATTACACGCTACAATAAATCTAACGATGTGTCGGCGGGGTCACGTCGTAACTGACGCACATCTGGCATCGTTAGTGTTGTTGTAGCGTGTGAAACCTACGTGCGATTGCTATTGTACGAAAACACGTTGATCGCATACACATCGTTCAAATTCTAAAAATAGAACATCCGGTTGTTCAATGTTCCCGAGGCAGCATACATCGCTGTGTGTGACACCTCGGGAATGATGAACAGATCTTACCTGCGTCTCGCCTGCAATGCAGAAGGAAGGAGGTGGGCGGGATATTTAAGTCCCGCTCATCTCTGCCCCTCGGCTGCTATTGGACGGCTGCCGTGTGACGTCGCTGTGACGTCGAACGTCCCTCCCACTACAGGAAGAGGATGTTAGCCGCCCACAGCGAGGTCGTATGGAAGGTAAGTACATTTGACGGGATTTAATTGTTTGTGCGACACGGGCAACAAATTGAACGTGCCGCACATACGATGGGGGCGTGTGCGATCACATACGAGATTGCATGTGTAATTGTAACGTGTAAAGCAGGCTTAAGGCTACTTTCACACTACAATGGCTTTGTCAGTTCAATTCACTTGCAATGGAATTGCAGCAAAATGCGGTCACATGCGGTTATGTGCTGCATACACGGGATCCGTTGATTTGCGGTATTTTATCTGGTTTCAAAAATACTACTTATAGCGTTTTTGAGCTTGGAAAAAATACTGCATCTCACTGGATCCATCATATTGCAGCGCTAGATGCAATGCATTTCATTGAGCCGGATCCTGCTCTTCCATAAGTCACCGCATTCTGATAGGCAGGATCCTGTTTTCGGTGGGTGAAGTGGTTGGTCAGATAAAGTTTTTACTCAGAGTACAAAAATTGGAGACAGATAGGAATAAAGAGCAAATCACACAGAAATTCTTTAAGAAATGGAGGAAATTTATATTGAAACAATGGTCAGAGTGAAAAAAAGGTATAGCTTCTCCTTTCCCCTATATGGAATGGTGCCTCTTAGAGGACATCCAGGGTACTCTGGGGAAATTGAAGGTACACACCTAGAAGTAGCGTAAATTGGTTCCATCTTTATATTAGGATCTCTTGAATGAACCAAGTGATGAAACATGAGTGTTCTTTACATTTCATATGTATATACATTGCTTTTTTTTTGTTTGCCTGTTGTGTTTGTGTTGTTCTTGCTTTAATATTTTTGCATAGCGTCTTTCTTTTCGGCTACTAAACAAATTTAATGGAGAGTGATGGACTAGCGACATTCGGATTTTAGATGCCCTTAAACGAGGGGAGTGTTTAATGTGTAGATGCCTATAATCTTTTTGCCTTTTATTGTTATTATATGCAATATGAAATCTGGGAATAAAGTTTGCGTTTAAAAAAATAAACTTGGCTTAAACGGATGATCTTCCATTTTTTGTATTCTACTTACTAACAATGCTTCAAAATTGAATATTGGAGTGCTGCAAAAAAATAAATAAATAAATAAAATCACGACGATAAACTTACCATTTTTGTTCATCCCTCCTTACAAAAAAAAAAAAATAACCATCAAAAAAATGTATGTATTCAAATATTCTACCAGTATTTACTAAACTTTGTTACACAAAAAAACAAACTGTCATACAGCTCTGTAAATGAATAAAAATTAGAGCTGGGCGGACTCACAAAAAATTACTCACTTTTAAAAAAAAAAGGCCTCACATTCATTGCCTGGGTTGCTGATTACAGTCAGATGCGTAGTCAGGCACGCCCCCAACCTAAGTGTCAGCGTGTCAGCTGACTGCATCCAATCACAGGAGCCAGAAAAGCCAGGGGGCGGGGAAAGCAGTGTAAAAGAGCCCATACACTCTAGCATCTACTGTGAGCCTAGAATGTATGGGCTCCATCCAGGTTAGTGGGCGTGACTGGCTTGGTTAATGGGCATGGTGATGTTTCCTCCTACAGGATGTTTCCTTGCGTACAGGAGGGTACAGCAGCGCGGGAGCAGCGTACAGCAGCGCGGGAGCAGCGTACAGCAGCACGGGAGCAGCGTACAGCAGCACGGGAGCAGCGCACAGCAGCACGGGAGCAGCGCACAGCAGCACGGGAGCAGCGGACAGCAGCACGGGAGCAGCGGACAGCAGCACGGGAGCAGCGGACAGCAGCACGGGAGCAGCGGACAGCAGGGTACAGCAGCGTGGGAAGAGCATACAGCAGCGCGGGATCAGCGTATAGCCGGGCCAGAGCCTGAGTAATTATGAAGCGCTCGCTTCACTCTTATTTTCTTTATTTTTCCTTTTAGTTTTTTTATTTTCTCGAGTGCCGAATCCGGATAAAACACCCGGGCCCAGGTCCGGCATCCGGGCCACTCGGAAACCGCGCGGACCCGGAATTTTTCAGTCCGGGTCCACCCAGCCCCAATAAAAATATAAATGTTATGGCTCTCAGAATGTGATGAAATTACCTTTTTTTTTGCGTATTAAAAAAATGATTATCTCGTGTTCAAATAGTAAAATGTAAAAAAAAATAATAATTATATAAGGTAATGTGCAGACGTAGCAGATTTTTTCTGCACAAAAAAAATCCAACATGTTTTAGCAGGAAAAAAAGATTTTTCCATGCTTTGTTAAATTTTGCAATAGGGAAAACGCAGGGAAAAAAAGCAGAAAGCATTGACATGCTGCTTCTTTTTTATGCAAAAAATATCTGCAAGGAAAAAAGAAGCAACGTGTGCACAGCACTTCGGGAATCTCAGACTTTTCTGGGATGCTTTTTTCCTTGCAGTATTGATTAAAATCTGTAACGAAAAAAGCATGAAAAAAAACAACGTGTGCAGAGAGCCTAAAGGCCACGTCTCACTAAGCAACATCGCTAGTAACATCGCTGCTGAGGCACGACTTTTGTGACGTAGCAGCGATGTTGCTAGCGATGTTGCTGTGTGTGACATCCAGAAACAACCTGGCCCCTGCTGTGAGGTCGCTGGTTGTTGCTGAATGTCCTGGACCATTTTTTAGTTGTTGCTCTCCCGCTGTGAAACGAACATCGCTGTGGGTGACAG
The DNA here is from genome assembly GCF_048569485.1 of Anomaloglossus baeobatrachus. Lineage (NCBI taxonomy): Eukaryota > Metazoa > Chordata > Amphibia > Anura > Aromobatidae > Anomaloglossus > Anomaloglossus baeobatrachus. The sequence continues at coordinate 147,151,501 of NC_134358.1, forward strand.
CGAGAGAGCAACAACTGAATGTGCAGTGAGCAGGAGCCGGCTTCTGCGGACGCTGGTAACCAATGTAAATATCGGGTAACCAAGAAGCCCTTTCCTTGGTTTCCCGATATTTAACTTCGTTACCAGTGTCCGCCGTTCTCACGCTGTCAGTGCCGGCTCCCTGCACACATAGCCAGACTACACATCGGGTAATTAACCCGATGTGTACTCTGGCTAGGAGTGCAGGGAGCCAGCGCTAAGCGGTGTGCGCTGGTAATCAAGGTAAATATCGGGTTGGTTACCCGATATTTACCTTAGTTACCAAGCGCAGCATCGCTTCCACGCGTCGCTGCTGGCTGGGGGCTGGTCACTGGTGAGATCTGCCTGTTTGACAGCTCACCAGCAACCCGTGTAGCGACGCTCCAGCGATCCCTGCCAGGTCAGGTTGCTGGTGGGATCGCTGGAGCGTCGCTTAGTGTGACGGTACCTTAAGTTGGATATTACTGTAATCATCTTGACCTCTACTACAAAATTATAGATATAGAAATATAATATATTATCCCATATGATTTACTCAATAAATAAAAATAAAAAAAAAATACCAAAATTGCTGGATTTTGCTCATCAGCCTCACAAAAAAAAAATAATTAAAAATATATTGTTACATGTACCCAAAATGGCACCAATAAAAAGTACATCTTGTCCTGTAAAAAATAACACTCATACAGCAGAAAATTGTAAATTGGCTTGCAGACTATGGCAATACAAAAACAAATGTTTTTTTTTCTTATTTTTTCAACAAATGTAAGAGATCAATTCTAGCTCTTCCGGGCTGCTCTGTCGAAGGGTGTGACTGATGACATATCATGCTGAATGACAGCTGGCTCGCCACAGTTCGGCAGTATGGAGATGACTGTCAATAAGCATAATGTAAGCAGTCCCATCCTCTCAACAGAGCAGAGTAAAAGACAAACCACTGCTACGGAGACATGATGTCAACAAAAGCCGCTGAACCGCTGTCTGTGAACTCTCTGTGCCAACAGAGATAGCCACCGCGCACAACAAGACCTGCCTGATCATTCTTCAGAACATTGTGAAAAAAAAAAATATATAGGCTCAGATATCACCTTTAAGTCCCCTACATAACTGTTTAATCCTGTATTTTTCGTATTATAAGATGCACTTTTCCTCCCAAAAATTTGGGAGGAAAATGAAGGGTGCGTCTTAAAATCTGAATATAGCTTACCAGGGGGGCTGTCTGCGCGACTGTGTGTGCAGGCAGCCGGGTGCCTGTCACTGCGTGCGGGCGGCCGGGTGCCTGTTGGTGCCGGCAGCCCGTTGCCTTTCTGCCATGGCGGTCGGCTGGCGGCCTGCTGGCTGCCACTCTGTGCGGGCGGGCGGCTGTGCAGACTGCGATGGCTCTGTGGCGGGTGTCCCAGTCTGTCTGCGGTCCCGGTTTCAAATGACGGCACCGGGAGTCAGCGTGTGCGCAGATGGAGCTCTTGGATGAAAGCTCTATCTGCGCATGCGCCGCTCCGGGAGTCAGCGCGTGCGCAGATTGAACACTTATTCAAAAGCTCCAACTGTACACGAGCAGCTCCGGGCGCCATCATTTGAACCAGGACTGTGGACAGACTGGGACACTCACCGCACCGGCCTGTTCCACCACTGACCCGCCACTGCCACCACAGACCCGCCGCCACTGCCAGCACAACCTCTACCTCCTGAGACCCGCCTCACCACCACTGCCGCCCCCCTCCGGTAAGACAAAACCAGAGTAGTATAACACGGACCCGTTTTAATTTTTTTGTTTACCTTTTGTTATCTCTAAATTTGGGGTGCGTCTTATAATCCGGTGAGTATTATAAAATGAAAAATATGGTAGTTCATCTTGCATTTCAGGCTTACGTTACAGATTAGGTTTCAGTATCTCTGTTAATACATAAATATGTTAATTGTTATTAAGCCTCATTTACAATCAACATAACTATTATTCAATATTATTAGACTTTCATATGGTAAAAAACAACATTTGTCAAGGGCGTTATTCATAGGCACATAGGAAAAGATTCCAAAGAATGTTATCTGAGGTGTGTGATTTGTGATCAAAAATTTGCACCTCCCATATGCACAGCTTGTAGTGCTTATCATACATCCAATGAAGTTTAAGATAGCTTCCAGACAAAAAGGTTATCTGGGACTTATCATTTTTTTCCTATGGGGCTAAGAACTTAATAGCTAACTACCTGCCTCTTGTGCCCTGAGACAATCTCTTCCAGCTCAGAGCAGTCTTGGATTGCTTCTCCTGCCTCCTGTGACGTCACAGCAACAGAGCATTCTGCTCTGTTGATGGAGCGTCACTGCCGACATAATTCCAGCTCTCTGCAGATATAGTTATGATGTCAACTTTCATTTGTATGATCACTAGTTTAATATCAGTCAACACTAGTGATGGGCAGACCCGGACTGTAAAAGTCCGGATCCATGGGAGTTCAAAAGTACCCTAGCATTGGCCCCGGAGTTCTCAGGTAGTCAAAAGGAAAATTTAAAAGATAAAGGAAAAACAAGCATGGTATACTTACCAGTGTCCCGCGCGGTTGTAGCACTGCTTCTGGGGCCGCTCATTATCCTTCATGCAAATGCACTGCTTTCCCCACCCACTGAAATTCCTAGTGTCTCTGATTGGTTGCAGTCAGACGCACCCTGTGTGACAGCGTATCTTATGATTGCAAGTATAGATGCAATGTGTGTCCCTATAGTATGAAAACATAAATTGGCGAAGGGACCCCCCATATTATGATACCCAGTACCGGTAAACCATGCGGCTACGCGCTGCAGCCCCCAGTAGTTTGCTTACCTTCGCTGTGTATCACAATTAAAGGGTCCGCAGGCTGCTATTTTTAGGCTGGGGGCCCAATAACTATGGGTCGTCCCCAGCCTAAGAATACCAACCCCCAGCTGTGAAATTTATCATGGCTGGATATCAAAATTGGGGGGGGGGAGGGTGGTGGCACTTCGATTTTTTTTAAATTGTTTAATTAAAATGAAAAAAAAAAATAAAAAAAATCTGCATGCGGTCCCTCTTATATTGATACACAGCTAAGATAAGCAAACGGCTGAGGCTGCAGTGTGTAGCCGTATGCTTTTTCTGTGCTGGGTATCATAATATGGGGACCCTAAGCCAATTTTATTTAATTATTTTTACACTATAGACACGCACACAGCATCTGTGATTGGTTGAGGTCATACAGGCTGTCATCACAGACACAGGGACAGCAGGTAGGGGGGGAAAGCAGTGCATATGCATGAGGTTAATCCTGGAAGTAGCTTTACAGCTGTGCAGGAGACTGGCAAGTATAACGCGCTTGCTCTAATCCCCCCCCTATCCAGTCTACTATCATTTTAAAGCACCAGATTACGGTCCCCATAGAATTCTATGGGGACTGGTGTCAGGGCAAATATCTGGGATTAATTCAGGGCCGGAACAGTTTTTTGTTTTTTGTTTTTTTTTTAAACCCGGTTAGACCCGCCGATCTTGGGTATCTGCGGGTTCACCCATTACTAGTCAACCCCTCTATTGCAGAGTATTAGACATGTTAGTGTTACAATGACAGGTGGCATGTTAGACCCTGCTTATGGCAAGGCCTGTTAAGTCAATGATTTTAGATTAATCAAACTTGAATCTACCAGTAACACATTATCCTTCAGTGCTATCACATCCAGAAATGCAAGCTTCCTGCAGTGCCCTGAAATACGAGGTGTTCAGTGCGCAGAGATATGTTTTCTTCAGTGATGGTCTGGTTTCAGCCTTCTTTACCATTGCCATAAGTTGAAACATTTAAGGGGGCTTTACACGCTACGATATCATTAATGTTTTATCGTCGGGGTCACATTGTTAGTGACGCACATCTGGCTTCATTAACAATATCACAGCGTGTAATACTTACCAGCGACCTTAGGCGACCTCAAAAATGGTGAAAATCGTTCACCATGGAGAGGTCGTCCCAAACTCAAAAATCGGTAAGGGTTATTTAGCGTTGTGGTTCATCGCTCATGCGGCAGCACACAACGCTATGTGTGACACCGCATGAGCGAGGAACGTCTCCTTACCTGCCGCCGGCCGCAATGCAGAAAGAAGGAGGTGGGCGGGATGTTTACATTACGCTCAGCTCCGCCCCTCCGCTTTCATTGGCCGGCCGCTTAGTGACGTTGCGGTGACGTCGCTGTGATGCCAAACGTCCCTCCCCCTTGAAAGAGGGATTGTTCGGCAGTCACAGCGACGACGCCGACCAGGTAAGTATGTGTGACGCTGCGTAGCGATAATGTTCGCTACGGCAGCGATCACAAACAATCGCATGAGCGACGGGGGCGGGTACTTACACGCTCGCTATCACTACAAATTGCTAGCGATATCGCTACCGTGTAAAGCCCCCTTAAGACTGAGCCAACAAAGATTTTTCAAATGTTTTGTGGACTGATGAGATAAGTGACTCTTGACCGACAAAATGGTTGGGCCTGTGGCTGAATCAGTAATGGGCACAGCTTTCTACTTCAATTCAGACACCAGCATAGTGGAGGTGGGCTACTGCTGTGGGTTGGTATTATTAAAATAAGCTGGTTGGACCATTTTGGTTTGAAGATTAACTCAAAATCAACTCCCAAACCAAACATACTGCTAGTTTTTAAAAGACACTTTCTTGAAACTGTACAGAAATGCATTTTTTAAGAAAACTATGATTGTTATGCAGGGCGATGCTCCATCACATGCATCAAAGTACTCTACTGCTTTATCTGTACTGGTTTATCAATATATGGTGACCCTACACCATGTATTTTTGTACATTTTGAGTTTACTTATTATTCTCACTATAAGAAATTAAAAAGAAAATTAAGATGGGAATATTTTAAGTTTTCATTTGGTTGCACAGCAATTCTGCACACAGATATTTCCTTAAAGGAGTTGTCCGACAAACTCAAAACTTTTTGGTAAGCTAATCTCTGCTGTATTGTCATATAAATCACCCCTACATTGTTATTTTTTGTTTTCTAACTTTTCTTCCTCTGGAATTATCCCTTTATTCTCTGCAGCTCTTTGTTTACATTCAGCTCCAGCAAACTGATTACTTCCTGTGCTAAACCTCCCAGTCACAGCTGGTCTCAATGTCCAGCCCTGTCCCACTGTCCAGCCTTGCCCCCTGCACATACATTCCCTGTCAGTATTCTGCCACAGCACTGACCTGTTATCACTCTAGCATTGGAAATAACAGCCCCACATCGGGCTCTGCACTCCTCACACACACACATCGGGCTCTGCACTCTCCACACACACATCGGGCTCTGCACTCTCCACACACACATCGGGCTCTGCACCCCACACACACACATCGGGCTCTGCACTCCCCACACACACACATCAGGCTCTGCACACCGCACACACACATCGGGCTCTGCACTCCCCACACACACACATCAGGCTCTGCACACCGCACACACACATCTATGGCTCTGCATTCCCCGCACACACACATCGGTCTCTGCACTGCACACACACATAGCGCTCTGCACCGCACACACACATAGGGCTCTGCACCGCACACACACATAGGGCTCTGCACCGCACACACACATAGGGCTCTGCACCGCACACACACATAGGGCTCTGCACCGCACACACACACATAGGGCCATGCACTCCCCACACACACACATCGGGCTCTGCACCGCCCACCACATCGGGCTCTGCACTCCCCACACACACATTGGGCTCTGCACCCCACACACACATAGGGCTCTGCACCCCACACACATAGGGCTCTGCACCGCGCACACACACATCAGGCTCTGCACTCCCCACACACACATCGATCTCTGCACTGCACACACACATACGGCTATGCATTCCCCACACACACATCGGTCTCTGCACCGCACACACACAGTTCTCTGCACCGCACACACACATAGGGCTCTGCACTGCACACACACATAGGGCTCTGCACCGCACACACACATAGGGCTCTGCACCGCACACACACATAGGGCTCTGCACCGCACACACACATAGGGCCCTGCACCGCACACACACATAGGGCTCTGCACTCCCCACACACACATTGGGCTCTGCACCCCACACATCTGACTCTGCACCGCACACACACATAGGGCTCTGCACCGCCCACGACATCGGGCTCTGCACCGCACACACACATCGGGCTCTGCACCGCACACACACATCGGGCTCGGCACCGCACACACACCTCAGGCTCTGCACCGCACACACATCGGGCTCTGCACCGCACACACACATCGGGCTCTGCACCGCTCACACACATCGGGCTCTGCAACGCACACACACACAGGGCTCTGCACCCAACACACACATCGTGCTCTGCAACCCTCCCCTCCCCCCCCACACACATGGCGCTCTGTACCAACCCCCCACCATTGTTCTGCAGCGCCCCCCCCATGCCCATAGGGAACATATGTAGGGAGTACATACTCACCCGTCCTCGGTCCCCGCCACTCTTGCACGTTCGTCCGCTGTCTGGTCTGGACATATCAGCACAGTAGTGACATCACCGCTGTCCTGAACTGTCAGACACAGACAGCGGGACTGTAATGAGAAGACGCACAGCGCTCCCTCTCATCAGTGCTTTCAAATGTATCGGCATCACAGATGTTGATACATTTGAATGTGCGATCCTGAGCAGGGGGCCCGGTGCTGGCGGTGATATCGTGGGCAGCCGCAGCTAGGCCCCTCTCCTCAGCTCATGGGTCCCACAGCAGTGCCGGTGGGAGGTTGCAGATAGAGTACAGCGTGCAGGGGAATGTGTGGGAGGGTGTAGGGAAGGGGGGCGGGAATTAACGCACTGTACCTGCACAGCAGGGCGGCAACATGCTGTTCCAAGATTTGCATGTCAACATGGTCTTGCCCATGTTGACATGAAATGACCAAAAGCAGCAAAATCGCGGCAGGAGCGGTCACATGACCACTCTGAGCCGGGGGAGAGGTGCTGACAGCAGGGCAGGTAAGTGGTCTCTATCTACTTACCTGCCCCAATGTAGCCCAATAGGGAAATGAAAAAAAAAAATCAAAATAAGCTGGATAACCCCTTTAAGAAAGGCAAAACCCAACTTTTACTTTCTTAAATATTTAGATTTACTATTTAGTTTGACTGACAGCACTGTAAATTTTCAATAATTAAATGAATCATCAACAATACAAATTGCTTCATAATTTTATAGCAAAGTCACGACTCAGAAGAGGAGCAGAATGGTGATTGATAATGGAGGAGATGGGCGATCAGTGACTATAATAAAATATTTCAGTTTATTTTTCAATTGAGTTGTACAGATTACGCATGACTTTAAGGGTGGAAAAAGTTTGGAAATAAATGTTAGTATTATTTTTTACATGACAAAAACTTGCATTTTAACAGGAGTGTGAAGACTGTATAGTGAAAATCACTATCTTTTTGAAGATCAACATATACAGCTAAGCTTCAGACGAGAAACAAGATGACAGGGACGGTGTCCTTCAGCATGACCCCGGCTTTCATAACCTGTCAGTGCCCACTATCTCATAATGGGATACAGCCTATACAGGTGAGCACTGGTGGGCATTCCAGAGATTGACAGCAGCTTTTAAATGGTTAACAGTTAACCTCCAGCAGTGGCTGTGAGAGACAGATGCCATCTATTTATAGTTTAAAGTTGAATAATTGTAACCTCTTCTCATTGGAGCCCATTGTGGCTATACAGTCTGCCTAGCCCTTCTAGTCAGGCTAGTTTATTGAAAGATTACAGTCTATACTGTTTGTCTAAATAATACAATATGGGAGACCACCTTTTCTAACTCAGGAAGGCAAAAATATAAATTCTGCTTAATCGAATCTTTAAAAAAAATAAATAAATAAATACGGTTTTAGAATCAAGGCTGTCAGCTTAGCTGCATTTTCCACAGTATCTTCCACGTACCATTAATAAATGGAAAAGTGGTAATGATTGAGCTTTTGAGAGAAAATAAAGTTGGTATTTATAGACTTAGAAAGGACAAACATTAGTTCAAGTCAAAGAAACTGGGTAGATCACAATATGATGAAAGCAAAAAGAAAGGAAATGTTGACAACAAGTTCTTCTGAAAGTGTTCCTCCCATTATTACCAGATTGGCTGTGGGCAGCAGCTAGAGTCCACTGGGAGGTCCAGCTGGGAAGGCAATCATTCAACACCCAGAATGTCTTGTATATGAGTCCTATTCTAATATTCACATGTACATAAGAACCATATGACAACCAAAGAGTCCCATAAGCGGGTCCTAATATAATCAATAGGTGCCATGTTTGATATTCTCGGAAACTACACCAACTAGCAGACAGTAGTGACTCTCCACGATCAGGAGATCAAATTTGGGGCGACATTTAAAAATACTAAAGTATGAAGCTAGCGAAAAGATGTCTTGATTGGTATAGCCATAGTCAAACAAAGATGTCATACTAGGGAAAAGAGATAGTTATTGGGACAAATGATGATTTATGAAAAAGTGCAGGTCTATGGACTGTAAGCAGGAAAATTTCCAATTTTATCTTTCAAAAGCATGAAATGAAAACATCTGGTAAGTTTTACTTTACATTGAAATATAACCACTGAGCAGTGATTATATTAAAAAAATAACATCTTCTGCTTTAGAGTTGATGTTGATTTCTATGCAAACAACGGGTATATGTCAAGGCTATATTTCACTGTGATTTTAGCATAAAAACATGTGCGGTACAATGAACGTTACTGTATCTTATATATATATACATCAGCCCTATCTTGTGACAGGCTGGTAATTACAGTTCACACAGGGCTAAGCCAGTCAGCACAAACATAAAGGACAGGAAACTCTGGCAATCAAGCAAATAAACTCTCTGAGACATCAGTTTAGGACAGTACATGAGGCTATTTGAGGAGAAGTGAAAGTCAGCATGCAAGCGTCTGCACGCACATACATTACTGACACATACTGTAATATAAGCTGTAAAACCAAGAATGTATGCAGCACAGAGAACTACTTTTCTAAGCCTACCCTTTGGGATCAACAATGTTATTTTAATTGAAATGTCATCATACCAAAAACTCTTTCCATCAACAGAAACACTCGGGCTCTGAGGACACGACCAGATCTTCCTTCCATCCATACATCTCCTGTATACATTCCAGTGGACATAAGCTTGCGAAATACTTTTTTATAGTTTTTTTCCAGAACAGTACATGTCTGTACACTGGAAGAAGATCTATATAAAGACACAGCATATCACAATAACATGTTCATTTAATCTAGCTGCAATATAGCACTTCAGTAGTTCTATACAGTAAAAGAAAACATGACAAATAGAAAAGCACATCTAAAGGCCTATATTTACACTAAAGTAAAGTCATTAGCACTTATTGATTTCGGCAGGACCAGACATGAAAATGAATTTCCAGCTTGCATTTGTATCAGTATGATTATGTTAAAAAAAAGCATTGTATAGTGATTCTCAAAAGAAGTATACCAGCCTCATCAGGTCTATTATGTAATGTGTACAGTAATGACATGTCTACTTTAAATATTAAGTTGGATGCTTTTATACATGCTCTAATTTTGCTAAAAGTTTTGACTTTAAATTTCTCACCACATTTCAAAAAAAGCTTAGATTTAGGTCTCTCATTGGCCCAATCACTTAGTAAACTTTACACTAGAAAATTAGGTAAATTTTATAGCGCAAATCAACACCTGGCTCCCACAGTGGTTTTGGTGATAGAATCCAGTGGGAACTGCGTGTGTAGTGTAAAAAAAAGTGGTTATAGGAAATGTTCCTGGAACTGATTTTAAGGGAAACCACAGCTACTTTTTTATGTTATTTACTCATCTCATCACTTCTGTTCCTCAATAAGGATAACACCACCACACAAACTCTAGGGATAGAGATCATGTTGCTCTGGGCTGCAGTGAATGAAAGTTTTTAATCTCTCATTCATCAACATATAGGGGACGCTGTTGCAAAATGGTCTAAAGGGGAAGAACCATAAAGTGTGAATTTAACCAACTGCAAACATCCAATGTCTTCAATGTCATACAAAAAGTTGTGCATCATGGGACTCCAGCTGTCCATAAATACTTTACTATCCAGCTTTCAGAGTCCTTACAGAGACCTAGGCCCAAGCAGAATACTCTAGCTTCCTGCAGGACAAATTCTGCCTGTTTATAAATATGGTATGGTCATATGCAATTTTCAAATGATATAATTTATTGAAGGCTACTGTGCAACTATCATGCAATATAATATGTAATGATTAGGTAGTATTTCCTTAGACTGTACTTGCATTGCATTATAACAGTCTAATAATAAAGTTATTATTAGAGTATGTCCAGTTTTAGAAAATAGAGTAAGACAAACCAAATAAAATGTTTGCCTCATGTGTGGACTGTGAACGTTTTTTCCCTCAAAGTTTTGAGCAAACACCAAGTTCCTAACATGAAAATGACTTTTGGTTTTCAAAGTGCTGTGGACCTTGTGGCAAAGTCTCTTGCTAAGACCAGCCAAACAAATCCAAGGGCCAAGAGTGGGGGGAAGCTTATAAACGAGCCATAAACATCACATAAACCGGTGTTTACACATCCTTCTTACCTTAAGGGGATTTTCCATGCATAATTATTTTATGCTGATATACTTCATCAATGTCAAAATAATAAATGGTGCAGTTATTCACCCTTCCTGCTTCAACAACACCTCGCGACCACTGCTCCAGTTTTTGTTGAGGCTACAGTGGTGATGTCACAAATACTACTAAGTTTAGTAGTGATGCTGAAGAAAAAAAAGCGTAAGCCGTTGTGACCAGTGGTTGACTTTAGGGGTACATGAACCACTGGAGCCTATTAAAGCCAGAAGCAGCAGCAGACAGGAGTCGATGGAGAGGGGAAGGTTTGTTTTGCTTTTGAAGTATGGCAATTGTATTTATTGAAATTAAAGGAAGAGAGGTTAAAACGGAGCAGAGAATATCGTTCTAAATAGTTCAGAAGTCACCCAGATTTTTTAATACTGCATTTCCCCAAAAATAAGCCCTATCCCGAAATTAAGCTCACAAATTTTCGGGCTCTTTGGAGTATGCTTAAAATATAAGCCCTACTCCAATAATAATCCTAGATGCGTTTTAATAATTAAGTGTTGGGCAGCTAAAAAAAATACAGCAGGATGCTTAAAGAAAGCAGACACACCCAAAAGAAAGAAAACAGCCCACAGAGATCTGCGTTGCTGTAAGGTCCAGCGCCATTCCGCGCACACACGTATCAGGTCCAATATCTCTCTGTGCGCACACACACAATCAGGTCCAGTATCCCTCTGCTATCGCGTGCGCACACACAAACACATCGGGTCTCATATTCAGTTTGCAGATTTACAGTCAAGTGACAAGTAGCATCTCTTCATAATTCTCACAATGTTCAGTGAAAAATTACAGTCACTGCTTCATTGAGATAAGCAAGAAGAGAAGCTAGCTGGCACAAGACTATAAGTATGAAGATCTCACATAAGTGGTCACGTGATGAGCACAGGAACTGTAAATTTATTGTGGCCTGGAAAACCTCTTTAACTTGTATATCTTGGCACAATTGTTAAACAGAGGTCACAAATATCCTATGAACCAAGGATTTTCCTAAATTGTTTTCTGTTTATTCCATAGGCTTGTAGACATATAAAATAAAATCAGTTATATTGACCCTCTACAAGTTAAGTAATAATTCTCCATTGCTATTGTGGTCTTTGTTGATAGGCTACAATGTTGAAGACATGACTATAGCTCACATGAGCATTGTATCCAATCACTAAGCTAATCCTTTTAAGCCTATCTTGGCATTACTGCTGAGTCCAGTAATTGACTGAATATGTCAAATGAGCAGTAGTTGTGATATTACTGCGGCTATCTGTAAGTAAAGAATGAAGAAATAAGGTTCTATGTGCCCACGTTGCGTTCTGTCCCTGCAGAAATTTCTGCAGCGCTTTGAACAGCACATGTGCGCTTCAAATTGCTGCAGAAACACTGCGTACTGAAAAGCCGATTTCATGCGCTCTGGATGCAGCCCCTCCCATAGACAAAGGGGGACCTGCATCCAAAGCGCACGAAAGAAGTGACATGTTGCTTTTTAGCAGGGAGGTGAGGAACCAGGAAGTAGGTTCATAAGGCCTAAGTGGTAGAAATGTTTCAGCCTCCTTCTTGTCAAATATGTCTACATAGGCCCAATAGGCGGATGGCAGACCCAGAAGATTTGAGCGCATCACCGGCAGATGGTCAGGATGGACTGGAACAAGACATTTTTTGTGACAGGATTGACCCCATCTGAGCACATCTCAGGATCTCTGGTTCAAAATAGGCTTGTGGATCTGAAGCCACGACAGACTCAATAGCAGTGGGTGTGACAGCCTTGGAAGCACGTAGAAGGCAATCTTCTCTGAGTGCAGCAAGCAGTCCCACCAAAGCTCAACTTGTTTAGTGGCCTCAAACAGAGGTTTTCCATCCACAGACAAAACCTCTATGGGAGCTTGAAGTCGTTGAATGAAAATCTGATACTGATCCACAATGGCCTGCTGTATGAAATTCCTGGCAGAACCGGAGTCCAGATATGCCAACTCGGTGAATTGAGCGCTGCGACATGATATAGACACGGATATTGATAAGGATGGAGAGGACTTGCTTTCACATATGGTAGCCTCTCCAACTGACCCAGGGCTTGGACGTTTCCCTGCTTCAAATGACAGACACTGATCAGGTGAGTGGGATTTCTGCAGTAGAAGCATCCCTCTGTGTTGAGATGGTACTCCCGGTGAGGTTTTGCTAGATTCACACGATCTACTTCCAAGCGCTCAACGGAAGCAGTGGATCGCAGTATGATGGTTCGACTCTATGGAGCGTTCTTGGAAACTGAGATCAATGCAGATAGCCAGAAATACCAGGTCATCCAGGGATGAAGGCACATCACAGCTGGCCAGTTCATCCGTAATTCTTCCGAACAGACCTTCCCAGAATGCAGCCCCCATCGCCTCATTATTCCAGCCTAGTTCTGAAATTAATGGCATTCTGGCCTACAATAAGACTTTTCTGGCAAAGTCTAAGGAACACAGATGCAGCAGAGGATACTAGACCTGGTTCATCGAATACCTTGCGGAACACTCCCAGGAAGGTTTGCAGATCTAGGATGATAGGATCACTTTTCTCCCATAATGGATTGATCAAAGCAAAAGTCTCGTCAATAACGGGCAACATCATAAAAGCCATATAAAAGTGATAGATGGGTTTCAGTTAATAAAAAAATCCACTCTTTATTCTAGCATTAGTGGGAAAATATCGTTACAGAGGTTCCAAATGCAATTGTCATATGGTACATGGGAGCAAGTCTTTTAACTCCAATGTTATAAAATATTTAAAATGAAACTTTTTTTTTCTTTTGCTAACTGCAACAGTTTATTTGTGGTGTATCTTAAAATGTGATTGTGGTGTAGGCTTCAGTATGTGGGGAGGACCACTTTAGAAATTCATGTGAGAATGAATAAACATAGGTATAACATGCTAAATGGTATTATGTATCATAGCCTATCAAGACATTTTCTGTATCTACACCAGAATACTGAATGTTTAAAATGAACAAATTTTGGAAAAGATACTCAATTTCAGTACCAATAGGCTACAGCGGCTTATTAACAGAGAATCATACTGGAATTTTAAATTATCTACACTATGTTTATTTTCACTTCTTTATATGTATATAATTTTTTGGTTTAATTTTATATTATGTATTTTGTATTAAACCTATAAAGATCTAGAGCCATATAATCACCAAAAGGGTAGAGTAAAATATATATAAACTTTATTAAATATTAATGTAGACAAACAGTCAATACAAATATAATGAAAGTGCATGGTGCAGGACTACAAAGCAGCTAAGGCGCCTGAGACAAATACCAAAATTCATAGGAGGAGAATTTTATCTCCAGTGGGCCATGTACAAAGATGGTATTAAGCCTAGAATAGTGAAATCAATCCAACTGCTATAAAGCAATATAATACAGACAACGTATAGTACACTCACCAAGAGAAATCCCAGTTGGTATGTGGCACCGTTAAAACCCCTATGTATTTTGTATGTAGAATTTTGTGGAACATAAAGGGTTAATATTAAATCTAATTTGACCCTTGGCTAATTAGGTGTATGTAATCCTATATAATATGAAAAGAGTTTTCTTATAACATGGCTGATGAAGAGGATGTTCTGTCCTTGAAATGCGTTGCATGAAGACTTTAATAAATACTTTTGTTACTGGCAGCACTAGAATTATGGCTCCTTTTCCTTTTTTGAACCTTACTTTATCTATATCTTCCATTGGGAAGCAGCAGCCAGTCTTCTAAAAGCAGATTCCAGAGTTGTGCCTGATTATAACAACTGGTACAGGTCAGCCTTTCCATGGAGGGTTAACAATACAAACACTCTTGTCAATTCACCCATTGTAGCGTTTCCTTTTATTCCACTTTTCTACATTGCTTAGGGTCGCCATTAAACCAAGGAGTAGAAGAGAAACGAGGAATGGGGCTTGCATCTCGATATGCTGCAGGTGGTGACTACAACTGGGACAGGGTCGGGTGAATACTTTGTGTCAAGGCTTGCATGCGAGTGTGTCTACTGACTGCAGGTAGGTCAAGATCCGGTCTTGTTGTTCCAGTTGACGGACCATCTCTTGCTGCATGCCTGCGAGCTGAGTACCAGACCCAGTGTTATCCAAGGCCTGTACAAACTGTTATGCTCACGGCTACAAGCGGGAGTCAACACACTGGGCTGCAGCATCGGCTCAAACATGGAGGGGCATTACTAAGCTCCTAATGGGTATCCACCAGAGCCTGTGATGGTGAGGTTGGGCTTGGCTGCCGGTAGTCACCAGGTGCCATGCCAGGGAGGCCTGGTACTGCGACAGCTGGCCCGTGGGTAGGATACTGCCAATCTTTGATGTGGTCAGATGCAGCCAGGACAGCTGATGCAGACTGGACGGTTGGGACCAGCAGGTATGGAGGATTTGTCTGATATGGCAGATGTAGAAGTTGTAGTTGGAACGGCAGGTACTGACGGGTGCAGTAGGTACGGCTCGTACAACGGGCACAGTGGATACAGACATGTTAGCACACTCAGCAAACAGGATGGGAGACCTGACAATTAACGAGTCTCTAAGGATAGACCACATTGCCCAGGCACCTCCCATAGGGGAAGGATGCCTTTAGTACCTATGCCTCTCAGCCACAGTCTGAGGGGTATTTCTGGTTTAGGGCACGCTGGCTCTTTAAGACTAGGTGCACGCCCTAAAAGCGCTCCTAGGAGACCTGCATGGTGTGTGCAGGCCCTGGGTCTACGTATGCAAAACCACTCAGGCAAGCAGTGCTGTGCTTGGTGCTCAGCCCAGTGCGAGACACTTGCAGTGTTTGAACGGCTCACATTCTGAATAACAGCGTGATCAGATGTAGTGTGCACTCCACCAAAAAAAAAGGAAAAACTCCACCCTCCATCTCTCGGAAATATTTTGTTTATGGCTGGCTGCATGTGGGTGGAGACCCGAACTGCCCAATTAATAACTTCCATTGGGGGTGCAGGTGAAGTGTGGGTTGAAAACGTGAACTTTATTTAAAGTCTGGCTGATCCCATCAAATCGAACTTCCCCGGATACATTCAATATTACCTCCACACTATCTTTATCAACTATAATAGCCCCACTATTCAGCCTTTCAAATTATAACCACCACTCTGTCTACCCTTATTATTTATAAATGCCACTCTCTCAGGCCTTATCAGCCAGAAATGCCACACTTTGTGCTCCTATTAGTTATAACTGCCACACTATTATTAACTATTACCGCCAGTGTCCCCCCTTATGAGCTCTAACTGACACACTGTCCCTCCATATTAGATATAACCACAGCTCTGTCCATGCTTCACTTTAACTACAATACTGTCCTATCTTATTAGTTATAACTATCACAATGACTGCTCTTATTAACTATAACCACTACACTGTGAAAACAACAGCATCCATGCACTGTCCAGCTTCCTTCACCTGACAACGACACCAATGTACTCACAGTCCTGGCCAATCAGCTGTGCCTCCTGCTCCAGTACCTGCAGCTTCCAGGGCCTTCAAACACCACACAGGTCTCTTGGCAACACGCTTACAGTGCGTCCACTCTATTCGCTTCTAAAAAGGACAGTGGGCGCACTCCAGATGTGTTTCCAGCCTATAGCTGGGAGGGACTAGTTATTTAAGACACCTTCCCCTATAGGAAGGTGCCTGAGTAACTTCAGTATCTAGTATGTCTTGAACCTTCTAGTTTATTGTCAGGTCCCTGTATCCCTGAACCTGCATTTATTCCTGAACCAGAACCTGCCTTGTTTCTGAAACCGTATAGTTTCTTACCCAGAACATGCCAATGTATCTGAACCAGTCTGGTTCCTGAACCAGAACCTGCCTGTGTACTAGTACCATTCTAGTGTCCCAGAATCGGTTTGTGATTCATAGCCCGATTTGTGATCCTGAACCCATCCTGTCGGTACCAGCCATCTTGTCTAACCCTGAATTTATTGTCTTCATCAGCCGTCCCGTCTGAACCAGCAACAGTATCCACCCTTCCTGTGATCCTGTCCTGGCTGATAATCCACATCAATACCTGCATCCCTGACCTTTAGGGTCAGCTGCTGCAGTACTGGGGACTGCCCTAGAGTGGTACCTGGTGTCTACCAGTAGCCAAGTGCAACCTTACAATCAGAGTCTCTGGTGGACACTTAGTCACGCCCCTCCAGGGTAAGCCAGGGCTATGGTGCAGTGGTTACACACCCACATACATTAGAATTTGTTACCTTATTAGCTATAATCGGCACATTTACCCTACCTTAAATGTTCCTCTCCTACACTGCTCTCTTCCATAGTGGGGGCCCTTTTCACACTGTACGTGTAGTGCACCCTCCAACTGTCCTCTCGCTATACTGCCTCCCATAGCGTCCACTTATACGGTGTTGACTAGTCTCAAAACTGTGCCCTTTCCTAACATTTTTACTCTATCTGCTAACTGCACCAGGTCAAATGCTGCACCTGATCCCTACTACTCCCATGTTTTAGGCACTGAACAATTCCTTCCCTTCTCTTATTATTCTAGTTCTAGTCTGTCTTTGTTGTATTGTCCATGAGATTTCGATCTACAACTGTAGGGGGTTTTTTTAGTATGTACCTCTATATTGGTCTTCCTGTATTTTTTAGGCTTACCAGCAGTTTATATCTTGTGGTAAATCATCTGTATTTACTGAGATATAGTCTTCTCATTATTGCAGACTTTGACACGTGCTTAGGAGCAGTCTTGATCAAGCCAGCTATTGTGATTTTTTTTGTTCATGTTCGAAAAATTGATTGTTTTTATTACCATTGCATTAATTTTATTAAGATCGCACCAACATCTTATTTGGTCCATTTTTATTTTTTATGGACATAATATTAAGATTCAATTGTATTCTCCTAGAATGAAAAAAATAAACTTGTGAAAGAAAAACCAAATACTTTCTTAAATTACTTTCAGCATTTTTCTCCTTTCACCTACTTACACTTTAAGGCTGCTTTCACACATCAGTTTTTTGGCATCAGGCATGATCCAGCGAAAAAACGGATCAGTTGCATACATTTTTCCATCAGATTCTACAGCTTTTTAACGGATCCGTTGTAATCCTGAGCATGCTCAGTCCAAAAAACGGATCCGGTGGCCGTATCCATTTTTTTGCTGCATTACACCGGATCCGGCATCCTTAGGCTTCCATTATAAAACACGCCAGATCCGTCGCGATACGGTTTTTCGCTGGAGACAAAAAACATTCCCCTCAGCGTTCCATCCGGCCACCGGACAAGCAAATTGGAAAGCCGAATGGAACGCAAGGCCATCCGGCACAATCCGGCGCTAATAAAAGTCTATGAGGGAAAAAAACGGATCCGGCGGCAACAGACGTCGGATTCGATTTTCAGATATTTGCCGGATTGTGCCTGATGGCAAAAAACATTGATGTGTGAAAGCAGCCTAAGTCCCTAATCTTGCTACTCTTGCATGCTGATGTGTCACATGAGCAGATTAGCCAATCATAACATGCAGTAATGAAAGGTAGACACCACTACTGAGGGCTTTAAGGCTATGTGCGCACAGTGCGTTTTTCGCGGCGTTTTTGGCCTCAAAACTGCATGACTTTGCTTCCCCAGCAAAGTCTATGAGTTTTCATTTTTGCTGTCCGCACACAACTGTTTTTTTAAGTTGCGTTTTTGAGCTTGGAAAAAAAAAAAGGACATGTCAATTCTTTCCTGCGTTTTTCTGCGTTTTCCGCCCATGCAATGCATTGGAAAAACGCAGCAAAACGCAGAGATCAAAAACGCAGCAAAACGCAGCCAAAAACGCAGCAAATCGCTGTAAAAATGCATGCGTTTTTTGATGCGTTTTTCGACACAGATGTGTTTTTAGCGGCCAAAAATGCACAAAAACGCAGCGTCAAAAAACGCAGCATGCGCACATAGCCTAACTGTCTCCCACATACAATGTGTAGTTTCTTTTGATGATATTTAATCACAAAATTGTAAAAAAATTAAAAAAAATTGGGATGTATGGGAAACTGGGACAATGTAGTTGTAAACAGCAAACAAATTAATAGCTAATTATATTAGGAGTTTTATGATTTTCATTTCTACAAAAATATGTATTTTTATTTGCTCTCCTCAAAAAATAAAAACTAGACCCTAAAGAAAAAATATCAAAATACAAATGGAACACATCTGTTTGTGAAACAGTGGAACTTCCAATACTTTATTTTTGAAGTGGGTCATTTATGAAAATGGTTTTAATTTGTAAACCATTTCCATCATTTTGGATGCAAATACCATAATATTCCTCATTTATTTTAAAGTCCAATATCTTGTATAGCTGCAGTGAAAAATTAGTCTATATAGACTGAAAAAAATAAACGATGGACTAAAGTTTAAATTTGGCTCTGATTCTAAGATATGCTAGTCCCTGCACAAAGTGTACAATGATAGTACACTCTCTCGCAGACTCAGATCAGCAGTAACACGTAATGAGCCGGCAGGAGAGACAGTGTTTTTGCGCATTGAAAGAATACCTGGTGTATAGACACCAGCGCAGCCCCTACAAGTGACTTCCCATGTAGTCTCTGCACGTCGTGTATTCGTCTTACAAAACACACTGACCGTGACCTCTGTTGCTGGCTCGTTATTAATGATGAGAGCCGGCAAGTGAGAGCACTGTCATTGTGCACAAAGCACAGGGACTAGCACGGTACTTGAAATGAGTGTCAATGATGATGCTTCATTTCAGAGAGGAGGTAGGGGCTATGGCAGAGACCACCTGATGACACTTCGTTTGAGTATGCCTGCATGCACTGGAAGTTGCAATTAAAGCATCATAAAGGCAGTCGGAAAGAAAAAAAATAAAAGTAGAAAAATGCAGCTACGGAAGGATAGCGAATTTTAAATCAAGTATATTAGAAAACAGTTTTGATTATAGCATTAAATTTAGATAGGTACTTGATGAAAATTAATTTGTATTTTGAATTACCCCTTTAAATGTTTATATTAAGAATAAGTAAAAGATAGGAGTAAAACCCAGAAATATAAAAGGGATACAGTGACAACACATTGAACTCCAATTTGCACATTCTTTGTAAAATACAATTTGTAGACTTAATTTTCTCCACGTTTTAACTTCTTATTGTAAATTAAATAATTTGAACCCCCTGACACAAATTAATAGACATTATTTATAGGAGACTTCCTAATTCAGTATAACTACTAGTAATGAATCTGCACGGATTTTATATGAGATAAAGAGATCCCAAGCACCACTCCACTATTCGTACTGCTTGGTACAGCCCTCCATTAGTCTGCAGGAACTGAAGATAACTGTTATAAAGTCCAAGCTACCACCAACACCTTATAAAGTATCCAAAAATATTTATTATTAATATTTATTATTAATCCCAGCATACAGAGAAAAAGTGCAAGTAGCAATGTTTTGGCCAACACAGGGCCTTTGGCAAACCATTAAAATTACATGTAAGGCTATGTGCGCACAGTGCGTTTTTGCGTGTTTTTCGGGTGCGTTTTTGGCCTCAAACCTGCAGGACTTTGCTTCCCCAGCAAAGTCTATGAGTTTTCATTTTTGCTGTCCGCACACATCTGTTTTTTTTACCTGCGTTTTTGAGTTAAAAAAAAAAAAAAATGGACATGTCAGTTCTTTCCTGCGTTTTCCCCCCATGCAATGCATTGGAAAAACGCAGCAAAACGCAGAGATAAAAAACGCAGCAAAACGCAGCCAAAAACGCACCAAATTGCAGCAAAAACGCATGCGTTTTTTCGACGCAGGTGCGTTTTTGTGCGTTTTTAGCGGCCAAAAACGCACAAAAACGCAGCGTCAAAAAGACGCAGCGTGCGAACCTAGCCTAACAGTTCTCTGTATGGATATTATAGTGGGGCTGCAGAAATTAAATTCCCCTTAACAACAATTATGTTACAGACCAGATAAGTCTTCTCCAGATGACCTACTTTTTTATCATTCAAGATAAGAAACATAAGAGAACCTTGCCAGATAACTCAAAATTCAGCTGTCTTGACTGCCCGTATAGGCCCCTTTACAAACTGAGACTTTCTAGCGATCCCACCAGCGATCCCAACCTGGCCGGGATCGCTGCAAAGTCTCTGGTGAGTCGCTGGTGAGCTGTCAAACAGGCATACCTGGAAAACGACGCAACAGCGATGCGGATCTGCAGAACGACCTAGCTAGTCATTGGGGACGTTGTAAAGCAGCTTTTTGAAAGGGAAGTCGCTAACGAAGTCGCTGTAAAGGCCCCTTTACACACTGAGACTTTCTTGCAATCATGCTGCACAGCGGGAAACAAAGGACCAAAGAATGGTCCTGAGAGATGTGTAGTGATCAGCAACCTCACAGCAGGGGCCAGGTCGCTGATGTGTTTCACACACTGCAATGTCGCTGGGGAGGTCGCTATTACGTCACAAAACTGGTGACGTTAGAGAGATGTCATTTGTGATGTTGCAGTGTGTAAAGGGGCCTTAAGTCCGTATACGTATTAGAATAATGTAAGACAAACCTACAGATTCCAAAAGGACAGCCTGACCATATTAAGTTTATGGGGCAGGGAATCTCCTGTCTCACAGCATATGTCGGCAGTGAAATGGAGCTGCATGATAGTGGCTTACTCTATTCAAAACTCATGCATGCTCAACCAAACTAAGGCTATGGGCGCACGTTGCGTTTTTTTCCACGGAGACGCTGCGTTTTGAACTGCAGCGTAACTGCATGCGTTCAGCTTCCCCAGCAAAGTCTATGAGAAAGCTGGAAAATCAATGCAGACGCTGCGTTTGTAAACGCAAGGTTTTGCATGCCCAAAATCGCTGCGGAAAAAAAAGCAGCATGTCACTTCTTTTGTGCATTGTAGCTGCGTTCTGCACCCATTGAAATCAATGATGTGGGTCAGAACGCAACCAAAATGCACTTGGACTGCATTTTTGTTGCGTTTCGCATGCTTTTTTGACAAGCAAAACGCAGGTCTTTTCAGTCTCTGTTAATGTCGGTCAATTTCTGTCTGTGGATGTCGGTGAATCTCCCTCTGTCTGTCAGTTGGTTGCTCTGTCTGTCTGTCCCTCTCTGTCCGTTGGTCAGTCTCTCCCCCTCTCTCATACTCACTGATCCCCGATCACCGGCGCGGCGCTGCACGGCGTTCACACTGCTCCGGCGGCTTTTCCTCTTTTGAAAATGCCGGCCGCTCATTATTCAATCTCGTATTCCCTGCTTTCCCCGCCCACCGGCGCCTATGATTGGTTGCAGTCTGACACGCCCCCACGCTGAGTGACAGCTGTCTCACTGCAACCAATCACAGCCGCAGGTGGGTGGGCCTATATTGTGCAGTAAAATAAATAAAAAAAAAAAAACGACATGCGGTCCCCCCCAATTTTGATACCAGCCAAGATAAAGCCACACGGCTGAAGGCTGGTATTCTCAGGATGGGGAGCGCCACGTTAACAATAGCCTAACAATATCAATAACAATTAGCCTAACAATATCAGCCAGGAGCTTCCCGGAATTGCCGTATCCATTACATGCGACAGTCCTGGGACTTTACCCGGCTCATACCGAATTGTCCTTGTGCGGTGGCAATCGGGGTAATAAGGGGTTAATGGCAGCAGCCCATAGCTGCCACTAAGTCCTAGGTTAATCATGACAGGCGTCTCCCTGAGATACCTTCCATAATTAACCTGTAAGTGAAGGTAAATAAACACATACACCCCAAAAAATCCTTTATTTGGAATAATTGACAAAAAAAACACCTTCTTTCACCACTTTATTAAAAACCCCAAATACCCCTCCAGGTCCGGCATAATCCAGAGGTCCCACGATGCATCCAGCTCTGCTAAATGAAGCCGACAGGAGCGGCCATAGAACTCCTGTGAGCTCCACGCAACAACTGAAGTGAATCGCGCTGGCTGTCAGCGGGGACGTCACTGAGATAATGCCGGTGTGTATGTGCGGTGATGATGAGGGCTGTAGTGTCAGGATGTGTGCGGGGATGTAGGCGGTAATGTCGGGATGTGTGCGGGGATGTCGGCGGTAATGTCGGGATGTGTGCGGGGATGTTGGTGGTAATGTCGGTATGTGTGCGGGGATGTCGGCGGTAATGTCGGGATGTGTGCGGGGATGTGTGCA
The DNA here is from genome assembly GCF_048569485.1 of Anomaloglossus baeobatrachus. NCBI lineage: Eukaryota > Metazoa > Chordata > Amphibia > Anura > Aromobatidae > Anomaloglossus > Anomaloglossus baeobatrachus. The sequence goes on from NC_134358.1 coordinate 147,174,287, forward strand.
GGGATGTGTGCGAGGATGTCGGCGGTAATGTCGGGATGTGTGCGGGGATATCGGGATGTGTGCGGGGATGTCGGGATGTGTGCGGGGATGTCAGCGGTAATGTCGGGATGTGTGCGTGGATGTCGGCGGTAATGTCGAGATGTGTACGGGGATGTCGGGATGTGTGCAGGGATGTCGGCGGTAATTTCGGGATGTGTGCGTGGATGTCGGCGGTAATGTCGAGATGTGTACAGGGATGTCGGGATGTGTGCGGGGATGTCGGCAGTAATGTCGGGATGTGTGCGGGGATGTCGGCGGTAATGTCGAGATGTGTGCGGGGATGTCGGCGGTAATGTCGTGATGTATGCGGGGAAGATGATAATCGGGACGCCACACAAAGACAGAGCTGCGGTATGACAATGACGTCGGGTGCAGTTCACCAGAGTTCATTCTCATCGCGCGACTCTGTCTGTGTCGGCTGTCAGCCGGCATGTAGCAGAGCTGAATTGCCTGGGTAAAGCACTGTCAAAAATGCATCTAAAACGCATGCAAAACGCATGGAAAAGCATGCATTGTGGATGACTTTTATTTTATAAACTCAGTGTCCAGTCTACCAGAGGGTGCGTTCTTTTCCGCACTGCAGAGAACGCCAAGTGCGCACATAGCTCTTGTGTGTATGCACTGAATATTGGTGGGATCAGGAGGGACAGTTGTCAGCAGCTACATAAGATATATAGGACAAATACGATCATGCCTAATTATTTATTTTGCTGGTCATATACATTAGACTTTTAAGGCTATGTGCACAGTTACCGGTTTTTGCCACGGATTTCCTGCGGATTTGCTGCATGTTTCGCTGCAGAAAATGTTCATACATCTCTGCAGTGAATCACCAGCAAAACCTATGGAAAAAAAAATGCTGTGCGCACTATGCGGAATTTGACAGCTGCATGTTTTGCTGCGGGATTCCCGCAGCAAAAACAATTGCATGTCACTTCTTTTCCGCACGTCGCTGCGGGATTTCACTCCATTGACTGCCATGTAATCGTGAAATCCCGCAGGGAATAACGCAGGCAGCAAATTCTGTGCGGTTCATTGCGTTTTCCTGTGTTATTCTCTCCGGTATTTCGCAGTTTACCTGTGGTAATGTACATCGCTTGCCTGCAGTTTGCAGGGAAGTGATGTCATTATGACAGGAAGAGGAAGCGGAGCAGAGAGTAAACACACACAGATCACAGACACACACAGACATCACAGACCTAGAACACAGACACAGACATATATAATACACATAGAAAGCAAACGGAAATATAGAAAAAAAAAACACGTGGGCTTCGCTGTATTTTTACCTTCCAGCCGAGGTAAGCACACAGTGGTGGCCCGGTATTCTCAGGCTGGGGAGGGCGAGGGGTAGGGTTAATGTCCCCCGCCTCCCTCCCCCCTCCCGCAGCCGATAATATCAGCCGCAGCTGCCCCGGGACTGTCGCATGCATTATGCGGCAGTCCCGGATTGTCCCCAGCTCTTCTTGTTGCCGTGATGCAGTGGAAATCAAGGTAATGTAAGGAGTTAATGGCGGCGGATCGCCGCCACTAAGTCCAGGCTTGATCACGGCAGCGTCTATGAGACAGCTGACATGATCAACCCGTAAGTAAAGTGAAAAAACACACACTGAAAAACCCTTTATTTTAAATAAAACACAAAAAAGCTCCTGGTTCACCCGTTTATTAACCCCCCCCGGAAACACACCGCTCCGGCGTAATCCACGTCCTGCGGTGCTGGCATCCAGCCGCGACTGACACAGACACAGCGCTGAATGCAGCCTCGCAGCGAGACAGCAGAGGTAACAACAGGGCATTTCCCACGGCCGGTAATGTGAACTCACATTACCGCTCGGGAGAAATGCAGCGTGTGCTCACAGGGACTCTGTCTATCCTTCTATCTATCCCTCTGTCTGTCTATCTATTCTTCTGTCTATTTCTCGATCTCAGAATGAAATGATTTTTTTTGAGTGTGCTTTATTGCATTGAATGCAATAAAGCACATGTACCAACCCGCACACGGCAAAACCGCGGCAATACCGCGAACAATACCGCGGTAAAACCGCAACAAACCGCGGTAAACCGCATGCGGTTTTCGGGTGCGGTAATCTTTCAATGCCTGCGGAATTTTCTTGAGAAAATTCCATTTTCCAGTGCGCACATAGCCTAAGGCGGGCTTTGCACGTTGCGACATCGCAAGCCGATGCAGCGATGTCGCACGCGATAGTCCCCACCCCCGTCGCAGGTACGATATCGTGTGATAGCTGGCGTAGCGAAAATTATCGCTATGCCAGCTTCACATGCACTCACATGCCCTGCGACCGTCGCTCTGGTCGGCGACCCGCCTCCTTCCTAAGGGGGCGGGTCGTGCGGCGTCATAGCGACGTCACACGGCAGGCGGCCAATAGCGGCCAACATCCCGCCCACCTCCTTCCTTCCGCATTGTGGCCGGTGGCAGGTAAGGAGATGTTCCTCGCTCCTGCGGCTTCATACACAGCGATGTGTGGTGCCGCAGGAGCGAGGAACAACATTGTACCTGTCGCTGCACCGGCATTATGGAAATGTCGGAGGCTGCAACGATGATACGAGAACGACGCTTTTGCGCTCGTTCATCGTATCATCTAGGATTTACACACTACGACATCGCAAGTGACGCCGGATATGCGTCACTTTCGATTTGACCCCACCGACATCGCACCTGCGATGTCGTAGTGTGCAAAGCCCCTAAGAGCCCTTCTAGCTAACCTACTGAATATACAATACGCTACCAAGAAAGGGAGTACAACAGGTTTACACTGAGCACTTTATAGGAGATCGTGTACATACTAAAAAAAAATTATGTCAATAAGTTGCCACTTATTCATGCCTACATAATCATTTATTTTTGCGCTCCCATTTTTTCTTCTACTTCCTCTGGGTGCCTTGTCTATTGTTGGTATTATTTCTCTGCTATCAATGCCATTGAAGGCTTAGTTTGTGTGGGACGAGTGACAATATTTAGCTACCCATACAGTGTACTAGAAAAACAAGTAGAAGTGCAGTAAAAAAAAAAAAAAAGCCAGAACCTCATTCTGTCATTGTTTACAGTTTTCATTGTGAAGTAAAAATGAGATTGCAAAATTATTTCCCAGGTAAGTACAAATATGACGACATCAGATATTTGTATATATTTATTCTTGAGATTCATAAGTTTTTCGGCAATGGAGCTGTGTTAGGACTTTTTTTGCATAGGAAGCTAATGTTTTTATTGATAACATTTTGGGGTATATCAAAGAGAAACACTGTACAATCCATAAGACATCTCTGGATAAAAGACATCTTCACCACTGCAACAAACATATGGGATTAATTATAACTGGTGTAATAAGAAACTAATTAAAAAAAGATAGGGAGAGCTGACACTTCCACCTTCATTGATGTAAGACCTCCTGGTGTGGATAGGTAATTACAGCAGAGGAATGCTTGGGAAAGAGACAGCAAGACTAAGATTCATTTAAGCAGAGGAGGAGACTTGCCTTCCAAGGCATAGGCTTCCTCTCATCAAAGCATGCTCGGTAGACACACTGTCTCCAATTTCCAGATATGAATATTGGGGTTTTGCATCAATCCAATATTTATGGGAGAAATATTTTCGGCATCGTAGAGAAGTGCAGAATGCATTCACTCACGTCATCATAAGACCGGCAGAAGCTGTCCAACATAACATCGGCTAAATTCATGATACTATACCTTATACTATACCTTACTATACATGATACTAACATACCATGTTTCATCTCCATAGAAAGTTAAAATTGTGATAAGATACAAGACCATGATGTCTTCTACCTGGGACCTCCAGGGGTGAAAATATTCTGAAAGTTGGGGATCTCATGAAATTCTGAAAATCAGTCCCCACATGAGCTCATGAAGGGGAGGTATATGGATGTATGTGTGATCTAATAAAAAGCAGAAGTCGGATTTGGTCCTTTGTCAGTCCTTGGAAGGTATAGCTTCTGTCCATTTTTCCTCAAAAGCAACTCCCTCCTCTAAGCTCTAAAGCCACTGCTGTAACATCAAGTTTCGTAATTTTATTTTTATTCCTTTTATTTTATGTCGCTGTATATACTATATTGTTTTGTCCCCTTCGCAACATCTTTGTATATTTTTATAAAACACTGTCTTGCTCCTCTTGTTCTATAAATTGTATCCCCAAAGCCATATGCTACCTGTAATGGGTGTCTAATCGGCCTCTCAAACAATTGATGGTGGTTGCAAGTAGTTTTCTTGTGTTATTATGAAGTTTGTCAGTGATCATACTAACGCATATACAGTATATGCATTTTCCATATGTTGGAATTGGTTGCATTTATACAATATGCTTAATGTAAGGTCCCCAATAACCAGCCTAGTAGTGGAAACAGGCGTGGCCTTGTCCATTAATCGGTCAATTGCATAATTGTCCTGAGGATAGGGGCAGCACAGTACTGTTTGTGACAAATTGATGGTAGAGGTGGGATACCTGCGTGATTTCTCGGGTTGTCTCCATGACAGGGTGCATACATTTTATAAACTTTTATTTCATTTGTAGGGTGGTTTAAGGGCCAAAAAAGAAAAACAATTTTAGTGCTTGGATTTTTTTTCTTCTCTCTACGGTGTTTACCGTATGGATTTTAAGTCATTTAATAGTTTGATTCATTGGAATTAAACAGATGTGCTGATACCAAATATGCTTATTTTTTATTTATTTTTAAGTGGGTGGAGGGTGTGAATCACATTTTTAAAACATTACTTTATTATTTGCGGCTTTTAGGGGACTTGGACGTGGGAACATTTGATTGCTTTTTTTTTTTTATATATACTGCAATATGACAGACTGGGCTTCGCAAGAAGACTGGGATAGTGACCATGAGGTTCTTCAGCAGGTGCCCGGCTGCCATGACAACCCCATAAAAATCAACACAATCACATCTAAAGGGGCAAGAATGGGAGCCAGTGCAAGCATGCAATACCACTTTTAAATGCTGATGTCAGCAATTGACAGCGGCATTTTTATGATTAGGCAGTAATTATTGGAGCAAGATTCGGTTGCTGCTGTTACAGGTAGAAGCTGAATGTATGACACAGATGGCATCTCCTGGGTATGCTGCTGGCTCAGCCCTTTCAAGATTAGAGCTTCTCTATATAGAAAATAGACTCTGGAGCCCATTATAAAATCCAGTAAGCAAGTTCTCCATAAATCAGTTTTACTGTGTATTCACAATTGAATAAAAAAAATAATGTATCAATCATCAGTGTTAGGCTAGCCTGAGACAGTTTTTTAAAACTGCAAACTTTGTGAGTATACAGAGAACGGAACGTAAGGATGAGAATGGAATAAGATCATTTTTACGCATGGGAACCTTTCACACGAAAACTATAAATTAAACTATATTTATCCTAAAATTTAAATGACAAAACATCAATACTAAAGGAAAAATGATGCCACAACAAGCGAAAAACACATATCCATGACTAGAAAATGTGTCAGCAAGCTGCCTTTACCTCTCTACAGATCTACTGGAACGCAGCCATTGCTGTTACATCCTGTATGGTGATGTGAACAATCTCACATTCTGTTTTTCCACCAATCTTTATTTTTCTCATCAGCAATAATTAGACTGAACTTTCCTCAACACATTTAAGGGAGAGGCTTATTGCGGTCAAAAACAAAATGTCATTCTAATTTGTGGGGACACTGACCCAGTTTTTAATTTTGCACTTTTGTTCCAGTGATCTGGTATCATTTATTACATTTGCATTCATATTTTAAATGTTCACTTTTGTCTTTGTAAACTAATAAAAACAATACCATGAATCTACAAACTTTTACATTTCTTTTTTTAAAGGGAAGGTGCTGCGTTTTTTTAAATTTAGAATAGAATCAATTATTTTTTTATACAAAATTAAATTCATTGTTTATTTAGTTTTTATTTAACTATTTTTTACTGAAACACTAGGGGCTGCCATCTTGGAGTAACGACAGTTACTCACCTCACATATGGCAGCTCCCAGTGCATTGGGTGTGACAGTCGGACTACGACCCTCTTCTCTAACACTGAGAGCTCCCTGCTGTAAGGTGTGCTGCAGTTTTTCCCTGTCACTCACTCAAGATGGGGTGAGTACTGGTGCTGGGCAGCGGTTATTCCACCCTAACCAATCTTAGTGTGCTGCTCCTCTACCCGTCGATCTGCTCGTCCCCGCCACCCCTCTACTCCGATGCTCACCCCCTTCCCCGAGTGTGCTCACCTCGGGCCTCCGCTCATAGCAGCTTCTTACTGCTCTGTGCTGTGATCGCCGACGGGAGGAACAGACACCAGGCTGACAGGACAGGCTGCCGGGGGCGCAGTCTGAGGTGAGTGCATGTGACTGGGAGTGGTGATTGCTGAGTGACATCTGTAGTGCAGTGCCGGGCTCAGGCTGCAGATCACCCCTCCTCGCCGCATATCACCCCGGACCTCCAATCCTGGCCGGCAGCTACTCTTGCCAGCCTGGTGTCTTGGCACGTCCTCCTCTCAGCGCACAGTATATGGGGGCAAAGTATATGGGCATAAAATACAGTGGGAGCACAGTATATGGGGTCACATGAATATCAGGGCACATTATATGTGGGTCACGAATATCGGGGCACAGTATATGTAAGCACAGGAATATTGGGGCACAGTATATGGGGGGGTCACAAATATCGAGGCACAGTATATGGGGTCACAAGATTATCGGGGCACAGTATATGGGGGCACATGCATATTCGGGTACAGTATATGAGGGCACAGTAATATGTGGCAGAGTATAAAGGGCACAGTATACAGTGGACCACTATACCAGTCTTGGTGACACTTTAGACATAACAGGATCATTTTGCAGGCATTAACAAAATGGCTCCGCACTGAGCCTAAACTTCATCTTCCCTTATCCTTTTGGAAACACCCAGAACAGGAGGGGGAGGCGTGACATCACACGCATGAGAGCAGATTCCGCCCACTTTTACTGCAGTTGTAATGCGAGTTAATTGTACAGTAGGATTTCAGCAGCTGCTCCCCCTAGTGTTTAAGAGTGGAAAATATCAAACTTTTAAAAGACATTTTTATATTTTGCTCAATTAAAAACAAATAGTCTTTAAACAAAACATTCAAACTTTACTTTTTTTTAGTTATTGAAATGGGGTTTTTTTTTACGACACCTTTCCTTTAAAAAAATAAACAAAACATAAAAAACTATTCTCTAAAAAATGTAACTCTAAGTTCTTAAAAATAAAAACATGAAACATGTTTATATAATGCAAGCTACTTCTTCTATTGATCAGCATGTTTGCAAATTTTTTACATTTTCTTGAGAATACGTATTAAAATCTATAAAAATATTGCTGTTAAATTTCAGAATAAAAAAGTTCTAGACAATATAAGCCCACTAAATAAAACAAGTTGGTTGTTTAATGGAGATAGATATATTTATTTTTTTATTAAGAGTGATTACTGTATTTTAGGCTGCAAACATGTGATAAATAACAAATTACAGGTTTAAATATTTTTGAAAATTGTTATAGCCAAGCTTAAAGGCCTTGTGACATCAGGATAGCGCCAGTCTGCATAACTTAACCCCTTTATGACCTAGGTATCTATTCCTGTAAAGCGGCCTTGCTCGGTGAGCCGACATTTTTCCCTGCACATGTCTGCTGATCTGATCAGCAGACATGTGCAGCTAACAGGCGCAGGTGGATCAGAGATCCACCTGTGCCTGTTAACTAGTTAGATCAATCTGACAGCATAATCTAATGTGCTCCATTGGGGAATATTCCATTGCCCGCCGCCATCAACGGCCTCGTGATGCAATCACGGGGCGCCAATCAGTTGTCATGACAGTAGGGGGGTTCAGCTGATGACCCCTGTTGCTGACATTACAAACTTCCTGTGAATGCTAGCAGAGCAGGAGAACAGCATTGCTCTGAACAGCAGAAGCAATCAGAGAGTGCAGGCTTCAAAAAGTTAAATTAATCAAAACGTTTTTAAAAAAGAAGTTTTTAAAAATATGAAAAAAAAATAAAATAAAAGTTCAAATCGAGCCAATGAAAATAAAACAAACAATGATTAAAAAAATACACATACCGTGCTTTTCCAAAAATAAGACCCCCCCCAAAAATAAGCCCTAGCAGGGATTTTCAGCATTTTCGGAGAAAGGCTTAAATATAAGCCCTCCCCCGAAAATAAGCCCTAGTTGCAGTTGTCGTGCAGCTAAATAAGTTACAGATACTGCAGGACACTTCATTATAGACAGCGGCACCCGGCAATTACACTCACCCGACACTGAGCGGCAGGACCTGCAGTGATCACACACCCGCACACATCAGAACACACACACACACACACACACACACAATCAGATCTCACACACACACACCAGATCTCACACACAAACATCGGATCACACACACAGTCAGATCGCACACAATCAGATCGCACACACAAACATCGGATCACATGCAAAGATCAAATCACACACACAAACATCAGATCACACACACATCGGATCGCATACACACTCACCTCATCCAGCGACACCGATCTCTTCTCGCCGGGAGAATCCTGAGAGGCAGTGCGGTGCAGCTCGACAAACAGGACCTGCGGCCGGACACGTGACTTGCTCCCATTCCCTGCAGCCGTAAGTGCTGAATGTGATGTGATATGTGTGTGTGTGTGTGTGTGTGTGTGTGTGTGATCTGCTGTGTGTGTGTGTGTGATCTGCTGTGTTTTTCTGCGTTCGGCTGTGTGTATCTGCGTTCGGCTGTGTGTATCTGCGATCGGCTGTGTGTATCTGCGATCGGCTGTGTGTATGCGATCGGCTGAGTGTATGCGATCGGCTGAGTGTATCTGCGATTGGCTGTGTGTATCTGCGATCGGCTGTGTGTATCTGCGATCGGCTGTGTGTATCTGCGATCGGATCTGTGTATCTGTGATCGGATGTGTGTGCCTGTGATCGGCTGTGTGTATCTGTGATCGGCTGTATCTGTGATCGGCTGTGTGTATCTGTGATGGCTGTGTGTGCCTGCGATCTGCTGTGTGTGATCTGCTGTGTATATCTGAGATCTGCTGTGTGTGTGCCTGTGATCGGATGTGTGCATCTTTAATCGGCTGTGTGTGCCTGCGATCTGCTGTGTGTGATCTGCTGTCTATATCTGTGATCTGCTGTGTGTGTATATGTATGTGTGATCTGTTGTGTGTCAGCTAGCAGCAGTGGAGAACGGCGTGCAGCACCGACCGGAGATCACAGGAGGACCTTGGAGCCATGCAGACGTCCTGGTCTGGTGAGTATGAGTCTCCTGGGAAGTGGGGGGGGTGGTGTCTGCTTTTTGGGGGGGTAAACTTACCCCCAACCGTGTTTCTCCAAGAATAAGACCTCCTCCAAAAATAAGCCATAGTGCTTTTTTGGGGGGCAAAAAAAATATAAGACACTGTCTTATTTTTGGATTTGGTATCACTGAATTTCTAAATGCCCGATATATCAACATATATTTCTTAATCTGATTGGCAAAGAGCAGAGCGAGAAAAAAAAATTAAAAAACCGCCAGAATTACGTTTTGTTTGTTGCCGCAACAGGGAATTAAAATTCAATTAGAGTAGATCAAATCATCCTATCTACCCCCAAAATGGTATAATTAAACAATGTCAGCTCAAAATGAAAAAATAAGCCCTCACTGAGCCCCAGATCCCGAAAAATAGAAATGCTATGGGTCTCGGAAATGGCAACAAAAGCGTAATTCTGTTTTTGGACAAACTTCTGAATTTATTTTTTTTCACCATTTAGATAAAAGTAAAAGTATACATGTTTGGTATTTACGAACTCGTACCGATCTGAAGTGTCATACTGACATCAGTTTTACCATATAGTGATCATGGTAAGTAAAAAAATAAAAAAAATCACGCAATTGCACTCTTTGCAATTTAACTGCACAATATGGGACAGCCCATGTGATGATGTCATGTTTTTTTACGCTTCTGATATATATGGTATATTGGCAGACACACCTGTGGATGTATTTTAATGCACACCTGAAACACACTGCTTTGTGTAGAACCATGATGTATCAGAGCCAGGATCGCTGTGGGACCTGATTTGGATTACGTCAAACCTGGGTGTTTTGGGGTTAATAAAGTGGTGAAAGAGGGTGTTTTTTTGTCTTTTATTTCAAATAAAGGATTTTTTCAGTGTTTGTGTTAATTTCTTTTCACTTACAGATTAGTGATGGGTGTCTCATAGATGCCTTCCATTACTAATCAAGGGTGTAGTGGCAGCTGTGAGCTGACATTAACCCCCTTATTACCCAGATTGCCACAGCACCAGGAGAATCGGGAAGAGCTGGATAAAGTTCTGGGATTGTCACATCTATTGGATGCGGCAATACTGGGCGGCTGCAGGTTGCTATTTTAAGGCTGTGTGGGCCAAGAACCATTGGTCTCCCCAGCCTGAGAATACGAGCCCTGCTGTCAGGCTTTATTATAGCTGGGTATCAAAACTGGGGAGAACACACAACGTTTTTTTAAATTATTTATTTAAATAATTTAAAATATAAAAAAAGCTGCATGCAGTGTTCTTCCTATTTTGATACATAAGCAAGATAAGCACACGGCTGGGGGCTGGAGTCGTATGCGTTATTTGCGCTGGGTATAATATAGGGGACCCTACGCCAATTTTTTTCATTATTTATTTTTATAACCCGCAGACAGTGCCTCTGATTGGTTGCAGTCAGATGCACCCCTGGCCTGTGTGACAGCGTCTAACTGCAACCAATCACAGACGCTAACACTGCCGGTGGACAAGTGAAGCAGTTAATATGGATTAGCAATAATGAGTGGCCCCAGAAGAAGAATGAACGGTCGGGAAGCAGTTACTTGCTACAATTTCCTTACCCCTTCTAAAACCATTTTTAAGCACTGGTTTCTGGTCCGGATAGACTTATACGGGGACCGGCTTCTAGCCAGATATCCGGGAACAATTTTTTTGTTTTATTTTTAAGTCCGGTTAGTTCCTCTGATCCTGCTTATCTGTGAGTTCGCCCATCACTACTAGACCGTGAATGATCATACTGCATACTTTTGGTCTTACCGTGTGCATTTTATAATATAAGAAATTATACCATTGTAATACCTGATTGAACAGCACCTAAAAAAGATCAGATATCAAATGGCTTTCTCAAAATACATGCTCATCACATGCACAAATGATGTGACTAGTTTCCTGTGAAGCTCCATACTGAATGAACTATTCTGGTTTCCTGCAATGTTTTTCACATAAACCATGAGTCTTGTGTTATCTTTTCTGCACACTGACATATAGAATCTCACTGTGTCAGTGTGCTGTCTGTTGTGTGCACGGACAGGTCACTGACCAAAAACACAAACAAATAAGCCCGGTAAAGCTGCTAAAAGTGGTGTCTGGGGCTAAAACATTATAACATATCAAAATACAGTAAATTATGAGCTAAGAAAACCATATAACTACCAACAGCTCTTAGGCTACTTTCACACATCAGTTTTTTGCTCTGCGGCACAATACGGCGCTCTGCAGAAAAACCGCAACCGTTTTTTTTGCCGCCGGTTGCGGTTTTTTTTGCATAGACTTACATTAGTGCCATATTATGCCGCATGGGCTTGCGTTCGGTCCGGTTTTTGCCGCATGCGGCAGATTTAGCCGATGCTGCGGCCGGATGGAACGTACCCTGGCACGTTTTTTGCTCCGGCAAAAAAGCGCAGCGCGCCGCATCCGGCCGCTGCGGCACATTTTTCAATGCATGCCTATGGACGCCGGAGGCGGCGCGATGCAGAAAAAAACGTATCCGGCCGCCGCATGGGGTTTCTTCCACTGCGCATGCTCAGTAGCATGCCGCAACCGGAAAAAAACAGACGGGCTGCATGTAAAAACTTATGCAAAGGAGGCGGTGTTTTCGCCGCATCTGTTGCATAGGTTTCACAGCCGGATTGAGCCGCACTGCTCAAACCGGATGTGTGAAAGTAGCCTTACCCAGGCACAGAAATGATGACAATTCACTATATAAAAAACTGTTTACAGTCCACACTTCAAGATGTTCTAGAGCAAAATGTCTTATGTTAATCCCAAATCTAAAAGGTAAAAGAAGGCCATTTGGATTTTTTTGTGGAAATGTTTTTGCCTTGTTTTATCAAAGGCTAATTTTACTTATTTAAAATATAGGCTGGCTCTTCAAGTTACATGGTGGATAGAGAGGAACGATTATAAATATACATAGTTCATATAATATAAAGCAGATTACCTAAATCATATTAGCAGGTTTATAAAAACAGATCTGAAATCAGAAATAACCCATGTAGACACCAATATGAAAATTGAGCTGGACATGTGCTAATGTGACTTGGCGCCAACATTAAAGAGAGCTACAAGCTCCAGGTGACTGTTCCACTACTTAGGTATTTATACGTCTGTGATCACAGCTGTGCTCTCTTCCAGGATCCTTACATGTGTCAGTCGAGTTCACGCAGGGAAAGCAACAACAGTGTGTACTTAAACTTTCTCTACCCAATTATGCCAGCCAGCTCAAGCAGCAAATCTGGCATAAAGACATTACAGCGGTTAGTTTTGGATCCTGAACTATAGAAACTTTTCTTATTCCAATGCCTTATGCCAATGTATGTAAAGTGCTATGGAATTAATAGCGCTATATAAATGAATAAAATTATTATTAATTATTATTATTATTCACCCATACAAGAGGAAGTGAAACAAGTTATTTAGGATAGGGTGCCAACATATATAGGAATGTTATAACAACGTGGTGTATAAAATCATCAAAAATGTAATATGCCGAAAAGTTATAAAGTTGGTTGTTGATACTAACAAAATAGCCCTAAACTTCCAAGCATTCTCATACACTGTTCATATAACATTTGGGATTTACAAACAAGACCTGCACAGGGAAAATCTCCCAGACTATGATGCGACTCAATTCTTATGTATGCAAGTTTCTAACTTAAAATGGTATAGTATATATTGCTTTAAGAGCCATTATAAAAAGAACAATATAATGTGCAGAATACATTTCTCTGCATGATGCCTTTGAAAAGCATAGATGCATTCAGTACAATTAAAACTAAAAGATACAGTATTTTTTCACATACCTAGCAAAGAAAATATGGTAAACATGGCCTTGTAGATATAATTGGCATTTATTCACAGCTTATGGGGAGTGCGCAGCATGGGGGATGGAGCACGATGGGGAGTGCGCAGCATGGGGGATGGAGCACGATGGGGAGTGCGCAGCATGGGGGATGGAGCACGATGGGGAGTGCGCAGCATGGGGGATGGAGCACATTTGGGAGTGCACAGCATGGGGGATAGAGCACGATGGGGAGTGCGCAGCATGGGGCAAGGAGCACAATGGGGAGTGCACAGCATGGGGGATGGAGCACGATGGGGGGTGCGCAGCATGGGGGATGGAGCACGATGGGGGGTGCGCAGCATGGGGGATGGAGCACGATGGAGAGTGCACAGCATGGGGGATAGAGCACGATGGGGAGTGCGCAGCATGGGGGATAGAGCACGATGGAGAGTGCGCAGCATGGGGGATGGAGCACATTTGGGAGTGCGCAGCATGGGGGATGGAGCACGATGGGGAGTGCACAGCATGGGGGATGGAGCACGATGGGGAGTGCGCAGCATGGGGGATGGAGCACGATTGGGGTGCGCAGCATGGGGGATGGAGCACGATCGGGGGTGCACACCTCCCCCCAAAACACACACACACACTGCCACACACGCACTGCACAACACACCACACACACACTGGGAAACACAAACACCGCCCTACACAGACACCCACACACACAGACAACGCCGCACACACACAACACCCAACACACAAACACCACGGCACACACAAATATACGCACATACCGCACAACACACACATTGCACAAAACATACCTCCCCCAAAACACACACACCCCACACCCACACAAACCGCGCAACACACACACACAACGCTACAGACACACAGCGCTCCACAAATAACGCAACACACAAACAACACCGCTCTCACCCCCCGCCACACCCAGAACATTTACAGCCCCTACACAAACACTTGGTAACTACAGACAACAACATCTATATATATATATATATATATATATATATATAACAAAAATCATACATTAACTACACAATACGTAAATTCTAGAATACCCGATGCGTAGAATCGGGCCACCTTCTAGTGTGTATATATATATATATATATATATATATTTGTTTCAGATTTTTATGTTGATACATTCACCAATTAAAATATAGTATAATACAACATTTAAAGAGGTTATATAGGCAGCAGTTATAAGACTTGAACAGAATTTTATCAGCGAAACGTCTGATGAGGCACAGTTCAAGTCACTTGATCAATCAAGTAAATCAAACAACCCAAATGAAGTCACCCAATCCACCACTATTAATGCCAATGCAAACCAGAGACTGGCCTGCGCTGATTCTATGCGTGTGACAAAAGGAGAATTTGGCAAATTTTGCCATTTACAGGGAATACAAACTGGGGGCAAGGTTGTATTCAGGTCAGATAACCCCTCTAACAATAAACCTGATCTAGTCTTATATACTTACATAGTGGCTTGGGAGACACAAGTCTCTCACAATCCCCCATCATGTAGCTTGTCGTAAAAGCACTGACATGGCCTTAAGGCCTCGTCACACACAACGAGATCGGTAACGAGATCGTTGCTGAGTCACAGTTTCTGTGACGTAGCAACGATCTCCCCAGCGATCTTGTTATGTGTGACACTTACCAGCGATTAGGCCCCTGCTGTGAGATCGCTAGTCGTTGCCGAATAGTCCGGACCATTTTCTTCAAAGGAGATTGCTGTGTTTGACGCCTACCAACGACCTCCTAACAGGGTCCCACCGCCGCCGGGATCGTTATACAGGTCGCTCATCGTTACTGCGTCGTTGGTAAGGTTTGACTGTGTGACATCTCACCAGCGACCTCCCAGCGATTTACCAGCGATCTTTAGGTCGAATCGTTGTCGGGATCACTGGTAAGTCGTTGTGTGTGACTGGGCCTTTAGGTACTTCCTACAATATGCCATCAACTAACGAAGTTACAGGCATTTCGCATTTTCACCACATTGCCAAACAAAGTTTTGTGCTTCTCGTTTAATATTTGTTAGTTAAATTTGGCTCCAGACTATTACTCAAATTTAAATGTAGCTCAAAAGGGTATAAAATATATGTGATGTCAGTGTTATATTGGCAACACACATTAGAACAGTGTTGCCCACAATGATTTTCGGAGGAGCGGAAGACTAATATATAAAGGGCTTCCCGACTCTTCCAGGACAGATAAAGGTAATTTTTAAAATAATAGCATTGATAACTATCATACAAAAGTGTCCCACTCATCAGTATGGGTATACCATTGAATGCATATCTTATAAACTTTGAATCCAATTAAAACATCATTGTGTTTGATCTACGTAACATTTCATATGTGTGACAGTACTAACAACTAATAGATCATTTTTCTGTTAGGGTCCTACAACATCATGGAGGGAATAAAACATGCACATGCATGCCTGTCTAAGGGACCAAATGTCAGTTGGTCAGCTTTTTATAGGTATGACCCTCAGTGCCCGGACTGGCAGCACAAACTGTTCAGCATCAACATGCCACAGGAGTTGTGAATATTAATGTCCTTTGAAGCAAATTATTGTCCTTATATTTAAAGATGATTTATTACTTGTTAGCAAAACAATCAATTATTACATCTTCTCAAGAACGGTCTGCATATTTTGTGGTTTGCTGTAGTAATGTAATATATCTTGCATTTTTAATTTCGTGTAAAACTGTGATTCATGCTGGTAATTACGGTATACAGCAGCGCTTTCTGAAGAAAAAAAAACCATCTGTAATTAAAAGTAAAAATCTGATACACTTTTCCTGAAGGGAGAAAACAGAATGCAAAGTATAACTGACTGAAGAAAAGGGATTTTTTCTTTTTTTAGTTCTTCATGTAAGAGCAGATCGTGTATTATATAGATTGACTGATGCAAAGTAAAGACAAGCCATGTCAGATGGATGCAAGAAATCTGGGCATTCTTGTGACTTTGGCATCTGTAGTCTTCTAACTAGAGGAAGTATGGCTGGAAGAAAGAACAAAAGACCAGTGATGTGGCCCAATGACTTAAATGGCTGAAATAAAAAGAGAATGGACAAAAAAAAAATTAATCAAATGATATAGAGGGAATTGGAGCAAGCCTAAAATATCAGCATTTTACACTTTTGTGATATTGCTGTATATAGCAAAAATCACAGTCTTTTATGAATGCCAGGCATGGGTTGGCTTTCACAGGAGCACTGCCATGACAGGCACTTGGGCCATTAGCAGACAGTGTCATTGCAACCCAGTGGGCTCCACGTTTGCATCGCAGAAGTGGCAATAGCGGTTTGAACAGCATGACCCGATGCGCTGTAAGAGCTGCTATCACAGAATGACAGCATTATTTAACAGGTTAATAGCCACTCTACGCAGGACTGTTAGGGGAATATGATTGCAGTTTCTGAGCCCGCATATGTCAAGGCGATGGCAGATAACATACCAATATGTAATATGGCAGTATGGGGTTAAGCGCATAGATACTAGAAACACAAACAAAACAAGCATAGTGACAATAGCTTCATGAAGTAACTGAACAAATGAACTTTAGGCTCCATAAGTTTCCATACCTTGCTCTTACTCATGATAATTTTCTTAAATAAACTATATTAACGCCTTTATGACCAAAAACGTACTGGTACGTTCTTGGTCACCTCCCTTTGCACTCCGTGGACTCCAGCAGCGAGCCCGCAATATTTCTCGCACATGTCTGCTGATCTGATCATCAGACATGTGTGGCTAACAAGCGCAGGTGAATCGTAGATCGATCCACACCTGTTAACCCCTTAGATCGCACTGACAAACACTGACAGCGTGATTTAATGGGCTGCGGCGGGGATCGCGCTGTTCCCAGCAGGCATCGGCGGCTCCGTGACGTGATAACGGGGCGTCAATGTCTTATCATGGTAGCACAAAGTCAGCTGACGACCCCTGACGCTGTCATGATTCACTTCCTGTGAGAGCCGACATAGCACCGGCACGCACAGGAGATGAGCATTTCTGCTGATCAGAGCGTTGCTGCTCTGATCACCAAAAATGCACAAGCAATCGGATTGTACAGAGATAAAGTAAAATAAATAAAAAAAAATGCAAACAAATAAAAGTTTTGAAAAATATGACAAAAAAAATCCTAAAAGTTAAAATCATCAGCCTTTTGCCAAATTGAAAATAAAACCGTTAAAAAATATTAAATAATATACATAGAGTATTTGGTATCGCTGAGCTTAGAAATGCCCGATGTATCAAAATCTAAAATCAATTAATCTGATCGGTACACAGCGTGGCGAGAATTTTTTTTTCCAAAATTCCGTTTTTTAGTCATTGCAACATTTCTTTAAAATGCAATAACAGGCAATCAAAACAGTGTAACTAAACAAAAATGGTGTGATTAATAAGAACAGTAGCAAAAGGTGCAAAAAATAAGCAATTACTGAGCCCCAGATCCCTAAAAATGAGAACACTGCAAGTCTCAGAAAATGGTGACAAAAGCGCAATTTTTTTTTGGACAAATTTCTGACATTTTTTTCAACACTTAGAAAAGTAAAACTATACACGTTTGATATCTATATACTCGTATTGATGTCAGGCATTATACAGACACATCAGCTTTGCCATATAGTGAACGAGGTAAATAAACGACCGTAAAAACAATCATCCAATTGCAGTTACTTTGCAATTTCACTGCCTTTGGAATTCTTTTCCCATTTTCCAATACTCTATATGGTAAAACTTATGGTTTCATTCAAAAGTACAACTCGTCCCACAAAAAATAAGCCTATATATGGCAATATTGACTGAAAAATAAAAAGTTATGGCTCTTGGAAAAAGGGGAAGAAAAAACTAAAATGGAAAACCGAAAAATCGCCTGGGGTGAAGGGGTTAAAGTTTTTACTCCATTTTAGAGATGAGATGGTGCCCTCTTGATAAGATAGTAGGGCCATCATGAACTTTTCTACTCTCATTGTGCAGCAGTAATTTAAATAGCCTTTTTCATAATTAATAACATTCATAATTTACAAATATTTTTTGTTGTTAAAAGTCCTTATCACACACAAGTGCTTTGCATAACACATGTCTCCCAGCTTTCCTTATTCTCCTAGTGTCAATGGAGTGTCAAATGGATGACATAACATTTTTGGCAAATGAACTTAGTGAAAGAGTGTTTCACACTCCCATACCAGTTGGCAACAACCCTCCTTCTGCTCTCTACCAAGTTAACAGTTAAACCCAGGCCAGAACACATTCACTCTGACATCTGGAAGTTGGCTTAAGTATATAAAGACACAAAATGCCAGCACACTCCATTTATACCTGACCCTAGACAATAACCTTTATCGTACATGATTTTTGTTGGTCTCTGACTAACAGTAATGGCTAAAGCAAAAAAAAAAATCTGTTTGCTGGTAGGTGCAGCCATGTGATTCCTCTTGACAAGTGTTCCCCAACTCCAGTCCTCAAGAGCAAAAAAAAAAAATCATACTTTCAAAATTTCCATACTCTTGCACAGGTGATGGAATTATCATCAGGGAAATACTAAATAAATCCGGAAAACATGATCTGTTTGTGGCTCTTGAGGACTGGAGCTGGGGAACAGTGTTCTTCACTAAGCAACTGATATGAACTACTGCATTTATACAAGATTATGGGTGGCTGTCCCTGGTCCTTCTGTGCTTGTGGTACCTTAATACTAGGATATAAAAGATCTCCATGTAACAGAAGGATATCTTGTATGTACAGTGGCATGCGGAAGTTTGGGAACTCCTGTTATTGTGAACACTTAAGGCCCCATCACACGCAGCGACGTATCTAACGATATATCGCCGGGGTCACGGATTCTGTGACGCACATCCGGCATCGTTAGCGACGTCGTTGCGTGTGACAGCAAGGAACAACCGTTAATGATAGAAAATACTCGCCTTATCGTCCATCAATGACACGTCGTTCATTTTCAAAAAATCATTGTTGAGCACGCAGGTTGTTCGTCGTTCCCGAGGCAGCATACATCGCTACGTGTGACACCTCGGGAACGATGAAGTACAACTTACCTGCGGCCGCCGGCAATCAGGAAGGAAGGAGGTGGGCGGGATATTACGCCCCGCTCATCTCCGTCCCTCCGCTTCTTTTGGATGGCCGTTTAGTGACGTCGCTGTGACGCCAAACGAACCGCCCCCTTCGAAAGGAGGTGGTTCGCTGGACACAGCAACATCGCTAGGCAGGTAAGTAGTCTGACGGCTCCTAACGATTTTGTGCGCCACGGGCAGCGATTTGCCCGTGAGGCACAAACGACGGGGGCGGGTACGCTCGCTAGCTATATCGCAAACGATATCGCTGCGTGTAACACCCCCTATAAAGAGGTGGTCCACCATAAAGCAAAGTGGCCACATTGATGTAAAGCTGAGACAGAAGGCTTTTTCTAAATACCTTCTGTTGTCCAGTCTGCCTTCAAGCGGCGCCATCGCTGTCCGCTCATCCCCAATCATGTGACCCAGGCTGCAGTGACCTCTGAGGTCCGGTGATGTCACGTCAGCTTCCGGAATTGGAAGTTTTACCAGCATCATTGAGGCGAGACCCAGTATCTGTGAATGACTGGGCTGTGGGCGGAGTTTCATCACATGTCACAGCCCAGGCATCACTTCAAACGTGATGTGGTCCCTAAAAAATTTGTAGTGTACATTTTTATGGAAAAATGAGAAATTGCTGATAAACTTTTAAAGTGAACCTAGCAGGTGCAATATGCACCCAGAGCCATTGGCAGTTCTGGGTGCATATTAGTAATCCCTGTCTAGCAGTCCCTTTTGTACACTAGCATAAACAAACAGATCTTTAGAAAACGTATTTCTAAAGATCATTTCTTATATACTAATGAGGCCCACGACTAGTTGCAAGGGTGCGAGTTCCCTTGGCTAGCTGACCGACATAGCATGTTAGCACACCCCTGCCAGCCAGCAGTGGGGGGGACTCAGCAGGACACTGTTTTATCATGAACTCTGAGGGACGTTAACAGGGCACTTCTGTATTTTTTGTTCTCATTTTGAGTTTTATCTGAGGGATGATACTACAAGAGAAGACGTCCGCCTTTTCATTGTATGGTTCATCACGCAGAACCTGGGAGCCATCCAATATGGAGACACCACGAGAGAATCTCATTGACAGTTACAGGAATCATTTGAGTGCAGTGCTTGCCTCCAAAGGTTGTGCAACAAAATATTAAAGTTAAGGGTACGATTATTTCAATCCAGGCCACTTTCATGAGTTTTATTTTTTAAAAATTTCTGTAGAAGCATGGTTGAAAAGCAATGTCTGACTTTCATTTGTTGATTTTCATAGATTTTTTTATTTATTATCACTTTTGTTAGATTAAAATTATTTCTGTGACCATTGTGAGTTTTTCTTTCATTAAACGAGGGGTACCAACAATTTTGACCATGTGTGTATATTTTGACTTTCCGAATGTCTAGCTCTGGAAAAAAACATCTCCTGGAGTTCTCTTATTGGTTACTAAAGGTCTACAGGATTTTCTTCCCTCTTTCATGTCATGACAGCGCTTTGCAGCCATACACAGTTTATATCTTTGTAGCATTTATAATAACAATAAATATCAGATTTATGTTTATAAAAAAGGGATCTATTAAACTTGGGAATTATTTTATCTCTTGTCTAAGAATGTGAGGCAATATGTTTTTTAAAGATTTGGGAAGAAACTGCATGGCAATCTGAACCTTACATTATGTCACAAACTACATAACTCCCATATAAAGACAATCATATTGACACTAAGTCCTGACATATGCACATGGATCTAGTGGTAATATGAGCCTTACAATATGTGAGTAATGTATGACAACGACTTTCTTCCAACACATTCTCTGACTAGAGATAAAACAAAATAAATCTAAAAGTCCAGAGTTGAAATAGATTATCTCTAAACATAAATCTTATTCATTTTAGGTACAAATGCTACATAGATAAAAACTATGAAAATGGCAATTATGGCTGCAAAGCTCTATAATACAAAAGTGAGGAAAATCCTGTAGACCTTTATTGTTGATGACAACTTCAAGACGCCTCCGGTAAGGAAAAACTAGTGGCATGCATTGCTCAGGTGTGATTGTGCTCCATTCTTCCACAGAAACATTTTTAAATTCCTGAAGGTTCTGTGGGTTCCTTCTATGACCTCTAAAGGTGGTGTCACACACAGCGACGACAACAACGACGTCGCTGCTACGTCACCATTTTCTGTGACGTAGCATCGACGTCCCGTCGCTGTGTGTGACATTCAGCAGGGACCTGGCCCCTGCTGTGAGGTCGCCGGTCGTTGCTGAATGTCCTGCTTCACTTTTTGCTCGTTACTCTCCCGCTGTGAAGCACACATCGCTGTGTGTGACAGCGAGAGAGCGACAAAATGAAGCGAGCAGGGAGCAGGAGCCGGCTTCTGGCAGCCTGCGGTAAGCTGTAACCACTGTAAACATCGGGTATCCAAGGGAAGACCTTTCCTTGGTTACCCGATATTTACATTACCAGCGTCCGCCGCTCTCACGCTGCCAGCGCCGGCTCCCTGTTCCCTGCACTCCTAGCCAGAGTACACATCGGGTTAATTACCCGATGTCTACTCCAGCTACGTGAGCAGGGAGCCGGCACTGGCAGCGTGAGAGCACACTGTTTAGCGCTGGCTCCCTGTACACGTAGCTGGAGTACACATCGGGTAATTAACCCGATGTGTACTCTGGCTAGGAGTGCAGGGAACAGGGACTGGCAGCGGGAGAGCGGCGGACGCTAGTAACTAAGGTAAATATCAGGTAACCAAGAGAAGTGCTTTCCTTGGTTACCCGATATTTACCTTAGTTACCAAGCGCAGCATCGCTTCCACACGTCGCTGCTGGCTGGTCGCTGGTGAGATCTGCCTGTTT
Organism: Anomaloglossus baeobatrachus; assembly: GCF_048569485.1. Classification (NCBI taxonomy): domain Eukaryota; kingdom Metazoa; phylum Chordata; class Amphibia; order Anura; family Aromobatidae; genus Anomaloglossus; species Anomaloglossus baeobatrachus. The sequence continues at coordinate 147,196,406 of NC_134358.1, forward strand.
GACAGCTCATCAGCGACCATGTAACGACGCAGCAGTGATCCTGATAAAGGTCAGGTCGCCCGTCGTGATCGCTGCTGCGTCGCTGTGTGTGACACCAGCTTAAGCTTTAGTTCCGCTAATAAAGTTTCTGCTGGATTCAGGTCAGGTGATTGGCTGGGCCATTTGAGTAACTTTATTTTCTCTGAAACCAATTGAGAGTTTTATTGGCTGTGTGTTTGTGATCATTGTCTTGTGGAAATGTCCACCCTCCTTTGATCTTTCTTTCTAATAGATGGTAGTAGATTTTTATCACAGATCTCTCAGTACATTTGTCCATTCATCCTTCCTTCAATGACATGAACTTTGCCAGTACTGTATGCTGAAAAACAGCCCCATAGCATGATGTTCTAACCTCCAAACTTCATAGTTAGCATGTGTTTTTATGGTGATATACAGTGCCTTTGGTTTCCAGACAAAGTGTGTATTATGGCATCCAAAGAGTTCAATTTTGGTTTTATCTGACCATGCTATATTTTCCCAGTTATTCACAGGCTTGTCTAAATGTTGTTCAGTAAACTTTAAATGTGTTTGAACATACTTTTTTCAGTATTGGAGTCTTGCATGGTGAGTGTGCATACAGACCATGGAGGTTTAGTGCATTATCTATTGTTTTCTTTAAAACAATTGTACTTGCTGATTCCAGGTCTTTTTTGGCTATCCACAGGTGGTTCTTGGCTCTTCCACAACTCTTCTGATAATTGTTTTCACTCCTCTGTCTGAAATCTTGCAGGGAGCACCTGGTTGTGGCTGGTTTATGGTCAAATGATATTCTTTCCACTTCTTGATTTTGGCCCCTATAGTGCTCACTGAATCCTTCAGTAATTTACAAATTCTTATGTAACTAATGCAATCTCTATGTTTTGCATCAATATGGTTGTGAAGATGCTAAGACCGCTCACTGGTTTTATTTATCATGAGAGGTTTCTTGTGTGGCACCTTGATAATGAGACACCCTTTTATAGGCCATCAGATGAATCAGCTTATATTATTTTTTACTAAGTGGCAGTATTGTTTTCTAATTACTGACAGATTTCAGATGGTATCATAACTGTCCATGGCATTTCGCACTTCTCTTTCATCATTTGTTCAATACTATTTCCTTATGTCATTTTTCATCATCACTTAATTTCTGGACATCTATGGTTTGATTTCTTTGCCTGTGTGGATTGGATGGGCTGTTACCAACATATAGTAAGAAATCCATATCATCAGCACTTTACAAAATACATTTATTTAGAAAATTGGTGACATGTTTAAAACTTATTTCACCTGCTGTAGATTATTTATATTTCAACTGCTGGCCTATAAAAAGGTATCTCCTTACAAAGGTGTCACACAAAAAACCTCTCATGATGGGTAAAAACAATGAGCTTAATTGCTGAACAAAAAGCATATTCAAACATATTTACAGTTTGCTCAACAACATTGAATCAAATCTGTGGAATACTGGGAGAATAGGGAGTATAGTCTGGTAAGATCAGACCAAAATTAAACTATTTGGATGCCATAATGCACACCATATATTTGGAGGTCAAAATGCATACACCATGAAATGATAAAAACAAAAATACTATACCAACAATGAAGTTTGGAGGTGGGAACATCATGCTGTGGGGCTGGTTTTTTTAGCATACAGCACTGGCAAACATAACTGAAGGGAAGATGAATAGACGAATGTACCAAGACATTCTTGATAAAAACCTGCTGGCATCTACCAAGACGATGAAGATGAAACGAGCATGGGCATTTCAGCAAGACAATGATTCTATACAAACAGCTAACGAAACTCCCAATTGGTTTCAGAGAAAGAAAATAAAGCTGCTAGAACAGTCCAGCAATTCACCTGACCTAAATTTAATAGAAAAGTTATGGAAGAAACTAATGCTTATAGTTCAAAGAAGTTGCCCACGTATGCTTTAGGTTTTTAAAATAAATTTTATGGAAGAATGGGCCAAAATGACACCTGAGCAATGCATGCGACTAGTTTCTCCATACAGGAGGAGTCTTGAAGCAGTCATTACCAACAGAGGCTTTTGAACAAAGTATTAAATGAATCTCAGTAAAGGCCCCTTTACACACTGCAACATCGCAAACGACATCGCTGTAACGTCACCGGTTTTGTGACGTAATAGCAACCTCCCCAGCGACATTGCAGTGTGTTACAGCGACCTGGCCCCTGCTGTGAAGTTGCTGATCGCTACAAATCGTTCAGGACCATTCTTTGGTCCTTTGTTTCCCGCTGTGCAGCATGATCGCTAGAAAGTCTCAGTGTGTAAAGGGGACTTTACAGCGACTTCGTTAGCGACTTCCCATTTAAAAAGCTGCTTTACAACGTCCCCAATGACTAGCTAGGTCGTTCTGCAGGTCCGGATCGCTGTTGCGTCGTTGGCCAGGTCTGCCTGTTTGACAGCTCACCAGCGACTTTGTAGCGATCCCGGCCAGGTTGGGATCGCTGGTGGGATCGCTAGAAAGTCTCAGTGTGTAAAGGGGCCTTAAGAGTGTTCAATACATTTTCCCTGTGTCATTGATCATTATTATAAATCAGTAAAATGATGGACATCTTTATTCTTTCTTTATTTGCTTGTGCGGACTGGATGGGTTGTCACCGGCACCTGGTGAGAAATTCTTGTCAATAGCACCTTTAGAAACATATTTACTTAGAAAATTGGTGAGGCATTCAACTCATTTCACTAATATATATATATATATATATATATATATATATATATATATATATATATATATATACATATATAGTGAAAAGGCGACCGGTTATGTTGAACGGGTGGTAAGTAAGTACCCCATTTAACAGTGTGTGAACTGGTGTGTATCGTCCCAATATACTGTATGGATAGATATATGCAAAAATGGTGTGCCGTTCCAAAGCGACTGAAAAAGTCTGGCAGCAAGTTGTCCAGATGAGGGCCAAAGGGGTGAGCCTATCAGAAATAGCAAGAAAAGTTGGTTGTTACAAGTCTGGGATTTCGAAAATATTGCATCTATTCAACATCACAAACCCTTTCAAGTCCCCTAAGAAGGCTGGTCGCCCTTAAAAGACAAATGCAAGAGAGGACAGGAAAATGCAGAGACTCTCCATGGGTAATTGTCACTATTCTCTGTGCAGAGCATCTCCGAGACTTGGAGATGCTCTGCGGCGCTTACAGATCTGGAAGGGTCTCTATTCCTTTGCGCAGAGCATCTTACCTATGGAGATGCTCTGCGGCGGCGCCCTTGATACTGAACTTTCTAGTTCTCTAATTTTGGTGCGTCTCATTGTTAAAAAAGTGTCTGTTTGACACATGTTCGGTTCGGTGTATGGAGGTTTTGTGATTCCTAAGGAAGGAATCGCTGAAAGAGAGGATTCGCGAGTCCTAACCAGGAATGGACAGTATGCCTGGTTTGTGTTCCTTTTGAACCAGAAAAGGGCTCATGTTTTGTTGCTGGAGTGCAAGTTTATATGTGCTAAATAAACTTGCTGGACTTTTAAAGTCACAGTGTTTCCTACCTCGAGAAATAACCTCAAGTCAGTGGTTCCCCAGTCTTTCTTCTGCAAAAATGCCAGGAACTGTTCTCAATATTCCACATGTGGTCTGATCAATGATTTCTATAAGTGTAAACCTAGGTGTATCGAAAACAAGTAAGCTCCATATGGACCCCTGTGATGTTCCAATATGACCGTGTATGAGCAGGTTTCATTTGTTACTTTTGTTTTGTATCCAGTTATGAAAGAACTTGTCCAGTCTAATTGTCTGCAGTCAGTGTATGTGACTGCAGACTTTTGAATCCTCACAGCGAACTCACTACACAAGCTCAGGATTCATAGCGAGACAAAGTGGTTACGTGAGTTGAAGTATTGCAGTTACGTGTCAACTAGATATGCCTGCCTGGCTCAATTTACTTGTATTCTAAATCAGAATGTGGCAGGAAGCGTACAGATGGCATTCTTGTGGCCATGTGACTGCCCACTTTTGCCACCAGCCGCAAGAGTGTGTGATGCCTGAGCTGTGAGGATTTAGAAATCTGCAGTCACAAACCGTAACTGCAGATTTTCATCCCAAACCTGGATATCCCCTTTAACCAAATTCACAATTGTACTTATTTTATATGGATTATTGTCATTAAATTGTGTCTGACACATAATATATTAACCATTACTTTCATTTCAAATAATTGTAATGTCACATGACTAACTCAAATCTGGTTCATGACTACAACGGCTATTGGCACCAGTTATCTCTTTCTTATCCTTGTGTATTCCAGATATGGAAAAATATGACTCAAATTGCTCATTTTACCTGATAAATGCAACACTAACCTCATTTTACCTATGAAATTAGTTGTACATTCACATTTTATCTGTATAGTTTAACATAAATGAATCCTGATATCATAACAGATAGCAGCAATGCTTGTAATAAAAGAATAACACGTTGACCCTTAAAGAAGCATTCAAGGATTTTTTATTTTGACTATTTATTGAAGCACAGGTTATAATTATAGAATAATGTAGAGGATTTTCTGACTAGCATAAGCAGAGATACCCAAGGACTTGTGAATCATCATCAGACGTAACTTCAATATTGCCTTTCCAGGGGCTTTCACACAGTAATGTAACAATTTTTTGCTGTTCCTTGGTTCTGGCAATAGCTATTGCCAGCAGATATTGATAAAGGAGAAACAAGAGGTTTTTTTGTAGAAAAATACTTACATTTAATGGACAGAAATGTATCAATAATAATAGAGATAGTGTGATAAAATGAAATTGCGTACAACGGGCAAAGGGATAAAGTCATTCATATGAGCTGTACAGTTAATATAGCTAAAATTCCACTATGCACATGTATAGACTGATAATACGCAGAGTACAGGACACATTAGTTGTGGACCAAAGCTCAGTACATATAATAAGACACAATTATTAGACAAATGCCCGTAACCGTGCGGGGAGGTGAAACCCCAGTAAATCCTTATCCAGACCATATTGTGTACCTACCCATGTTGAATGAATCACAGTCAGTGCCACATATATCTCCTAGCAGAGAGCACACATGCCCCCAATTCAGGACCCCATGTGACCCCCAACAAGAGTTTCGCTTAGTAGGTATATGGTTGCTTCATCAGGGGTAGAAGCAACCACATATGGTATAAAGCAATGGCCAGTTAAGAAACATATCCCACAGCATCAAAAATAGAACAAAAAAATGTCAAAGTAAAATATAAAAAAATAAAATTTTATTTAATGGACATATAAAGTGAAATATAAAATTAATGTGTATATCAGACCTGAGAAAAACGTTTGGGTGAGTAAATAAGCTTAAGTCATTTAACAAAATCAGAGATAATAAAGTTAAAAAAAATACCTCTACGGTAAGTCAATTATCAATATAGATGTATAATAAAAGTAAATTCCTAATAAAATGAAGTTAGAGATGGATACCTCAAGGTGTCATTAAGAGTGTAAAGATTTCTAGAAATCCCATTCACTGTGCTTGTACTGTATAACGCAGCGTTTTGGAAGCAGCTGAAACACACTGCATCCAGAACGCTGCTATTCCTGGTTGTGGGCACACAGCCTTAAAGGAGATGGTCGTTTAAACATAAAATTAACACTTTCTTCTATTTGGGTGTTTGCTTGTCGGTGTCACAAGCGCACTGCGGTTCCAACCATTCGCAGAGCGCTTCTAAAGCCAGCAAGTAAACATCTGGATAAGAAGGCTGCGCGAATGAATGATAAGTGCACACGCGCGGATTCTCCAGGAGCGGAGAGTGACGTCAGTCATGTAAATTCATGGTATCACGCCCACAGGGGCGTGATACCATGGAAAGCATGCAAATGTCCATGGTGCGAAGCGACACCCTGGGGACTAGACCCTATGCTTATTTATTTACATAGGGAACACATAAGTTATAAAATGTTTTTTTTATAAATTCATATTACACAATATTACAACACAGGGCTGGGTAGGAAGGGGTTTCTAGGCCACACATCACCCTGCTTGTAGGTTAGAATGCATAAGGGACCTGACAGGTTCCCTTTAAGAATATGTTTACTACTAATAAAACATTATTGTAAAAGGGGATCTATCACAAAGTTATTGCAACCTAATCTCTGATCATAATTAGGAGACAGAGACCCTGATTCCAGTGATTTGTCACTTACTAGAGAGTTTTGTGTAGTTGTGATAAAAGCACTGTTTTATTAGCAGGAGATTATTATTAGAGGACTTGTAACCCTGCTTCCATATTCATGAGCTCTGCATTACCCCACCCCCACAACACATTGGCATCTGTATGTTCTTGTACAATGTACACAAAGCTACCAATCAGTACAGTGGGCGGGGTTATGTAGGGCTCAGCATTCAGAAAATTGCTAGATCTGTAGCAGATAAAACAATTTTATCAAACAAAAATTAGAACAATAAGTGACACATTGCTGGAATTAAGGTCTCTGTCACTACATTATGTTGCTCTCAGATGAGGTAACAAAGTCCCTGTAAAGGGTCTTCTGTTTAAAGGGGTACTCCGGGGAGATAAAAAAGAAAATTGTACTGTCCCTGCACTCATACTATAAAGCAGAGATGCCTGGTACAGTTCTAGTATCTTTAGATCACTTGTAATTCAGTTATACAGTAGCTGCTCCTACCCCTCACTTATGGGACGTCACGTCACACATCATTGTGCAGCTCCGTGCTGTATTACTAAGCCTTCTATAATACCGTGTTTTTCCAAAAATAAGACACTGTCTTATATTTTTTTTGCCCCCCAAAAAAGCACTAGGGCTTATTTTTGGAGGAGGTCTTATTCTTGGAGAAACACGGTTGGGGGTAAATTTACTCCCCAAAAAAGCAGACCCCCCCACTTCCCAGGAGACTCATACTCACCAGACCAGGACGTCTGCGTGGTTCCCAGGTCCTCCTGTGATCTCCGGTGGTTGCTGCACGCTGTCCTCCCCTGCTGCTAGCTTGCTCGCTGACACACACAGCTGATCGCAGACACACACAGCAGATCGCAGACACACACAGCAGATCGCAGACACACACAGCAGATCGCAGACACACACAGCAGATCGCAGACACACACAGCAGATCGCAGACACACACAGCAGATCGCAGACACACACGGCAGATCGCAAACACACACAGCAGATCGCAGACACACACAGCAGATCGCAGACACACACAGCAGATCGCAGACACACACAGCAGATCGCAGACACACACAGCAGATCGCAGACACACACAGCAGATCGCAGGCACACACAGCCGATCACAGATACACACATCCGATCACAGGGACACACAGCCGAACGCAGACATACACAGCCGATTGCAGACACACACAGCAGATCACACACACACACACATCACATCCAGCACTTATGGCAGCAGGGAATGAGAGCAAGTCACGTGTCCGACCGCAGGTCCTGTTCCTTGCGCTCCACTGCACTGCCTCTCAGGATTCTCCCGGCGAGAAGAGATCGGTGTCGATGGATGAGGTGAGTGTGTATACGATCCGATGTGTGTGCGATCCGCTGTTTGCGTGTGTGATTTGATGTTTGCGTGTGATCCGATGTTTGTATGTGCGATCTGATTGTGTGCGATCTGACTGTGTGCGTGATCCGATGTTTATGTGTGAGATCTGAGTGTGTGTGTGTGTGTGTGTGTGTGTGTGAGAGAGAGAGCTGATGAGTGTGGGTGTGTGATCACTGCAGGTCCTGCCGCTCAGTATCGGGTGAGTGTAATTGCCGGATGCCGCTGTCTATAATGAAGTCTCCTGCAGTATCTGTATCTATTTTAGCTGGACGGACACTTCATTATTGATCCGCGACTAGGGCTTATTTTTGGGGGAGGGCTTATATTTAAGCCTTTCTCCAAAAATGCTGAAAATCCCTGCTAGGGCTTATTTTTGGGGGAGGTCTTATTTTTGGAAAAACACGGTAGCTGCTTCTGCAGTTTAAGAACAGGGGGCTTAACATCCCAAAAGCTCTGTGCTGTATCAGTCTCCTGATGTTTCTGCAGTCTGAGAACATGGGGCTTGACGCCCCAGAAGCTCGGGCTGTATCAGTCGCCTGATATCTGCTTCGAAGCAGATAATAGGAGATGTGGCCACACTCTCTCTTCTCAGATTGTGAAAGCATCAAGAGAGTGATACAGCAGCAAGCTTCTGGGATGTCATACCCCCTCTTCTCAGATTGTAGAAGCATCAGGAGACAGATATAGAGCTTCTGGGACATAACACCCAGTTTTTGAACTGCAGGAAGCAGCTATTATAGGAGGCTTACTGATACAACACGTAGCTGTACAATGATGTGTGACATAACTTCCCAAACAGGAGGGGTGAAGAGCAGCTACTTTATAACTGAATTAAAAGTGATCTAAAGATACTAGAAGTATACTAGGCATTTCAGTTTTATTGTGTATGAGTACAGGGACAATTTTTTTTTATTTTTTTTTCATCTCAACGGAGTACCCCTTTAAACAACAGACTATATATTTCCATAAAACTTTTGATATAATTTCCAAATATTTTATCTTGCATTGTTGTATTATGTCACAGAGAAGGGGAGATTGGAAGCTCTACAGGGGCTATATATATATATCCATTAACCTAATCGTTACCCTGATCACATGACCATACGACACATCTTTACCCCTGTAGAGTAACAGAGCACAATCAACCTTTCACCTATATAACATCCCCAATTTGAAGTAGCCTTTACACCTTACCTTCTTATTCATCACACTGCCATTTACTTGCTAATTGCAAGAATGGTACAAAGTTCAAAAATGAATAATATGAAGACATGCAATGATACCATGACTAACATTTCTGTTTCCATCAGCAGATCTGCTTTTTTGTACAAATTCTAACTAGCTCCAGCTGCCTTTTCACAGCTATAAAAAGAACTAATGAAAAGATAAATACTGGCTCCACTGCCCCCTAGCCTTTACGTCAAGGCTGTGCACTGGACTACCTTCTGCTAAAAGCTCAGTGTGAATGAATTGGCTGATCAAAACCAGCTCTCTCTGGTTCTCTGAAGTTTGTTTACTGAACAGCGTGTGCTGAGGCACATACTGGAGGTGGGGGAGTGAGCAAGACAAGGGAGCGATGGGGGGAGAAAGGAGCAGAAATCACATGATGCCCTGGATTCTGCAGCCAACATTCCTGACAGGCTGAATGTAACCCTAGCACAGAACAAATAGGAAATGGAAAGCCTGTAAATCAGGAAACCGCTGACTTACCGTAAGAAAAAAGTTTAATCATGATGACAGGCATGTCAAGTGAAATTGTGATTTAACCCTTAAAATCCACATCTAATATTCTAGATAAGAGCGGTTACTATTTAACATACTGTAGATGGTGTATCATACTGAACTGCGTCACTGTAAGTAAAATTAGCGAGTGGCATAACGCTCCCTGTAGGAGATACAACCTAACATTGAAATATCACACTTCTTTACAATTTGCATATGGGTGGCTATAACAAAATAAGTCAACCAAGCCTGGGACCTCTTTAGCTGGGTTTACACACTGCAACATCGCAAAGGACATCGCTGTAACGTCACCGGTTTTGTGACGTAACAGCGACCTCCCTAAGTCTCTGCTAAGTCGCTGGTGAGCTGTCAAACAGGCAAACCTGGCCAACACCTCAACAGCGATCCGGACCTGCAGAGCGACTTAGCTGGTTGTTGGGGACGTTGATAAGCAGCCTTTTGAAAGGGAAGTTGCTAACAAAGTCGCTGCAAAGTCTTTCACACACTGAAACTTTCCAGCGATGCATGCTGCACAGCGGGAAACAAAGGACCTAGGAATGGTCCTGAACGATTTGTAACGATTACAACTTCACAGCAGGGGCCGGGTCCCTGATGGGTTTCACACACTGCAACATCGCAAACAACATCGCTATTGCGTCACAAAACCGGTGACGTTACAGCGATGTCGTTTGAGATGTTGCAGTGTGTAAACCCAGCTTTTAAGAAAGAAAAAATTAGGCAGGTATTGGCGATTATATGCCCATAGATTTAGCATTTTACTAAGTATTTTTAAAAAACATTAAATATTTAAAAATACAGTGGAACCTTGGATTAGGAGTAACTTGGTTTGAGAGCATTTTGCCAGACAAGCAAAGCTTTTTACAAAGTTGTAACTCGGTTTAAGAGCTATGATTTGCAATAAGAGCAAATACTCTCCACGCACACTTCTGGTTCCATCCTTTCACCACACTCTGGAGGTAACTTTCTGCACATATGTGCTGTATTCTGTATACAGTATACCATTGTACAGTACAGTATATACACTATATAGGATGTCTACCAATTTGCATTTGTGGATACAGTATTGTACTTTCTTTCTGCTAACCAGTACAGCACATTGCTTATACTGTACCTCCCGCACACCAACAATTCTATGGTAAGCTAATGTGCAGTTTAATTTGTTTTATATGTTTTTTACTGTACAGTATTTTGTATTAGTGTACTGTAATAATTTTATATGAATACAGTACATTATTTTATATTACTGTCAGAAGTTTGTATAAATACAGTAAATATTATTGGGTTGTGGAACGAATTGTCTGTGTTTCAATTATTTCCTACAGGAAACTTCGCTTCCATATAAGAGTAACTTGGTTTAAGAGCACACTCCCGGATCCAATTATGCTCATAATCCAAGGCTTCCTTCCTTTTTCTCCAGCCATATGGACTTTACATTTTCAGTTGCCTTACAAATATCACATCATTTTAGGGAAGAATTTACATATAAACACACACCTCCCCCTCACTTAATTATATCGTAATTTCTTAGCATATGTAGCCCTGTAACGTAACAGCCCAGTCATAGCTGTCATCCAGCCAGCTGAGATGTGTGCCTACTAGGCACGAGCATAATCGTTATCTGCTCGTGCCGTTTAACCATTTAAAAGGCGCTGTCAAAATGTGACAGTGCCATTATAATCGCGATTGCGGTAAACTTTTACTTACTGCCCGATACCGGAAGTCACGTGACATGATCACGTGACTTCCGGTGGTTGTCATGGTAGCACAGGGTCATGTGATGACTCCTGTGCTAGACATGAACTACTTTCAGTTTCACTTGGCCCCGAGCCCAGTGAAGCAGAAAGTGAGCGTATCTGCTGTTTACAGCTGTATAGCTGTGATCAGCAGATAGGGCAGAGCGATCGGATTGCTGATCGCCATAGCCCCCTAGGGGGACTAGTAAAATAAAAAAAAAAGTAAAAAAAAAAAAATTTAAAAAAACAAAACAAAAAAACACCCTAAAAAGTTCAAATCACCCCCTTTCGCCCCATTGAAAACTAAAGGGTTAAAAAAATAAAAAATATACACACATTTGGTATCGCCACGTTCAGAAACGCCCGATCTATCAAAATATAAAATCAATTAATCTAAATCCAAAAATGACGTTTTTTTATCGCCACAACTTTTGCGCAAAATGCAATAAAAAGCGATTAAAATGTAGCATCTGTGCAAAAATGGTACAGTTAAAAACGTCAGCTCGAGACGCAAAAAATAAGCCATCACTGAGCCTTAGATCCCCAAAAATGAGAACGCTACGGGTCACGGAATATGGCGTAAAACGTGCGCCACTTTTTTCGGACAAACTTCTGATTTTTTTTTTACCCTTATATAAAAGTAAACCTATACATTTGGTATCTACGAACTCGCACTGACCTGAGGCATCACACCCACACATCAGATTTACCATATAGTGAATAAAATATTTCAAAAACAATAGTGGTATCGCACTTTTTTTGCAATTTTTCTGCATTTGGAATTTTTTCGCCGTTTTCCAGTACAATATATGGTAAAACTTATGGTTTCATTTAAAAGTACAGCTCGTTCGGCAAAAAATGAGCCCTCACATGACCATATTGACTGAAAAATAAAAAAGTTACGTCTCTCAGAAGAAGAATGGCGAAAAAAAACGGAAAGCGAAAAATTAGTTGGTCCTGAAGGGGTTAAGAGTCTAGCACTTGCTCATAACAATGAAAATTTTCCGTTGAATTTGTTTGGACCATTTAGATGGCATGTATATTTCCAGTGCTGAGGAGTAGCGGTAATGCCACAAACAGGGATTGCAGTTGCACGCTCAGGCCTCTCCAACTACGTTTATGTTAAATAAAGAATAGCCACAATGCTAAACAAATGGCCCAAATTGGACTATTTTGAGTGTTTTTCTGAGTTGGTCTCTTGTTGGTTTACCTATGCCCATAAAAATCTTGGAAGGACACTAGTAAATGGAGATTTTATTACACATATTTTAATGTATTAAAATGATTGTCTTTTCCTTCAGATGCAGACAATATGGGTTCATCCATTCTACTGGGAAAGGTGGTGTGGTACTTGTATTTAAGAAATTAGCATTTTGATGACTTTTATCTACTCTGTAATTATCACCACACGGACTGAAAAACGTATATAATGACAACCAAACGTAAAAGAGGAAGCAAAAAACATACTAACGTCAAAGAAATATTTAACAGATTCAGAAAGTAAATGTGGAATTCTGATCTATACATGTTAATTCAAAATATTTACTGCAAGTGGCCTGAATAACCCAGCTTATGAGACTTAGTCATGAAAGACATCACCCTACAGTGCTAGGACGTGTTTAGCAAATCAGTGTACACCAGTTTCCACTGTACTTAGAAAAAGCATAGCACAAAGACAGGTGGTGTCACACACAGCGACAACGACGTCGCTGTTAAGTCACCATTTTCTGTCGCTGTGTGTGACATCCAGCAACGACCTGGCCCCTGCTGTGAGGTCGCCGCTCGTTGCTGAATGTCCTGCTTCATTTTTTGCTCGTCGCTCTCCCGCTGTGAAGCACACATCGCTGTGTGTGACAGCGAGAGAGCGACGAACTGAAGCGAGCAGGGAGATGGCTTCTGGCAGCCTGCGGTAAGCTGTAACCAAGGTAAACATCGGGTAAGCAAGGGAAGCCCTTTCCTTGGTTACCCGATATTTACATTAGTTACTAGCACCGCCGCTCCCAGTGCCGGCTCCCTGCATACGTAGCTTTAGTACACATCGGGTAATTAACCCGATGTGTACACTGGCTAGGAGTGCAGGGAGCAAGCGCTAAGCGGTGTGCTCTCATGCTGCCAGTGCCGGCTCCCTGCTCCCTGCACACGTAGCTGGAGTACACATCGGGTAATTAACTCGATGTGTACTCTGGCTAGGAGAGCAGGGAGCCAGCGCTAAGCGGTGTGCTCTCACGCTGCCAGTGCCGGCTCCCTGCACACGTAGCTGGAGTACACATCGGGTAATTAATTCGATGTGTACTCTGGTTAGGAGGGCAGGGAGCAGGGAGTCGGCACTGGCAGCGTGAGAGCGGCGGACGCTGGTAATGTAAATATCGGGTAACCAAGAGAAGTGCTTTCCTTGCTTACCCGATATTTATCTTAGTTACCAAGCGCAGCATCGCTTCCACGCGTCGCTGCTGGCTGGAGGCTGGTCACTGGTCGCTGGTGAGATCTGCCTGTTTGACAGCTCACCAGCGACCCTGTAACGACGCAGCAGCGATCCTGATAAGGTCAGGTCGCTCGTCGTGATCGCTGCTGCATCGCTGTGTGTGACCCCAGCTTTACCCATATACAAACGGCAAAAGACACTGAATAAATATCCGGCATTATTTTTTTTTTTCTTTTTTAATAGAGGATACATCCTCATCTATTAGTCAGAAAGGAAAGCAGTTACAATAGTCATCATTGGAATACTAGGAATGTCCATAAATTACAGAAGTGGGTAATTAATTTTTCAAAGCAACCACGAGATACTGTGACTGTTGTGGAGGACTGAATCAACCAGACAGACTTAATTCTGTTTATTATTATTTTATATTAATTTTTATCACTTAATATTGAGCAGATTTAAGTATGTGGATTTGTGGATACTGTTAATACGAGCATAGAATGGTAGAGTTGGAAGAAACCTCAAGAGTGAGTGCAGGTTTTCCTAAATCATCTCAGCTATAGGTTTATCCAGTTTCTGCTTGAAGATTTCCATTGATGGTGAGCTCACTACCTCCCGTGGTAGCCTGTTCTACTCTCTGACTGCCCTCACTGTAGAAAGTTTTTCCTAATGTCTAATCTGAATTTCTTGCCTTTTAGTTTCATACCATTGCTTCTTGTAATTCCTTGTGCTAATGAGAACAGGGTAGTTCCTGTGCGCTGTGACTACCTTTCAGATATTTGTAGACCGCTATTAATTCTCCTCTCAGCCTTCTTTTTTTTTGCTAACTAAATATTCCTATTTCTTTTCTCCGGTCTTCATATGACATGGTTTGCAGACCTTCTACCAATCTTGGTTGCTTTTTTCTGTATTTGCTTCAATATATCAATGTCTTTCTTGAATTGGGGCACCCAGAACTGTACACAGTATTCCAGGTGGGATCTGACTAGAGCAGAGTATAGGGGAGTAATGACCTCTCTTGATCTAGATTCAATGCTTCTCTTGCTTCTCTGGCAGCACCACACTGTTGGTTTAAGCTGGGTTCACACATAGCCACAGCGACAACGACGTCGCTGTTACGTCACCATTTTCTGTGATGCAACAGCGACCTTGTATGTAGCTGTTATGATCGCTGCTTAGCTGTCAAACACAGCGATGCAGCAGCGATCATAACGTCGCTACATGTGCAGAGAGCAGAGAGCCGCGCACACTGCTTAGCGCTGGCTCCCTGTTCTCCTAGCTACAGTACACATCGGGTTAATTAACCAGATGTGTACTGCAGCTACATGTGCAGAGAGCAGGAGCCGGCACTGGCAGCGTGAGAGCGGCGGAGGCTGGTAACGAAGGTAAATATCGGGTAGCCACCTTGGTTACCCGATATTTACCCTGGTTACAGCTTACCTCAGCTGCCAGATGCCGGCTCCTGCTCTCTGCTCGCTTCATTTCGTCGCTCTCTCGCTGTCACACACAGCGATCTGTGCATCACAGCGGGAGAGCAACAATAAACAAAAACGAACCAGGGCTGTGTGTAACGAGCAGCAATCTCACAGCAGGGGCCAGATCGCTGCTCAGTGTCACACACAGCGAGATCGCTAATGAGGTCACTGCTGCGTCACAAAAACCGTGACTCAGCAGCGATCTCGCTGTGTGTGAAGCACCCCTTACCTTACAGTAGGGCTTATTGCAACACATTCTTATCAGTAACAGCTAATCAAGACCCTATAGCTTACTGATTTTTATAAAGTTTAAAAATTACAGTGGCATTAAACGTTTTGGCAACCCTGATCAAAATTATTGTGAACAGTGCAGTAAGTTAAAGATGAAATGATCTCTAAAAGGCATTACGTTAAAGATGGCACATTTACTTCTAGGCAAAAACAAAGTTATTTTCATCTTTTACATATTAAAGATTACAAAAAGGAAAATGAGGAGATGCAAACATTTAGACACCCTGCATGGTTAGTACCTAGTTGCAGCCCCTTTGGCAAGTATTACAGCTTTCAAATGCTTTTTGTAGCCAGCCAAGAGTCTTTCAATTGTTGTTTAAGGGATTTGCATCCATTATTCCTTGAAAAAGTCTTCCAGTTCTGTGAGACTCCTGGGCTGTGTTTAAGGTCTAGCCACAGATTTTCAATGATGTTCAGATCAGGGGACTGTGAGGGACATTGTAAAACCTTGATCTTGCACCTTTTGAGTTAGTCTATTGTGGACTTTGATGTGTGTTTAGGATCATTATCCATTTGTAAAGGCCTTACTCTTTTCAACTTCAGCTTTTGGTACAAATGGGGATATGTTTGCATCAAGAATTTGTTAAAATTCCATTGAATACATTTTTCCTTCTACCCGTTAAATGTACCCCATGTCATTGGTTGCATAACAACCCCAAATAATCATTGCTCCATCCTTGATCCACCCCCCATGCTTAATGTTTGGCAAGATGTTTTTTTCCTGACATTCTCTGCCCTTTTTTTGCCACACATAGCTTTAATCATTGTGGTCAAAGGATTTCATTTTAACCTTATCGGTCCTACAGGACTTATTTCCAAAATGCATCAGGCTTGTTTAGATGTTCTTTTACATACTTCTGACCCAGAATTTTATGGTGAGGATGCAGGAGAGATTTTCTTCTGATAACTGTTCCATTAAGGCCATATTTGGGGCGGCACGGTGGCTCAGTGGTTAGCACTGCAGCCTTGCAGCGTTGGGGTCCTGGGTTCTAGTCCCACTAAGGACAACATCTGCAAGGAGTTTGTATGTTCTCCCCGTGTTTGCGTGGCTTCCCTCCAGGTATTCCGGTTTCCTCCCACATTCCAAAGACATACTGATAGGAACTTTAGATTGTGAGCCCCAATGGGGACAGAGTTGCCAATGTATGTAAAGCGCTGTGGAATTAACAGCGCTATATAAATGAATAAATATTATTATTATTAGTGCGGGTGTCTCTGAACAGTAGAACAATGTACCACAACTCCAGAGTCTGCTAAATCTTACAAAAGGTCTTTTGGAGTATTGCAAGGGTTCTGATTTGCCTCTCTAGCAATCCTATGAGCAGCTCTCACAGAAATTTTGTTTGGTCTTCCAGACCTTATCTTGACCTACACTGTTCCTGTTAGCTGCCATTTCTTAATTACATTTGGAGCTTACGAAAGGGCAACTTAAAAAATGGTTTGCCCTCTACTTGTAGCCTTCTCCTGTTTTGTGGGCCTCCACCATTTTCATTTTCAGAGTGCTAGGCAGCGTCTTACAAGAACCCATGGATGCTGTTTTTTGGCATAAGGTTAAAAGAGGCTGGGTTTTTATAAAGCTGTGAAATTTGCATCACCTGGCCTTTGTGAACGATGATAGTGAACAAGCCAAAACCCTAACAGGCTAATTAAGGTCGGAAACTAAGCTCTAAGCACATATATCTCCAAGGGTGCACAAACTTTTGAATTGGCACATTTTCCTTTTTTAACTTTTAAAATCTAAAAGATGACAATAAGTTTTTTCCCTAAAATACAAAGGAAATGTGTCATTTTTAACTTTGTCTTTTAGAGATCATTTCATCTTCAACTTATATAACTGTTTCCAATTTTTGACCAGATTTACGATTTTTTTTTCTAAAGACTATTTGGAAAACAATAGCACCATGCTGCGAGTGCCTCTGCAAATTGGAATCAAATGTACCCATACACTTCTATGGGTGCGTGTGAAACATCAGACTGCAATTGAATGTCATTTGAGTGCAATCCAGTATATACAGAGGCAGGCAATAAAGAAGATGGAGAGATTAATCACTCCATCTTCTCTTTACCTGTACTCTGATTCTCGCTGCAAGTACATGCTCACAGCAGAGTTTGAACTGAAATTCATTAGCATATCGATTTAAATACACCAGATTGATCCTAGCCTTAAAGGGAATCTGTCAGCAGGTTTTTGCTGGCTCATCTGAGAGCGGCATGATGCAGGCAAAGAGATCCTGAATCCAATGATTTACCACTTAGATTACAGGGTGCATCCATTCTGACACAATCAAATATTTTAGTTTTAGCAAAGTGGCAGAACTTAAAAAGCTGCCCCTGCCCACACCAGGCTTTCAGTGTACATTTCTATACACAGAAGCTGCTAATCACGGAGGGGGCGGAGTCGGACATGAGCTCACATGCTCCTCAGTCTGACTAATAATAAAGTTACTGAAGCTTGAACTATTATTGCAAGTTAACAAAAAACAATTTGTGATAAGAGGCACATGGCTGAAATCTATGTGTTAACCCTTAAGGCCCAGTCACACTAAACAACTTACCAGCGATCCCAACAACGATTCAACCTGATAGGAATCGCTGGTAAGTTGCTAGGAGTCGCTGGTGAGATGTCACACTAAGCGACGCTCCAGCGACCCCACCAGCAACCTGACCTGACAGGGATCGCTGAAGCGTCGCTACACGTGGAAGCATGCTGTGCTTGGTAACTAAGGTAAATATCGGGTAACCAACCCGATATTTACCTTGGTTACCAGCGCACACCGCTTAGCGCTGGCTCCCTGCACACCTAGCCACAGTACACATGGGGTTAATTACCCCATGTGTACTCTGCATACGTGTGCAGGCAGCAGGAAGCCGGCTTCTGCGGACGCTGGTAACCACAGTAAACATCGGGTAACCAAGAAGCCCTTCCCTTGGTTACCCGATATTTACCTTCGTTACCGGCGTCCACCGCTCTCACACTGCCAGTGCCGGCTCCCTGTTCCCTGCACTCTTAGCCACAGTACACATCGGGTTAATTACCCGATGTGTACTCTGCTACGTGTGCAGGCAGCAGGGAGCCGGCTTTGGCGGACGCTGGTAACCACGGTAAACATTGGGTAACCAAGAAGCCCTTCCCTTGGTTACCCGATATTTACCTTCGTTACCGGCGTCCACCGCTCTCACACTGCCAGTGACGGCTCCCTGTTCCCTGCACTCTTAGCCACAGTACACATCGGGTTAATTACCCGATGTGTACTCCAGCTACGTGTGCAGGGAGAAGAGAGCCGGCACTGACAGCTGAGAGCTGCGAACGCTGGTAACAAAGGTACATATCGGGTAACCAAGGAAAGGGCTTCTTGGTTACCCGATATTTACATTGGTTACCAGCGTCCGCAGAAGCCGGCTCCCTGCTCACTGCACATTTAGTTGTTGCTCTGTCGCTGTCACACACAGCGATATGTGCTTCACAGCGGGAGAGAAACAACTAAAAAATGGTCCAGGACATTCAGCAACAACCAACGACCTCACAGCAGGGGCCAGGTTGTTGCTGGATGTCACACACAGCAACATCGCTAGCACGTTGTGCCTCAGCAGCGATGTTGCTTAGTGTGACGGTACCTTTACAGCATGTGGTCTTCAAATTACATTGCAACAACCTGCTGATAAATTGCATTACATTTGATGGTATTCACATCTTAATTGGAGTAAGGATTTAGGAATTACAGCTCTTTAATATGTAGTAGCTTCGTCTTTTCAAAAGTACCCAAAGTAATTGGACAATTATCTCATAAGCTCTTTAATACGTTGCATGGGTTATTCCCTCATTAATCCATCATTATTTAAAGTAAAAGGTCTGGAGCTGATTCCATATATGACTTTTGCATTCGGAAGTTGTTGCTCTGAACTCACAACATGCGGTCAAAGGAGCTCTCAATTGAAGAGAAACAGATCATCATTAGGTTGAAAAACAAGAAATCAATAAGAGTTAGCAGAAATATTAGAAGTGGTCAAATCAACATCCTGCAAAAGAAAGTGCACAGTGAGCTTGGGAACTCTAGAATGCCTGGATGTACATGGAAGACACAGAGGTGGATGATTGCAGAATTCTTCCCATGGTGAAGGAAAAACCCCTTCATAATATTCATCAAAATTAAGAGCACTCTCCATGACGTTGGTGTTTCAATATGTAAGTCTACTATAAAGAGAAGAGTTCATGAAAGCAAATACACAGGGTTCACCATAAAGTTCAATCCATTAATCAGCCTTAAAATTACAAAGGCCAGATTATACTTTGCCAAAAAAACATTAAAAGAATCAAGCCCAGTTCTGGAAAAGCATTCTTTGGACAGATGAAGCGAAGATCATTTTGTACTAGAATGATGGGTAGAAGAAAGTATGGAGAAGGCTTGGAACGGCACATCACGTCCTCTGTAAAAGATGGTGGAAGCAGTCTGATGGTCGCGCATATATGACTTCCAATGACACTGGATCACTTGTGATTATTGATGATATGACTGAAGACAGAAGCAGCCGGATAAATTATTCAGTGTACAGGGCTATACTTTCTGCTCAGATTCAGCCAAATGCAGCAAGGTTGATTGGAAGCCACTTTAGATGGGCAAACCTAAAACATACTGTGAAAGCAACAAAGGAGTTTTTAAGGCAAAGAAATGCAATATTCTAAAACGATCGAATCAATCAACCGATCTCAACCCCGTGGAGCATGCATTTCACATGCTTTAGACTCCTTTCACATTGCGTTTTTCTCTACGTCCACAGGTCCCGTCGGAGGATCCGTCCAAACCCACCCCTCCCCCACTCTGCCAAGCGTGTTCCGGACGCATGCGCCCGGCAGGGCCATTCACTACTATAAAGTGCACTGCAATAGCGTGTGCTCTGTTTTGTGCCATTTTGTGCACATATACGTTTCTGCAGACGGACACCCGAACGTAGGTGGTCTACGTTCGGGTGTCCGTCTGCAGAAACGTATATGTGCACAAAATGGCACAAAACAGAACACACGCTAACGCAGTGCGCTCCATAACAGTGAATGGCCCTGCCGGGCGCATGCGTCCGGAACACTCTTGGAAGAGTGGCGGAGGGGCGGTTCGGACGGATGCTCAGATGGGACCTGTGAGCGGAAGGTAAAACGCAATGTGAAAGGGGCCTAAGACATAACTAAAAGGCATAAAGACCCACAAACAAGCAACAATTGAAGTCAGGTGTAGTAAAAGCCTGGAAAAGAACCACAAAAGAGGAAACCCAGTGTTTGGTGATGTCCATGGCTTTCAGACTTCAGGCAGTCATTGCCTGCAAAGGATTCTCTACAAAGTATTTAAAATGATTTTTTTATTTTTTTTTTATGGTAGAGTTAATTTGTCCAATTACTTTTGAGCCCCTGAAATGAGGAGGATTTTTAGAAATAAGGTTGAAATTCCTAAATGTTTCACATGATATTTTTGTTCAACCCCTTAACTTAAACCTGAAAGTCTACACTTCAATTGCATCTCAGCGGTTTCATTTTAAATTAAAAAAAAAAAAAGCAGCATGCAGAGACTAAACCACGATGATTCGATCACTGTCCAAATATTTCTGCACCTACCTGTATTTATACACGCCTGCATACACTTACCTAAGAGCATACTATGTATGATAATTCACAAGCATAAAAATACTACGTAGTACAATTATATTGTAATTTCAGGTATATAAGTTCCATTGCATTGGCAAGCATGGAAGCAATGCAATAAAAAAAAAAAAATTATATATATATATATATATATATATATATATATATACACACACACATATATATATATATACACACAAAGACAAAAATGCCTAAAATTATTGAAAAAAATCAAATATAATAAAACAGAAATGTCTAGCAGTCAACTATTACAAAAATGTAAACCATGTGTTACAAAGTAGCATTACACTATTTATTGGCACACTAGAACACACGGTTTTTAGGAGTATGCCCCTATAATTGTATATGGGGCTGTTATGTACATCAAAGAATACCCCTAACAGTGCTAAACAGTTAATAGATCAGTGTCATGTCAACATTGCTCCTATAACTGTTAAATCTAATCCTTTCTACTGAACATTTTTTTTTTTTAGATCACCCCCTGAGGTGGTATCCACAGCACTTTTCTTCATGGGCAGTCACTGTCTGCCTGTTCCTACAATGGATGTTATTTGCGAGTTTTCATTAGGATAAATAACTATTACAGATGCCTGTGTACAGATTGCCAAAATAAAGTTTTTATAGCAAAGTGCATGAAAATACAGCAGAAAAAGCATTAGCAGGATTAAAATATCATCATTAGAACTCATCTCACTAGTAATATGTAAAACAGAAGCAACCTAGAAATGTATCATGGCTCTCTGGTAGATAATGATATTCTTCTCTATATCATTACCAGAAATCCTATACAAATAGCTCTCTAACAGCTAAGGCAATTTCTTTTTTATTTGCACTGCAACAAAAATGAGTTGGAAAATTATAGATAAATAACAGTGTGTGCAATTGCACCAAAGATTGAAGTATTCACATATTTCCACTTTTAAGCATTTTCAAGTATTATAAGCAGGATTAACAAAAAATTATCTATAGAGCGTAGTCTAAAAGGGAATCCTCCCCAGGCCCCGCAAACTGCCACCGTGGATTTATTGGTAACATTGTACATTAGGATTATGCTAATTAGTGGGTGACTAGTTGTGGGGAGGAGGTTGTTTTCCCCAGTCTACTCCTTCTAAGGCTATGTGCGCACGTTGCGTAAATACATGCAGTTACGCTGCGCTTTGTAGCGCAGCGTAACTGCATGCGTCCTGCGTCCCCTGCACAGTCTATGCAGATTGTGCAGGGGCCGTGCGCACGTGGCGTTTTAGAGCGCAGCGCTTCGGCTTCTGCCGAAGCGCTGCGTTCTAAGAAGTGACATGTCACTTCTTCCGTGCGCTTTGCCGGCAGCTCCTGCTCTGTCTATGGCAGGAGCTGCAGGCAGAGCGCATGGAATCGGCTTTTTTTTTTTCACTACGGACATTTCTGCAGCGATTTAAAGCGCACGTGCTCTTCAGATCGCTGCAGAAATTTCTGCAGTGACTGTACGCAACGTGCGCACATAGCCTTATACTCATGTTAGAACACCCTTTCGACGGTAGCAGCATGATTTGCAAAAGCTTGCATCACCACCGGTTCTTTAAGCACTGTTATGGAGGCAGAGATGTGCAACTTCATTGGCGCATTGCGCAGGCCCAGGGAGGCATTGAGGATGCAGGACACAACCAGTGATTTATAAAGCCGAAGAAGGGATCGCTCTGTTTCCCGCCCTCGGTGGCTCCGTGACACTACCACAGGGCACCAATGTCTTACCATGACAGCGCAGGGTCAATTAATGACCTCTGACGCTGTCATGAGTCATTTCCTGTGAGAGCCGGCAAAGCAATGGCACTCCTAGGAGATCAGCATTTCTGATCAGGAGAAGCGATCAGACTGTGCAGTGATTAAGTTCCCTAGGGGGACTAGTAAAATCAATAAAAAAAAGTTTAAAAAAATATGAAAAAATAAAAAAAAACCTAAAAAGTTCAATTGACCCCCTTTTGTCCCATTGAAAATAAAACAATAAAAAAACCACATACTTGGTATCGCACAGTTCAGAAATGCCTGATCTATCAAAATATAAAATCAATTTATCTGATCAGTACACAGAGTAATGAGAAAAAATTCCAAACGCCTAAATAACTTTTTTTTGGTCGCAGCAAAATTGCATTAAAATGCAATAACAGGCTATCAAACCTGCACATCTACACAAAAATGGTATAATTCAAAATATCAGCTCAAGACGCAAAGAATAAGTCATCACTGAGCCCCAGATCACCAAAAATTAGAATGCTACAAGTCTTGGAAAATGGCGCAATTCTTTTTTTGGGCAAACCTCTAAATTTTTTTTTACCACTTAGGCCTCTTTTACACATCAGTTTTTTTTGCCATCAGTCCCAATCTGTCGTATTGTGAAAAAAACTGATCCAGCACCTGGTCTATTTTTTTTTCTCATTGGCTTGTATTAGTGATGGATGGCCTCACGTTTCATCCGGCGTGTGACGGATCTATCTAAAAATGTTTGTCCGGCTGACGGAGCCGACGTCCACATCAACGTTTTTTTGGCTGCGTTGAAAAAACGGACAGCAACGGATCTGTCGGCATCCGTCGTTTGTTGTAATGGAAGCCTATTGGTGCAGGATCCGTTAAATCATGGATTCCGGTGTCGGATCAGTCTTTTTGTACCGAGCATGCTCAGATCTGTAAATTCCTTTCTGATCAGAAAATCTCTCTCTCTCTCTTATGGGTTCATATAGGTTTTTAATAGAAAATAACCTTTTCCATGAAAAAAAAAGTGGTAAGACGGATTCGGTTTTTACAGGATCCGTCACATCAGTTTTACCACAATGTGCGATGGATCCGTCACATCACTGTAAACGAAATGAAGGGGTGCACAGCCTATAGTAACACAATGAGTGCTGCCTAATGTGTGCAAAACAACAATGCACAGAGGAGAAAAAGGGCACACATAATTCAGGCGCACACCAAAGAATATTGTAATCATATATATTTTTTATTTTTACGTGAAAAACAGTTTATTAGGTCCATGAAAAACACACACACAATAAAATAATTTAAAACCATACAATACAAGACACAGCCTCTATAAAGTGACTCTGGGATAATAAACCTAGTCAATATAAGACAGATATAATATCAAAATTGTACATCAATTGATTCTCCAATACACAGATCTAAGGTAAGTAGTGATTATTTGCATGCAGAAAAATAAGCTCTACTGGTGAGGTAGACAGTTTATATATTATATATATACATATATATATATATTAGATACGAAGTATGACACTATCGTGTATGTACTGTCTTATAACCATATCAAAAGACAATGGAGGTATAACCAATACCAGGAACAATTGATTGGCAACAATATATCAGTGTGAATTAATCATACAAGTGCATATCAAATATATATAGAGCTTGTATAACAAACAAAAAAAAAAACAAAAAAAAACCAATCAGTATTTGGCTCTAGAAAACAGCACTCTATAGGGGTGATGGTGTGAGCAGCAGAGAGTTATTAATGCAATACTGAAGAGCTGCCACCAGACTGCCTAGATACCTGCTGGCTGCATAAACACCAGATATAGATCACCCAAAAATACCAAATGTACACACATGGTCAAAAAGGACCGAAAAAGTCTCATCAGAGAAGTATAATTACCAACCGGGCCCGGTGTATAAGTAGAACTGCATGCAAAAAAAATATAGGGAGAATATCAAGGAGCAAAGGAGCAAGGTATGCTGTAAGCGAGGCCGTGGGGAGAGCCCCACGCGTTACGCTGACTAGCAGCTTCGTCAGGGGAGGTAATCCATGTGACCTAGTACCCATGTATATATAGGTGCAGCTAATTTAATAATCACTTGCCTATTAGACCTATTAGACCACTGTGCAACCAGCTACCTGGTTGTACACCCAAATATAGTGGGCAATCACTTGTATGTTCAAATATTTGAACATACAAGTGATTGCCCACTATATTTGGGTGCACAAGTGACATTTTTCCACTTACATCTTGTCCTCTATTATAAATCGTTATTATGCAGATGGATACTTCCGTTCTCTCATATTTATGATCGAGAGCCAAATATTTGAACATACAAGTGATTGCCCACTATATTTGGGTGTACAACCAGGTAGCTGGTTGCACAGTGGTCTAATAGGTCTAATAGGCAAGTGATTATTAAATTAGCTGCATCTATATATACATGGGTACTAGGTCACATGGATTACCTCCCCTGACGAAGCTGCTAGTCAGCGTAACGCGTGGGGCTCTCCCCACGGCCTCGCTTACAGCATACCTTGCTCCTTTGCTCCTTGATATTCTCCCTATATTTTTTTTGTATGCAGTTCTACTTATACACCGGGCCCGGTTGGTAATTATACTTCTCTGATGAGACTTTTTCGGTCCTTTTTGACCATGTGTGTACATTTGGTATTTTTGGGTGATCTATATCTGGTGTTTATGCAGCCAGCAGGTATCTAGGCAGTCTGGTGGCAGCTCTTCAGTATTGCATTAATAACTCTCGCTGCTCACACCATCACCCCTATAGAGTGCTGTTTTCTAGAGCCAAATACTGATTGTTTTTTTTTTTTTTTTTTTGTTTGTTATACAAGCTCTATATATATTTGATATGCACTTGTATGATTAATTCACACTGATATATTGTTGCCAATCAATTGTTCCTGGTATTGGTTATACCTCCATTGTCTTTTGATATGGTTATAAGACAGTACATACACGATAGTGTCATACTTCGTATCTAATATATATGTATATATATAATATATATACTGTCTACCTCACCAGTAGAGCTTATTTTTCTGCATGCAAATAATCACTACTTACCTTAGATCTGTGGATTGGAGAATCAATTGATGTACAATTTTGATATTATATCTGTCTTATATTGACTAGGTTTATTATCCCGGAGTCACTTTATAGAGGCCGTGTCTTGTATTGTATGGTTTTAAATGATTTTATTGTGTTTTTCATGGACCTAATAAACTGTTTTTCCCATAAAAAAAAAAAATATATATGATTACAATATTCTTTGATGTGCGCCTGAATTATGTGTGCCCTTTTTCTTCTCTGTGGATCCGTCACATCAGTCACAAAACGGATTGTGACTGACGGAAAAAGCTGATGTGTGAAAGAGGCCTTAGGCTAGTTTCACACATATGGCTTTTCGCCGGTTTGCTGGATTCGGCGCACGCCAGTACAGTGTATACAGTACAATGGCAGCGCGACAAGCGCCGGTCACATGCTGTCATATGACCGGAGCATGTGACCCGGAAGTTGCGGTGCTGTCATTTACTGTACACACTGTACTGGCGTGCACTGAATCCAGCAAACCAGCGAAAAGCCGTATGTGTGAATCTAACCTTTGAAAAAAATCTGTTGTACCAGCAGATTACTAAAGAACTAGTAAACCTGTTTCCATGTGGTCTTCCATATTCATGAGCATTACCCCTCCCCCACCATTGTTTGGCAGCTTTCTGCTTATGTGCAGAGTACATAGAGAGCTGCCTATCAGTGGTGTGGGTGGGGTTATATAGATCTCAGCATTCAGAGAACTGTTAAGGTACCGTCACACATAACAAAATCGCTAGCGAGATCGCAGCTGAGTCACGGTTTCCGTGACGCAGTAGCGATCCCGTTAGCGATCTCGTTATGTGTGACATCTACCAGCGATCAGGCCCCTGCTGTGAGATCTCTAGTTGTTCTAGTCGTTGCAGAATGGTCCAGGCCATTTTCTTCAAAGGCGATGTCCTGCTGGGCAGGACACATCGCTGTGTTTGACACTGTGTGACAGGTTCACAGTGACTGCTGAGATCGTTATACAGGTCGCAACTGCGACCTGTATTGTTTCTGCATCGCTGGTAAGATCGGACTGTGTGACATCTCACCAGCGACCTCCCAGCGACTTACCTGCAATCCCTATCAGGTCGCATCGTTTTCGGGATCGCTGGTAAGTCGTGTGTGACTGGGCCTTTAGACCAGCAAATAAAACAGTTTTTAATCAAAACAGCAAAGCAGGTAATAAATGACTGGAATTTAGATCATCAGCTGATCTCACAAGGGATAGCAAAAACCTGATGACATATTGCCTTTAACTAATTTTTTTCCCAATCATGTTACAGACATCCTCTGCAGTAAAATCTCTCACTCAGCGTCTCTTCCATAGGTAACACTGTAGACATATGTCTGAAACACAGAGACACAACCATATCAGATGCTTCTTACGCATTTACCCTTTAGCATAGTTTGCAAACCAAGGACTAAATGTACCGTATACATCAAAATACATAAACATGCAGCATTCCCCTATCAGAAAGTCAAGCATCAACTTGTCAGTGTTGTAAAAAAAAAAAAAAAAAATAGTTACAATTTTTTTTTTTTAACAATTACATATGATGACAAGTAGATATTGTCATAGGAAATAGGTGCTACTCTACTACAGGCAAATTAAACCAGTACTCAAAGCTCCTTAATCTTTCTAAAACCGAAATCGAAATACATTTTTGCAATATGTATCACAACAGCCAACTGGAAGTTTGGAGATGTTCACTAACTTTTATACTTTTATATTCTGGGCATGCACTGGGACTAGTCATGGACAAACTTGCAGGTATCTGGGATCGGCAGAACTAGCCGGACAAGAAAAAAAAAAAAATTGGCTCCAGCCTGGTATCGATCCCGGATATCTGACCAGACGCCGATCTCCATATAAGTCTATGGGGACCAGAATCTGGCACTTAAAAATGGTAGAATGGAATGGTAGAAGGGAAAAGTGTTAGGGCTCATGCGCACGTTGCGTATTGACATGCATTAACGCTGCGTATAGCACTTCAGCGTAAATGCATGCGTCCTGCGTCCCCTGCACAATCTATGTAGATTGTGCATGAGACGTGCGAACGATGCTTTTATGAACGCAGAGATTTGGGTGCTAAAATTTTAACCCAAATCGGTGTGTTCATAAAAGCAGCATGTCAATTATTTGTGCGTTCTGGATGCTGCTCCCACTGTGTCTATGGTGGGGGCAGCAGCCATAGCGCATGAAATCGGCTTTTTTTTTTTTTTTTAACAAAAATACTGCATTCATTATGCAATTTCTGCAGCGATTTGAAGCACACATGTGCTGTCAAATCACTGCAGATTATGCAGTTACAAGCGCATGAGCCCTTAGAAAGGATAGAGGGATTAGAGCAAGCGGCAAATACTTAACTGCTTCCAGGCCGCTCATGCTTTTGTTCGGGGCCGCTCATTATTGCTCATCCATATTCATTGCTTCCCCTTGCCTCGCAGTCCTGGTGTCTGTGATTGGTTGCAGTCAGATGCGCCCCCAGCCTGTGTGACAGCATCTGACTGCAACCAATCACAGACCCATTTTGTGGGCCATTATAGTGGTATAAAATTAAATTAATAAAAAAATTGGCATAAGCCCCTCATATTATAATACCCAGCACAGATTAAGCTTACAGCTACAGGATGCAGCTTCCAGCTGTGCGCTTATCTTGGCTATGTATCACAATAAGAGGAACCGCATGCGGCTTTTTAAAAATTATTTAAATAAATAATTTTAAAAAAATGGTGTGCGGATCCTACCGAATTCTGATACCCAGCCATGATGAACCTCGACAGCTGGAGGCTGGTATTCTCAGGCTGGAGAGACCCATGCGTATTTGGCACCACCAGCCTAAAAATAGCAGCCACCCAGGATTGTCAGTCATTAATATGCGACAATACCAGCCCTTTACCCAGCTCTTCCCGATTGCCCTGGTGCAATGGCAATTGGGGTAATAAGGGGTTAATGGCAGCTCACACCTGCCACTATGCCCTAGATTAATAATGGGAGGCATCTATGAGACCCCCCATTACTAATATGTAAGTGAAAGTAAATACAAACACTGAAAAAAATCCTTTATTTGAAATAAAATACAAAAAAGCCCACCCTCTTTCACCAATTGATTAACCCCCAAAACACCCAGGTCCGATCTAATCCACAAGAGGTACCATGACAATTCCAGCTCTGCTACATCTGAAGGCACAGAGAGCGTCCATAGAACAATAATCACCCACTGTAAGCTCAGGCAGATACTGAGCCTCAGTGATCAACGGTGACCTCACATGTTATTTGCGGTCACAGCTGGAGGTTCCCACAGTCCTTCACCCGTGATCACAGGCAACCTGACCCCCCAGGTGACCTCATTAAACTCAAACTCACCTGCATCTCCTGGCAGAAAAACGCTGGGGTTTTTTTGCCAAGAGATGCAGATTTGGTGCTGAATTTTTTAGAACGTACTCCTGCACCCATTGTACACCTCCTCGCAAAAAAAAACCACTCACGAATTGTGAGAACTTGCTACAAGGATAAACCTGATGTACCTCCCACCACCACCCCAAAAATAAATTTGCATAAGATGGGGCACAACATGCACCCATCGCAGTACCTGATAACTGCTTATTGAATTTTTTTTACCACTTTTAAACCCATTACCCCCACCTTATATCTGATACCAAAAGTGCATAAATCTTTGGTTTCCCCTCCGGGAAGGCCGATAGTTGCTGGGATTGGGAGTCTGAATGAACGTATATGTGAATATATTGATTACTTTTTACAACCCAAGGTTCACACAGACTCCAATCCTACACTAGAGACACCATGCACTTATTACAAAAGATGAAGATCTGATATTGCAACCTAACTCCACACTAATCACATTAGATGTGGAAGCATTATATACTAGCATCCCACATGTTTTGGGCTGCAATGCGGTAAAAAAAAAATTCTTGGGGGCGGTGAAGGTTCTTGCGAACTTCATAACAATTTTTTGTTGGATCTACTGTTTTTTGCTTTGAGCCACAATTTCTTTGTATTGGACCGTACGTGCTATAAGCAGTTATCAGCTACTGCGATGGGTGCACGTTGTGCCCCATTTTATGCAAATTTATTTTTGGGGTGGTGGGAGGTACATCAGGTTTATCCTTGTAGCAAATTCTCACAATTCGTGAGTGGTTGGTACAGATATATAGATGATATCCTGTTGATTTGGTCAGGACCCATTGATGTGGGGATACAGTTCATTGAGGAGCTTAATATCAACATGTACAATATAGTACTGACCCACTCAATGGGCGAGACAGTTGACTTTTTGGATGTCAAAATATCTTTGGAGAATAACAGGGTATCAACCACGCTGTTTCGGAAATCTACAGCAACTAATAACCTGCTACACTATTCCAGCTTTCATCCCCATCACCTAAAGAAAGGCATACCGTACGGACAATTTATTAGAACAAAAAGAAATTGCAGTAATGAACACAATTTTTGTTCACAGGCAGAGATACTGGCGAAGAGGTTGAATAGGAGAGGATATCCCAAACAGGTCATCAGTCAGGCTTTTGCACGGTCTATCGATACAGAAAGGACAAGCTTATTAACTCTAAAATCCAGAAAAGTGGAGAATGTGGTACGCTTGGTGACCATATATAATGATCAATGGCGTGATCTTTATAAAATACTCAACAAAAACTGGAACATTCTCCACACAGAGACTAAACCTCTGCAACTCCAAAACTTACAGCGAGAAGAGCACGTAATTTGAGAGACTGTTTGAGTCATAGGCACTTTGTGCGACCTACCACCAATCTGAATACAGGGTTTTCTTTCAAAGGTTCATTTGCATGTGGTAACTGTTCAATATATTCTTTCACACCAGCATTGTATGAATTTGTACATCCAGATACACAGAAGGCATATCCATTGCGTGACTATATTAACTGCCAATCTAATAATGTGATGCATGCTTTGGTGTGTCCCTGCCCATTGATTTACGTGGGTAAAACTACGCAGAAATTGTGCAAA
This sequence comes from Anomaloglossus baeobatrachus, assembly GCF_048569485.1. Lineage (NCBI taxonomy): Eukaryota > Metazoa > Chordata > Amphibia > Anura > Aromobatidae > Anomaloglossus > Anomaloglossus baeobatrachus. Next base: position 147,227,128 of record NC_134358.1, read on the forward strand.
CGGATACAACAGCACCTATCTAATACTCATCTTAAACAAGGTAAACAAATTTCAACTGTGTCTATGCATTACCACAAAGTTCATAATTGTAAAATCCGAAATACATATGTTGTAGGTTTAGAACAGATTCGGATGTCTATTAGAGGGGGTGATGTTGTACCGGCTCTCCTGCGTAGTGAATCCAGATGGATATACGAGTTGAACAGTGTGCATCCGAGCGGCATCAATGAGGATTTATTGTTCACAGGGTTTTATAAAAAATGATAAATAATAAACTAATCTGTGATATCAGCGCTGATAAATAATGCTTGGTGTACTTTGGACACAATAGCATTATTTGATTTTATGTGCAAATATGCAATAACATCGTACTTAAGTCGCTCATAAAATTTATGTACAGTAATACTAAGTTCCACATATTTGGATTAAAATACATTCAGGGTATGTGGTATTGTGGATTGATGGTATTATGCAATGTGGAACTATTGTTTGCTTATATATGTATTTGGGGGACGTTTCAAAAATGATGGACTATTTGGGTGCATCCCTTAATGCTGTATTAACAAGTTACTAACACTGTGGAACATTTGCTCATGGCACTTATATCCGGGGGACTATCTAAAAGTGATGTACCACATGTGAGCACACTTCTAATGCTGCATTTCCGGGTTTACATATCGTCATTTCCGGTTGGTGAAACGCTTGTTTGTGTTCCACCATAGCACTGCATAGCGATCATGCATTTGGTTCAGCGCAGTAGCGCTGTGTATCAGATGCGTGATCGCGTTTATGACAGGCGGCCATGTGACAAGGAGGAGGAGTGGCCATTACCAAGGGATTCCTTCCTGGCCTCACGTGTAATGGAGGAGCTCCATGTGATCCAGAATTCCCTTTTATGGACAAAACAGAGGCCGTTTTCAGCCTGGTAGGACACCTGTGTTCTAGGTTATAATTATTTCTCCTGTGCTCTGATAGGGCGAATGTTATATGGGGTTGATATATATAGCCCCAGAAATACTGGAGGGTGACATTCTCCTGATGAAGCCAGCTTGACTGGCACAACGCGTCGGGTCTTGTACTGAGATTCCTGCACCTTGCATTGCTGCCTGGGTAATCCTGTATAGTCGTTATTGAGACTTAAATCTGGCTATTTCAGCTGTGATTTATATTGCCTGGTGGTAGTCTTAGGGCTTCCCTCAACCAGTAGGTGCAATGCAGGCACACTTTATTGTATATAGGATGCATATAAAGAGTATTTAGAGTTCCCTAGGGGACAGAGTCCATTCTTGATCTTGGATTGTGTGTTTTCCCAGAATTATTGAATATGTGCAAGGTTTGAACCATGCAGGAAACAGTATTGTGTATGTTTGTTTTTAAATTATCTTAAATGTGAGTGTTGTTTCACCCCATGTATAATAAAATTTATATTATTCGCACTAATCAAGGTCCATGCCAAGTTATTATTTATTATCCTGAACCCTGGTGCCTTTTGTATCAATTGTTGTTCCAATGTTTTGTCAGGTACTTGGCACAGTGGTTTTCATATTATTCATTGGTGGTGCTGAGGCTCTCTTTTTAAGGGTATACACACACACACACACACACACACACACACACAAGCCTGTCTCCTCTTCAGCTTTAGAGTTCTGCAATTAAGAGACCTTTGGTCACATGATGTGATGTCACAGAGGTACTTAAGCAGTCGTATCACAGGATATAAACTCTGGGGCCCCTAAGAGAATGGGGGCCCTGTAATATTGCCCAGTTTGCTCACCCTTCCCCCTAATGCCAGTCCTACATATCAGCCTGTCTCCAGTTCAGTTCTTTTAGACTCTTGCAATTAAGAGACCTTTGGTCACATGACTGTGAAGTTATCAAAGGTCCTTAAAAAATCAACATTAAAAAATATTGGGGTCCCTAAGAGAGTTGGACACCTGACAAACTGTGCAGCTTGACTCCCTCTAATGCCTGCCTGACTAACTAGGGCTTATTTTTGGAATAGGGCTTATATTTCAAGAATACTCCAAACATCCTGTAAACTCATGCTAAGGCTTATATTCAGGGTAGGTCTTATATTTGGGAAACACTGTAGATACCATGGAAAATGTATTAATTTAAAAAAAGAAAAAAACTTAAGAAAATTACTTATTTGAAGGTGATTATTTTGGGGGTTGCTCTGTTAGTGAGATTATCTGTATATCTATAAAGGACAGACATTTCATGTACATAAAGACATCATATCACATTACAGCATAAACTAATGTTGGTCCTCACTAACAAAGAAATGGTCTTCAGCAGGTATAGGAGAACCTTTGAGCGTTATAGGTTTATTGCACTTCATTCATTTTTTTTTTTGCTGTTTCAGAAGAAAACAGGTTAGTGAAAATGACGTGAAAAACGTCAAAAGTCACAAAATCTTAGCCTTAAGTTGCGCCAAAATGTTGTAACTTTTTTGAAGTATGAAAGCTTTTTACACCTCTGGTGTAAACGTTTTGATGTATTAGGCCCCATGAACATCAATCATAAAAGTAATAAATATTTTATCATTGAATAACAATATGTTGGACTTAAGCGGGCTTTACACGCTACAATTTATCTAACGATGTATCGGCGGGGTCACGTTGTAAGTGACGCGCATCCGGCATAGTTAGTTACATTGTAGCGTGTGAAACCTCCGTGCGATTGTGATTGAACGTTAAAACGTTGATCGCATGCACGTCATTCAATTACTAAAAATTGAACGTCAGGTTGTTCAATGTTCCCGAGGCAGCGCACATAGCTCTGTGTGACACCCTGGGAACGATGAACTGCAGCTTACCTGCGTCTCCCGCCGGCAATGCGGAAGTAAGGAAGTGGGTGGGATGTTTACGTCGCGCTCATCTCCGCCCCTCCGCTTCTATTGGCCGGCTGCCGCGTGACGTCGTGGTGATGACGAACGTCCCTCCCATTCCAGGAAGTGGATGTTCGCCGCCCATATCGAGGTTGTATGGAAGGTAAGTACGTGTGACGGGAAATAATAGTTTGTGTGACACTGTCAACAAATTGAACGTGCCGCACATACGTGGGGGCGGGTCACATCGCATACGATATCATATGCGAAATTGTAAGGTGTAAAGCAGCCTTTACTTAGTTATATAGGTAAAAGTATCAGTTCAAAAATCTTTTTTTAAGTTAAAGAAATTTAAACCAAAGTAATTCTAATTTATTATTGCAAATCAAAATGCTATCTTCATAAATACAATGTTGCTTCATTAAATGGTCTATAGCTCATTTAATATGAAAAAGAAAATATATGAAAAAATATCTATTATGTAGTTTGTGACTTTCTTGTTTAAAATATTTCACGACACGACAAATTGGAAGGGAGTGGTCTGAGTAGCTTCTAAAGTCTAATTTGTCCACCTTTGAAGAATACTAAATAGCTATTTTGCTAGCCGTTTTATCCCAGTTATATTTATTAATCCATGTTCATTAAAACTCCCTCATTTTATGTTGTAGGGCAAGAATCACAGTAGAAAAGATCATGTCAGGCACCTGTGCTGTCTCAGCAAACATGCCCTGATATGAATAAGACCAGCTGTAACTAAGGACTTAGTGAAGATTATCACCTTGAGAGCAGAACTGCAGGTAGTTTAAGGTAGGCATACTTTGCAAAGGTTAAACCAGGTTGTTTTTCTTATTTAAAGCCCAGCCATACCATCTGTTTCAGGGAAACATTGTAAGCATAGATGAGAGTACAGTCTGGACACTTATGGAAACTCTTTTCAAATTCTACATTGACAGGCAGCAGGTGCTAGAAAAATCACTGTGGTTAGGTGTACAGTGCAAAATCCTAAGGCTCAGCCTTTCATTGATACTTATGTTTGTATTTATTTTTAAGCAAAGCTTCTTCATGTTTAGTCACTACATTATGTAGCTAACTGTAATGAAGAAGCTTTTTGACAACAATTTGTATGTTGTGTAATATCATAAATATATACCGTAATGTATTTTGCATAGGTGGTAGTTCAATTAGCTGGTTTGATTCATATAACAAATTGAGCTACATCTTCCCAAATTGAGTGCATGGGTAACATCAAAACTCGGTTGCTGATTTATCACAGGTTGGCAAACTTGAGAATTGTAACCCTTCCGAACATAAAATTAATAGTATGTTTTATTTTGGAATGCGTTTCCGCAAATGAACATAATTATTTGTCTTGTTGGTGCGGGCACAGGAACTATAAAGAGTGCAATCACCATGAGACCTAAGCTGTCAGTAATAGCCTGGGCCAGTGCCCACATAGTTTTTGACAGTTTCACCCTCTAAATGCTGCAGTCAACAGCAAAGCTCCCTCTCCCACACCATCACATCCGAGATTGCAATTATCTAGTGCCAATGGTAGTCACAGCAATCAAAGGTCAGAGAATGACCTCCAGGTCTCCTAGTTATGGTGGTCTGTTAGACCCTGCTTATAGCAGGACCGAACAGGCAGTCTTGTCAGTGTAACATTCACATGTCTACGACTATGTTCACATAGTGTTTTAGCATATGTTCAGTGGCACAGTTGGGGCTAATGTATGAGGCCCCAAAAACAAGATTCGACATAGGCGCTGATGAGACCATTGGCTATAGCATTGCAGACAGACCCAGTGTGCTCTTTTGGACATCATTTTCAATTTTCAACCATACACGTCTAGATGAGGCGGGCACCAGCGATTAGTTAGTGAAAGTTGAAATCTTATTGTGGGACCAAGTAAAAGAAAAAAAAAATTGTAAATATATAGCACAATATAAAAAACATCAAAATACAGTTCACCAGTAAAAGACACATTTTTACAGTCTCAGCAAAGTCTAATAGATTTCTGAAGTCTCATGCACACACACAAATCACCTCCAGGATTTTCCTGTTTTGTGAACCACCTCTGGTTTTGCTGCATTATGAAAAGAATGAACATGTCAATTCTTTTCAACGCTTTTGCCATGGTTTTTCAACCTAGTGACAGGTGGACTCACAGATACTCTGGATCAGCGGGTCTAACTGGGTTAATAAAAAACCCGTTTCGAGCCCGGAATTGGTCCAGGGTATCTGGCCAGCACTTAAAAATGGTGGTGGAGAGGGGGACTGGAGCACGCGTGCTATATTTACCGAATCAGCGGCGCAGCTGTACGCTCCCACGGCTCCTCCACTTTCCCGCTCATTACCCTCATTACATATTCACTGCTTTCATCTGTGATTGGTTGCAGTGAGACGCAACACAGGCTGGGGGCGCGCTGACTGCAAACAATCACAGACCTGGTCTGCGGGTCTATTGTACAGAGAATGAGTGAGCCGCGCGTTCTACAGTGACCTCACTCAGGCTATTTACGGTTACAGCTGTGACTGGAAATCACCTGAGTGAAGAGACCGTTGATCACGCGGCTCATTCATGCTCTGGAGCTCACAGCAGGCAGTCTTGTTCTATGGCCGCTCGCTGTCATCTTCATATGTAGCAGACTTAATTCGTCATGGGACCTCTTGTGGATTACGTCTGACCTGCAAGGGCGTGATTATGGGGTTAAAAAAGTGGTGAAAGAGGGTGTTTTTTGTATTTTATTTCAAAGGATTTTTTAGGTGTTTGGTGATCGGGGTTGTCTCAAACACCTGCCATTACCAACCTAGCACTTAGTCGCAGCTATGAGCTGCAATTAACCCCTGATTTTACCCCGATTGACACTGTACCAGGGAAATCGGGAAGAGCCGGGTAAAGTGCTGGGATTGTCGCAGCTAATGGATGCGAAAATCCTGGGCGGCTGCAGACTGTTATGTTTAGACTGGGTCTCTCCACCCTGAGAATACCAGCCCCCAGCTGTGGGCTTTATCATGGCTGGGTATCAAATTTGGGGGGACCGCACACTTTTTTTTATTTATTTACATAATTTAAAAAAAAAAAAAAAACAAAAACAACATGGGGTCTTTCTTATTATAATACACAGCCAAGATAAGCACATGGCTGGGGGCTGCAGCCTGTAGCTGTAGGCTTTATCTGTGCTGGGTATCATAATATTGGGGAACCCCAAGTCAAATTTTATTTATTTTTTACTGCACGATAGACCCACAGACCAGGTCTGTGATTGGTCGTAGTCAGACGTTGTCACATAGGTTGAGGGCACGTGTGACTGCAACCAATAGCAGACTCCAGTGGGGGGGGGAAGCAGTGAATATGCATGAAGCTAATGAGCGGCAACGGAAGTAGGTGGGGCCGCGGGAGTAGGTACGGTTGAGCTTAGAATGTATGGCCTCTTTCCAGGTTAGTGGGCGTGACAAGCTGAGTTAGTGGGTGTGACCGGCTTGGCTAGTGAGTTTGGTGATATTTCCCCCCTTCCACTACAATCATGCTTTCCCCCCCCCCCTGCGATAGGGGCCTGTTGAATGAGGTCATACCTGGAAGGAGGCCATACCCTCTAGCATCTATCGAGCAGGTACAGCGACGTCAGAGACTGGTATCGGGCGCATGCTTTACATTTTTTTTTTTTTAACTACCTGAGTGCCGGACTTAGGTCCATCCCAGCCCAGCACTCGGGTGCTTTTGAACTTCTGCTGGTCTGGACATCACAGATGTGCAAAAAAACGCTGCAAAAACGCCACCAAAAAACACCACAAAAACCACAGATGACTCCCAGTAGACATCCTGCCACATGATCAGGTTTTGGTCAGGTTTTAGTCAAAAAAAAAAAGGCTGCAAAAACGCCCTGTGTGAACATAACATAAATGTGGTATCCCTGCAATGGATCTGAACCAAAGAATAAAGTTGAGTAACCAGTTATACCGCATGTTGAATGGTGTAAAAAAATAAATAAATAAAACTTCTTGAACCTACTGATTTACTCATTTGGTCTCCCAAAAATAGGATTAACCCTAGGTTCACATCTATGCTGCGCTCTATGCAGAGCACTTCTATGGGAGATTCCATCTAAATCTCTGAGAAACGCGATTCAGAAAAAAATCTCTGATGAAACATTCACTGTAATCACGTTGATCGAAACACTTTGTACTCTTTTCCAGTTTTGTACTCTCTTTTCAGTGAGGTACAAAAGCCTAGTCTATCACAGATTTGTGCACTTCCTAAAAGATGAACACAACCAGAACTAAGGCTATATGTCGTCCAGAGTGTCTCTATGTGCCTTATGACACTGCATGGTTTTGTAATGTATTACAGAGATTTAATAGTGATCTACAATAAAACTTCTATTGTGGTACTGTGTTAGCCAGAAAAATAGATGTAAAAACTTTTATATTCCAAAAAAGTCAAAAGTATTCTACACGTGTTACCTTTATTGGCTAATCAAACAAAATTAAAAGCTTTCAGAGCATAAAAAAAAATAAAAATCATATTTGCAGCTGTGCAACCCTGCAAGTATATTTACCAATGAAGGTATAACTCTAGAATACTTTTGTTTTTTGGGGGCATAAACTTTCATTGGGATTTAGAAGGAAACTCCTATGTAACTGCTTAGCGAAGAACAGAGGATAAACGGCAACATAGACTTAACAGTGATCCAGAAAGTTATCTACCCCAAAATGGTATCAATAAAAGCTTAAATTTAACCTATAAAAATCAAGCCCCTACTAACATCCATTATCGGCCATACTGGGAATTTTTAGGTTTCTATTAACACAAAAGCTCTGGAAAAGAGTTATAGCTCCTCTCAAAACATCCAGGAAAATCTGCACTCAAATCCAAATGCTTCTTTTGATTCAGGAGCCCCGTTTAGCGCCTACGTGTTTGCAGTTACTGTATCA